>NC_053500.1:131235460-131932960 GCF_905171775.1 Rana temporaria | reverse complement strand
AAAGAATTTTTGCTCTTTCTAGGCGCATTGCAGGCGCTATTTTTATGCAATAGCGCCTGCAAAGCGCCTCAGTGTGAAAGCAGCCTGTCAGCGGCTTGCAATGCATCATGGGACTTGTAGTTCTGCAACAGCTGGGGGGCCCCAGGTTGCCTACCCCTGCTCTAATACATGGGTGCTCAAGTTGTGTCCCAGCTGTTGCGGAACTACAAACCCCACCGTGCCTCGACATTTTGGAAGTCATGCTTATAACTGTCAGCGGCTTGCAATGCATCATGGGACTTGTAGTTCTTCAGCAGCTGGAGGGCCCCAGGTTGAGCACCCCTGCTCTAATGGTTCCCAATCATCAGTGGAGACCAAAGCTCCCAATGACGGCTGAGACTGAGAGCCACCAGCCTCAGAAATGATGAAATAAATAATTACCAACTCGTGTAATATTTCTGTCCTCTGGCGCATTTCTGGAGTCTCAAGCAATCCTTGAATTTGACTGTCGGCCTTTTACAAGAATTGCATTAACGTCCTGGAGTTCTCTGTATCCCAGGGTTGTCTGAGGACACCACATGTCTGAACTGTATAACCCTTCAGTCCGTTATCACATGATTAAGTACAGACTATAAATAGCCAATCGGTAAAGGATACAATTCCAAAGCCATTTTCCTAAAGAGTAACTTTACCTATTTACAAACGTGTTATTTTTTCCAAATTTTCGGTATATTTTTGTTTTATTTAAAAAAAAAAAAACACAAATAGACAAAAATTATACATTAACCACTCAAGGACTGGACCAATATGCTGCTAAATAACCCAAGGGGTTTTTACAATTTGGCACTGCGTCGATTTAACAGACAATTGTGCGACGTGGCTCCCAAACAAAATTGGCGTCCTTTTTTCCCCACAAATAGAGCTTTCTTTTGGTGGTATTTGATCACCTCTGCGTTTTTTTTTTTTTTTTTGCGCTATATACAAAAATAGAGCGACAATTTTGAAGAAAATTCAATATTTTTTGCTGTAATAAATATCCCTCAAAAACATATATAACATTTTTTTTCCTCAGTTTAGGCCGATATGTATTCTTCTACCTATTTTTGGTAAAAAAATTCGCAATAAGCATTTATCGATTGGTTTTGCGCAAAATGTATAGCGTTTACAAAATAAGGGATAGTTTTATTGCATTTTTATAAAAAAAATTTTTTTTACTACTAATGGCGGCGATCAGCGATTTTTTTTGTGACTGCGACATTATGGCGGACACTTCGGACAATTTTGACACATTTTTGGGACCATTGTCATTTTCACAGCAAAAAATGCATTTAAATTGCATTGTTTATTGTGAAAATGACAGTTGCAGTTTGGGAGTTAACCACAGGGGGCGCTGTAGGAGTTAGGGTTCACCTAGTGTGTGTTTACAACTGTAGGGGGGTGTGGCTGTAGGACTGACGTCATCGATCGAGTCTCCCTATAAAAGGGATCACTCGATCGATGCAGCCGCCACAGTGAAGCACGGGGAAGCCATGTTTACATACGACTCTCCCCGTTCTTCAGCTCCGGGGAGCGATCGTGATGGGGCGGCTATAAACGAATAGCCGCGCCGTCGTCCCGGATCGCTCCCCGCGGGTTACCGACCGCCGCATGTACGGGGGGGGGGGGGGGGGTCATATGCCTGTACGTGCCATTCTGGCTTCGTAGTCAGCAGCTACACTTATTTTTGTAGCCGCTGACTTTTAAATGGGTGGAACTCCGCTTTTAACATCAGGGGCGATCAAATGCTTTAATGTGTTCCTAGGGAGTACTTTCTAACTGTGGGGGGAGGGGCTTTGACTAGGGGAAGGTAAAGATCTGTGTTCCTGCTTAGCAGAAACACAAGATTAGTACATTCCCCGCTCAAATAACTCGTTTACACCGGCAGACCGCAGTTCCTGATCAATCGGCAGGTCCCATCGGACATCATGTCTGCCGGGCTCGCTGATTGGCTCCTGCTGTGTCCACTCACAGCGGGAGCGGGTCGGCGGTGGTGGCGCACACACACGCCCCCCGGCAGTGTCAGATCACGTACTAGGTATGTGATCCGGCACAGAGCGGCCACCCTGCCGCAGTTTATGTGCGCGGGACGGTCCGCAAGCGGTTACCGTATTTATCGCGGTATAACGCGATCCCGCGTATACCGCGCACCTCTAAAGTGGCCCCCAATCCTGTGGAAAAAAAGTTTTTTTTGTACTTACAGTTTTGGTGTCTTGCGCGGCGTCCATCGGCGGCCTCGTCGGGTCCGGCGTCCGTCTGCGGCTTCGGGTGTCCTCTTCGTCGGGTCCGGGGTCCGTCTGCGGGCTTCGGGTGTCCTCTTCGTCGGGTTCGGCGTCCTTCTGCGGCGTCCTCGCGTCCTCCCCGCTCGTTTCCCGCGCCGAGTTTGAATACTGCGCCGACATATACAGAGCGCAGTACACTCGTGTATTGTCGGCCAGGCTCGGCAACACTTGCGCTCACGTCCTGGACGTGAGCGCGGAAGGAGCCGAGACTGGCCGACTATACCCGAGTGTACTGCGCTCGGTATATGTCGGCGCAGTATTCAAAACTCGGCGCGGGTATCGGCGTATACCGCGCACCCACGATTTTGCCCTGATTTTCAGGGCAAAAAAGTGCGCGGTATACGCCGATAAATACGGTAAATCTCGGCCCTTCTTGTATCCCTTCTCCGCTCCACCCAAAGCGGAAACTAAATTCTGGGCTGGAGTGAGGAAATGTCTAAATATTTCAATAAATGAAAAAATTTACCGCAAACCATAATAGTTTAAATCTAAAAATAAAAATCTAAGACACGTGTGCTCTGTTAGGATACGTTGTGCGCTCCCTGTAGGTTATTGTCACCCTCGGGCTTGTTGATGTTCTCCTTTCCTGGCTCTCTCATATTCCCTGCACTGACATTCTTTCCACTGATCTGTGTGCCCGCCAGTCTGGCATATTTCTTGGCGCACAGAAGCCTTTTATAAATAGAACTGCACACACACACCAATGTGAAACGCGCTAAATTTTTCCACCCGGACTCGACAATGAGCGTCGTCGTCATCTAGTGGTGAACTTGAATAATGCGGATAAATACAGTAAAGACTTGTTCTGACAGAAGGTATCACTTCCGTGACAATAAATACGGCTTGGGGCTCGTTCACACGGACGGTAAAAGCAAACCATCGAGCAATTGTTTTACCGCCCACCTAAACTACAGCCACTCGGGACTGTACACATGCCATGGCAAAAATTAAGCAGCACACGGTACCCACTGCTAAACGGGACCCTTTTAACCACTTACCCCCCGGACCATATTGCTGCCCAAAGACCAGAGCACTTTTTGCGATTCGGGACTGCATCGCTTTAACTGACAATTGCGCGGTCGTGCGACGTGGCTCCCAAACAAAATTGGCGTCCTTTTTTCCCCACAAATAGAGCTTTCTTTTGGTGGTATTTGATCACCTCTGCGGTTTTTATTTTTTGCGCTATAAACAAAAATAGAGCGACAATTTTGAAAAAATGAATATTTTTAACTTTTTGCTAAAATAAATATCCCCCAAAAATATATAAAAAAAAAAAAAATTTTTCCTCAGTTTAGGCCGATACGTATTCTTCTACATATTTTTCGTAAAAAAAAATCGCAATAAGCGTTTATTGATTGGTTTGCGCATTTTTATTAATATTTTTTTTTTTACTAGTAATGGCGGCAATCAGCGATTTTTTTTTTTCGGTACTGCGACATTATGGCAGACACTTCGCACACTTTTGACACATTTTTGGGACCATTGGCATTTTAATAGCGATCAGTGCTATAAAAATGCATTGGATTACTATAAAAATGCCACTGGCAGGGAAGGGGTTAACACTAGGGGGCGAGGAAGGGGTTAAGTATGTTCCCTGGGTGTGTTCTAACTGTAGGGGGGGTGGCCTCACTAGGGGAAACACTGATCCTCTGTTCATACATTGTATGAACAGAAGATCAGCATTTCCCCCCTGACAGGACCGGGAGCTGCTAAGAGAGCGGACGTTAATGTACGGGCTCTCGCCCAGGAGAGCCGACCTGCCGCCGTAGAATGACGGCGGCTGGTCGGCAAGTAGTTAAATGAACGCGGCCGCAATGCACATGGTGGGTTGGCATTTTGAAGGGTTAAAGTGTTACTAAACCCACAACAGTAAAATCGGTCTGTATATGCCAGGGATATACAATTAGTGGACCTCCAGCTGTTGCAAAACTACAAGTCCCATCATGCCTCTGCCTCTGGGTGTCATGCTTGTGGCTGTCAGAGTCTTGCTGTGCCTCATGGGACTTGTAGTTCTGCAACAGCTGGAGGTCCGCTAATTACATATCCCTGGTATATGCAGTAAGCAAGGGGTAGGCAACCTCGGCCCTCCAGCTGTTCTGAAACTACAAGTCCCATGAGACATTGCAAGACCCTGACAATCACAGGCATGACTCTTATGCCTCGTACACACGGCCGGTCTTTCCGAGGAAAAAAGTCAGACAAGCTTTTTTTCTCAAAGTCTGGCCATGTGTAGCCTCCATCTGACTTTTTTTCTCATTAGTCCGACGGATCATAGATAGAGAACCTGTTCTCTATCGTTCCATTGGACTTCCGACGGTGGACTTTTGCATGGTCAAAAGTCCGACCGTGTGTACAAGGCTTGAGAGGCAGAGGCGTGATGGGATTTGTAGTTTCACCACAGCCGGAGGGTCGAGTTTGCTTACCCCTGCGTAAGGTATGCTTGTTATACTCACCATGGAACCTAAGGGGTTAATTCTCTGCATTGTGTAAAAAGGCTGTTTGATCCTGTCTTCTCTGATCCTCCTAGGGCCTATCTGCCCTATACGCTGACTATGGTTAAGGCCCCGCAAATTACTCGACTAGAGGTCCGTGGCTGGCAGAGATAATGTCTCCGCCAGCTGCCATTTTCCTGAAGACCTGACCAGAACGAGCAGGGAGCCTGCCGAAAATAGAAATAGAGCTGCAGCGCCGCCCCCGGTCTGTCTGTCATCTGTGACCTGTTGTGGAAAGGGTGGGCGGTGCCGCAGCTCAATTTCTATATTGTAGCCGGCCGGCTCCGCCTCTAATTTGTTCCCCCTCGCCTCTCGCCAAGGTCTTCAGTTATGGCGGCGGACATTCCCATAGACACTCCTAAACCTTGTGGACGGCCTTCCCAGAAGAATTGAAGGTGTTAGAGCTGCAAAGGGTGGGCCAACTCAATATTGAACCCTACAGACTAAGACTGGGATGCCAATAAAGTTCATATGCGTGTAAAGGCAGGCGTCCCAATACTTTTGGTTATAAGTGTATGTCAGATGCTACAATATGTAAAGCAATGCTTTCTCCTTTTCTGTCCTGATTATTAATATGAAATTGCTCTTTTTCTGTTTTAGGGAACCACTGGATTTCCCAAAGGAGCCACTCTGAGCCATCACAACATTGTGAACAATGCGCAGTACGTGGGGGCGAGGCTCGGGTACGATTGGAAACGGGTGCGTGTCGCGGCATACACCGCATTCACATCCTTGTGTCTTAGATTTTCAACTAAAACTGACTTGTCTCTTTGCTGTTCCCTCAGGACGTCCGCGTCGCTCTCCCTGTGCCGCTGTACCACTGCATGGGCTCCGTACTGGGCAGCCTCACCGCAGTATTGTACGGGCCCACTATGGTCTTACCCTCTCCGAGCTTTCAAGCCCGAGCTTTGCTGGAGGCCATTTCGAAGGAGAAGTAGGTTTGACATTTTTTTTTTTTTTTTGATGTCAGCTGGTGTGATTTATTACATTGGTTAACCATTTCAATACCAGACACTTTCACCCCCTTCCTGCCCAGGCCAATTTTCAGCTTTCAGCGCTGTCGCACTTTGAATGACAATTTTGCGGTCATGCAACACTGTATCCAAATGGAATTTTTAGATATTTTTTTTTCACACACATAGAGCTTTCTTTTGGTGTTATTTAACCACTTGCCGCCCGCCAATGACAAATTGACGTCGGCAAAGTGGTTGTAAAATCCTGAGTGGACGTCCTATGATGTCCTCAGGATTTTGAGCCGCTGCGCGCCCCCGGGGGCGCGCATCGCGGCGATCGTTGTTGCAGGGTGTCAGTCTGAAACCCTGCAACACCGATCAAGGTAAAGAGTCTCTCACGGAGGCTCTTCACCACGTGATCAGCCGTGTCCAATCACGGCTGATCACGATGTAAACAGGAAAAGCCGGTAATCCGCTTTTCCTCATTCGCGTCTGTCAGACGCGAGTAGAGGAGAGCCGATCGTCTGCTCCTGTGACAGGGGGGGTTTGTGCTGATCGATTATCAGCACAGCCCCCCCGAGGATGCCCACTGGACCACCAGGGATGCCCACTAGACCACCGGGGATGCAAAAAAAAAAAGGTATGCCACCCTAGACCAACAGGGATGACAGTGACACAAAAAATGGATGCCAATCAGTGCTGCAATGGATGCCAATCAGTGCCCACAATGGGCATCACTGATTGGCAGGCATTGTTCGGCACTGATTGGCATCCATTAGTACAACACATACGATAGTGCCCATCCGTGCCGCCTATCCGTGTCCATCCATGCTGCCTATCTGTGCCCATCTGTGCCACCTATCCGTACCCATGCGTGCCGCCTATCCAAGCCCATCCATGCTGCCTATCCGTGCCGCCTATCAGTGCCCATCCGTGCCGCATATTAGTGCCCATCAATGCCACCACATCAGTGACGCCTTATCAGTGCCAGTCAGTTCAGTACCATCAGTGCCCATCAGTGAAGGAGAAAACGTACTTATTTACAAGGTTTTATAACAGAAACAAAAAAAATAAACGTTTTTTTTTTAGAAATTTTCGGTCATTTTTTTATTTTTTTGCAGAAAATAAATATCCCAGAGGTGATTAAATGCCACCACAAGAAAGCTCTATTTGTGGGTACAACATGATAAAAATTTAGTTTGGGTACAGTGTAGCATGACCGCGCAATTGTCATTCAAAGTGCAACAGCGCTGAAAGCTAAAAAATGGTCTGGGCGGGAAGGTGTATAAGTGCCCGGTATGGAAGTGGTTAACTACTTCCTAACTGTCATGATCACTTAAGTGCTCCTGCTCCGGATTCCAGCACCCGGGTGTTGGCTGTTGCTTTTCCTCTCTATCTGTGTTCACCTGTTAGGTGATTGATCTGCTCAGTCACCCGATATAAGCAAACTGAACGCTCTGTCCCTTGCTTGTGATAGAGACAGACTTACCTGCATTGTTCTAGACCAGGGGTGTCCAAACTTTTTTCAAAGAGGGCCAGATTTAATGAAGTGAACTTGCGTGAGGGCCAACCGTTTTGCCTGACATTCTTTGAACTAGGATTGTCCCGATACCACTTTTTTAGGACTGAGTACGAGTACCGATACTTTTTTTTAAATGTGTCCCCAAATGCAGCCATGTCCCCCCACAAATGCAGCCATGTCCCCCACAAATGCAGCCATGTCCCCCCCCCCATATGCAGCCATGTCCCCCCCCCCATATGCAGCCATGTCCCCCCCCCCCCATATGCAGCCATGTCCCCCCCCCATATGCAGCCATGTCCCCCCCCATATGCAGCCATGTCCCCCCCCATATGCAGCCATGTCCCCCCCCATATGCAGCCATGCCCCCCCTATATCCAGCCATGTCCCCCATATATGCAGCCATGTCCCCCCCACATATGCAGCCATGTCCCCCACACATATGCAGCCATGCCCCCCCTATATCCAGCCATGTCCCCCCCATATGCAGCCATGTCCCCCATATATGCAGCCATGTCCCCCCCACATATGCAGCCATGTCCCCCCCACATATGCAGCCATGTCCCCCCCACATATGCAGCCATGTCCCCCATATATCCAGCCATGTCCCCCCACATATATATCCAGCCATGTCCCCTAACATAAATGCAGCCATGTCCCCCCACATATTTCAGCCATGTCCC
Source organism: Rana temporaria (assembly GCF_905171775.1). Lineage (NCBI taxonomy): Eukaryota > Metazoa > Chordata > Amphibia > Anura > Ranidae > Rana > Rana temporaria. Next base: position 131,925,016 of record NC_053500.1, on the reverse strand, counting down.
CCCACATATATCCAGCTATGTCCCCCCACATATGCAGCCATGTCCCCCCCACATATATGCAGCCATGTCCCCCCACATATATCCAGCCATGTCCCCCCCACATATATGCAGCCATGTCCCCCCACATATATCCAGCCATGTCCCCAAACATATGCAGCCATGTCCCCCATACCTAATGATGATGCCGCCACCACCGCCGCGTTAATCATTGTGCGGCGAACATTACAGGCAGCTTTCGTTTGAATAGCTGTTTTCCCTGCCACGCCGTGTAAAGGACACTCCCCCTTGCTCGGGATTGGACAGATCCGTCCAAGGGGGAGTGTCTATACACGGCGCGGCGGGCAAAACAGCTATTCAAACTAAAGGTGCCTGTAATGTTCGCCGCGGCAGCGGCGGATTTGCGATATATACGGCGGGGGGGGCAAGTATTCTATTTAGGCATGAAAGCTGAAAATTGGCCTGGGCAGGAAGGGGGTGAAAGTGTCCGGTATTGAAGTGGTTAAAAAAAAAGCAACCCAGTCTAATGGAGGAATTGCTCCGCACCGCTGCAGCAAACCATTGTATGGTTCCAGTGAGGTGTGTGATGAGTAGTGATTATTGTTCTTTTATCTCCCCACAGATGCTCGAGTGTTTACGGCACCCCGACCATGTACATCGATATGTTGGCAGAACCCGACTTTGCAACTCTAAGCTCCTCCCTCACCACGGGTAGGTGACCGGCGGATTTTCAGGGAACTTAGAAAAGTACATTTCCCTTTAATAAATGTCAATAAAGAATGTGGCATACCTAGATGCTTCGTTAGAAAACAGTAACTAATATATAATATTCTTGCTATAGGACAACTTTTTCAATCATTTCCATAATGCATAGAAATTGTATAGTGTCCCCTCCATTGGTGGTCATTATTGTCCACTTACAAGTTACATTGGTGGTCATTGTCGTGTCCAATTACATCTGTGGTCTGTCTAGTGCTTCTTTACATGTGGTAAGTGTATTGCCCCTTTCAAATTGGTGGTCAGTGTAGTGTCCCCTTACATTGGTGGTGAGTGTAGTGTCCCCTTACATTGGTGGTCAGTGTAGTGTCCCCTTACATTGGTGGTCAGTGTAGTGTCCCCTTACATTGGTGGTCAGTGTAGTGTCCATTTACATTGGTGGTCAGTGTAGTGTGTCCCCTTACATTGGTGGTCAGTGCAGTGTCCCCTTACATGTGTGGTCAGTGTAGTGTCCCCTTACATGTGTGGTCAGTGTAGTGTCCCCTTACATGTGTGGTCAGTGTAGTGTCCCCTTACATGTGTGGTCAGTGTAGTGTCCCCTTACATTGGTGGTGAGTGCAGTGTCCCCTTACATTGGTGGTCAGTGTAGTGTCCATTTACATTGGTGGTCAGTGCAGTGTCCCCTTACATTGGTGGTGAGTGTAGTGTCCCCTTACATTGGTAGTCAGTGTAGTGTCCATTTACATTGGTGGTCAGTGTAGTGTCCCCTTACATTGGTAGTCAGTGTAGTGTCCATTTACATTGGTGGTCAGTGTAGTGTCCATTTACATTGGTGGTCAGTGTAGTGTCCCCTTACATTGGTGGTCAGTGTAGTGTCCCCTTACATTGGTGGTCAGTGTAGTGTCCCCTTACATTGGTGGTGAGTGTAGTGTCCCCTTACATTGGTGGTCAGTGTAGTGTCCCCTTACATTGGTGGTCAGTGTAGTGTCCCCTTACATTGGTGGTCAGTGTAGTGTCCCCTTACATTGGTGGTCAGTGTAGTGTCCCCTTACATTGGTGGTGAGTGCAGTGTCCCCTTACATTGGTGGTCAGTGTAGTGTCCCCTTACATTGGTGGTTAGTGTATTGTCTTCTTACATTGGTGGTCAGTGTGGTGTCTTCTTACATTGGTGGTCAGTGTAGTGTCCATTTACATTGGTGGTCAGTGTAGTTTCTTCTTACATTGGTGGTCAGTGTAGTGTCCCCTTACATTGGTTGTCAGTGTAGTGTCCCCTTACATTGGTGGTTAGTGTATTGTCTTCTTACATTGGTGGTCAGTGTAGTGTCCATTTACATTGGTGGTCAGTGTAGTGTCCCCTTATATTTGTAATCAGCGGAGTACCCCATTACATTTGTGTTCAGTGTAGGACATGCTTTACCTTGGTGGTCAGTGGAATAGCCCTTCCTTATATTGGTGGTCAATGGAAAATGGGTCCCCTTACATTGGAGGTCCTCACATTCGTGGTCAATGCAGGGCACCACTTACCTTGATGGTCACTGTAGTGCTCAATTACATGGTCATTATAGAAGTGATCCTTTTCAGCGCCCCCTGGTGGACAGTGTAGGCATGAGATCAATCTGCCATTACTCCACTTTTCAAGGAACAACCTTTGGTGGAACAATGGAGCTCCGCAGATTCCTTGTCGAGACGGTCTGGTTTAGGAACTGTCAGGCAGCGTATGGTGGAATTTAAGCCACCCCCTCTACACAGTTCTTTCTCAACTACCAACGCCCCATGTGCATCACCCCCCACAAACTACCAGTCTGGGCCAGAAGTAAGAATATGAAGTCTACAGCTTGTGTGATGAATGTGTGCCCCCCCCCCCCCCAGGACCTTCTTCCAAACCCTACTCAGGATCTCCCCAAGCTACTCCATCATACAGTATTTTGGTAGCTTTAAATAAAAGTGGAACCTTGGATTACGAGCATAACCCGTTCCAAGAGAATGCTTGTAATCCAAAGTACTTGCATATCAAAGCGAGAATCTCCATTGAAATCAATGGAAATGAAAATAATTAGTTCTGCATTGACTTCAATGGCATGCAATACCGCATGCGGCCAGAGAGCCTCGTAAACACTTGGAAAGGGCCGAGGACACCTTGGAGAGGCTCGGGAATGGAGTATTTCCGCGATTTTTCGAGCATTTCCGAACGGTGCCGTTCGGAATTGCTCGGCTCCGGCGCCATTCCCCCCCCCCCCCCCACCTCAGGCCAAAAGCGGTATTGCACACTGATTTGGCTTGAACCCTGCTCGTTTTGCAAGGCAACACTCTCAAACCGAGTCAGTTTTTTTTTTTAAATGCGCGTGTTGCGAAACGCTCGTTATGCACGTTACTCGCAACCTGAGGTTCCACTGTATCTTACTAGGAATATTGATTTGTATGTCATATTTGTTTCTTTTATGTTATTGATTTTGCTGTTTTTTTAAGCATCTTAACACTTGACCTAAGAAGTTCAACCAATTCCACTGTTTTTACCTGAGGCCTTCTTCTGCAGGAATTATTGCTGGATCCATCGTACCCCCTGAGATCATGAAGAAACTTCTCACCGAGACAACGATGAGGAATATAATGGTAGGTGCTAGACATAGTACTGTGCTTATAAAGAGATACACTCAGAGAATAGGTGCAGGAACTCCTCCTCCTTTCTGAGTCATCCCTTGACTCCGCCCCCTTCCCACCTCCAAGCACTGTTCCTTGGTTCCACCTCCTACCCACCTCCCAGTACCACCCCTTTTAGAGAATACAAAAGCAAGTATCATTTTATAGTGCTAAGTATTATCAACAATGGACACCCCAGTGACAATACACTCCCAACAGCCAGCATCAATGGACCCTCCAGCAGTCAGCAATACTTGACCCCTCCCTCCAGCAATGATTGACCCCCTGCAGCATAAGACCCACCCCAGCAACAATACAACCTCCACTGGCAACAACAGACCTCCACAGCAACAATAACCCCCCCCACCTGCAAAAATAAGTCCCCTCCAGCAACAATACCTTTCCCAGTAGCCAGCATTAATAGACCCTCCAGCAGTCAGCAATACTAGACCCCTCCCTCCAGCAATAATTGGACCCCCTGAAGCATAAGACCCACCCCAGCAACAATACAACCTCCACTGGCAACAACAGACCTCTACAGCAACAAAAACCCCCCCCCCCCCGCAAAAATAAGCCCCTTCCAGCAACAATAAATTTCCCAGTAGCCAGCATTAATAGACCCTCCAGCAGCCAGCAATAAAAAACCCCTTCTTCAACAGTAAATCCCTCCCCAGCAACATAAGACGCAACAACAGATTCCCAAGCACCAGCATCAATAGATCTTCCAGCACCTCTTGCCATTACATATATTCAGTTCTGGAGGTGCCGGAACTGCGTTCCCCCTGCGTTCCTGCTGAAAAAAAGCCCTGGACCCTATGCTAGATATCCATTTTGGAGCCAATATAAAAAGACAGAAGAGGACCTGTCTCGCCACCTATGCCTCAGATCTTTGCTCTCTTGAAGAACTACACCAGCCAAATATATTTGCCATCCTGCGGCACTTCTAGGTGTCCTGTAGTGACTTAGTGGTTGGTGGGCTAAACCACAGTGGGTGGCAAGGGAAGCGGATATCTTCAACATCTGGACGATGGTCAGATGCTGAAGAGTCCTCAGCTGGCTTAGCTGCTCAAAAGAACAAAGCCCAAGGTGCGGGTGGTGGCATAGCTAGTAACTAGACCAGTGATGGCGAACCTTGGCGCCCCAGGTGTTTTAGAACTACATTTCCCATGATGCTTATGTACTCTGCAGTATTGTTGAGCATCATGGGAAATGTAGTTCCAAAACATCTGGGGTGCCAAGGTTCGCCACCACTGCGCTATACGGTCAAACTTTTTTGGACACCTGCTTATCACATCTCCAAATGATGGAGTTCGGGTGTGTATGAAGAGCTGGCTTTAGGGGTTGTAAAGGTACAATTTATTTTCCCTAAATATCTTCCTTTTACCTTAGTGCAGTCCTCCTTCACTTACCTCATCCTTCCATTTTGCTTTTAAATGTCCTTATTTCTTCTGAGAAATCCTCACTTCCTGTTCTTCTGTCTGTAACTCCACACAGTAATGCGAGGCTTTCTCCCTGGTGTGGAGCGCCGTGCTCGCCCCCTCCCTTGGACTACAGGAGAGTCAGGACGCTCTCTACGTTGCAGATAGAGAAAGGAGCTGTGTGTTAGTGGGCGTCCTGACTCTCCTGTAGTCCAAGGGAGGGGGCGAGCACGACACTCCACACCAGGGAGAAAGCCTCGCATTACTGTGTGGAGTTACAGACAGAAGAACAGGAAGTGAGGATTTCTCAGAAGAAATAAGGACATTTAAAAGCAAAATGGAAGGATGAGGTAAGTGAAGGAGGACTGCACTAAGGTAAAGGAAGCTATTTAGGGAAAATAAATTGTACTTTTACAACCTCTTTTAATTTCGTTAACTAAAACCGACTAAAAGACAGTTGGTGGTTCAACCCGTCTGCATTGGTCTACAACTAAAATATCACTTTTGGCTGGACTCCGCTTTTATTTGCTGACCATGTTTCTTTTGTAATTTTTATATTGTTTTCATATTATTTTTACACCGTAAACATCGGCCACTTTAGCGTAATCTGCGTCTTTTTTTTTTTTTTTCAATTGATTTATTTGTCTGACATGAATCAAGCTGTTATGAGACCGTGGACATTTATTGAAATGGTTTTAGTTGTCATTACCGCGTATGTATTTATTTCTATATATTTTCTATAATATATACATTTCTATGTACATACCGAGTTGGTCACATGATTAAGAGTGCAATGGCTGTTAGTTGGTCACATAGTTTACATGCATACATGTTGGAATGGCTTTTGGTAAATGCAAAATGGCAGCTGTAGAGATACAAGGTGGCTCCATCGTTATGGGAAGAGCGTCTTGAAGGTCCTACGTGTCAGTAGTTTACTGGTCACCCGGGTCTCAGTTCCCCCGACTGTCCATTTGGAGCCTGTAGGAAAAAAAAGATCGAGTTGTACTGCAGTAGATAATTGTTTCTAAAATAAAGTGGAGGGATACTGTATATACTCGAGTATAAGCCGAGATTTTCGGAAAAAAATTTTGTGCTGAAAATGCCCCCCTCGGCTTATACTCGAGTCACCTTTTTGCGCCTGATCTCCCGGACTTTGGGTACCCGGTACCGGCCGGCCGTAGGTCCCCTGGACCCCAAACACACATGTAGCCCCACTCTTCCTCCATAAGTGGGCCAAGTTTGTGTTTCGGGGGACCTATGGCCGGGGAGCACCAATTTTTCAAAGCCGGGCACCCTTCCATAGACTCCCATGTTAAATGGTAATTTCTCCGGTGATTTTAGGGACCCGGTACCCGCCGGTCGTAGGTCCCCTGGACCCGGAACTTGGCACACATGTAGCCCCTTTTCTCCTCTACAAGAGGATAGGTGCTAGGGACTGCTTTGTTTTGGGTTAGAGAGGACTTGCACTAGAAGAAAAAGGAGGGGGGCAGATTTGAAGTGACCCCATCCCTCCCTCCATCCTGCTCCATCCTTCCCCCTCGATCCCATCCTGCACCATCCTATCCCGGCTCCATCCACCGCCCTATGCCATCTCGGCTCCATCCACCCCACCCCAATCCCAGCTCCATCCATCCCCCCCCAAACCATCCATCCCTCCGGATCCATCCCTGCTCCATCCATCCCATCTCCATCCATTCCCCCCGATCCCATCCTGGCTCCATTCATCCCCCCAAACCATCCCAGCTCCATCAATCCCCCCGATCCCATCCCAGCTCCATCTACCACTCCGATCCCATTTTCCACTTTCCCAATCCCATTCCGGCTCGATCCATTGTGGTAGCTTAAAGGGGAGGTTCACCCTAAAAACGACTTTCTAGTATTACATTGGCCCCCCACATTACAATACAATTATGCCTATTATGTTTTTTTGTGTGCTGTACATACCTCGGTACAGCTAGTTCACCCGCGGCTTCCGGGTTGCGAGTCCCACGGGAGTGGGCATTCCTAACATGCTGTTGATTGACGTGATGACCAAAAACGAGCTCCCCCCGTTGCGTAAGCTGCATCACGATTGGCAAAAGGAGCCGAACGGCGAGTCGGCGCTATACTGCGCCTGCGCACCGCCGTTCGGCTCCTTTCGTCAATCGTGACGCAGCTTACGCGACGGGGGGAGCTCGTTTTTGGTCATCACGTCAATCAACAGCATGTTAGGAACGCCCACTCCTGCGGGACTCGCAACCCGGATGCCACGGGTGAATTAGCTGTACCAAGGTATGTACAACACAAAAAAACATAATAGGCATAATTGTATTGTAATGTGGGGGGCCAATGTAATACTAGAAAGTCGTTTTTAGGGTGAACCTCCCCTTTAAGAGGGGAGAGCCGAACCGACTCACTAGCCTGCTAAGTAGGGGGATGACACCAAGTTTTACCGCACCAGGTGACACCAACCCTAGTGACGCCTATGCTTTTTTTTTTTCTAAATAGCTTCCTTTACCTTAGTGCAGTCCTCCTTCACTTACCTCATCCTTCCATTTTGCTTTTCTATGTCCTTATTTCTTCTGAGAAATCCTCACTTCCTGTTCTTCTGTCTGTAACTCCACACAGTAATGCGAGGCTTTCTCCCTGGTGTGGAGTGTCGTGCTCGCCCCCTCCCTTGGACTACAGGAGAGTCAGGACGCTCTCTACGTTGCAGATAGAGAAATGAGCTGTGTGTTAGTGGGCGTCCTGACTCTCCTGTAGTCCAAGGGAGGGGGCGAGCGTGACACTCCACACCAGGGAGAAAGCCTCGCATTACTGTGTGGAGTTACAGACAGAAGAACAGGAAGTGGGGATTTCTCAGAAGAAATAAGGACATTTAAAAGCAAAATGGAAGGATGAGGTAAGTGAAGGAGGACTGCACTAAGGTAAAGGAAGATATTTAGGAGGAAAAAAATTGTACCTTTACAACCCCTTTTAAGTGTCTTAGAAAAAATACAGTGGCTTTTAGTTCAGCTTTTATGAATCCTTCTGACAATTGCGCAGCAAATCTTCTGTGAATGGACCCCTTTATCTTTACTGTTTTGGGATACCTATTGTGACCGACTCACCCAGGACAAAGGCTTTTGGAGGGGACTGAATGCTAACCTCTTGCCTTGCGATCTTGGGCCCTGGCATTTGGGGGAACGGTGCTCTTTGTGAGCTGTATGCCTGGGACCCTGTATATGCCATTAGAGTGACTAATTCATACTGTTGGGACATACAGTGTAAGGAGATGCTAATGCCATCCCCTCCAGCCATCTGTCTGTTCTCTGTGCTAATTGACCTTGCTATTGTGTGAAGATGTCCTGTGTTTACACTTATGATAATGTGTATTGCATAGCAGGTGAGCAAGGAGACGTGATGTCTACCCCGAAAGGTCATATCTATGAGTCGCCTAGTCTGGGTAAATGATTAGTTAATTAGCTCATGTTAATTTATGTTCTGGTTACCTCCTCTTTATACTGTATATAAAGTTGTATTCTTGGTTCTATTAAACACTCCATGTTCAGCACACAAACAAGTCTCATCTCGTTGTGTGCTTGTGAGCAGCTGGAATATCTGATATCTATATCCAGACTGATAGGAAGCGGTATATGACGGAAGCACTCAAGCGGAGTGTGGGACGTTCCGTTACACCTATGATCTTACCTGTTTAATGTCGTTCTCCTTTTTTTGATTTCTTTACTGGCTGTTTACACCCACGGAAGGCCCCTGTGTCTCGCAGCTGTTGCCCGCGGTATTGAGCCGGGCTTGCACAAGTGGCGTCTGGGCGAGAGCGGCTGCCGTCAATCCACCTAAAGAGGAAGGAGCATAGTTAGGATCGGTCGGCGGCGTGTTACGGGAGATATTTTCGTCTCTGTATGATTCTTTGATGTACCTTCTCACAGCTGCCAGTTGGCAGGAGCAGTGCCAAGGGTTGTTTGCTAGTGTCAGGTTCTGCAGGGAGGAGAATGGGGCATTGGCAGGAAGCTGGCTCAACTTATTTCCTTCAATGTTCAGACTCTTCAGGGCCGTCACTCCAACAAAAGCTTTTTCTGAAAACTAAAGCGAAAAATGTGAAGGTTTGGCCGCTGCGGGAGGAACAAACACTCCACCTCTTCCCCGCTCATTACACATGTCTACATCCCCCCCCCTACAGAATCCACACCCACTCCGTGTGCTCCCCACATTCTTTAGCTGTTAAAGGAATGCCATTGGAAATTTCCATCTGGGATCCTACTGAGATGCTTCAGCCAAGCTTAGAAAAGGAAATGAAGCTCTTTCATAGCTAGATTCAGGTAGGGGCGTGTATCTTTAAGGCGGCGTAGCGTATCGTATTTACGCTACGCCGCCTTAAGTCAGAGAGGCAAGTGCTGTATTCACAAAGCACTTGCCTCCTAACTTACGGCGGCGTAGCGTAAATGGGGCCGGTGTAAGCGCACCTAATTCAAATGAGGATGGGGGGCGTGTTTTATGTTAATGTTTGACCCAACATGATTGACATCGTTAATCGCCTTAAAGCGGTGGTTCACCCTAAATAACAAGTTTCTACCATGAAATCCAGCATACTAGCGTGAGCTACAGTATGCCCTTATTTTTTTTTTTGCGCTGTACTCACAGTTTAATCCCGTAGTTAAGTTTCAGACTCCCCGCGGGGAATGGGCGTTCCTATGCAGAGGGGAACATGATTGACGGCCGGCTATAGCGCGTCACGCTTCCCGAAAATAGCCGGAGTAGGACTCGGCTCTTCACGGCGCTATACGGCGCCTGCGCACAGACTAGGAGCTGACTGCGCAGGCGCCGTGAAGAGCCAAGTCCTATTTCGGCTATTTTCGGGAAGCGTGACGCGCCATAGCCGTGTGATTGGGGGCTCTGTGATGTTGGGGGGGATTCGTGTGTAGGGGGCCTTTTTTTTTGTATAGGAGCAACTCTAATGTTATGGTAGGCTCTCATGTATAGGGGGACTTTTGATGTGATGGGGGGGCATCTGATGTAAAATGGGGACTTTGAGCACCTTGATGGTAGCGAGGGACACCTTCCGGAACTCTTCGATCTCCCCATTGCCATCACCTATAAACCCTATCCTGGGGAATCCAGAGTTCCAACCAGGCCTCAACAACCCGCAGTTCCGAAATCTGTTGCCTAGTGGCCGTCTCCATTTTTACGACTTCTTGGGGTCAGATGGCAAGCTTTCCTCTACTGCCCTAACAAACACCCTGGCTCGCCCATTAGATTTTTGGGGCAGCTTCCAGCTCCGGCACTTCCTTCATTGGTGTGCTCGGTCTCCAGGTGTCTCCCGTCAACTTACGGAAATGGAGAGCATCTGCCATAGATGGGAACCGACTCGCCATTGCCTATCCACTTTATACGCTGCTTTGAACCAACCAAAAGAAGATTTTTACCCCGGCCTTCCTCTCTGAGGCCCCGTACACACGACCGAACATGTCCGCTGAAACCAGTTTCCGCGGACATGTCCGACCGCGTGTACAGCCTAACGGAAAGAAATTTGTCATGTCCGATGGTTAGTACACCTAATCGGACATGTCCGCTGGTTATGACGTGTAACCAGCGTCCCGAAATCCCGCGCATGCGTCGCATTGATTCGACGCATGCGTGGAAGCATTGCACTTCCGTGTTTGAGAACGTCGGTGTCTTCTACGTCACCGCGTTCTCTGTCCGCAGGGATTTTGGTCTGGTGGTGTGTACACACATCAGACCAAAAGCTCCCAGGAGACATGTCCGATAAACGGTCCGCGGACCGTTTTTCATCGGACATGTCTCCTCGTGTGTACGGGGCCTAAGTGGGAATCAGATCTTGATATGCATTTTATCGACCCTCAAAAGGAGAAAATTCTCTATTTTGCTCAGAAATCTTCGATTGCCACTAAGGTCCAAGAAACCAGCTACAAGTTATTAGCTAGGTGGTATAGGGTACCTGTTACTCTACACAGCATTTTCCCACAGGTACCAGATACGTTGTTCGCGATGTAACGCTGATCGAGGCACAATGCTCCACATTTTTTGGGACTGCCCGAAAATTAAACCGTTCTGGTGGGAGGAGACCTCTACAATTAAAGATCTGACCGACGTTGACCTAGCGGGAAACCCGGCATCGTGTCTGCTGCATCTCACAACACGGCCCATCAAAAAAAATATAAGACCTCCATCACGATCCAGCTGCTGAATGCTGCTAAGGCCTGTATTCCTCTGCCCTCAAAGTGTCTTTGGTACTCCAAAATTAATGAACTTAGGGACATGGGGGATCTTACAGCTACCTTATACAACCGGGAGGAGATCTTCCGGGACACTTGGAGGCCATGGCAACATTTTATATATACGGATGCCTATTTACAAGGTTTCGCAGCTCGGGTGAATCCTTGGGTTTTATCCGATCCTGGCCTTGGGCGAACGACCCTGATTCTTTCTCTGACTATTCTTCTGTTTCATCCCCTCCTTGCTCCCCCTCCACCTTTTTTAGTAAACTTTCTTCTTTAACCCCTCGTTCCCTCTTTTTTTTTGTAGCTATATACCTCAGACATTCTTGTATAGCCCCTGGGGCCCCCTAAGCGCCCCCCAGGACCGTATTTCTTTATTTTAGAGGCGGTATTTGATGCCTCTAGCTTAGTCAGTAGTTCTGATGGCTGACAACCATTTAAAGTTTGCTGGATCTCAAAGCTCTGTTGGCTGCGATCTGTTTGTGCAATTGATCTACAGTATTATGTTCATTATACTTGAGCATTTCCTACTATGTACAATTTATGATGCATGTTGGTTATCCATGTACCCCTTTACACTTTTCTCTGCTGGGTTTTAACTGTACATTTTTGGGTACACAAATAAACGAATTACAAAAAAATGGGGACTTTGATGTCATGGGGTCTTCCAATGTGAATGTGGGCAACTCTAACGCAATGGGAGGCTCTCTGATGTGGGGGGGGGGACCCTCTGAAAAGAAGGGTTAACTGATGTAAAGGGGGACTTTGATATAATGAGGGACCTCTGTTGTGGTGGGAGCTTCCATTGTGAATGTTGGTTACTCTAACGTGATGGGAGGGGCTCTCATGTATAGGGGGACCTCTGATGAGAAGGGTTGGCTGATGTAAAGGGGGGACTTCGATATGAAGGAGGTCCTCCTGATGTTATGTGGGCTTCCAATGTGAATGTGGGCAACTCTAACGCAATGGGAGGCTCTCTGATGTGGGGGGGACCTCTGAAAAGATGGGTTAACTGATGTAAAGGGGGACTTTGATATAATGAGGGACCTCTGATGTAGTGGGGGCTTCCATTGTGAATGTTGGTTACTCTAACGTGATAGGAAGGGCTCTCATGTATAGGGGGACCTCTGATGAGAAGGATTGGCTGATGTAAAGGGGGGACTTAGATATGAAGGAGGACCTCTGATGTTATGTGGGCTTTCAATGTGAATGTGGGCAACTATAAAATGATGGGGGACTTTCATGTATGGGGGACTTCTGAGTTGATGGGGGGCTTCTGACGTAAAGGGGGGATTTTAAAGGGGGTTTCCAATGTGAATGTGGGCAGCTCTAACGTGTTGGGGGGCTCTCATGTATAGGGGGACCTCTAAAGAGAAGGGTTAAGTGATGTAAAGGGGGACTTTGATATCATGAGGGACCTCTGATGTGGTGGGGGCTTCAAATGTGAATGTGGGTTACTCTAACGTGATGGGGGGGCTCTTATGTATAGGGAACCTCCTGAAGAGAAGGGTTGACTGATGTAAAGGGGGGACTTTGATATGAAGGAGGACCTCTGATGTTATGGGGGCTTCCAATGTGAATGTGGGTTACTCTAACGTGATTGGGGTGGGGGGGCTCTCATGTATAGGGGGACCTCTGAAGAGAAAGGTTGACTGATGTAAAGGGGGGACTTTGATATGAAGGAGGACCTCTGATGTTATGGGGGCTTCCAATGTGAATGTGGGCAACTCTAACGTGATGGGGGGGGGGGGTTTCATGTATAAGGGGACCTCTGATGTGATGGGGGACCTCTGAAGAGAAAGGTTGATTGATGTAAAGAGGGGACTTTGATATAAGGGAGCACCTCTAAAGTTATGTGAATGTGGGAAACTCTAACGTGACTCTCATGTATAAGATGACCTCTATTGTGGTGGTGGGGGGCTCTGAATTAAAGGGCTCATCCTGATGTAAAGGGGGAGGGCTCTTCTGTGAAGAGGGGCTATGATGTGATGGCGGAACCTCTGATGCGAAAGGGGACTTCTGACATAAAGTTAACTTCATCAGGGTGGTTGTATGCATCATCCCTTGCCTGGGTCCCCCATTGATTGGTAAAATTCATGTTTTTTTTTTACATTAGACTGGGTTGTCTTGAGGTTTTCAATACTTTTAAGATTGCTGTTACTTAAAAAAAAAGGTTGAGATGCTGCCAGGGATAATTTAATTGTCTTGTAAGCTGGACAGATTAGAAATTAATCGCTGTATTTCCTAATTGTCGAGCAATATTTGGATTGGTTCCACCACTGGCTATCGTTGCGTGTATGTGGAGCCTTTTGCGTGCCTTTACAATACGTCCTTAGTTGCTGTTTCGGAAAGTTGAGAGGTGAGCCGTCATAACTTAGCAAACTTTGAATTTTCCTGACCTGTGCTCAGAGTGTCTCTGTTTGCTAATCCGTCATTTCTCTTTGCTATTTTGGAATGAGAGAGCACAGGTGCCCCTCCTCCCGCGAGTCCTCCGAGCCCCAGACAGGGACTGCATTGTGAGGAGCAGAGGAGGCCGATGCTTGGGAGACATCATGTCAATAAACAGACTGTTCTTGAAAGGGGGGGGGGGGGGACTGGCTGCTCTTTTCCTATCCAGGAGGAAGAAGAAACAGCGGTTTGAGACTGGGAATTAACTCTTTCAACACTCGGATATTAAAAATAGAAGGCGAATTTTCAAAATACGGAAGCTAATGACAAATAGATTTTGGTCCTTGCATCGAAAATGCCAAGATTTTGGTATAACATCTGCACGTACTTTACACCTTAAACGGCCATATAAAAGCGTAAATATGAAGCCAACGTGCCATTGGGGCTGAGGAGGGAAATGCAAGCATTTTAAAATGGTCACCAAAACAGGAAAAGAAGGTAAGTCTTCCAGTAGGGCGAGAGGACATGTCTCTTTCCTCTCCAAAATCTCTGGAAATCCTACTTGGAAATCTTTTCAAATGATGCAAAAAAAAAAAAACTGACCTGGGGGTTTTAACCTGACTTTACTCTTTCCAAAAAAAGTTTTGGCTTTTTAAGAATCAACAGCTAATTTAATTTTGTGGTTTTGCTGAAAATGCACTGTGATAAAAAAAACGGCCAACACTATGGGGTTGATTTACGAAAAGCTGGAGCGTTCAAAATCTGTTGCAGCTGTGTATGGAAGCCAATCAACTTCTAACTTTGGCATGTTCAGTTAAAGGGGTTGTAAAGGTACAATAATCCGAGGCTTTCTCCCTGGTGTGGAGTGTCGTGCTTGCCCCCTCCCTTGGACTACAGGAGAGTCAGGACGCTCTCTACGTTGCAGATAGAGAGAGGAGCTGTGTGTTAGTGGGCGTCCTGACTCTCCTGTAGTCCAAGGGAGGGGGCGAGCACGACACTCCACACCAGGGAGAACCTTGCATTACTGTGTGGAGTTACAGACAGAAGAACAGGAAGTGAGGATTTCTCAGAAGAAATAAGGACATTTAAAAGCAAAATGGAAGGATGAGGTAAGTGAAGGAGGACTGCACTAAGGAAAAGGAAGATATTTAGGGAAAAAAATTGTACCTTTACAACCACTTTTTAATTTTGTCAACTAAAACCGACTAAAAGACAGTTGGTGGTTCAACCCGTCTGCATTGGTCTACAACTAAAATATCACTTTTACAACCCCTTTAAGCTTGACAAAAATCCTGGAAGCTGATTGGTTTATATGCAGAGCTTACACCATATTTTGCACCCTCCAGTTTTAGTAAATCCATCCCTATGGTTAATGTACATCCTTTTAGAGCTTGGAGAAGCTATAACTATTGACCACTTAGTAAGTGGCTAAAGCAGTCCTTTCTCCATACAGATATCAAACAGACATCAGTTTTGATATTTTTTTTTTCTTTTGGTCTGGAAATGTTATCGATGAGAAGCTGACTTTGCGGAAGATTTACTACTGTGAATGGAGAGATATTACCTTTTTGTGCTTGAAATGGACACTTCCTGCCTCCAAGATACTCTTTTTCTTAATATCAATTTAAAGTGACCTTATTTTGCTTTGTAAAATTACCTTTTATCTTATGCCATGGGGAGCTCTGTGGTTACCTACCACTTGTACAGAACCAATTAGCAGTTTTCCCCAAATACTGTACCCCTTGGAACGGCAATGGGGGTCGCATATTTAGCTAAACCAGCCTTGGAGGCATGCGTGAGGGATGAACCCTTTGCATTTACTTTTGCAGTTACCTTTATCCCATGCCATGGGAAGCTCTGTGGTTACCCCAATCACTATTTTGCATTGTCCAGTTTTAGTAAATCAACCTCTATGTCTTACTAGCGAGCGTTGTCATCTTTCGGAGAATAGACAGTAAATGGAGAGATGTTACGTTTTTGTGCTTGAAATGGATACTTACTGCCCCCAACATACTCTTATTTGTGATGTCAATTTAGAGTTACCTTATTTTGCTTTGTAAAATTACCTTTATCCCATGCCATAGGAGCTCTGTGGTTAGCCAAACCACTTGTACAGAACCAATTAGCAGTTTTCCGCAAATACCTCTTGGAACGGCAATGGGGGTCGCATATTTAGCTAAACCAGCCTTGGAGGCATGCGTGAGGGATGAACCCTTTGCATTACCATCACCAGTTGGAATGTAAAGCAATCTTTGTTCGTGAAGGTTGTCATTTATACCGGTCATAGTATATTTAGTAGTAGTTGGTCACATTCAACTGGACTTCAATAGTTCTGTGATATTGAAGACTTTTTTTTTAGCTTGCCCTATGCTCTTCAGAACTGAAGCTATGAAATATGAAATGTCTATATAGAACAGGTCCAGTTGAGTGTTACAATTACAAGATAATATTTGTATTGTTGATCTATTTTTTTTCGTTGCTTACATTTTAGCTTAAACTGGTTGTAAACCTCAGACATAAAATATGAACAAAGCATATGCCTCTATAGCATGGGTCTTCAAACTACGGCCCTCCAGTTGTTCAGGAACTACAATTCCCATCATGCCTAGTGATGTCTGTGAATGTCAGTGTGTTACAATGCCTCATGGGATGTGTAGTTCTACAATAGCTGGAGGGCCGTAGTTTGAGGATCCCTGCTCTATAGTGTGTACTTGTCCCTATCCTGAGCACTAAGTGTCATTTCTGTCTGCCACTTCATTCCTCTGCTATTAGTATGAATCATTTATGACAAGTTTTTTTGACACCAAGAGAAAAATGGTGTCAGGGTAGGGACCTCCAGCTCATTGACATCATCAGCTCTGTTCCTATGTTAAAGGGGGGGGGGGTGTCCCTTCCGTTCCCTCCCCACCCCTCCAAACAGCTCTCAGAGCTCTCCTCTCTGAGCTCTACAGTGTGTAATTTCAGTTCTCTGCCCCATTTTTTCTGACAGCTGAGACAAGCTTTATAAATTCAGCACTTTGATGTAGAGCAGGGGTCTCAAAATGGCGGCCCTCCGGCTGTTGTTAAACTACAAGTCCCAAAAGGCATTGCAAGGCAAAATGTGAATTTTTGGTGGTTCTTTAGTCCATGTTTTATGTTGACCGCTTACCTTCTCGATACCCATTTGGTCCATGGAGAGGGTTTCCATGTATCGGCCAAACGACTGGAAGGCGAAATCAGGGATGACTTTGATGGGGTTTCGGGAGATCTTATAATCTTCCACCACCCTCAGCTTGCTGACGGCAGCCAGCGGGTAAGTGCTCAGCTGGTTTCCGTCTAAGTGGAAGATGGCCAGGTTTTCCACTTCATCCAAGGACCCCGGCTGCAGCGTGGTGAGCTCGTTATCCGACAGGTAGAGCCAGCGCAGGTCCTTGGCGCCAGCGAAGGTCCCCGCTTTCAGCTCGCGCACCTTGTTGTTGCTGAGCTGGAAGATGAACAGGTTGGCGAGCGGAGACAGCAGCCCCTTGGGTATGTCGATGATCTTGTTGTGGTCCATGTAGAGATAAGTGAGCTCAGGCAACTCATCAAAGGCTCCAGCGCCGATCGCGCTAATGTCGTTGTGGGACAGGTAGAGATACACCAACCTCTTAAGACCTCGGAAAGCCCCGGTGGCCACTTCTCGGATCCCGCAGTACTGCATGTGCAAGGACACCAAACCTTTCATTTCCTTGAAGGAGTTGGGAGCCAGCACAGGGAAGGAGTTCTTTTGCAGGTTAACCAGGCGAGTTTGCTCGGACACTTTGGGGATCTTAGTCAACCCCGAGCTGTAGCAGATAACATGCTGCAGTTCTCCCCCGTGGCAGTGGCAGTTCGCGGGGCATGCCGCGAGGCTGTGGCACGCGACAGCTAGGATGGCGAGCAGGAGAAGAACGCGGAGGTGTTCCATAGCGGCCACACAGCACTGGCAGTGTGAGCGGGACCTCCACACACAGACCTATTTATATCATATTAAATTTAAAAAAATGCAGACCGCAGCCAAGCGCTGATGGAAGAGGCAGATTTTGGGAGGTGGGTGTGAATTTAACCCACTGAGAGCAGCAGAGAGAGAACGCCGTCCACTGAAAACCGGGCTGTGAGAGGGTAAAGCTTTGCAGGGAAATGCTTCAAGTATTTTCTTATTACAGAAGAAACAGTCTGATCTTATAGTCTCTAATTTAATTAAGTCTATGCGTCTCTAAGCTAATCTTTGTACAATTATTATTACTATAATATAGCCCACTGTGTGTGCGTGTGCATATACAGAGCCTGGAAAAAGTATTCATACCCCTTGAAATTTTCCAAATTTTATTATGTTACAAACAAAAATGTAAATAACGTATATACTCGAGTATAAGCCAAGTTTTTCAGCACATTTTTTTGTGCTGAAAATGCCCCCCTCGGCTCATACTCGAGTCACCTTTTTGCACCTGATCTCCTGGATTTTGGGGACCCAGTACAGTAGGTCAACTGGACCCCAAACTTGGCACATATATAGCCCCATTTCTCCTCTACAAGTGTGCAAAGTTTGTTGTCTGGGTGATCTACGGCCGGGGAGCACCGATTTTTCAAAGCCGGGCACCCCTTACATAGACTTCTATGTTAAATGGTCATTTCTCCAGTGAATTTGGGGACCCGGTACTGGCCGGTCGTAGGTCCCCTGGACCTGGAACTTTGCACACATGTAGCTCCATTTCTCCTCTACAAGTGTGCAAAGTTTATTGTCTGGGTGATCTACGGCCGGGGAGCACCATATTTTCAAAGCCGGGCACCCCTTCTGTAGACTCCCATGTTAAATGGTCATTTCTCCAGTGAATTTGGAGACCCGGTACTTGCCGGTCGTAGGTCAACTGGACCCCAAACTTGGCACATATATAGCCCCACTCGTCCTCTACAAGTGTGCAAAGACTGTTGTCCGGGGAACCTATGGCCGGGGAGCACCAATTTTTCAAAGCCGGGCACCCCTTCCTTAGACTCCCATGTTAAACGGTTATTTCTTCCGTGAATTTGGGGACCGGGTACCGGCCGGTCGTAGGTCCCCTGGACCCGGAACTTGGCACACATGTAGCTCCATTTCTCCTCTACAAGTGTGCAAAGTTTGTTGTCTGGGTGATCTACAGCTGGGGAGCACCATATTTTCAAAGCCGGGCACCCCTTCCATAGACTCCCATGTTAAATGGTCATTTCTCCAGTGAATTTGGAGACCCGGTACTGGCCGGCCGTAGGTCAACTGGACCCCAAACTTGGCACACATGTAGCCCCACTCGTCCTCTACAAGTGTGCAAAGATTGTTGTCCGGGGAACCTATGGCCGGGGAGCACCAATTTTTCAAAGCCGGCACCCCTTCCTTAGACTCCCATGTTAAATGGTTATTTCTTCGGTGAATTTGGGGACCAGGTACTGGCCGGTCGTAGGTCAACTGGACCCCAAACTTGTCACATATCTAGCCCCACTCTTCCTCTACAAGTGTGCAAAGTTTTTTATCCGGGGACCCTATGGCCGGGGAGCACCAATTTTTTTAAAGCAGGACACCCCTTCCTTAGACTCCCATGTTAAATGGTCATTTCTCCAGTGAATTTGAGGACCCGGTACCGGCCGGTCGTAGGTCCCCTGGACCCGGAACTTGGCACACATGTAGCCCCATTTCTCCTCTACTAGTGTGCGAAGTTTGTTGTCTGGGTGATCTACGGCTGGGGAGCACCGATTTTTCAAATGTGGACACCCCTTGCATAGAATCCCATGTTAAACGTCAGTCTAGGCATGGGCACAGTGAGGCATGGGCACAGTGAGGCATGGACACAGTGAGGCGCAGTGAGGCATTCAGATGGACACTCTAGGCTTATACTCGAGTCAATCCGTTTTCTCATTTTTTTGTAGTAAAATTCGGTGCTTCGGCTTTCAGGTCGGCTTATACTCGAGTATCTACAATATATTTTTTTGGGGGATTTTATGTGATGGACCTGGTACCAGCCGGTCGTAGGTCCCCTTGACCCGGAACTTGGCATACATGTAGCCCCATTTCTCCTCTACAACTGTGCGAAGTTTGTTGTCTGGGTGATCTACGGCTGGGGAGCACCGATTTTTCAAAGCCGGACACCCCTTACATAGACTCCCATGTTAAACGTCAGTCTAGTCATGGGCACAGTGAGGCATGGGCACAGTGAGGCATGGGCACAGTGAGGCATGGGCACAGTGAGGCATGGGCACAGTGAGGCTTGGGCACAGTGAGGCTTGGGCACAGTGAGGCTTGGGCACAGTGAGGCATGCACATGGACACAGTGAGGCATGCACATGGACACAGTGAGGCATGCACATGGGCACAGTGAGGCATGCACATGGACACCCTAGGCTTATACTCGAGTCAATACGTTTTCCCATTTTTTTGTGGTAAAATTAGGTGCCTCGGCTTATATTCGGGCCGGTGTATATACGGTATATTTTATTGGGATTTTATGTGATGGACCAACACAAAGTGGCACATACAGAAAAACCTTGGTCTGCAAGCATAATTTGTTCCAGAAACATGCTTGTAATCCAAAGCACTTGTATATCAAAGCATTTTTTTTTTTTTACAGGGTATAAAAAAGAAGAGCGGCATCTCCTAATGCCGCGTACACACGATCGGATTCTCCGATGGTCTAAAACCCGATGGATTTTTTCATCGGAATTCCGTTCAAGCTGTCTTGCATACACACTGTCAGACTAAATTCAGATCGTCCAAAACGCGGTGACGTAAAACACTACAACAAGCCGAGAAAAATTAAGTTCAATGCTTCCGAGCATGCGTCGATTTGATTCTGAGCATGCTTGGATTTTTCTCCGACGGAATTCAACACAGACGATCGGAAGAATTTAAAACATGTTCTATTTTTTTACTCCGATGGAGAAAAGTCTGATGGGGCCTACACACGCGATCGGAATTTCCAATGAAACAAGTCCATCGGACTAATTAGTAAATAGAGTAAATCTGTGTGTAATTTAATCTCAGTATAAATACAGCTGTTCTGTGAAGCCCTCCAGAGGTTTGTTAGAGAACCTTAGTGAACAAATAGCATCATGAAGGCCACGGAACACACCAGACAGGTCAGAGAAAACGTTGTGGAGAAGTTTAACCACTTGAGATCCGCGCTATAGACGAAAGACTTCCACAGCGCGGCTCAAGTGCCGGGTGGACGTCCTGTTTACATTCCCCGTGCGCGCCGCTGGGGGCGCGCAACAGGGAAACACTGTGCCCGGCGCATCGCTGGGAAGCCGATGCGCGTGCCTGGCGGCCGCGATGTCCGCCAGATACCCGCGATCGGCGGTGACAGCAGGGACGTGGAGCTCTGTGTGTGTAAACACAGAGCTCCACGTGCTGTCAGAGGAGAGGAGACCGATCTGTGTCTCTTGTACATAGGGACACAGCATCGGTCACCTCCCCCAGTCACCCCCTCCCCCCACACAGTTAGAACACACCCAGGATACACATTTAACTCCTTCCTCACCCCCTAGTGTTAACCCCTTCCCTGCCAGTCACATTTATACAGTAATTAGTGCATTTTTATAGCACTGATCGCTGTATAAATGTGAATGGTCCCAAATTTGTGTCAAAAGTGTCCGATACGTCCGTCGCAATATCCCAGTCCCAATAAAAATCGCAGATCGCCGCCATTACTAGTAAAAAAAAAAATAATAAAAATAATAATTCTGTCCCCTATTTTGTAGGCGCTATAACTTTTGTGCAAACCAGTCGCTTATTGCGTTTTTTTTTTTTTTACAAAAATACGTCGAAATACGTATCGGCCTTAACTGAGAAAAAAAATAGTTTTTTTTTTTGTTTTTTTTTTAATTGGGATATTTATTATAGCAACAAGTAAAAAATATATATATATTTTTTAAATTGTCGCTCTATTTTTGTTTATAGCGCAAAAAATAAAAACCGCAGAGGTGATCAAATACCACCAAAATAAAGCTCTATTTGTGGGGAAAAAAGGACGTCAATTTTGTTTGGGGGCCACGTCGCACGACCGCGCAATTGTCAGTTAAAGCGACGCAGTGCCGGAAGCTGAAATTTCGCCTGGGCACGAAGGGGGTTTATGTGCCCAGTAAGCAAGTGGTTAATGCAATGTTCCACCTCCACTGGTCTTCACATATCCAATCTCAGAGCACCGTCCTGCAAATACAAGGAATTTTCTGGATGTGGATGGCCTGGCACACTGCTGGCAGTAGCCTGGCACAGCGCCCCCGTTCTATTTATGCAGCAGTTTGGCATGGCCAGCCCTTCGCCAGTAGCAGACATTTTTTTGGCACTGGCAGTATTTATAGTCTCTATTAAAGGCCCTTTGTGGGCGCGCTGTCTGATTTCTCCCTGTGTAGATCGCCGTCTGCGCAATTTTTTATTTTATTATTTTCAAATACTTGACATTTTTTCACGGAGAACAGACTGCTGAATTCGCACAAAAACATCACTACAAATATACAATATCGCCCCTCAGATTTGTGTAAATATTTTATGTTATCTTTTCATGTGACAACACTGAAGAAATGACACTTTGCTACAATGTTGTGTAGTGAGTGTACAGCTTGTATAACAGTGTACATTTGCGGTCCCCTCAAAATAACTAAACACACAGCCATTAATGTCTAAACCACTGGCAGCAAAAGTGAGTACACCCCTAAGTGAAATTTTCAAAATTGGGCAAAATTAGCAATTTTTCCTCCCCGGTGTCATGTGACTCGTTAGTGTTACAAGGTCTCAGGTGTGAATGGAGAGCAGGTGTGTTAAATTTGGTGTTATCGCTCTCACTCTGTCATACTGGTCACTGGAAGTTCAACATGGCACCTCATGGCAAAGAACTCTCTGAGGAGCTGGAAAAGGTAATGTTGCGCTACATCAGCCATGTCCAAAGTCCAGCCCACGGGCCAATTGCGGCCCACGGCCTGGTTTTGAACGGGCCGCCTGGTTATCTAAACATATATATCTTTTGTGGCCCCCGACGATCTCCCAGCACTGGGGCCACAACAGATATATAGGCTGGCTGCCTCGGAGGGTGGAGGCGGGATGAGTGCCGTGCACACAGAAGGAGTATTTCCTGTTTACACGGCAGCCTGAGGCGGGACTTTCTCTTAAAGAGGCCGCTGTGTAAACAGAAGATTCTCCTGTAGGATATCTTTAGCGCTCTCCATGTCCCCTCCAAGGCTACACTGATGGCAATAGTGGATGCATTCCTGGCAATAGTCGTGCTGCATTTCTGGCAATGGTGGGTGCTGCATTCCTGGCAATGGTGGGTGCTGCATTCCTGGCAATTGTGCGTGCATTCCTGGCAATGGTGGGTGCTGCATTCCTGGCAATTGTGCGTGCATTCCTGGCAATTGTGGGTGCATTCCTGTCAATTGCGGGTGCATTCCTGGAAATGGTGGGTGCTGCATTCCTGGCAATTGTGGGTGCATTTCTTGCAATTTTGGGTGCATTCCTGGCAGTTGTGGGTGCATTCCTGGAAATGGTGGGTGCTGCATTTCTGGCAATTGTGGGTGCATTCCTGGAAATGGTGGGTGCTGCATTTCTGGCAATGGTGAGTGCATTCCTGACAATATTGGTGCTGCATTCCTGGAAATAGTGGGTGCTGCATTCCTGGCAATTGTGGGTGCATGCCTGGCAATTGTAGGTGCATGCCTGGCAATGGTGTGTGCATTCCTGGTAATGGTGGGTGCTGCATTTCTGGCAATGGTGAGTGCATTCCTGACAATAGTGTTGCTGCATTCCTGGCAATGGTGGGTGCTGCATTCCTGGCAATGGTGGGTGCTGCATAAGCATTCCTGGCAATGGTGAGTGCATTTTCTTGGCAATGGTGGGTGCTGCCCTGCTGGCAATGGTGGGTGCTACATTAGCATTCCTGGCAATGGTGAGTGCATTTTCCTGGCAATGGTGAGTGCTTTTTTTGGCAATGGTGGGTGCTGCCCTCCTGGCAATGATGGGTGCTGCCCTCCTGGCAATTGGGGGTCTGCAGATGGGCACTGACCCTTATTTTGCTTCACAGTTCTTCATTTAAAATTTTTACATTTTTTTTCCTGAAACTTGCGTGTTCTACACCAATAAATACGGTACATACAAATAATACGCCTGAGCTCATTTCTTTACTCGCAGCCACAAAGACAAGATAATTCTTGTTGCGCAGTGTATTGGTGCTCGAACGAACACACTTAGACCAAATTTTAATGGTTCAAAGAATGTCAGGCAAAATGTTCGGCCCTCACGCATGTTCACTTCATCAAATCTGGCCCTCTTTGAAAAAAGTTTGGACACCCCTGCATAAAGATGGCCTAGGCTATAAGATTCCGGGGGTGCACCCCCTTCCTCAGAGCTAGGCTAGCCTAAATTAGAGCAGAGCCAGGCCTTCTCATCCAACATCAGTGCCTGACCTCACAAATGCTCTTCTGGAAGAATGGTCAAACATTCCCATAGACACCCTCCTAAACCTTGTGGACAGCCTTCCCAGTAGAGTTGAAGCTGTTATAGCTGCAAAGGGCGAGGCCAACTCAATATTGAACCCTACGGACTAAGACTGGGATGCTTTTAAAGTTAATTTGCGTGTAAAGGCAGGTGTCCCAATACTTCTGACAATTGTGTGTGTGTATATATATATATACAGGGAGTGCAGAATTATTAGGCAAATGAGTATTTTGACCACATCATCCTCTTTATGCATGTTGTCTTACTCCAAGCTGTATAGGCTCGAAAGCCTACTACCAATTAAGCATATTAGGTGATGTGCATCTCTGTAATGAGAAGGTGTGTGGTCTAATGACATCAACACCCTATATCAGGTGTGCATAATTATTAGTCAACTTCCTTTCCTTTGGCAAAATGGGTCAA
The DNA here is from genome assembly GCF_905171775.1 of Rana temporaria. Taxonomy (NCBI): domain Eukaryota; kingdom Metazoa; phylum Chordata; class Amphibia; order Anura; family Ranidae; genus Rana; species Rana temporaria. Next base: position 131,900,777 of record NC_053500.1, on the reverse strand, counting down.
AAGAAGGACTTGACAGGCTCAGAAAAGTCAAAAATAGTGAGATATCTTGCAGAGGGATGCAGCACTCTTAAAATTGCAAAGCTTCTGAAGCGTGATCATCGAACAATCAAGCGTTTCATTCAAAATAGTCAACAGGGTCGCAAGAAGCGTGTGGAAAAACCAAGGCGCAAAATAACTGCCCATGAACTGAGAAAAGTTAAGCGTGCAGCTGCCAAGATGCCACTTGCCACCAGTTTGGCCATATTTCAGAGCTGCAACATCACTGGAGTGCCCAAAAGCACAAGGTGTGCAATACTCAGAGACATGGCCAAGGTAAGAAAGGCTGAAAGACGACCACCACTGAACAAGACACACAAGCTGAAACGTCAAGACTGGGCCAAGAAATATCTCAAGAAAGATTTTTCTAAGGTTTTATGGACTGCTGAAATGAGAGTGAGTCTTGATGGGCCAGATGGAAGAGCCCGTGGCTGGATTGGTAAAGGGCAGAGAGCTCCAGTCCGACTCAGACGCCAGCAAGGTGGAGGTGGAGTACTGGTTTGGGCTGGTATCATCAAAGATGAGCTTGTGGGGCCTTTTCGGGTTGAGGATGGAGTCAAGCTCAACTCCCAGTCCTACTGCCAGTTTCTGGAAGACACCTTCTTCAAGCAGTGGTACAGGAAGAAGTCTGCATCCTTCAAGAAAAACATGATTTTCATGCAGGACAATGCTCCATCACACGCGTCCAAGTACTCCACAGCGTGGCTGGCAAGAAAGGGTATAAAAGAAGAAAAACTAATGACATGGTCTCCTTGTTCACCTGATCTGAACCCCATTGAGAACCTGTGGTCCATCATCAAATGTGAGATTTACAAGGAGGGAAAACAGTACATCTCTCTGAACAGTGTCTGGGAGGCTGTGGTTGCTGCTGCACGCAATGTTGATGGTGAACAGATCAAAACACTGACAGAAACCATGGATGGCAGGCTTTTGAGTGTCCTTGCAAAGAAAGGTGGCTATATTGGTCACTGATTTGTTTTTGAATGTCAGAAATGTATATTTGTGAATGTTGAGATGTTATATTGGTTTCACTGGTAAAAATAAATAATTGAAATGGGTATATATTTGTTTTTTGTTAAAGCGGGGGTTCACCCTGTAAAAAAAAAAAAAAATGTTTTTTTTTATTATTCCATTACTTTCGGCATCGTAGCGCGAGCTACGGTATGCCGGTCCTAAATTTTTAATCCCCGTACTCACTGTGCTATGGATCATTGAAGATTCCGGGGAATGGGCGTTCCTATGGTGAGAGAAGGTGATTGACGGCCGGCCCTGGCACGTCACGCTTCTCCGGAAATAGCCGAAATAGGCTTGGCTATTCACGGCGCCTGCGCATAGCCTGTGCGCAGGCGCTGTGAATAGCCGAGACCTACTCCGGCTGTCTTCGGGGAGCGTGACGTGCCAGAGCCGGCCGTCAATCATCCTCCCTCTCCATAGGCACGCCCATTCCCCGCGGGAGTCGGATTCTTCAATCAACATTAGCACAGTGAGTACGGGGATTAAAAATTTAAGACCGGCATACCGTAGCTCGCGCTACGATGCCGAAAGTAATGGAATAATGGGGTGAAGGAGGGTGAACTACCGCTTTAAGTTGCCTAATAATTATGCACAGTAATAGTCACCTGCACACACAGATACCCCCCTAAAATAGCTAAAACTAAAAACAAACTAAAAACAACTTCCAAAAATATTCAGCTTTGATATTAATGAGTTTTTTGGGTTCATTGAGAACATGGTTGTTGTTCAATAATAAAATTAATCCTCAAAAATACAACTTGCCTAATAATTCCGCACTCCCTGTATGCACAAATATGCAAGGAATTAGAAAAATGACTTCTGATTGGCTAGTATATGTTTATGGAACTTTGCACATTCCTCATTGTCTTATTTAATAAGCCCCCAACATGAGCATTATGCCCCTCGCCCCTCTCCTTTCCAGGGGTCCATCGGCCCCTGAAATGCTTTGGAAAATCCCGGAGACTTTTTTTCGTGAAGCTGCCACATGTCTCTTACTTGTGATACTTAGGAGGGGCACCTGGCCGGCCTCCAGGGACATGTGATGGATGCGGAAAGGTGCAGCCCCTGAATGTGCAATAACACCATACCAGGATGGCCTGTTAACTCCTGCATACCCGGGTAGTATATAAATAATGGGTAGGTGCCGACTGATTTACTGAGCCCTGACTCTCACGTCAAAGAGCCATACAAAATGAGTAAATGGGGGGGTACAGTTAACCACTTCACGCATATCGCACAGCTAGCTGCCATAACCCTGGTATTTTCGGGATTGGCGTGCGTTTTTCTTTAACCACTTGACAACCTCGAATTTGTGCAGTGATATCTGAATGATGGGTGCAGCTACAGCCATCATTCAGAAATCACCATCTACAGCCGGCGATTCTGTGCACGATAAGAACGATCAAAGCGGCAGTTCCGCCACTTGATCATTCTTATAGGCAGCGGGAGGGGACGTTCCCCCCCCCCCCCTCTCGCTGCCATCCGGTGCTTCTCCGGGCTCTCCCGTGCCATCGGGTGGCTGGAAAGCATAAAGATGACTGGTGACCATATGGTCACCAGTCATCTCTATGACCGTTGGAGGCCCGGGCGCGACGTTATGACGTCACGGCCGGGTACCCGGAAGTAAACAAAGCCGCAATCGCGGCTGTCGGCATGAGATCGGTGAATTTTTTTTCACGATTTCATGCTTGTAAGCCTGGAGGAGAGATGTGAGGTCTTATTGACCCCGCATCTCTCTATAAAGAGGACCTGTCACACTGATTCCTATTACAAGGGATGTTTACATTCCTTGTAATAGGAATAAAAGTGATACATTTAAAAACAAAAAAAGTGTAAAAAATAAATTAATTTTATTTTTTTAAACGCCCCTGTCCCCAGTAGCTCGTGCTTTAGAAGTGAACACGCATGTAAGTCCCGCCCACATATGTAAACGCCGTTCAAACACCACATGTGAGGTATCGTCGCGTGCGTTAGAGCGCGTGCAACAATTCTAGCACTAGACCTCCTTTTGTATCTCGAAAATAGTAACCTGTAAAAAAAAATTAAAGCGTCACCTATGGAGATTTTTAAGTACCGAAGTTTGGCGCCATTCCATGAGTGTGCACAATTTTAAAGCGTGACATGTTAGGTATCTATTTACTCGGCATAACATCATCTTTCACATTATACCAAAAAATTGGGCTAACTTTACTGTTTTGTTATTTTTTTAATTCGTGAAACCGTTTTTTTTTTTCCCAAAAAAAGGCGTTTGAAAAATTATTGCGCAAAAAACGTGCGAGGAAAAAAAGTTGCAATGACCGCCATTTTATTCCCTAGGGTGTCTGCTAAAAAAAATATATAACGTTTGGGGGTTCTGATTAATTTTCTAGCAAAAAAAATTAGATTTTTACATGAAGGAGAGAAGTGCCAAAAAAGTGGGCAAGTGGTTAAGATAAAGGTGGTCTCCAAGGCGGATTCGCCGCTTGATCACTTTTATCGATGGCAGGAGAGGTGCCCTGAAGTGGTTAAAGCAACAGTGAAAAAATTTAAAAATTTAAATAAATAATTTTATTTTTTTAAAGTGCCCCCGCAAACGGCAATCGCTTCACACATGTGAGGTATTGCCACGAATGACAAATCGTGGGCAGTAATTCTAGCGCTAGATCTCCTCTAAAGTGGTAACCTGTAAAGGCTTTTAAAGTGTCGCCTATGGATAGAATTTACATTGACGCCGCCGCATTGGCGTGCGCAATTTTAAAGCGTGACATGTTGGGTATCCACAGCATATACTTGGTGTAAGACCATCTTTTATATTTTAATAAAAAATTGGGTTGCCCCATCAATTGCCGCCAGTTTGCCCCATCAATTGCCACCAGTTTGCCCCATCAGTTGCCGCCAGTTTGCCCCATCAGTTGCCGCCAGTTTGCCCCATCAGTTGCCGCCAGTTTGCCCCATCAGTTGCCGCCAGTTTGCCCCATCAGTTGCCGCCAGTTTGCCCCATCAATTGCCGCCAGTTTGCCCCATCATTTGCCGCCAGTGTGCCCCATCAGTTGCCGCCAGTGTGCCCCATCAGTTGCCGCCAGTGTGCCCCATCAGTTGCCGCCAGTGTGCCCCATCAGTTGCCGCCAGTGTGCCCCATCAATTGCCGCCAGTGTGCCCCATCAATTGCCGACAGTGTGCCCCATCAATTGCCGCCAGTTTGCCCCATCAATTGCCACCAGTTTGCCCCATCAAATGCTGCCAGTGTGCGCCCCCCCGCCCGGCACTTACCTGTCTCGGGTCAGTGCTGTCCTCCACGCCCCCTCCAAATCCTCAATGTCTTCTCCCATCCTCTTCTGCTATGATTGGACGCCTGATGGGCGTCCAATCACAGCGCCTGTCGCTTCAGCCAATCAGGTGACAGGTAACCAGACCCGGTGTACCTGATTGGCTGAGAGGTGGGTCAGTGTTAGGAAAGCGATTTATCCTAACGCAGCACTGTGTAAACAGCGAACGCACAGCAGTGCGCCCACTGTTTAACAATTTGGAAGCCTATTAGAGCTGACGGCTCTAATCAGGCACTTCCAAATACACCCCCGCCGCTGTAATTCAGGTGCCCTGGGCCCGACAAGGGGCCGGACACCTGAATATTGGGCAATAGCGGCGACAATAGATATTCATGCATTGCATGAATATCTATTGTTGATTGACGTGTGCTGGAGAGAGGGGGGCAGCGCTCCTGCGCCCTCTATGGATGCACCGCCATTGTTTTGGCCAGTGGAAAGAATGCCCCTTTTGCCCTTAAAGACAACTAAAATGATCATGTGTCCTACAGCTGGCTCTGCCAAGTGTTCTTGGCCCCAGGTCTATGCATATAGCGTTAAATGGGAGGTCAATCGTTCACAGCTCAAGAAACCCTAGCCTAGGAGGTGGCATGGCTTCTGGTGGCCACATGATTGGGAATCCCGTCCCACTGGTCCCCAATCAGGAGCCATGACTGAGATCTATTGGTGGTCAGTTGTGCTGGGATCGCAGAGCCTACAAACCTCATGCCGCTGTAGACCCATATGTGCGGTGGCTGGGCATTAAAGCCCATCTTTCTTCCTGCAGCGTATGTGCGTTACACACTTACGCGGTTGGCACGAGGTTAGGACGCCGAGGCGTATTTTAGGTCCCCTTTTAGGTTGATGAGATTTACATAGAAATGTAAAAAAAATAGCTCACAAAAAAAGTCTTGTTGCTGTTCTATTTTTACAGGTTGGCTACGGCACGACCGAAAACAGCCCGGTCACTTTCATGGGCTTCCTCTACGACGATATTTTCCGGAAAGTAGACACCGTAGGTTATGTCATGTCCCATACAGAGGTGAGGCGCCACTGTGTCTACTTTTTTTATTTTTTTTCGCTGTTGTTTGTTTTATCCTTTTACTTCTAAAATTTTCCAGTACTGACCTCTCTCTTTCTGTTCAGGCGAAGGTGGTGGACACCAAGACAGAACAAATCCTTCCAGTGAATGCTTCGGGGGAGCTGTGGATTCGAGGCTTCGGTGTCATGCTGGGCTACTGGGCCGAAGAAGAGAAGACCAAGGAGTGCATCACCCCTGAAGGGTGGTACAAGACCGGGTGAGTGCCCGCCGCTCGGGCATTGGTGCGCTGGATTGATTGACATTTGTTTTCTGGCAGGGATAAAGTGGACCTGTCATTTTCTAATGTAAAATAAAAAGTAAAACCTGCATTGTAGTGATTTTACCACCAAAAAAAATGGGAAAACTTATTGGCCCAGATTCTCGTCCAGCGGCGTAATTTTGGGCGGGCGTAACGTATCCGCTTTACGTTACGCCTCCGTAACTTAGACGGGCAAGTGCTTGGGGCCAGATTAAGGTAGAATTCCGGCGGCGTAACATATTGCATTTACGTTACACCGCCGCAAGTTTTACGGGCAAGTGCTTGATTCACAAAGCACTTGCCTGTAAACTTGCGGCGGCGTACCGTAAATCCGTCCGGCGCAAGCCCGCCTAATTCAAATGGGGCGTGTGTCATTTAAATTCGGCGCGTACTGCGCATGCTCCGTTTAGAAATTTCCCGCCGTGCTTTGCGCGAAATGACGTCGCACCGACGTCCTTTTTTGAACGGCGACGTGCGTTACGTCCTTTCCTATTCACGGACGACTTACGGAAAAAAAATTATTAAAAATTCGACGCGGGAACGACGGCCATACTTTAACATGGCAAGTCTAAATATAAGCCAAGAAATAGCAGCTTTAACTATACGCCGGGAAAAGCCGACTAGCGACGACGTAAGAGAATGCGACGGCCGCGCGTACCTTCGTGAATCGCCGTAAACAGCTAATTGGCATACCCGACGTGGAAAACAACGCAAACTCCACCCAGCGGGCGCCAAAGTATTACACCTACGATCCGAAGGCGTACGAAGCCGTACGCCTGTCGGATCGAAGGCAAAAGCCGTTGTATCTTGGTTTGAGGATTCAAACTAAAGATACGACGCGGCAAATTTTAAAGTACGCCGGAGTATCAGTAGATACTCCGGCGTACTTCTTCTGTGAATCTGGCCCTGTATTCTCAAAGCACTTGCTCCGTAAGTTGCGGCGGCTGGCGTAAATCGGCTGGCGTAAGCCCGCCTAATTCAAATTTGGATCAGGGGGGCGTGTTTTATGTAAAACTACTGTGACCCGACGTGATTGACGTTTTTGCGGAATGGCGCATTCGCCGTCCGTGGAATTTCCCAGTGTGCATTGCTCCAAAGTACGCCGCAAGGACATCATTGGTTTGACGTGAACGTAAATGACGTCCAGCCCCATTCACGGACGACTTACGCAAACAACGTAACTTTTTCAAATTTCGACGCAGGAACGACGGCCATACTTAACAATGGTACGCCGCACTTATGCCTCATATAGCAGGGGCAACTATACGCAGGGAAAAGCCTAACGTAAACGTCGTAACTTTACTGCGTTGGCCGCGCGTACGTTCGGGAATTCGCGTATCTAGCTAATTTGCGTACTCGGCGCGGAATTCGACGGAAGCGCCACCTAGCGGTCAAAAAAAAATGCAGTTAAGATCCGACGGCGTAAGAGACTTGCGCCTGTCGGATCTAATGGATATCTATGCGTAACTGATTCTAAGAATCAGGCGCATAGATACGACAGCTCGGATTAGGACTTACGACGGCGTACATGGCGATGCGCCGTCGTAAGTCCTTTCTGAATCTGGGCCATTGACTCGAGTATAAGCCTAGGGTGTCCGTATGCGTGCCTCACTATGCCTCACTGTGTCCATGTGCATATCTCACTGTGCCCATGCCTCACAGTGTCCATGATTAGACAGACGTTTAACATGGGAGTCTATGGAAGGGGTGCCCGGCTTTGAAAAATTCTTTGGATTACAAGCATTCTTCCCGAAACGAATTGTGTGTGACCGTGTGTATGCAACACAAGTTTGAGCCAAAATTCCGTCGGAAAAAAATCCACGGTTTTCTTGTCGGAATTTCCGATCGTGTGTACGCGGCATTAGCGTGCATTTAAAGACTATAATTAATGTAATCCCTTTGCTACCATCTTCCAGAGACATAGCCACCTTGGATGAATACGGATACTGTCGAATCGTTGGGCGCTGTAAAGACATGATCATTCGCGGAGGTGAAAACGTATACCCGGCTGAAATCGAGCAGTTCCTCCACACGCACCCCAAAGTCATGGAAGCCCAGGTAACTGGCAGGAACTGGTTATAGGATGATAGTTGACTGTGTTGCCTGTGACTGACCAAATTGCGCCGCGTTGTTGCAGATCATCGGAGTCAAAGATGCACGGATGGGGGAAGAGATCTGCGCTTGTATCCGAACTCATAGCGACCAGGAATGTACAGCAGAGGAGCTCAAGGCATACTGCAAGGGACAGGTAAGCTAATTGAGGTCTACGCCAGTCCAAAAAAAGTGGTGCCTACATTTTTTGGGGCATTTTTGGTATATTTGACACTCTTATAGCAAATCATATCCATATCTATTGCCAAGCATGATGCCTTTTTGTTCTTAAAATGTCACTTGGTGATACATAACCAGCCAATATTTCCTTACAAATGTTAGTTGTCTATGGAGCCCAGTATTGAATACCAGCCCCCAGCTGCCTCCAGTCTTAACCACTTCCATACCGGGCCTATTTTGGCACTTCTCTCCTACATGCATAAATCATATTTTTTTGTTAGAAAATTACTCAGAACCCCCAAACACTATATATGTTTTTTAGCAGACACCCTAGGGAATAAAATGCCGGCCATTGCAACTTTTTATCTCGCACAGTATTTGCGCAATAATTTTTGGGAAAAAAACAGTTTTGTGAATTAAAAAATAACAAAACAGTAAAGTTAGCCCAATTTTTTTGTATAATGTGAAAGATGAAGTTACGCCGAGTAAATAGATACCTAACATGTCACGCTTTAAAATTGTGCACACTCATGGAATGGCGCCAAACGTCAGTACTTAAAAATCTCCATAGGCGTTGCTTGTAAAAAAAAAAATAAGTTACAAATTTAGAGTTACAGAGTAGGTCTAGTGCTAGAATTGTTGCTGGCGCTCTAACGCACGCGGCGATACCTCACATGTGTGGTTTGAACGGCGTTTACATATGTGGGCGGGACTTACGTGTGTGTTCGCTTCTAAACGCGAGCTACCGGGGATAGGGGCGTTTAAAATTTATTTTTTTATTTTACTTGATTTCTTTTATTTTCACACTTTGTTGGTCATTTTTTTTTTTTTTATCACTTTTATTCCTATTACAAGAAATTTAAACATCCCTTGTAATAGGAATGTTTGTGACAGGTACTCTTTATGGAGAGATGTGGGGTCAATAAGACCTTCCCCTCCCCCCACATCTCTCCTCCAGGCTGGAAAGCATTAGATCGTGAAAAAAAATTCACCGATCTAATGCTTTCAGCCGCGATTGCGGCTGTGTTTACATTCCAGGACCCCGGGCGTGACGTCATAACATCGCGCCCGGGCCTCTGACGATCATAGAGATGACTGGTAGCCATCTGGTCACCAGTCTACTCTATGGTTTCCATCGGACGCCGGCGGATCGTTTCTCCGGGTCTCTGATGGCAAAGGAGAGCCCAGAGAAGCACCGGATGGCGACGGGAGGGGGGGGGCATCCCCTCCTGCCGCCTATAAGAACGATCAAGCGGTGATCGTTCTTATGGTGCAGGGATTCGCCGGCTGAAGAGATGGATATCTGAATGATGCCTGTAGCTGCACCCACCATTCAGATATCCCCACTGAAAGTCCAGGACGTCCTATGACGTCCTTGGGCGGGAAGTGGTTAAAGCTGAACCTCTACTTTACAGGTGTCAAACACAATGCCCGCAGGCCAAATCCGGCCGCCAGGCCTTGTAATGTAGTCTGCGCAACAGCCAGCAGCCGCCACCTCTTTTGTCTCCCATGCAACAAGAGTAAACATCCTCCGGCACGTGAGCGGAGCCGGCTTTGTGTGCATGCGTGGCCTGCCGTTCTTCAAGGGAACATCTCCCGCTCATTCTCCTCCTCGGCACCTCTAGCAGCGCAGTTGTTTCCGTTCAGAAATCCCCGGAATGACTCTGAAAGAAAATACTCCATTCCTGAGCCTTTCCGAAGACAGCCATGCTGTCCCCTGGCCTTTCCGAAGCTCTCCGGCGCCCCCTCCCACCTCTGGCCGCATGCGGGAATTGAAGTCAATGCGGAACAAATTATTTTCATTTCCATTGACTTCAATGGGGAAACTCGCTTTGATATCGTAACCCGAGGTTGCCACTGTAACTGAATTTCTGCTTTTAAGATTTGCTTGCCTAATTTCATTTTCTAACTTTCCTTCCCACCAGATTTCTCATTTCAAGATCCCTCGTTACATAATCTTTATGAATGAGTACCCTCTCACAATTTCTGGAAAGGTAAGTTTTTTGGGACGGGTGTGCTGACTTTTTTCCTAGAGGCCATATCGTAATCGCGTTGTATGCGCCGGTCTCGGTACTCACGTCAACTTCTTACTGTTCTTTGTTCCATACAGGTCCAAAAGTTCAAGCTAAAAGAAATGGTGGAGAAGCAGCTGAAGTTATGAGGAGCCCTTTCATGTTCTTTCACGTCCAAACCAAGAGCGTTGTCCTGGCCTCGAAAATGTCGCGCCCCCTCATTGGTGAATGCTGCTCTTCACGTTTGCTTGGTGACCTCTGATTGGAGAATGAATGTAAAGGAGACGATTTATATGCACCCATCATCATCATCATCATCATATAAGCTCGTCCTCTGGGTGTAAACCAGTTTGTCAGGAAAGGGTCAAGTCACATAGTTGGCAGCCTTTTTTATTTTTTCTCTTTGCCTTATTGTGCGCTAAATTGTTATCTAACCCAGTGTTTCTCAACTCCAGTTCTCAAGGCGCCCCAGCAGGTCGTGTTTTCAGGATTTTCCCTCAGATGAAACGGCTATGCCCAGCAGGTCGTGTTTTCAGCATTTCCCTCAGATGAAACGGCTATGCCCAGCAGGTCGTGTTTTCAGGATTTCCCCTCAGATGAAACGGCTATGCCCAGCAGGTCGTGTTTTCAGGATTTCCCCTCAGATGAAACGGCTATGCCCAGCAGGTCGTGTTTTCAGCATTTCCCTCAGATGAAACGGCTATGCCCAGCAGGTCCTGTTTTCAGGATTTCCCTCAGATGAAATGGCTATGGTAATTACTAAGATCCCTTTCACACTGAGGAGTTTTTCAGGCGGTACAGCGCTAAAAATAGCGCCTAAATACCGCCTGAAAAACTCCTGCAGTGCATACTCAGTGTGAAAGCCCGAGGGCTTTCACACTGAGGCGATGCGCTGGCGGGAGAGAAAAAATCCCCTGCCAGCAGCTTCGGAGCGGTGAGAGGAGCGGCGTGTATACTGCTCCTTCACTGCTCCTTCTCATTTAAAACAATGGGAAACCGCGGTAATACCGCCCGCAATGCGCCTCTGCAGAGGCGCATTGCGGGCGGTATTAACCCTTCATCGGCCGCTAGCAGGGGTTAATACCGCACCGCTAGCGGCCGAATTCCACGGCAAATCCAACGGTATAGCGGCGCTATATCGCCACCGCGCCTCCCGCCCCAGTGTGAAAGGGGCTCATGGCAGTGAAACTGATCAAATCACCTGTGCAAAATAATGGAAATCCTGAAAACATGACCTGTTGGGGCGCCCCGAGGGCTGGAGTTGAGAAACACTGATCTAACCATTTTATAAAGCCTTGCTTCTTCTTATATCAGGCCTCTGCTGTACAAAATTGGAGGAATAACATCTGTGCAGCACAGGTGAACCAATCAGAGGCCAGCTTTTAATCTAGTGCAGGTTAGATTGGCTGCTGTGGGTATGAAAAAAATGGTTCTCTTCTCCTATATTTTTATAATGAGCTCTAGATTTTTAATATTCCTCCGGGTCTGGTTTTTAGTCACTCCTTACCCCTTTTTACTGTTTTTAATACCAGCTTTATTAAATTGGATGCTGCTCCGTCCTTTATATGGGGCTTTTGAATTATGAACGTGGTCCTCAAGCTGTAAACCCCGTGATGTGCCTTTATACTGTAAGGGCCAGATTCACATAGTTGCGCTGCGGCGTAACGCATGTCATTTACGTTACACCGCCGCAAGTTTTCAGCGCAAGTGCTTGATTCACAAAGCACTTGCCTGTAAACTTGCGGCGGCGTAACGTAAATCCGCCCGCCTAATTCAAATGGGGCGTGTGTCATTTAAATTTGGCGCGCTCCCGCGTCGAACGTTCTGCGCATGCTCCGTGTGAAAATTTACTGCCGTGCTTTGCGCAAAATAACGGCGCCCCGACGTGTTTTTTGAATGGCGACGTGCGTTACGTCCTTTCGTATTCCCGGACGTCTTACGCAAAAACATAAAAAATTAAAAATTCGACGCGGGAACGACGGCCATACTTTAACATGGCTGGTCTAATTTTACACCACCTAAATAGCACTCGTAACTTTACGACGGGAAAAGCCGACTAGCGACGACGTAAGAGAATGCGACGAACGCGCGTACCTTCGTGGATCGCCGTAAACCGCTCATTTGCATACCCGACGCGGAAAACAACGCGAACTCCACCCAGCGGGCGCCAAGGTATTACACCTACGATACGCCTGTCGGATCGAAGCCTAAAGCCGTCGTAACTTGTTTTGAGGATTCAAAACAACGTTACGACGCGGCAAATTTGAAAATACGCCGGCGTATCTGGCCCTGAATGTTTAAAAAAGCACACCACCTGCAAGACAAAGGCATAATGAGCTAGTATGCATAGCATACTAACTCATTATGTAATACTCACCTCAGATCGAAGCCCCCGCAGCCGTCCTCGTACACCGTTCTGGCAGCCGACATCTCTCCCGGGGGTTACTTCCGGGTATCGCGGCTCTGGCGCTGTGATTGGCCGGAGACGTGATGACGTCACTCCTGCACATGCGCGCAGGAGCCACCAGTCTCGGCACGGCCTACTTTAGAAATGGCACGATCGCTGTTTCTAAAGTGTGCCTGCGCTATTGTCTACGGTGCATGCGTCGACATCGGCGCCCGTCATTATTGTAAATATCTCGTAGACCTTGGAGGTTTAGGAGATATTTTGAGCGCCTACAGGTAAGCCTTAATCTAGGATTACCTGTAGGTAAAAGTGGCTGCACAGGGTTTACAACCACTTTAAGCAGCCCCTATGGCTTCCTCCAGAGCAGCTTCTGCACCTTACTTGTCCAGGTGGGAAAATTGCGCTCTATCCATCCTAATGCCCTTTGTGGGCAATCAACCGCTTCCTTAAAGCAGAGCTGCACCCAAAAGGGGAAGCGCTGCTCCATTGCACCCTCCACTGCCACATTTCTGTACCTGGTTCCCGCTCCCACTTCTGGGTAAGATCGCTGCGGCGATCCCTGAGTATTTCCAGCAACTCCTCTTTCCCGGCCACGCCTCCTTCCCCCCACTGTCTTCTAGGACACACACAGATCCCAGAAGACAGCGGGACCATTCAGAAAGTACAACGTGAATCAGGCATGTGAAGTAGGAATCCCTGAGCTGGATTCAAGAAGCAATTGCGCCTGTGTAACCATAGTTACACAGCGCAATTGCTTACTTGCCCCGGCGTAACGAATGCTCCTGATTCAGGAACCTCGTTACGCCGACTGCAGCCTAAGATATGCGCGGCATAAGGCTCTTATGCCCGCATATCTTAGGCTGCATTCTTGCGATGGCCGCTAGGTGGCGTTCCCGTTGTGCTCAGCGTAATTGCATACTAACGCCGATTCACAACGTTACGCGAGCCCTGCGTACGCAGTTTACGTCGTTTCCGTACGGCGGTTTTCACGTAAGGCTGCCCCTGCTATTAGCAATGTTACGTATACCCGTCATTCCAGCGTCGCGAAATTTCAAATTTACGTGATTCGTGAATGGCGCTGGACGTTCACTTTGAAGCAAATGACGTCCTTGCGACGTCATTTGCCGCAACGCACGTCGGGAAAGTTTCCCGACGGAGCATGCGCTCTACGATCGGCGCGGGAACGCGCCTAATTTAAATGATTCCCGCCCCCTACGGGATCATTTAAATTGCGCGCGCTTACGCCGGGCATTTTGCCGGCGCGCCCACGCAATTTACGGAGCTACTGCTCCGTGAATCAAGGGCAGCACAGTAAATTTGCGGGGGCGCAGGGCACTAGGGGGCCCCATCAGGGTTGCCAGCCTCAGTAAAACCAGGGACAGTATGTAAAAATCTGTGTTTTAAAAAAAAAAAATCCCAAGATTATAGCTGCCCCGCCTCTCCAGTACCTTTTCAGTGTGTGTATATTGTGTGTCTGTGTGTGTGTATACTGTGTATGTATACTGTGGGCCAGATCCACGAAGCGCGGCGCTTCTCTCCGTCCGGCGTAGTGTATCTCAGATACACTACGCCGCGGTAACTTACTTTTTTTTTTTTTGTATCCTCAAAGATTTCCCGCCGTAATTTACGGCGGCGTAGTGTAACTTAGGCGGCGTAAGGGCGCGCAATTCAAATGTATGTGATGGGGGCGTGTTTTATGTTAATACGTCGTGACCCGACGTAAATGACGTTTTTTTTTGAACGGCGCATGCGCCGTCCGTGGGGGTATCCCAGTGCACATGCTCGAAATTAAGCCGGAACAAGCCAATGCTTACGACGGTGACGTCATTCTACGCAAAGCCCTATTCGCGAACGACTTACGCAAACGACGTAACTTTTTCAAAATTCGACGCGGGAACGACGGCCATACTTAACATAGGATACGCCTCATATAGCAGGGGTAACTATACGCCGGAAAAAGCCGAACGCAAACAACGTAAAAAAGTGCGCCGGACGTACGTTCGTGGATCGCCGTATCTAGCTAATTTGCATACTTGACGCGGAATTCGATGGAAACGCCACCTAGCGGCCAGCGTATATATGCACCTACAATCCGACAGCGTACTAAGACGTACGCCTGTCGGATCGAGCCCAGATTCCGTCGTATCTTGTTTTGTGGATAAAAAACAGAGATACGACGGGGAAACTTTGAAATTACACGGCGTATCCATAGATACGCCGGCGTAATTCGTTTGAGGATCTGGCCCTGTGTGTGTGTGTGTATACTGTGTGGCCCACTAATCTCCTATTCCCCAGGGGCCCCTAATCTCCTATTGCCCGGGGGCCCCCTAATCTATTGCCCAGGGGCCCCATAATCTATTGCCCAGGGGCCCCATAATCTATTGCCCAGGGGCCCCATAATCTATTGCCCAGGGGCCCCATAATCTATTGCCCGGGGGCCCCATAATCTCCTATTGCCCGGAGGCCCCTATGAGTTGTCAGTCCGCCCCTGGCCCTGGAAGATTACAGCTGTGTAAGGATTGCGGGTGGTGGGCAGGGGACTTCAGATTTTTCGTAAGAGACCAGGCAGAAGCACAAGGGACACTTTCTATTGAATGTATGTACCATCCCTTGTGCTGATTTTTTTATTTTTTTTGTAACTAGACTTCAGTTTTAGCAGTTCTTTCTCTACCGCACACCAGATGGACGCCCACTACCTGTAATGGAAATACCTTAAGCTGCTATAGACTTATTACTGGCATTTAGTCAAATTTTCATTGGACTGCATGTGAAACGCCAGCAGGGTGGCAGTCATAGACGGATCAACAATCTGTATCTGGCACCAATTACCTGTAGCTCACGGAATTTTTAGAACCTGTATAACGAATGACTTATTTTTAATAAAAATACCTACTAATGTGAAGGGCTGGTGATGTGTCTTTGTCGGTGGGTACACACAGAGAGAAATCTTGTTGGGTAAAACAGAAGAACACGGAATGTGAGCACCACAACCCAAAAACAATATTTAACTCATTTTTAATATTCAAAGCAAATTCCCCCCATCCATCTATCCCTGTCTCCAGCCTTTATTTTTACTAGGGTTGTCCCGATACCAGTATCGGTATCGGGACCGATACCGAGTATTTGCGGAAGTACTTGTACTCCTGCAAATACCCCCGATGCCTAAATAGAATACTTGCGCCACCGCCGTTGTATATCGCAAAGCCGCTGCCGCGTTAATCACCGCGCGGGGAACATTAGAGTCTGCTTTCGTTTGAATAGCTATTTTCCCCACCGCGCTGTGTATAGAGACACTCCCCCTTGCTCGGGATTGGACGGATCTGTCCAGTCGCGAGCAAGGGGGAGTGTCTCTATACACAGCGCGGCAGGGAAAACAGCTT
Organism: Rana temporaria; assembly: GCF_905171775.1. Lineage (NCBI taxonomy): Eukaryota > Metazoa > Chordata > Amphibia > Anura > Ranidae > Rana > Rana temporaria. The sequence goes on along the minus strand of NC_053500.1, from coordinate 131,885,036 downwards.
ATTCAAGCGAAAGCTGACTGTAATGTTCCCCGCGCGGTGATTAACGCGGCGGCGGCATCATTTAGGTACGGGGGACATGGCTGGATATGTGGGGAACATGGCTGCAATATGTTTGGGGACATGGCTGCGTATATGGGGGACATGGCTGCAAAATGTTTAGGGACATGGTTGCGTATATGGGGGACATGGCTGCAATATGTTTAGGGACATGGTTGCGTATATGGGGGACATGGCTGGATATGTGGGGAACATGGCTGCAATATGTTTGGGGACATGGCTGCGTATATGGGGGACATGGCTGCAATATGTTTAGGGACATGGTTGCGTATATGGGGGACATGGCTGCAATATGTTTAGGGACATGGTTGCGTATATGGGGGACATGGCTGCAATATGTTTGGGGACATGGCTGCAATATGTTTGGGGACATGGCTGCGTATATGGGGGACATGGCTGCAATATGTTTAGGGACATGGTTGCGTATATGGGGGACATGGCTGCAATATGTTTGGGGACATGGCTGCAATATGTTTGGGGACATGGCTGCGTATATGGGGGACATGGCTGCAATATGTTTAGGGACATGGTTGCGTATATGGGGGGACATGGCTGCAATATGTTTGGGGACATGGCTGCAATATGTTTGGGGACATGGCTGCAATATGTTTGGGGACATGGCTGCATATGTTTGGGGAAATGGCTGCATATGTTGAGGGACATGGCTGCATATGTGGGGGAAATGGCTGCATATGTTTGGGGAAATGGCTGCATATGTTGAGGGACATGGCTGCATATGTGAGGAAAATGGCTGCAATATGTTTGGGGACATGGCTGCAATATGTTTGGGGACATGGCTGCATATGTGGGGGACATGGCTGCATATGTGGGGGGACATGGCTGCATTTGGGGACACATTTAAAAGAAAATGTATCGGTATTCGGTATCGGCGAGTACATAAAAAAAAGTATCGGTACTTGGACTCAGTCCTAAAAAAGTGGTATCGGGACAACCCTAATTTTTACCAAGAAATCACTTTGAAGAACACCCTCCAGTATTTCTGGCTGTGGCCATCTTGAGTAAGGGCAGATGATTCATGTAGCATTTATTTCCTGGGATCCATCTGCCCTTGGCTTAGGCATGCAGACCAAAGGGTGTACTTAGCTGAGAAAAGCCCTCCTGAAGAATCGTGGCATGTATGACATCATTTGCTTAGGCCTGGAAATCAGGAAGTAACTGAAGAAAGGATTAAAAAATCATCACTCTTCTAAACCCCCCTCCCCATGGCATGAAAAACGGTCGTGTGTACGCGCCATTAGGATCGGTAAGTTGGAAATCCTATCATTTTTTGGTTTAGGTAGGCTTTAAGCTGGAACAGCTTGCCTGTTGCCTCAGGGGCTAAAGATGTGAACAAAGGTTCATTTAACGGGACCGTAGCAGATGGCGGTAAATGTGGAATTAGCCAGTTTTTTTAAATCCTATTTTATTTATATATATATATATACAGTAAACACACACAGCGCAATTGTTTTATTTTTTTTGCGTTTTATTTTTTTTCTATACAATCAATGATTGATTCTTGCATGAAGACCTTTGTAGATATAGTCCCCCTCTTGAATTTCACGGAAACGCAAAGGAGGCGACGCTTCCAACCATGATTGCGAGTCCTCTGTCGCTGTCAGCCAGCAGCTAATGTCCGTGCCGCTACTCCGATGTCAATGGCTTTCTTCACAGAGGACATCTACCCATGGAAGTAGATGGCATACAAATACCATCCACAGATCTGCAAGATATTAAAAATAAACCATTCAAAGTACTGTACCGTGATTTGTTTCTAACAAATGTATTTACAAATCCAACGGTGTGACTTAAAGGGGCTGTAAAAGTACAATTTATTTTTTTCCTAAATAGCTTCCTTTACCTTAGTGCAGCCCTCCTTCACTTACCTCATCCTTCCATTTTGCTTTTAAATGTCCTTATTTCTTCTGAGAAATCCTCACTTCCTGTTCTTCTGTCTGTAACTCCACACAGTAATGCAAGGCTTTCTCCCTGGTGTGGAGTGTCGTGCTCGCCCCCTCCCTTGGACTATGGGAGAGTCAGGACGCCCACTAACACACAGCTCCTTTCTCTATCTGCAATGTAGAGAGCGTCCTGACTCTCCTGTAGTCCAAGGGAGGGGGCGAGCACGACACTCCACACCAGGGAGAAAGCCTTGCATTACTGTGTGGAGTTACAGACAGAAGAACAGGAAGTGAGGATTTCTCAGAAGAAATAAGGACATTTAAAAGCAAAATGGAAGGATGAGGTAAGTGAAGGAGGACTGCACTAAGGTAAAGGAAGCTATTTAGGAAAAAATATATTGTACCTTTACAACCCCTTTAATGATCTACCAAACAAGTATATAGAGATTGGAGAATTGGGTCCCCAAATCAAAACTCCGAAAAATAGGGGGGGGGGGGGTGCAGACAGTTGGACTATCACAGTACTGATAAGCAAATAAAGTAAGGTATAAATGCACATATGTAAAAAAACAACTCAATTTTTATTAACCACTTAAGGACCCCTTCACGCCGATATACATCGGCAGAATGGCACGGCTGGGCACATCAACGTACCTGTACGTTGCCCTTTAAGCCCAGCCATGGGTTCGCGCCCCCCGCCGGGGCGTGCACGTGACCCGGTCCGAAGCTCAGTGACCGCGGGACTCGCGGACCCGATCGCCGCTGGAGTCCCGCGATCGGTCCCTGGAGCTGAAGAACGGGGAGAGCTGTGTGTAAACACAGCGCGCGCGACCCCATGGCTGGGCTTAAAGGGCAACGTACAAGTACGTTGATGTGCCCAGCCGTGCCATTCTGCCGACGTATATCGGCGTGAAGGGGTCCTTAAGTGGTTAATAAAAATTTCGTTATTTTTTTACATATGTGCATTTATACACAGCTTCCCCTGTTCTTCACTGTGGCGCCGTGATCGATCGTGTGTTCCCTTTTATAGGGAAACACAATTGATGATATCACACCTACAGCCACACCCCCCTACAGTTAGAAACAGACATGGGGGTCACACATAACCCCATCAGCGCCCCCTTGTGGTTAACTCCCAAACTGCAATTGTCATTTTCAGAGTAAACAATGCAATTTTTTGCTGTGAAAATGACAATGGTCCCAAAAATGTGTCAAAATTGTCCGAAGTGTCCGCCATAATGTCGCAGTCACAAAAAAAAAAATCGCTGATCGCCGCCATTAGTAGTAAAAAAAAAAAAATGTATAACATGCAATAAAACTATCCCCTATTTTGTAAATGCTATACATTTTGCGCAAACCAACTGATAAACGCTTATTGCGATTTTTTTTCTTTATCAAAAATAGGTAGAAGAATACGTATCGGCCTAAACTGAGGAAAAATAAAAAAAATTATATATTTTTGGGGGATATTTATTATAGCAAAAAGAAAAAAATATTATTTTTTTTTCTAAATTGTCGCTTTATTTTTGTTTATAGCGCAAAAAATAAAAACCACAGAGGTGATCAAATACCACCAAAAGAAAGCTCTATTTGTGGGGAAAAAAAGGACGCCAATGTTTGGGAGCCACGTCGCACGACCGCGCAATTGTCAGTTAAAGCGACGCAGTGCCGAATCGCAAAAACTGTCTGGGTCCTTTTAGCTGCCTAAAGGTCCGGGTCTTAAGTGGTTAATAAAATCTTTATAAAAGACAATAACATTCATATATAATTAAAAACATTTGGTGGCAGACCACACATATTACCAATAGAAGAATCCCCTCGATCTACCAAACAAAATGAATTAAAAAAAATAGTCGCAATAAATGCGACAACATACCTGAAATTCTCTGACTGTGCGACGCGTGTCACCACACATGAGGACGTAGGAGTTATCTGGAGGAAGAAAATTAGCATGAGCCAGTGACACAAACAGATGGAAACCAACTATTCAATAGTATATCTAAAGTGGAAGAAAAAACTGATCAGAATAATAAAATATATATATATAAATATATTTTATTCTACTCTATTCTAATATTTTTCTATTCGAATTTGAGTTCATTCTATATGAATTTCGAATTTCAGAAGATATATATATAAATGTAATTTTATATATATATATATATATATATATATATATATATATATATATATATATATATATATATATAAAAAATTACATTTATATATATATATATATAACCATCTTCTGAAATTCGAAATTCATATAGAATGAACTCAAATTCGAATAGAAAAATATTAGAATAGAGCAGAATTTTTTTTATATATATATTTTATTATTCTACTCTTCTAATATTTTTCTATTCGAATTTGAGTTCATTCTATATGAATTTCGAATTTCAGAAAATGGAAGATAGATAGAAGAAGCCAGGTCATATTCTATTGTATTTGATTACTTTCTATTAAATTCCATTCTGTTCTTTACTATTCTTTGATTTTCATTCTATTGTTTTATTATTTTATATTCTATTTTATTGTATTCTTTTTTAGAAATCGATTTTATATTTTTTTAGATTTTGATTCAAATTTGCTTTCAATTTTTATTCGAATTTGTTTTCGAATCAAATTGTTTTCGAATTCGATTGGAATAGAATTTGTTTTTGAATTCGATTCGAATATAAGTTGTTTTCGATGTTCGATCGAATTTCGTCTGCGCGTTTTCGATTCGAAAACGTTCGTTTGGATTCGGTAAATTCGTTAATATTACAATTCGGGAATTCGTATGCATCCGAATGTCCGAATAATGAAAAATGTGTCCGAATTTCGATTCGGAACGAAACAAAATGCACATGCCTAGTCTTTTCAAAACAGAAAGTGACAGTGCCTCTTTAACCCCTTAACGCCCGCCGCACGACTATTTACGTCCGCAAAATGGCACGGACAGGCAGATGGGCGTATATATACGTCCCTGCCTTCTAGCGGGTGGGGGGTCCGAACGGGACCCCCTCCGCTACGTGCTGCGGGCGGATTCACTCGGGGAGCGATCCGGGACGACGGCGCGGCTATTCGTTTATAGCCGCTCCGTCGCGATCGCTCCCCGGAGCTGAAGAACGGGGAGAGCCGTATGTAAACATGGCTTCCCCCTGCTTCACTGTGGCGGCGTATCGATCGAGTGATCCTTTTTATAAGGGAGACTCGATCGATGACGTCAGTCCTACAGCCACACCCCCTACAGTTGTAAACACACACTAGGTGAACCCTAACTCCTACAGCGCCCCCTGTGGTTAACTCCCAAACTGCAACTGTCATTTTCACAGTAAACAATGCAATTTAAATGCATTTTTTGCTGTGAAAATGACAATGGTCCCAAAAATGTGTCAAAATTGTCCGAAGTGTCCGCCATAATGTCGCAGTCACGAAAAAAATCGCTGATCGCCGCCAATAGTAGTAAAAAAAAATTTTTTACAAAAATGCAATAAAACTATCCCCTATTTTGTAAACGCTATAAATTTTGCGAAAACCAATCGATAAACGCTTATTGCGATTTTTTTTTTTTACCAAAAATAGGTAGAAGAATACGTATCGGCCTAAACTGAGGGGAAAAAAATGTTTTATATATGTTTTTGGGGGATATTTATTATAGCAAAAAGTAAAAAATATTGCATTTTTTTCAAAATTGTCGCTCTATTTTTGTTTATAGCGCAAAAAATAAAAACCGCAGAGGTGATCAAATACCACCAAAAGAAAGCTCTATTTGTGGGGAAAAAAGGACGCCAATTTTGTTTGGGAGCCACGTAGCACGACCGGGCAGGGGCGGACTGACCATTCGGTCCGTCGGGCACTGCCCGAGGGCCCGTGGTGGGGGGGGCCCGGGCTGGCTCAGTCCGCCCATGGAGGTGCCTGCAGCAGCGTCAGCTTCTACACAATGAAAAAAACCCAGAGAAAGCAGTGCCTTGGATCCCTCTAGCTAGGTTGATGTGGCTGCGCTGTTGTATGAGAGGCTTGTGAGGTGTGAGCTGGAGATGGATGGAGCCGTGCGGGGATTTACAGTGACAGGCGCTCCGGCCACCTCTCCCCCCTGTGGAATTCAGCTGAGGGGGCGGGGCCGTAAGTCACTGCCGCGGAGGACTGTCTGTGAAGGAGCTGCTGGACTCGGAGGCAGAGTGAATTGCACAGCCACAGGCATGGCATCCACACAGACCTGCCTGTGCAGAAGCAGGTCAGTGTCATAATGAAAGCACTGTCTGTGTCTCATCTGTGGTATAAGAGCCATGCTGATTGTTACTTTACCTTCTTTCCCTGTGCTGTGTCTGTGCTTATTTACCAGGTAGCAGGTCAGGTGCTATTCACTAGTGCACATGATGAGCCATCTATCCCGGCCAGCTCATCCCTCCCAAGCCTCTAATACAACAGCCACATCATCCTAGCTAGCAGGATTTAATGGTTCAAGACACTGCTTTCTCGGGGGTACAGACTCGTTTTTTTTTTTTATTGTGTATGATAAGCTGCCACTGCTCCGGGCACCTCCAGGTTTCGGACTGAGCCGGCCCGGGCCCTCCCACCACGGGGCCCTCAGGCAGTGCCCAACTGACCGAATGGTCAGTCCGCCCCTGCACACTGATATCTGGTACACTGAACGCCACTCAGTGTATAGATATCAGTGTTATATATAGGGAATAGCACTTAGACCTGATTTACATTGAAGCAATATACCATGCGATTTGACATGTCAAATCGCATGGTAATAGCACTACCCGAATCGGTGCGATGCCCCATTTCTGGCGCAGCACCGATTCCCAAAAGTAGTTTCTGTATAACCTTTGGCGACTTCTTGGTGCAATTTCCATAGACATCTGTGTATGGAATCCGCACAGACGTCTCTGAAATCACCCGCCAAATTCACACTGACATGCGGGTATGAAATCGTGCGAGTTTAGCTGAACTGTCTCACACAATTTCATTCCCGCTGTCAGTGTGAACCTGGACTAAGGCCTGATTCACATCTATGGCATTTTTTGTGCTTTTTGCATTTTGTAGATTTGCACAACAGTCCATTTAACATGGTTTCCTATGGAACACGTTCTGTAGTGCAAATCTGCAAAATGCAAAAAGCACTAAAAATGCATACTGTAGGTGTGAATCCAGCCTAAGTGAGTGTTATTCCCTATATATATATATTCCTTACGTTGGTGGTCAGTAGGAAGAATGTCCCTTACATTGGTGATCAGTGGGAAGAATGTTCCTTACATTGGTGATCAGTGGGAAGAATGTCCCTTACATTGGTGGTCAGTGGGAAGAATGTTCCTTACATTGGTGATCAGTGAGAAGAATGCCCCTTACATTGGTGATCAGTGGGAAGAATGTCCCTTACATTGGTGATCAGTGGGAAGAATGTCCCTTACATTGGTGATCAGTGGGAAGAATGTTCCTTACATTGGTGATCAGTGGGAAGAATGTCCCTTACATTGGTGGTCAGTGGGAAGAATGTCCCTTACATTGGTGATCAGTGAGAAGAATGCCCCTTACATTGGTGATCAGTGAGAAGAATGTCCCTTACATTGGTGATCAGTGAGAAGAATGTCCCTTACATTGGTGATCAGTGAGAAGAATGTTCCTTACATTGGTGATCAGTGAGAAGAATGTCCCATACATTGGTGAATAATGGGAAGAATGTTCCTTACATTGGTGATCAGTGAGAAGAATGTCCCTTACATTGGTGATCAGTGAGAAGAATGTCCCTTACATTGGTGATCAGTGAGAAGAATGTCCCTTACATTGGTGATCAGTGAGAAGAATGTTCCTTACATTGGTGATCAGTGGGAAGAATGTTCCTTACATTGGTGATCAGTGGGAAGAATGTTCCTTACATTGGTGGTCAGTGGGAAGAATGTCCCTTACATTGGTGATCAGTGAGAAGAATGTTCCTTACATTGGTGATCAGTGGGAAGAATGTCCCTTACATTGGTGATGAGTGGGAAGAATGTTCCTTACATTGGTGATCAGTGGGAAGAATGTTCTTTACATTGGTAGTCAGTGAAAATGATTTAAAGTAAATACAATTATTTAAAAAAAATGTAAAACACACCCATAATCCCTTCACACACTCTATATAAAAAGGGTTATGTAGGATGAGCATATGTATGTAAACAATAATGGATACATGTATAGTATCCACCAGAACATCAGAGTGAGAGCAATTCTAGGGCCATAATTCATAGTTAAAGGGGTTGTATGGGTTCAGTTTTTTTTTTTTTTTTTAATAACAAACATGTTATACTTACCTCCACTGTGCAGTTTGTTTTGCACAAAGTGGCCCCGATCGTCATCTTCTGGGGTCCCACGGAGGCTCTCACGGTTCCTCCCCGCAAGAGCTAACCCCCTCTGGGAAGCTCTCTCCCGAGTGGGTTACCTTGCAGGTGCACTCCTGTGTGATACACTTGGCGGCCATACCCGATAAGTGTATGACTCAGCCCCACCCCCTGGCGTGCAACAACATTAATTTGATTGACAGCAGTGAGAGCCAATGGCTGCGCTGCTATCAATCTAACCAATGAAGAGCCGATTGGAAAGCTATGCGGGAATATTGTGCTAATTTATGAAAACCTTAATTTCGAAAATGTACCATTGTTGCACTTTAATGTACATTTTATTTTTCTTTAATTCCTATAATAAACATTTATTTGTAACATAGCATCCAGAAATTCTTTGAATGCATGCAATATGGGCAGTGCAATATGTAGGTAGGATTTGTGTGGATGCAGCTTGAACGTGGGCAGGGACACATGGGCAGAGACACAGGGGGCCCCATGATCTCCTTTTGCCCGGGGGCCCCATGAGCTGTCAGTCCGCCCCTGCGACCGGGGCTTAAGTGGTTAAATACTGAAGCCACCATGAAAGCCAGGCCACTGGCAATTCCAGAGCGTAACATTTCTATAGTAGGTTTCCTTTAATGCTTTACACACCTACGCATTCCTTCTTTGGAACTCTCAGAATTCAGGGAGAAAAAATGTTCTGTTTTCTTTATTGGGGAAAAAAAAAGAAAACCGTATTTTACTTTCCTATATTTTCTCGGTACCACCCTTTAACTGGCAGCAATTATCTACTCTGGAGTCAAGCTGGCCCACCGCCAGCACACAATACCACTAACCCCATCCTAATCACAGAGGCACTTACTGACAAGAATGTGAGAAGGCCAGGCTCAGGCCAGATGTTTATCGGGATCTTTTCCTGTTAAATGCGTTTCGGTAGGAAATTTTTAAGACGCTTCAATTGAACGTACTCTGCAAATCCCATTTTCTATTATGGGCAGACCAGTAAATGAAATCCAGACTTCATAAACATTCAGATCGCTGCGTAGTTTATAGAAAACCCACTATAGAGTCTTCTTTCAAACTGTTTTTATACACTAGGGGCCAGATTCACGTAGAATTGCGGCGGCGTAACGTATCGTAGATACGTTACACCGCCGCAAGTTTTCATCGCAAGTGCCTGATTCACAGAGCACTTGCAATGAAAACCTACGCTGGCAGCCTCCGGCGTAAGCCCGCGTAATTTAAATGGGCGTGTGCCATTTAAATTAGGCGCGCTCCTGCGTCGGACCTACTGCGCATGCTCCGTTTCGCAATTCCCGTCGTGCTTTGCGCGCAGTGACGTCATTTTTTCGAACGGCGACGCGCGTAGCGTAATTCCGTATTCCCGGACGGCTTACGCAAACGACGTTCATTTTTAAATTTCGACGCGGGAACGACGGCCATACTTTATACAGCAATACGATTGCTGTGTAAAGTTAAGGCAGGTCAAATAACGACTAACTTTGCGACGGGAAACTAGACTAGCGGCGACGTAGCGAACGCGAAAATCCGTCGTGAATCGCCGTAACTCCTAATTTGCATACCCGACGCTGGTTTACGACGCAAACTCCCCCCAGCGGCGGCCGCGGTACTGCATCCTAAGATCCGACAGTGTAAAACAATTACACCTGTCGGATCTTATGGATATCTATGCGTAACTGGCTCTATGAATCAGTCGCATAGATAGAAACAGAGATACGACGGCGTATCAGGAGAAACGCCGTCGTATCTCTTTTGTAAATCTGGCACTAGGACCCTATGCTAGATATCCATTTTGGAGCCAATATATAAAGACAGAAGAGGACCTGTCTCGCCACCTATGCCTCAGATCTTTGCTCTCTTGAAGAACTACACCAGCCAAATATATTTGCCATCCTGCGGCACTTCTAGGTGTCCTGTAGTGACTTAGTGGTTGGTGGGCTAAACCACAGTGGGTGGCAAGGGAAGCAGATATCTTCAACATCTGTACGATGGTCAGATGCTGAAGAGTCCTCAGCTGGCTTAGCTGTTCAATAGAACAAAGCCCAAGGCGCGGGTAGTGGGATAGCTAGTAACAAGACCAGTGATGGCGAACCTTGGCACCCCCGATGTTTTGGAACTACATTTCCCATGATGCTCATGCACTCTTCAGTGAAGTTGCGCATCATGGGAAATGTAGTTCCAAAACATCTGGGGTGCCAAGGTTCGCCATCACTGAACTAGACAAACTCTGCAGAAGATTCTGCAACTGGCCTCCATTCAAGAGACTGAAAATCTAAGGAAGGGCAGGTGTCCTGTAGTGATATAGTGATTGGTGGGTTAAACCCAGGGGCGGACTGACCATTGGGACTCTCGGGCACTGCCGGAGGGCCCCATGCCACTAGGGGGACCCATCAGGGTTGCCAGGCTCAATAAAACCAGGGACAGTATGTAAAAATCTGTGTTTTTTTTTTTACATCTGTCCCTGATATGTCTGAAACCGACATGCTTTTGATGTGAAAATTCTGAGATTTTAGCTGCCCGGCCTCTGCACTGCCTCCAGATGTGGTGGCCATCTGTAAGCCTGGGGGCCCCATAATCTTCATCTTCTATTGCCCAGGGGCCCCATGAGTTGTCAGTCCACCCCTGGTTAAACCACAGCGGTTGGTGGGGGAAACGGGTATATTCAACATCTGGAAGCTGGTCAGAAGCTAAAGATTCCTCAGCTGGCTTAGCTGTTCAAAAGAGCAAAGGTCCAAGGCACGGGCGGTAGGACAGGTAGTAACTACCCAAACACTTCAGTCTAGAGGACTTATGTAGGTTGGCCATGATTATCTAGGGAGGGGCTGTATGATGCGGGGCAATGAGCATCATTTAACCCAAAAGTGGAGCATTGCCTTAGGAGGTTGGTCAAATGTAGAAGATTCTTATACTGGGCTAACCATTCGAGAAAATGAAAATCTAAGGCAGGACAGCTGTCCTGTAATGGCTTAGTGGTTGGTGGGTTAAACGACAGCGGGTGGCAATACGAAGCAAGTATCTTCAACATCTGAAAGCTGGTCAGAAGCTAAAAATTCCTCAGCTGGCTTAGCTGAGTGTTCAATAGAGCAAGGTCCAAGGCACGGGTGGTGGGACAGGTAGTAACTAGACAAACTCTACAGTCTAAAAGACTAATGTTGGTTGCCCATGATTATCTAGAGAGGAGTTGAATAGTGCCGGGCATCATTTGACCCAAAAGTGGAGTATCGCCAATGGAAGTTGGTCAAATGGTGAAGATTCTTTAGTAGAGAACGAAGATCCAGGGCAGGACAACTGGACAAGTAGGATCTTGACTACCTCTTAAGTCTAGAGGACTGCATGAGGTTTGGCCATAACTACCTAGGTACATAGGAAGAGGTTGGCTGATGCTGAGCATTATTTGACCCAAACGTGGACAGTGGGCATCATTTGACCTAAAAGTGGAACATTGCCTAAGGAGGTTGGTCAAATGCAGAAGATTCTTCTACTGTCCTAACTGTTCAAGAGAACGAAAATGTAAGGCAGGGCAAGTGTCCTGTAGTTACATAGTGGTTGAGGGGGTTAAACCACAACAGTTGGCAGGGAAAGCAAGTGCCTGTAACATCTGAAAGCTGGTCAGAAGCTATAAATTCCTCAGCTGGCTTAGCTGTTCAATAGAGCAAGGTCCAAGGCACGGGTGGTGGGACAGGTAGTAACTAGACAAACTCTACAGTCTAAAAGACTAATTTTGGTTGCCCATGATTATCTAGAGAGGAGTTGACTAGTGCCGGGCATCATTTGACCCAAAAGTGGAGTATCGCCAATGGAAGTTGGTCAAATGGTAAAGATCCTTTATTAGAGAACGAAGATCCAGGGCAGGACAACTGGACAAGTAGGATCTTGACTACCTCTTAAGTCTAGAGGACTGCATGAGGTTTGGCCATAACTACCTAGGTACATAGGGAGAGGTTGGCTGATGCTGATCATTATTTGACCCAAACGTGGACAGTGGGCATCATTTGACCTAAAAGTGGAACGTTGCCAAAGGAGGTTGGTCAGTCAAATGCAGAAGATTCTTCTACTGTCCTAACTGTTCAAGAGAACAAAAATATAAGGCAGGACAAGTGTCCTATAGTGACATAGTGGTTGATGGGGTTAAACCACAGCTGTTGGCAGGGAAAGCAAGTGTCTGTAACATCTGAAAGCTGATCAGAAGCTAAAGATTCCTCAGCTGGCTTAGCTATTTAGTAGGGCAAAGGTCCAAGGCATGGGTGGTGGGACAGGTAGTAGCTAGATAAAGTCTGCTGGGTAATTGACTAATGTAGGTTGGCCATGATTATCTAGGGCGGTGTTGGATAGTATCTGGCATCATTTGACCCAAAAGTGGAGTATCGCCAATGGAAGTTGGTCAAATGCTGACATTTCTTCAGTAGAGAACGAAGATCCAAGGCAGGACAACCTGACAAGTAGGATCTTGACTACTTCTTAAGTCTAGAGGACTACATGAGGTTTGGTCATAACTACCTAAGGACATAGGGAGAGGTTGGATGTCGCTGAGCATTATTTGACCCAAAAGTGGACAGTCTGTGGAAGACAGCAGGTGGTGGACAATCAATCTTGCAATAAGAGCTGCAGCTATGTTATCAGAAGGTGTAAAGTAACTGACAAACCTTAAGGGACCTGAGGCTGAAGTTGGCCAGATGCCGATAGGCAACTACATATAAAGTGTGCTCCCTGTAAAAAATGAGAACCTGTCTCGCCACTCATTCCTCCAATCTTTGCTCTCTTGATGAACTACACTGGCCTAATATATTTGCCATCTGGAAACACTTCTATGTGTCCTGTAATAACATGGTGGTTGGCACGTAGAACTGCAGCAGGTGATGGGGGAAGAAGGCATCCTCAACATCTGGAAGCTGGTTAGATGCTGGAAATTCTTCAGACGGCTTCTCCAGCGAGCATAGCCATTCTATAGAATAATATTCCAAGGCACAGGCAGCGGAACAGGTAGGAACTAAACAAACTCTGCAGTCTAGCGGACAAATGGGGGTTGACCACGACTACCTAGGGAGATGAGGGGTTGGATGAAATTGGGCATTATATGATCCAAAAATGGGAAAATGCTGAAAGCTTCCAATCAACGGTTCGTGGAAGACAGCAAGAGGTTCTCTTGCACTAATGGCTGCTGTTATTTTCACTATCCATCAACACTTCTGGATGCCCTGTAGTAACATGGTGGTTGGTGGGTGGAACCACAGCAGGTGGCACATGAAACAGGCTTCTTCTGCATTTGAAACTTGGTCAGATGCTGAAGATTCTTCAGTCATCTAAGTTATTAAAAGAGTGAAAATTTAAGGAACGGGTAGCTGGACAGGTCGGACTCAGAACTAGGCAACCTCTGTAGTCTAGACTCTAGAGTACTATGTGGTGGTTGGCCATAACTACTTAATGCCATGGAGGTGTTGGATAAAGCTGGTAAGATGCTGAAGATTCTCCAGCTAGCATAGCCATTCTATAGAGTAATATTCCAAGGCACGGGCAGCGGAACTGGTAGGAAATAGACAAACTCTGCAGTCTAGTGGACAAATGGGGGTTGAACGTGACTACCAAGGGGTTGGATGAAATTGGGCATTATATGATCCAAAAGTGGAAAAGTGCTGAAGGCTTCTAATCTAATATATATATATATATATATATATATATATATATATATATATATATATAAAATCTTTTTTTTATTTATTTTTTATCTTTTCTAAAATAAAATAACTTTAACTTTTTACATGATCTACTCATGTGCCTTTAGGGCCAGTTCACACCAGACGCAGTTTCGTTCAGTTTCGTGTGCATTTTTTCTGTACTAAAAATGCATGCACAGTGTTTTCCATGTCTTCCAATGGCTCTAGTTGTCTCTAGTTCACACCATGCAGTCAGTTTTCGGTGCAGAAACTGACCGGAAACTGACTGCATGGTGTGAACTAGAGCCATTGGAATACATGGAAAACACTGTGCATGCATTTTGTGGAGAAAAAAGCACACGGAACTGAACGGGACTGCGTTTGGTGTGAACTGGCCCTTAAAGGAGTTCTCTGACCTAAAACTTTTAACCCCCGCTGTGCCCGGGCTGTAAAACTATACAAAATAAACTGTCACTTACCTGCCTACGATCCCCCGTTGTTCCGATATCGCCGTCCCGTTCTCCGGTCCCAGTCTCTTCCGCTTCCTGTGTGTCGGTGACTCATAGTGCGCTCAGCCTATCAGCGGCCGCGACGGGACATTGCTGCGGCCGCTGATAGGCTGAGCGCACTATGAGTCACCGACACACAGGAAGCGGAAGAGACCGGGACCGGAGAACGGGACGGCGATATCGGAACAACGGGGGATCGTAGGCAGGTAAGTGACAGTTTATTTTGTATAGTTTTACAGCCCGGGCACAGCGGGGGTTAAAAGTTTTAGGTCACAGAACTCCTTTAAAGTAAGGTGACCAGATTTTTAAAATGAAATCCGGGGACATATTTTTTGTTTACTAGTAATGGCAACAATCAGCACTCTCTGCCCGTCGCCGCCCGCTTCACAGCCTCTCAAGTCTAAGGCCCCTTTCAGTAATGATCCGCCCCGTGAACCTCCGCTTGCTCAGCAGGGATCGCTCCGTTGATCCCCGCTGAGCCGGCGGATGACAGGGCGGTCCCCGCACACTGTACAGGGACCGCCCTGTCCTTTCTCCGCTCTCCCCTATGGGGGGGGATCAGATGAACACGGACCGTCTGTCCGTGTTCACCCGATCCGATCCGCCAGACGGTTGGAAAAGTAGGTTTTTCCTCCCTCACACTTTGGCGGATCGGAGCAGGGCGGATGTCAGCGGGCATGTCACCGCTGACATCCGCGGCTCCATAGAGGAGCACGGAGCGCTCGTTCAGGTCCGCCTAAAAAACTGGCAGGCGTACCTGAACGGGCCGCGCGTGTGAAAGAGCCCTTACTTATCGGGCCCGGCTACTACTGGATGGGGAGCGGAGGAAGATCACTCCGCCAGGGTAGGCAAGGATATAGGCAGGTGGCTGGCCAGGATTTGAGCCAAGGCAGAAGAACATGCGAGCGACGCTGAATGGGCATGCGCCCGAAACTGAAGAAATATTCCCTCCGCTCTGACTAGCACATGATCATCAGAAAGGGGCACAGATAATGGGAAAAATACAACCCCCCTATGCTAGTAGGCACGGTGGAGCGGGGGTGTGTAATTCAAATTTTTTTATTTTAATTCTGCACTGACTGTCTTTGAAATTGCTCCTGCACCCTATTAAATCCAATCTGGGGACAAAACCAGGGACAGACTTGGTCTGGGGACAGTGTCCTCAATCAGGGGACTGTCCCCTGAAACTGAGGATGTCTGGTCACCCTACCTTAAAGTCCACTTCCCTAGTTGCTAGTTTTCATCTATCTTTCCGCTGTACCCCTTAATAACCCAGCTGTGTTTAGCATCTTACCTCTTAAAGCTCCTACTCGTCTCATCACATTCTCAGAGAAAGTTTCAGTTCTTTGTTTTGTTCCTCCCTTATATACTTAATCCAGCTTCCTTCTGGGAACTCCAGTGACACAATGATGCACACGAAGTTGGGCAGGTCCAAAAAAACATCATACTGCTAAATTTTGGAAATGCAATTGTGAAGTACTATTGGGCACTGTTACAAATGATGACAACCATAAGTTTCTGCATAACTATTGCAATACATTAAAACCCTGGATTGTGAGCATAATTCGTTCCAGAAACATGCTTGTAATCCAAAGCACTTGTATATCAAAGCATTTTTCTTTTTTACAGGGTATAGAAGAGAAGAGAGGCGCCTCTAAGTGTAGCAATAAGTTGCTAAATGTTCTACCTTCATAAAATGTAACCATATTGCTACACTTAGAGGCTCCTCTCTTCTTTTTTATACTCAGTTGTGACATGACGCTACTTGTATATCAAGACATCGCTTGTATATCAAGGCAAAATTTATTAACCACTTCATTACTGTGCACTTAAACCCCCTTCGTGCCCAGACCAATTTTCAGCTTTCAGCGCTGACGCATTTTGAATGACAATTGCGCGGTCATACAACACTGTACCCAAATTATATTTTTATCATTTTTTTCCCACAAATAGAGCTTTCTTTTGGTGGTATTTGATCACCTCTGCGATTTTTTATTTTTGCGCTATAAACAAAAAAAGACAGTAAATTTGGAAAAAAAAACACAATATTTTTTACTTTTTGTTATAATAATATCTCAATTTTTTTTTTTTTTTTTTCCTCAGTTTAGGCCGATACGTATTCTTCTACATATTTTTGTTTAAAAAAATCGCAATAAGCGTATTTGATCGGTTTGCGCAAAAGTTATAGCACCTACAAAATAGGGGATAGATTTATGATTTATTTTTTTATTTTTTACTAGTAATGGCGGCGATCTGCGTTTTTTTTTTTTGTCAGGCCTGTGATATTGCGACGGACATATCGGACACTTTTGACACAAATTTGGGACCATTCAAATTTATACAGCGATCAGTGCTATAAAAATGCACTAATTTCTGTATAAATGTGACTGGCAGGGAAGGGGTTAACACTAGGGGGTGAGGAAGGGGTTAAATGTGTATCCTGGGTGTGTTCTAACTGTGTGGGGGGAGGGGACTGACTGGGGGAGGTGACCGATGCTGTGTCACTGTGTACAAGGGACACAGATCGGTCTCCTCTCTCCCTGACAGGACGTGGAGCTCTGTGTTTACACACAGAGCTCCCTGTCCCTGCTGTCACCGCTGATCGCGTGTACCCGGCGGACATCACGGCCGCCAGGTACACGCATCGGCTTCCCAGCGATGCGCCAGCACAGTGTTTACCCGCTGTGCGCCCCCCAGCGGCGAGCGCGGGTAATGCACAAAAAAAGACGTCCACAGCACTTGAGAGCCGTGCTGTGGACGTCTTTTGTCTATAGCGCGGATCTCAAGTGGTTAAAAAATTTTGCTTGTCTTGCAAAACGCTCTCAAACCAAGGTGTTACTGTGTGTATATATATATAGATCTATATACTAACCACAACCTACAAAGCCATCCACAACTCTGCCCCGAGCTACATCACCAATCTTGTCTCCAAACATATTCCAAACCATCCTCTCCGCTCTTCTGAAGACCTCCTACTGTCAAGCTCTCTCGTCTCCTCCTCCCGTGCTCGTCTCCAGGATTTCTCCAGAGCCTCTCCCATCCTCTGGAACTCACTACCTCAACATGTCCGGCTATCCCCTACTCTTGCTACCTTCAGGCGATCCCTGAAAACTCACCTCTTCAGGGAAGCCTATCACGTCTCCAACTAATCTTTTACCACTTCCATCAGCTCATTCCCCATAGTTACAACCTTTTGTACCACCTGCCCCACCCTATTAGATTGTAAGCTCTTCTGAGCAGGACCCTCTTAATCCTCTTGTATTTTTATTGTATTGTAACTGTATTGTCTCCCTTTTATATTGTAAAGCACTGCGCAAACTGTTGGCGCTATATAAATCCTGTATAATAATAATATATATATATTAATATATATATATAAATATATATATCGATATTTATATCTATATAGATATAGATCTATATCTATAGATATATTTATATATATAGTATAACAATAATCAGTTATGTTATCAGTTTTATTATCAGTTTTGGGCTAGATTCAGGTAGGGGGACGTAATTTTGTGCGGGCGTAGCGTATCCTATTTACGCTACGCCTCCACAACTTAGACGGGCAAGTGCAGTATTCACAAAGCACTTGCTCCGTAAGTTGCGGCGGTGTAGCGTAAATCAGCCGGCGTAAGCGCGCCGAATTCAAATTGAGAAGAGGTGGGCGTGTTTTATGTTAATAAAACATGACCCCACGTAAATGACGTCTCTAACGAACGGCGCATGCGCCGTTCGTGAAAGAATCCCAGTGCGCATGCTCAAAATTTTGCCGCAAATCGTCAATGATTTAGACGTGAACGTAACTTACGTACAACCGTATTCGCGAACGACTTACGCAAACGACGTAACAATTTCAAAATTCGACGCGGGAATGACGTCCATACTTAACATTGGTTGCTCCTCCTATAGCAGGAGCAACGTTACGCCGGAAAAAGCCGTATGCAAACGACGTAAAAAATTCCGCCGGGCGTACGTACGTTTGTGAATCGGCGTAACTAGGTCATTTACATATTCTACGCCGAAAACGACGGAAGCGCCACCTAGCGGCCAGCGTAAATATGCACCCTAAGATACAACGGCGTAAGAGACTTACGCCAGTCGGATCTTAGCCTAATTTCGCCGTATCTTGCTTTCTGAATACAGAAAGAAGATACGCCGGCGCAGCTTTGAATTTACGCGGCGTATCTATAGATACGCCGGCGTAAATTCTTGCTGAATCTAGCCCTTTGTCTTTGAGGTTCTCCAATGTCCCTCCAGCTCAGTGCTGTAGTGACCTGCTTGGGTTCTGTATAGAGGTCGTTCTTCGGAGTGCCCACCAGGGGGGGCGCTAGCTCGCCTCTCTCAATGGAAAATCCCCGGAAGGGGATACAATGTAGCTAGCCTGAGTTAACCCTTCAGAGGTCATCAGCTGCACGAGGGATCACGTGATCCAGGGACATGCTTCGGTCCAGGGGGCTGCTGTCATTTGCTGAGAAGTGTTGTGTGATCCCCAGACAGGGGGTGCACAGTGCAGAGATCTCCAGGACAGAGGAGGAGGCTGCTGTCTATGTCCATGTAAGTTCTATGGGGTCACTATGTAATGATGAAGAGTATACAGATCATATATACTGAGCCTGAGCAGACAGCTGTACTGATCTCATGTACTGCCAGCATTGGGGGCGCGGTCACGGTGCGCACCCCAAATCAGACCCTGTTGTAAATGATGCGGGGTGACACCATCATGGTTGGATATCACTTCCTACTTGATGGTGTCACCCGTAGAGTGGTATAGTGGCAGGTTGGTGTAGTGGGGTGGCATAGGACAGGTTAAGGTGGTATAGGGCATGTTAGGGTGGTATAGGGCAAGTTAGGGTTGCATAGGGCAGGTTGGGGTGGTATAGGGCAAGTTAGGGTGGTACAGGGCAGGTTGGGGTGGTATAGTGCAAGTTAGGGTAGCATAGGGGAAGTTGGGATGGCATGGGAAAGGTTGGGGTGGTACAGGGCAAGTTAGGGTGGCATTGGGCAGGTTGGGGTGGTATAGGGCAAGTTATGGTGGCATAGGGCAGATTGGGGTGGTACAGGGCAAGTTAGGGTGGCACAGGGTAAGTTGGGGGGCATGGGAAAGTTTGGGGTGGCACAGGGCAGGCTGGGGTGGTATAGGGCTGTTTGGGGTGGTACAGGGCTGTTTGGGGGGGTACAGGGCAGGCTGGGGTGGTACAGGGCAGGCTGGGGTGGTACAGGGCAGGCTGGGTGATACAGGGCAGGCTGGGGTGGCACAGAGCAGGCTGGGGTGGTACAGGGCAGGCTGGGATTGCACAGGGCAGGCTGGGCATGTCAGCTAAAAAAAAAAAAAAACGGGATGGTGTTGCCCCTCTAGCGGGTGTCACCCGGTGCGGACCGCACCCCCCTAGCAACGCCTCTGCCGCACCCACAAAGCGACGCCACTGCTTGCTGCCTTTCTGCAAGACAATCCACAGTAGATCACTTTTCAGAGGGCAGTTGGCAGGCGGCTGGGAGGTGATATGTTGCCCCCCTCACTGGCTAGTTTAACCCTAAATACAAAAAAATGCCAAACCACAGCCTGGCACGTTGAGCACGGTCGTGTGGCCTCATTCACTTGCAAGTGCTGCCTATCTAATGGGCAGCATTCGCTTCTTTAAATGGGTGCAGGGCTTGGGACAAGGGGTGGGCAGAAGGAAGCGGCTGCCCTGGGCGCAGTGTGCATTGTAGGGATGGGGGGGGGACTCGGGAGACACAAGTTCCTTCTACTATAAGACTAAGGATGAGGTCAGGCGTATTCGTGAGACATTTCCCGATCTCTGCCACCGCACATCGGGAAATGTTTCACTGCCTGTGATTAGCGCAGCGCAGTGCCAACTTCCTGGCGGGCTCTGCACTTGGGGTTTGCGAACACGCCTGAGCTCATCCTTATATAAGACTGATAGGAGTAGTGATAGCTGCATCACTGTCAGCCCACGTAGAAGCGCGCATCTTTGTGCGGGCGTAACGTATCCTATTTACGTTACGCCTCCGCAACTTTGACAGGCAAGTGCCGTATTCTCAAACGAAAGTTTTTTGCTATAATAAATATCCCCCAAAAATATATATATAAAAAAAAAAAATTTCCTCAGTTTAGGCCGATACATATTCTTCTACATATTTTTCGTAAAAAAAATATCGCAATAAGCGTTTATTGCTCAAAAGTTATAGCGTTTACCAAATAGGGGGTATTTTTATGGCATTTTTATTAATATTTTTTTTTACTAGTAATGGCGGCGATCAGCGTTTTTTTTTTTTCGGTACTGCGACATTATGGCGGACACTTCGGACACTTTTGACACATTTTTGGGACCATTGGCATTTTTATAGCAATCAGTGCTATAAAAATGCATTGCATTACTATAAAAATGCCACTGGCAGGGAAGGGGTTAACACTAGGGGGCGGGGAAGGGGTTAAGTATGTTCCCTGGGTGTGTTCTAACTGTTGGGGGGTGGGCTGACTAGGGGAAATGACAGATCGCTGTTCATACATTATATGAACAGAAGATCAGCATTTCTCTCCCTGACAGGACCGGGAGCTGTGTGTTTACACCCACAGCTCCCGGTCCCCGCTCTGTAACGAGCGATCGCGGGTGCGTATGAGCAGCGTGTAATACACCGTTCATTGATAGTTTTGTATGATGAGGGTTTAGTGACACATTGAGCCAGATCCACAAAGCAGTTACGCTGGCGTATCTATTGATACGCCGCGTAACTGCTAGTTTGCTCCGGCGTATCTTTGTTTTGTATCCACAAAACAAGATACGCCTGAAGCTGGGCTAGATCCGACTGGCGTACGTCTTAGTACGCCGTCGGATCTAAGGTGCATATTTATGCTGGCCGCTAGGTGGCGTTTCCGTCGATTTCCGCGTCGAGTATGCAAATTAGCTAGATATGCCGATCCACGAACGTACGTCCGGCCGGCGCATTTTTTTACATCGTTTCCGTAAGGCTTTTTTCCGGCGTATAGTTACCCCTGCGTAACTGCGTAACTGCGTGAGGCGTACTCAATGTTTAGTATGGCCGTCGTTCCCGCGTCGAATTTTGAAAATTTTACGTCGTTTGCGTAAGTCGTTTCGAGAATAGGGCTTTGCGTAGAATGACGTTCACATCGTAAGCATTGGCTTGTTGTGGGTTAATTTCGAGCATGCGCACTGGGATACCCCCACGGACGGCGCATGCGCCGTTCAGAAAAAACGTCATTTACGTTGGGTCAAGACGTATTAACATAAAACACGCCCCCATCTCACCCATTTGAATTGCGCGCCCTTACGCCGACACAGATACACTACGCCGCTGTAACTTACGGCGCAAATTCTTTGAGAATACGGAAAATACGCTGTAAGTTACGGCGGCGTAGTGTATCTGAGATACACTACGCCGGCCGTAAAGAAGCGCCGCGCTTCGTGGATCTGGCCCATTGAGTTCTAAGTGCTTATTGTCCGTGTGACGTATATGTTCCGTACAGTCACGTCCTCATTGCTGTGTTTTCAGTGGCCGTACTGCGAGAGGCGCTGCACTTACTGCAACTTCAACAAATACATTGCCCAGTCTGACAATGAAGGAGCCATCCGGGCCTGTCTGCTGCAAGAGGCTTCCACCTTGATCCGACTCAGCCAAGTGCGCAGGTAAGGTCTTTGTGACCAGGACCACCCAGGGACCACGTAAATCGATCGATTTCCCCCATCAACAGAGTCAGAGTTGATAGGGGGATCCCTTTCGTGGAGCCATTGTGTTTTTTTACTGGTGGGTCTCCATTGAATTGAACCATTTATGGCCAGCTTAAGTCACTTTTGCTTGGTTGTATCCTGGCTGCAGGTAGCAAATATTCGACTTTATTATTATTTTTTATTTATTTACTCATTTATTAATATTTATTATTATAATTTAGATGTTATTATTAATAATAATTTATTATAATATTATTATTATTATAAACTTATAATAATAAATATATTATATATATCATTTTGTTATTATTATACATTTATAACTATATTATAATTATATTATTATTATTATTATTATTATTATTTTTATTATTATAAATTTATAATAAAAATAATAAGAATATAATTCCAACATAATAAAAAATATATATCAATACAAATATATATATATATATATATATATATATATATATATATATATATATATATATATATATTTATTTATTTATTTATTAATCATTTATAATTATATTATTTCTATATTATTATTATTATAAATTTATAATAATAACACATATATATATATATAGGGCAGATCCACAAAAGAATTACGCCGGCGTATCTATTGATTCGCCGGCGTAATTTTAAATTTCCCGCGTCGTATCTTTGTTTTGTATCTTCAAAACAAGATACGACGGCATCTCGGGTCGATCCGACAGGCGTACGTCTTAGTACGCCGTCGGATCTAAGATGAAATTTTTTGGCGGCCGCTAGGTGGCGTTTCCGTCTAATTCCGCGTCGAGTATGCAAATTAGCTAGTTACGGCGATCCACGAACGTACGTCCGGCCGGCGCATTTTATTTTTACGTCGTTTGCGTTCGGCTTTTTCCGGCGTATAGTTAAAGCTGGTGTTATGAGGCGTGCTCAATGTTAAGTATGGCCGTCGTTCCCGCGTAGAAATTTGAAATTGTTACGTCGTTTGCGTAAGTTGTTCACGAATAGGGATTTGCGTAGAATGACGTCACCGTCGGAAGCATTGGCTTGTTTCGGGTTAATTTCAAGCATGCGCACTGGGATACCCCCACTGACGGCGCATGCGCAGTTTAAAAAAAACGTTGTTTACGTCGGGTCACGACGTATTAACATAAAATATGCCCCCATCACAGAGATTTGAATGCCGCGCCATTACGCCGCCAAAGATACACTACGCCGCCATAACTTACGGCGCAAATTCTTTGAGGATTCGAAAAAAAAAGGTAAGTTACGGCGACGTAGTGTATCTTAGATACGATACGCCCGGCTGTAAGTGGATCTACCTCTATGTGTGTGTGTGTGTGTGTGTGTGTGTATATATATATATATATATATATGTGTGTGTGTGTGTGTGTGTGTGTGTGTGTGTGTGTATATATATATATATATATATATATATATATATATATATATATATATACATTTTATAATGATAATAAAAATATAATATAACAATATAGTTATAAGTGTATTATAATATAAATAAATATAATTATATTTATATTATTATTATTATAAATGTATATTTATATTATTATTATTATGAATTTATAATATGCATTTTATTTATTGCAGGGTTCCCTCAGTCTTTTTTGGTGGCGGCACTCCAAGCCTTGCCAGCCCCCACACCATCGCTGCCATACTGGAGGTGATATCCAAACATGCCTATTTGCCGCACAATGCTGAAATCACTTTGGAAGCCAACCCCACCTCATCAAGGAGAAGCAAGCTGCAGCAGTTCAGGGATGCCGGGGTCACCCGCCTGTCCGTTGGATTACAGGTACTGGCCACAATTTGTATTACACCCCAGATCTCTGCTCTGCCGGTAATGACTTGTTTACATCTGGCAAAACCGAATGTGGCAAAATACCCATCGCTTCCGGTTTTTTAGACCAAAGAGAGAACGGGGGCCGCTCCGATCCCCGAACAGCTCTATGATCAGCCAGCAGAACCACCAACTGCAGTCCTGCACTCTCCAATGGGATGGGAGAGCCTGGGAAGGTGGCAAACAGGGGGGGGACCCCTTCCGTTGCTTGTAAAAGCAATCCAGCGACTATCTAGCTGCTGGGATTGCTTTTACAAAACAGAGCATCGTCGGCTGAAAAACACAAGTACAGGAATGATTTTTGTAGCTGCAGGCACTATCCCGGTATAACCACTGAAAGTCCTGCTACGTACGGGTACGTCACGGGTCATCAAGTGGTTAAAATTAGCATCAGTGGCCCAGATTCTCGTACAGCGGCGTATCTCTTGCGGCGACGTAACGTATCCGATTTACGTTACGCCGCCGCAACTTACACGGGCAAGTGCTGTAGTCTCAAAGCACTTGCTCCGTAAGTTGCGGCGGCGTAGCGTAAATCGGCCGGCGTAAGCCCGCCTTATTCAAATGTGGAAGGGGGGGGGGCGTGTTTTATGCAAAACTACTGTGACCCGACGTGATTGACGTTTTTCACGAACGGCGCATGCGCCGTCCGTTGAAATCTCCCAGTGTGCATTGCTCCTAATACGCCGCAAGGACGTATTGGTTTTGACGTGGACGTAAATTACATCCAGCCCGATTCACAGGCGAGTTACGCAAACGACGTAACTTTTTTAAATTTCGACGCGGGAACGACGGCCATACTTAACATTGGCTGCGCCTCATATAGCAGGGGCAACTATACGCCGGGAAAAGCCTAACGTAAACGTCGTAACTTTACTGCGTCGGCCGCGCGTACGTTCGGGAAATTTGCGTATCTAGCTAGCTAATTTGCATACTCGATGCGGAAATCGACGGAAGCGCCACCTAGCGGGCAAAAAAAAATTGCAGTTTAGATCCGACGGCGTAAGAGACTTACGCCTGTCGGATCTAATGGATATCTATGCGTAACTGATTCTAAGAATTAGTCGCATAGATACGACGGGCCAGATTAGGACTTACGACGGCGTACATGGCGCTGCGCCGTCGTAAGTCCTTTGAGAATCTGGGCCAGTATGTTTTAGGTAGGATGAAAAAAGCAAAAGGCTCGCAATTTCTGAGCCCTGCTACAGGTACAAACAACAAAAACCTAGACATATGGGGTATGACTGCGATCATCAGAAGCAGGAGAATTTATTTAGGGTTGTTCTTTGATGGTAGGTCATAGTATTAGCAAGAAATATACAGCTGAATTTTTTTATTCTTTTTACCATTTTATAACCGTTTTCTTTTGGTGAGAAATCAGGAGATATCAGGAGATAACCATTACTATTTACCACCAAAAGACAACGAGATATAATTCAGCTGGATACACTTAGTCAGGGCCGCTGATAAGGGGGGGAACACCATTCCTCCTGTAGGAAGCCTGGGCACACGGGGGGGCCCCGAACAGCAGAGGGAATCGGTGCAATCGGGGGGAGGGGGCGGTTACAGAAGGATGCCCTGTGCGTCTCTCTGCAGCAGCTGAAAGCCAGTTTCTCCCCTATTGCCGGCTTTCAGCTGCTGCAGGGAGAGACACAGGGCATAGTTCCTGTAATTGCTTTGCCTTAGGCCCCTTGCACACTGGGGCGTTTTTCATGCGGTACAGCGCTAAAAATAGCGCTGCTATACCGCATGAAAAATCATGCCCTGTAGTGTTCAATGTGAAAGCCCGAAGGCTTTCACATTGAAGCGGTGCGCTAGCAGTTGCGCACCAAAAGTCCTGCTAGCCGCATCTTTACCGCGGTATAGGAGCGGTGTGTTCACCGCTCCTATACCGCGCCTTCCCATTGAAATCAATGGGAAAGCGGGGTAATACCGCGGTAAAAACCTCACCGCTAGCGCCCGAATATCGCGGTAAATACGACGGTATAGCCGCGCTACAAATAGCGCGGCTATACCGTCACCGCGGCTGCAGGCCTCAGTGTGAAAGCAGCCTTACACCGATCCATCCCCTCTTTGTTCTGCCTGCTTCTGATTCCCCCCCCCCCTGTCACTGTTCCCCCCCACAGCGCTGCAGGCTTTCCTGTCCTGTAAATACCAAATTGTAAAAAAATAATTAAACATTGTAATAATTTAATAATTTAAAAAAAAAATTGTAAAATAATTGTAAAAATATTGTAATATAATGTATATAATATAATATAATGTTTTAAAACAATTACTAATTTACACAGGTTCTCTGTTATGCTTGTGTCCGCTAATGATGATTTTAGTGTATTTTTTGGGGAAATTAGGGTCTTGATATAATTGGGGGGGCTGCAAGGTAGGCTGTACGGGGGCCGTGATCTTTACCAGCATCCCTGCACTTAGTAGTTGGGATGATACAAAGTACGGTTTTACTAACATGCCAAAGTTGCAAAACTTTTTTCAGGCGATAGGATTTTATTTGACCCTTTTCATGAATGGGGTAAAATGAATCATTAAATGTCACAATGCAAATGTCTTCTATCATATTGCACAACTGTAACCACATCCTTGATGGATCCTGCAAAGTAATAGTAATGGGTATGAAGAAATTTGCAGAACGCTTAATACAGAAAAACCACACACGGCCTGTGAAATCTATCCACGCAAGAGTATTTGGATTTAAATAGCATTGGAAGGAAAATGGCCCCTTACATGGTTATTGTCACTAGTAATAAGTGGTCAGGCGCTGTGCAGCAGTGGCGGCCACTCCATTAGGGGAGCAGGGGCACCCCCCCTAATCTACATGCAGGGCGGCAGACGCATATATTTCAGTGTTTTTTTGTTTTTGTTTTTAAAGTGGAGTTCCACCCATAAATATAACATTACATCAGTAGTTTAAAAAAAAAATCATTAGTCCTTTAAGAATTTTTTTTTTTTTTTAGATGCCTTCAAAGTGTTGTTGCTAGGCAGAATAGTTAATCTTCCCACTTCCTGCACCTAGGTGCTTAAGCTTCCTAACCTACACCGCACAGACTCCTGGGAATGTAGTGGGTGTAACTTTCCAGGAGTCTGTGCACTCCCCAGTCTCGAAGAATCATGTGACTTGGACAGTACAGGTGCTGAAACCTGATCTGAAAACTATTGCACTGCTTGTGCAGCACTGAGCATGTGCGAGATCTGCAAGGCTGAAATCCAGGAAGTCATACAGTCTGGCTTCATGATGCCCACACTTAAGATGGCCCCAGTCAATTTCTATTTTATAAAGTGTCTAAATGCTGTAACAACCTAACAAAACGGACCTTAGTTTACAGACTAACTTTACTAGAATACATTAAGCTTGTGTATTACAGGGGTATTTATATTTAAAAAGTGAAATTGTGGCCGGAACTCCGCTTTAAGCACATGATTAGTTGGCTTCAAAAAAGGGTGGGCTCGGGGCGCAGAGCACTGAGCCCACCCAGTTGTGTGACATTAGCGAATGTAATATTTGCTAATGTCTTCCTACTTCTCCTCCTGGAGTCTTGGGACCCACTTCCTGTTCGGCCGGCAGGAGAAGCAACGGCCCAGCTCTTCCCCCCCCCAGCAAGCTGCAGAAGATGGTGGGGCGGAAGGGCAGATTCCAGGAGCCCTACCCCGAATCCAGCACCACCTCCTAAGGTAAGGATTTGGATGGCCGCCCTCCCATCCAACCCGTCCGGCGCGGGGTGCTAGTGCAATTGTGGGGGCCAGGGGCAGCTGATAAGGGGAGGAACGCCAGTCCTCCTGTAGGAAGCCTGGGCACACGGGGGGGCCTGAACAGCAGGGGAAATCGGAGCAGTCGGGTGGAGGGGCAGTTACAGAAGGATGCCCTGTGCGTCTCTCTGCAGCAGCTGAAAGCCAGTTTCTCCCCTTCTGCCAGCTTTCAGCTGCTGCAGGGGGAGACATAGGGTATCGTTTCTGTAATTGC
Organism: Rana temporaria; assembly: GCF_905171775.1. Classification (NCBI taxonomy): domain Eukaryota; kingdom Metazoa; phylum Chordata; class Amphibia; order Anura; family Ranidae; genus Rana; species Rana temporaria. Next base: position 131,857,067 of record NC_053500.1, on the reverse strand, counting down.
TTTCCCTGACACCGATTCCCCCTCTTTGTTCTACCTGCTTCTGATCCCCCCCCCCCCCACCCGGTGTGCCCCGCCTGTCACTGTGCCGCCCCCCGCAGTGCTGCAGGCTTCCCTGTCCTGTAAAGCCCGCACTAACTCCTATCACGGCTCACTGTCCGATCGCTGCCTTCCCGTCTTCCATGTGGGGGTGGGGATCTATTTTACATCATGTGGATGCCCGGGTGTGTGTGCATCACTTACCTGGGGAAGAGTTGGCACCAGGATGCGGTATAAGAAGGTAAGTTGGCAGAGGCAGTGTGACGCTTTGGGCAATGTTCTGCTGGGAAACCTTGGGTCCTGCAAATCCTGTTAATGTTACTTTGGTGTCCATGCCTCAATGGGTCAGGGCTGTTATAGCAAAAGGGGGCAATACTCAATATTAGGCGGGTGGTCATAATGTTATGGCTGATCTGTGTATATGAAGGTGGGGTATGCAGGGTAAGAACTATACCAATAGCCCTGTACATCTACCCAGCTTGCCTAGATCTTGTTGGATTTTTGAAGACCGTTCCAACTTGAGTAGGCAAGTTTATACAGAGATAGGGGCCTATTAATTGTAGCTTGCCAAGTGGGGTGGGAAGCTTCCACTTTGGGAGGATCTCTTGTCTAGCATAGAGGGTTGCATAATAAATAGAGTTTCACATAGTGGATACCATTCATTTTTATGCCATCCTCTGTGTATTATCTCTTTCCTTCTCCCAGTCTCTGGATGACGGTGACCTGCAGATCCTTGGTAGGACACACACAGCTTCAGAAGCCCTGGAGACCTTAAAGGAGGCCCGTAAACTTTTTCCAGGTCGGACCTCGGTTGATGTGATGTTTGGACTTCCAGGTCAAAGCCTGGCAGCGTGGCACAGCACCTTAGAGAGGCTTTTGGACCAGTGTGATGACCATGTGTCTTTGTACCAGCTGACCTTGGAAAGGGGCACCGCGCTGTTCAGACTAAAGGAGAAGGGCCAACTCGCGTTTCCCGATCAAGAACTGAGTGCCCAGATGTATGAAGACGCCAGGCGGATTCTGCAGCGGGCAGGATTCCGGCACTATGAGGTGTCAAATTTTGCCAGGAACGTGAGTACCCTTTATTTTATAGTAACTTCTATTTTTGACCCTTTCCTTGCCTGACCTGGTTTATTCTTTGTATGCACATTTCAGGGCTAAAGATTGTCAGTTTTTTATTAGGCACGACTGATGTAAGCGGGCACTCCGATGGGTACAGTTTATGTTAAGGGACATACTCTGGGAACAACAAAATGTGCCCATCAGTGTGCCCCTTGCAAAATATGGCCACCAGTGATCCTCTTAATAAATAATGTGCCCCACATACCTTTAGGGCAGGCACATGTGGCAAGCTGCAGGGTGCAGAAGCTGCGAGGTATACCTCGCAAGGAGCGAGAGGGGAGCCGCGAGTAGCATAGGGGCGGGGGGCGCAGGTGACATCACGCCCCAACTCGCTGTCCCAGTTAAATTACTGCTGAAATGCGGCAACACACTGACGGTCCGGACAGAAGCCCTGCTCGGTCCGTGTTCAGACCGTGGGAGATCGGTGTTCACAGCTGTTCCCCGCCGCACCGATCATTCCCGGGAGATCGCGAGGCGCTTGCGGGTGTGAGAGAGCCGCCGCAGAAATGCGGGAGACTCGCGCACCTCGTGGGAGACTTGAGATGTCTGATGTCCAGTGCTGCCGGTGTATTGGTCCTAACCAGGGCCGATCCGCCCTATAGGCTCACTATAGAAGCCGCTTGGGGCCCCACAAAGCTGCGGAGGGCCCCTCAAATTACTAGAGGCCCCGCCTGGTGAGAAGTCATCTTTGGCCCCTCACCCCGCTTTTCAACTCGCTGGCTGCATGGGAGAAGAGGTAAGAAGTCAGCACCCCCGGCTTCTCACTTCAGCCCTGGTTCACACTGGGTACGATTTGGAACGATTTGAGATGCGATTTGACATGTCAAATCGCATCTCAAATCGGCGGCAATTGTCGGCAATGACACTGTCCTAATCAGTGCGACGCCGCATCTGCGATTTCAAAAAGTAGTTCCTGTACTACTTTTTGCGATTTCAGGCCGCGATTTACATTAAATTGAGGCCAAAATCGCGGCAAAATCGCAGCCGCAAAATCGCGGTAAAATCGCGCATTTTACCGCGATTTTGAATTCGCAGCAGTGTGAACCTAGGCTTAATGTAAGATGTCATTTCCGACAGCAGAACACCCCCTCCCCCAGCTTCTCAACTTTAATGTGACATGTCACTTTGCTTAGGGCCCCAGGGAGGTCAGGATCGGCACTGGTCCTAACACTGATCACTGCAATCACAATGGCGAGTGCTCATTGGTCAGCGTGATTCAGTGACCTCACTGACCAATAAAAAGCTTTTCTTTCTTTTGCGACACTTTACCGGAAGGAGAAGCCTCAGATGCTTCTCTCATTAGTTGACACTGAAAGAATTATAATGGACACTCACTCCATGGCTGTGTATTGCAGTGTATGGACTGCTACACTGGCAGCATAGGGTATTCACAGTCGCTATACCCAGTGGGGTCCAGAGGGTTGGCCAGAATATTTGGAATTAGTTATTTGGAGTTAGTGATTTGTATATTAAAATATAAGTGATTTAGTTCTTGAATGTTTCCTATGAATGATATTGTCTATTTTCATTTGCAGGGTGCCGTCAGCACGCATAATATGTCATACTGGTTGGGAAAACAGTATATTGGAGTAGGACCAGGTGAGCTTAAGTTGCTTATACACAATGGGGTCTAATTAAGGGTGGCTGATTAGTCAAGAAAGGGGATCTGAATAAATCTCCCATAAATAAGCCTGCACATATATGATTTCTTTAGCATAGGCCCAATCGTGACTGGTTCTCTTTAGGTGAGGCTGGTGTTTTTGGGGTTTTGGATAGGATGTAAAAGAGTCCATCAAGTCCAACCTATGTGTGTGATTATATGTCAGTATTACATTGTATATCCCTGTATGTTGTGGTTGTTCAGGTGCTTATCTAATAGTTTCTTGAAACCACCGATGCCCCCCGCTGAGACCACCGCCTGTGGAAGAGAATTCCACATCCTTGTTCTTTACTTAATGGCCATATTTTGCATAATAACATTGCACCAGTCCAAACACATGGCAGGCCACTTTTATTCAACAAAATGGAAAGTTCACATAAACATAAGTTGCTCAAGTAGGGGTTCTTCCACATGAATAGTCAACTGAACATGCCAAGCCACCTGGCTCCCTTGTTAGCAGCACCATTGCTTTTCTTACCGGTACTTCTGACTGTGTTGCCCAGCACTCCTGGTTGACTTAGCTTACTTTCTCTTTAGCCACAGCACCCTACATGACCCAATCCTGGCCCCTGGATAGGGGTTCTCCTTACACCCCGATAGGAGACCACCTGACTCTTGGGACGAGAACTCCTGTCTCCTTGCTGAGGCTCTTATAACACCTGGGTGAGACTTTCTGTCTCTTGACTCTTGGCTGGGTTTCCTTTGACCCCCTGCGTGAGACCTTCTGTCTCTTGACTCCTGGCTGGGACTCCTCTGACCCTAGGGTGAGACCACCTGTCTCCTGGCTGGGGCTCCTCTGATGCCTGGGTGAGACTTTCTGTCTCTTGGCTGAGGCTCCTCTGACCCCTGCTTGAGACCTTCTATCTCTTGAGTCCTGGCTGAGGCTCCTCTGACCCTTGCTTGAGACCTTATATCTCTTGACCCCTGGCTGTGTCTCCTTTGACCCCCTAGGTGAGGCCTTCTGTCTCTTGACTCCTGGCTGGGGCTCCTCTGACCCTTGGATGAGACCACCTGTCTCCTGGCTGGGGCTCCTCTGACCCCTGGTTGAGTCTTTCTGTCTCTTGACTCCTGGCTGGGATTCCTCTGATGCCTGGGTGAGATCTCCTGTCTCCTGGCTGGGACTCCTCTGATCCTAGGGTGAGACCACCTGTCTCCTGGCTGGGGCTCCTCTGATGCCTGGGTGAGATCTCCTGTCTCCTGGCTGGGGCTCCTCTGACTCCTGGTTGAAACCTTCTATCTCTTGAGTCCTGGCTAATGCTCCTCTGACCCTTGCATGAGACCCTCTGACCCTTGCTTGAGACCTTATATCTCTTGACCCCTGGCTGTGTCTCCTTTGACCCCCTAGGTGAGGCCTTCTGTCTCTTGACTCCTGGCTGGGGCTCCTCTGATCCTAGGGTGAGACCACCTGTCTCATGGCTGGGGCTCCTCTGACCCCTGGTTGAGTCTTTCTGTCTCTTGACTCTTGGTTGGGTCTCCTCTGACCCCTCGGTGAGACCTCTTGCCTCCAATATCAGAGCTGTCTTCAAACTGGGAGCTCTGAGCTATCTTCAGGCTTGAGTATAGAATGACCCTGCACACCTATGTACCAAGACAAGCTGCAGTCACCCAGTAAAATCCAGACACAGGATTGAAAATTCCATCTCACCAAGACACTTTTGGAACCTTCAAGCTCCAGGCCCCAAACTGGGATTACAAAATGCGGAGAAAAACAATAACACGGCTTTCTCCACTCAGAAACGATAGTCTGGAATGTCACATTAACAAATCCTTTGTCATTTTTTTCCTAAATTTTCACAGTAGCATCGCATTGTCAGTGTCTACATCACTCTTTATGAATTGCCCAGAATGCGCTGCTATGAAAATTCAATCCATTTGGTTTGGCCCACTGAAATAGTTCTTAATGCTCAAACAAGACCTATCATATGGAATCCCTGGGGTGGTTGATTTACTAAAACTGGAGAGTGCAATATCTGGTGATGGTAGTGTTGCAATGAAGGCTCCATATTTTTCTCCTAACGTTCATAGGTGCCCATGGGCGGTTTGTACCTCGGGCCAGCGGGAGAAAAAGGAGGGAAGCGCGTATACAGACCTTGGAACCAGAACCTTGGATGAAGGAGGTGATGTCTAACGGACATGGCACTCGGAAAGCGACTGAACAAAGTGACTTTGATATGTTAGTATTCTCCTTTTCATCAAGTGATTTGTAAAATTACTAATTAGGTAAAACTTAACCACTTAAGACCCGGACCTTTAGGCAGCTAAAGGAGCTGACCAGTTTTTGCGATTCGGCACTGCGTCACTTTAACAGACAATTGCGCGGTCGTGCGACGTGGCTCCCAAAGAAAATCGGCGTCCTTTTTTCCCCACAAATAGAGCTTTCTTTTGGTGGTATTTGATCACCTCTGCGGTTTTTATTTTTTGCGCTATAAACAAAAATAGAGCGACAATTTTGAAAAAAATTCTATATTTTTTACTTTTTGCTGTAATAAATATCCCCCAAAAATATATATATTTTTTTTATTTTCCTCAGTTTAGGCCGATACGTATTCTTCTACCTATTTTTGGTTAAAAAAAAACGCAATAAGCGTTTATCGATTGGTTTGCGCAAAATTTATAGCGTTTACAAAATAGGGGATAGTTTTATTGCATTTTTAATAATTAGTTATTTTTTACTACTAATGGTGGCGATCAGAGATTTTTTTTTTCGTGACTGCGACATTATGGCGGACACTTCGGGCAATTTTTACACATTTTTGGGACCATTGTCATTTTCACAGCTAAAAATGCATTGTTTACTGTGAAAATTACAATTGCAGTTTGGGAGTTAACCACAAGGGGGCGCTGAAGGGGTTAAGTGTGACCTCATTTGTGTTTCTAACTGTAGGGGGGTGTGGCTGTAGGTGTGACGTCATTGATTGTGTTTTCCTATAAAAGAAACACACATGATCAATGACGGCGCCACAGTGAAGAACGGGGAAGCCGTGTTTACACACAGCTCTCCCCGTTCTTCAGCACCGGGGACCGATCGCGGGACTTCAGCGGCGATTGGGTCCACGAGTCTTCGGACCGGGTCGCGTGTACGACCCCACGGCTGGGCTTAAAGTGCAACGTACAGGTACGTTGATGTGCCCAGCCGTGCCATTCTGCCGACGTATATCGGCGTGAAGGGGTCCTTAAGTGGTTAAAGTGATATTAAAGGTTCAAGTTTTTATTTTATTTTAAATAACAAACATGTCATACTTACCTCGGCTTATACTCGAGTATTTACGGTAATTCATAGACTGCACAAATCCTTACAAAAACTTGCTACATTTTGTCTTTCATTAACACAATTTTTTTTTTTTTCTTTTTTCTTTGATTTACTTTTTAGGTTATCAGAAATGTTAATACTGGGTTTAAGAATGGACACTGGGATTTCCCATGAGGTGAGTGTTTTATACATAGGGGACATTTATATAGCACTTGATCTATTTTGTAGCATATGAAATAAGGTTGTTTTTGGATTGTGTGGGAGACTGTTATAACGCATTTTATGCAACGCACGCCACCATTTTTATGCAACGCACGCCACCATTTTTATGCAATGCACGCCAGCACACTTGAATAGTGTGACGCAGGCACATAGAGAACAATTGTTTTCTCGGTGTCCTTGGCATTGATCAACGCAGCTCAACGTACCCCATATAAAAACGAGTCCTCATGGCCTTGTGAGAAGGACTTTGGCAGAGGCTACCACCGGGACAACTTGCCATATAAGGTTCCATTCACACCATGCAGGTGCAGCGGCCCACGAGCACGTTCCTGCACATCACATGTAGGGTAGACCATTCATTTTAATAGGCGGCCCTGCTAACAAGAAATTCCCCCAAAAGAACACATGGTGCTGGCACCAGACATTTTGGTGCGCACATTAGCAGATGCGTGAGGGCGCCATTAAGAATTGAGAGTTCCATCAAAGCGGAGTTCCGGCCACAATTTCACTTTTTAAATATAAATACCCCTGTAATACACAAGCTTAATGTATTCTAGTAAAGTTAGTCTGTAAACTAAGGTCCGTTTTGTTAGGTTGTTACAGCATTTAGACACTTTATAAAATAGAAATTGACTGGGGCCATCTTAAGTGTGGGCATCATGAAGCCAGACTGTATGACTTCCTGGATTTCAGCTTTGCAGATCTCGCACATGCTCAGTGCTGCACAAGCAGTGTAATAGGTTTCAGATCGGGTTTCAGCACCTGTACTGTCCAAGTCACATGATTCTTCGAGACTGGGGAGTGCACAGACTCCTGGAAAGTTACACCCACTACATTCCCAGGAGTCTGCGCGGTGTAGGTTAGGAAGCTTTAGCACCTAGGTGCAGGAAGAGGGAAGATTAACTATTCTGCCTAGCAACAACACTTTGAAGGCATCTAAATTTTTTTAAAACTACTGATGTAATGTTATATTTATGGGTGGAACTCCACTTTAAAAATAAATGGTTTCACTGCTTGTCTTCTAAAGGGCAGCACATTTCTCTATGTGTCAGGAACCATCAAAAAAAAATCACACCTTTTAATAAAATGGTACAACTGGTAAACGTAGTCAAAACATAGCCAGGGTTTGGTAGCCAAATCGGGTAGTCAGAACAAGCCAGGAAATCAGGAAGCCAGAGATCAGCGTAGTCAGAGGCAGCAGACAGGATCAGGAACTAGAAGGGACATCAGCCAGGCAAGTCTTCAACAGGAACACAGCAGACAGTCTCTAGATATGTTGATCAAGGCGAAGGCAATTGATGAAATGAACCAGGCAGAACCCAGGAGGGGCTGGCTGTGGGCTTGACTGACGGGCAGATGATCAACAGGTGAGACACCACTGTGGAACGATGAGTATTGGCAAGTAACCGTCAGCTGAGCAACCTGAGCACAGAGAAGGAAGGGCTGAGAGCCTAGCCCTGACAGTGTGTTGGGAAAGCGCATAATTTTGCGTGCATTCCTGAAACGCACAGAGTGTGAATGTAGCCTGTGAGTGATATGGTAAGTAGGCTGATGATTTAAAGCAAGGGGTCTCCAAACTTTCCAAAGGGCCAGTTTACTGTCCTGCAGACTTTAGGGGGGGGGGGGGGGGCAGACTGTGGCCAGTAGAAGTAAACAATCCCCCATCCTTGGTGTCATTGGGAGGAATTGTGACCCCTCACTGGTGTCATTGAGAGGAATTGTGCCCCATCATTGGTGCCATTGTGCCACATTTTTTGTGTGTCATTGGGAGGTACTGTGCCCCATTGTTGGTGTCCTTGGGAGGAATTGTGCCCCATCATTGGTGGCATTGGGCCCCATCGTCATTGGGAGGAATTGTGCCCTTAAGTGGTGTCAGTAAATAGAATAGTGCCCTAAAGACCGGATAAAAGCAAGTAAAGGGCCACAGTATGGAGACCACTAATTTAAAGCAAATATGTATGTATTCTGAAGCTGATCAGTCCTTAGGTGTGATGGCTGCATTAGTTATCTTTTCTTGCTTTCTTTCCTATATTCTCACATGGTGATCCTGTCAGATATACATTTCGGGCTAGATTCAGAAAGATCTGCCTATCTTTAGGCGGGCGTAGCGCATCTCAGATACACTACGCCGCCGTAACTTAGAGCGGCAGGTCCTGTATTCAGAAAGAACTTGCGTTCTAAGTTACGGCGGCGTAGTGTAAATGGGCCGGCGTAAGCCCGCCTAATTCAAATTGTCCAGGCAGTGGGCGTGTTGTATTAAAATGAGCCTTGACCCCACGTAATTGACGTTCCTAACGAACGGCGCATGCGCCGTCCGTGAACGTATCCCAGTGCGCATGCTCGAAATCACGTCGCAAATAGTCAATGCTTTCGACGTGAACGTAACACTTGCGCACAGTCCTATTCGCGTACGACTTACCCAAACAACGGAAAATTCGACACTGTCCCGACGTCCATACTTAACATTGGCTACGCTTCATATAGCGGGGTAACTTTACGCCGGAAAAAGCCTTACGTAAACGATGCAAAAAAATCCGCTGGGCGCACGTACGTTTCTGAATCGGCATATTATACGTGGAAATCAATGGAAGTGCCACCTAGCGGCCAGCGTAAATATGCAACTGAGATACGACGGCGTAGGAGACTTACGCCGGTCGTATCTTAGCAACATTTAAGCGTATCTCAATTTGAGCATACGCTTAAAGATACGCCGTCGTAAGTCCGAATCCACGCTGTCGTATCTACTGATACGCCCGTCGTAAGTCTTTGTGAATCTAGCCCTTCCTGTTTTCGGGTGACTACATTTACTCTTTGTACTGTATCTTTGGAGGAGCACTGTTGTCTCCCAAGGACTGGACTACAGAACACCTTTCCCTTTTCACATCACATCTTCATACCATAGGGAGGAGATGTTTTGTAGTCCAACAAGAGAGAAATGGGAACAATGTAACTGATAGGAGTGCAGCACAGGAAGTTTTCCACTGACTAGTATACTGGCAGGGAGAAAACAAGAGAAGTGCGTTGTTGGGGTTTATATGAACTTTGACCTTCATGCATGGAAATATCTGAATTGTCTTGAGCCGAGATGTAACCCCCCACTTGTTCTTTCTGCACAGCGCTGGAAAACACTCGGCTCTGCACTCAGCTTACAGGACTTGTTTGGTACATCCCAGGATCTAAGAGAGCTGCAGAAGGACGGGCTGCTGGTGTTAGATCACAAGTAAGGAAGGTCTCCTGTGCTGCCTTATGTGTTGAGTCATTTTGTTGTTGACAGGAGGAGAGAGGAGAGAGCTAAGCTCATCAGTCTTCTGCTGATCCTTTCCTTTCCAATCATAAAGTAACAGGTTCAATTTACAGGAGGGACTGACAGGAGGAGGAGAGAGCAGATAGCCATTTGACCTCCAGAATATGTTACCCCCTTTGTGACGGGGGCATTTCTGCGTAGTCATGAAACGCTGTACCCAAACAAAATTTATATCATTTTTTTCACACAAATAGAGCTTTCTTTTTGGTGGTATTTGATCACCACTGTTTTTTTTTTTTTAATTGCAAAATAAATGAAAAGACTGAAAATATAGGAAAAATATTTATATATATATATATATATATATATATATATATATATATATATATATATATATATATATATATATATATCTTTAGCAGAATACATTTTTGCCAAAATTTAGGAAGAAATTTCATTTTTTTTAAATGGATATGTTTTATAGCAGAAAAATAAACATGTATGTGTAATATATATATATATATATATATATATATATATATATATATATATATATATATATATATATATATATATATATATATATATATATATATACATACATATAAACACACAAGCATAATTTGTATTTATTTTTTTCTTTCTGCTATTAAACATATTCAATAAAAAAATATGAAATTTCTTCCTAAATTTGGGCAAAAATGTATTCTGCTAAAAAAAACTAAAAAAAATTATTATATATAATAATTTTTTATTTTTTTTTTGCAGAATACATTTTTGCCAAAAAAGTGCGGCGTAACAATGTTAAGTATAGCCGTCATTCCCGCGTCGAAATCTAAAAAAAGTTACGTTGTTTGCATAAGTCGTCCGTGAATGGGGCTGGACGTCATTTACGTTCACGTCGAAACCAATGACGTCCTTGCGGCGTACTTTGGAGCAATGCACACTGGGAAATTCCACGGACGGCGCATTGCGCCATTCGGGAAAAACGTCAATAACGTCGGGTCACAGAAGATTTACATAAAACACGCCCCCCTGATCCAAATTTGAATTAGGCAGGCTTACGCCGGCCGATTTACACTACGCCGCCGCAACTTACGGAGCAAGTGCTTTGAGAATACAGCACTTGCCCGTCTGGAGGCGCAACGTAAATCAGATACGTTACGCCCGCGCAAAGTTACGCGATCGTACGAGAATCTGGCCCTATAAGTTTACTCAATACGGTCACCGTTAGTATGTATTGGTAGTGTGTGGTGACTGACATCTCATTGAACTTTCAGCGGTCTGCGCTGCTCCTGGAAGGGTCTGGCTGTCCTTGATGGTCTTCTGCTGCCACTTTTATCCCAACTTGAAGATTCCTGGAGTCAACAAATCAAAATGAACCTCCAGCAGCCACCCTAGATGTACCTGGGCCGAAGTCGCAGCTGTCCTTTTTTTTTTTTTTTGGAAAAGTTTTTAATTTTATTTTAAATTGTATTATATTGCTATAAAGTCATGCTTTAATAAATATCTTTTTTTTTTCTAAAGTTTTGGAAAGTTCATTAAAGAAACTTACACTGTTACTTCAATTGGACAACAAGTGGGAGTGAGAGCTGATACCTGTGTAGATGACGTGTGACCCTCTTTAGAAAACTGGCTGTAAGTGGCTTCGAATGTTTTGCTAATAATGGCGGCAAATTCTTCTAAACGGCGTTAAAAGGGGGATCGCAAACACCGACATACAAACAAATTCTACAGCGCAATCTCATAATTAATGTTGTGTGTTCAGGGATCCTCACTCGCACCCCTTTAAAATGAGTTCCCACCTCCGGCTCTCACCCTCCTCTCTTGTTCCCTGTACAAATTCACAGCGAAGACAGATCTCCAAAATTTCAGAGAGAACACCCCTCCTGCAAGGTTTCACACTGTACACAGAACACCCCTGAACTCTGCAGTCTGTACGTAATGCACCCCTGAAGTCTGCAGTCTGTACATAACGCACTCCTGAACTCTGCAGTCTGTACGTAACGCACTCCTGAACTCTGCAGTCTGTACGTAATGCACTCCTGAACTCTGCAGTCTGTACGTAACGCACTCCTGAACTCTGCAGTCTGTACGTAATGCACTCCTGAACTCTGCAGTCTGTATGTAACGCACTCCTGAACTCTGCAGTCTGTACGTAACGCACTCCTGAACTCTGCAGTCTGTACGTAATGCACTCCTGAACTCTGCAGTCTGTACGTAACGCACTCCTGAACTCTGCAGTCTGTACGTAACGCACTCCTGAAGTCTGCAGTCTGTACATAACGCACTCCTGAACTCTGCAGTCTGTACGTAACGCACTCCTGAACTCTGCAGTCTGTACGTAATGCACTCCTGAACTCTGCAGTCTGTACGTAACGCACGCCTGAACTCTGCAGTCTGTACGTAACGCACTCCTGAACTCTGCAGTCTGTACGTAATGCACTCCTGAACTCTGCAGTCTGTACGTAACGCACTCCTGAACTCTGCAGTCTGTACGTAACGCACTCCTGAAGTCTGCAGTCTGTACATAACGCACTCCTGAACTCTGCAGTCTGTACGTAACGCACTCCTGAACTCTGCAGTCTGTACGTAATGCACTCCTGAACTCTGCAGTCTGTACGTAACGCACTCCTGAACTCTGCAGTCTGTACGTAACGCACGCCTGAACTCTGCAGTCTGTACGTAACGCACTCCTGAAGTCTGCAGTCTGTACGTAACGCACTCCTGAAGTCTGCAGTCTGTACATAACGCACTCCTGAACTCTGCAGTTAGTACGTAACGCACTCCTGAACTCTGCAGTCTGTACGTAATGCACTCCTGAACTCTGTAGTCTGTACGTAACGCACTCCTGAAGTCTGCAGTCTGTACGTAACGCACCCCTGAACTCTGCAGTCTGTACGTAACGCACTCCTGAACTCTGCAGTCTGTACGTAACACACTCCTGAACTCTGTACGTAACGCACTCCTGAACGCTGCACTCTGTACGTAACGCACTCCTGAACGCTGCACTCTGTACGTAACGCACTCCTGAACTCTGCACTCTGTACGTAGCACACTCCTGAATATTGCACTCTGTACATAGTACACTCCTGAACTCCACACTCTGTGTACGTAGCGCACTCCTGTACTTTACAGTTCATACTTAACAATTATTTAGGATAAGTACAGCGCTGCCAATCCTTCACGTGTAATAAGTATTATTATCAAAAATACAAATGATTAAAAACACTCATGTTGAATAACTACAATACATATAGGCCCAGATTCACAAAGACTTACGACGGCGTATCTCCAGATACGCCGTCGTAAGTCTGAATGGCCGCCGTCGTATCTATGCGCCTGATTCATAGAATCAGTTACGCATAGATTTGGCCAAGATACGAGCGGCTTAAGTCTCCTACGCCGTCGTATCTTGGGTTGCATATATACGCTGGCCGCTAGGTGGCGCTTCCGTTGCTTTCCGCGTCGAATATGTAAATGAGCAAGATACGCCGATTCACGAACATATGTACGCCCGTCGCAATTAGTTACGCCGTTTACGTAAGACATACACCGGCGTAAAGGTAAAGTAGGTCTCTAGGTGGCGCAGCCCATGCAAAGTATGGACGTTGGAACAAGCGTATCTTTTTACGTAGTTTACGTAAGTCATACGTGAATGGGGCTGTGCGTAGGTTACGCTCACGTCACAGGCATTGAGCCGGCGTATCTTTGGGCGTAAATACGAAATGATACTGAGCATGCGCCGTTCGTTCGGCCATGCATCTACATGGGGTCAAGCCTCATTTAAATACAACACGCCCACGACCTGCCTACTTTGAAATACGCACGCTTACGCCGGCCCATTTACGCTACGCTGCCGTAACTTAGGATGCAAGTGCTTTGTGAATACAGCACTTGCCTCTCTAAGTTGCGGCGGCGTAGCGTAAATACGATACCCCTGCACAACGTAAAGCCGCCCTACGTGAATCTAGGCCATAATAAATTACTCTCCTATTAAATACAGTTCATATATAAATATGTGGCAATAAACTTCTGTGAATCCTTAATTGTTGTGAGTTCTAATCCATGTGTCATCCGCCACTGTGCTCCTCACCTGCTCTGCAGACAATGGGAGAGGGGAAACAATTAGTTTCCCATCAATATGGGAATGAGACAGAATCAGGTAATAAAGTTAATTAAAAAAAAAAAAAAAAAAAAAATATAAGATAGATTGTTATATAGGATTGGTTAATAAGGCAATAAGATGATTGGTCAGTAAATAAGCACGAGCCCTTGGTCAGTTGTTAAGCCTGGAGAGCCTATAAATACAAGTGGACATCCAGAAACCGTTAGCAGAGCGGCGGTGACATCTCAGAAGACACTGTTCACAGATGCTTCGGGATCTTATGGTTATGGTGTATACTGGGATGGACATTGGTCAGCTGCTCCTTGGCCGGCGGGTTGGATGGAGAGGGGTTTGACTTCCAATATTGTATTTTTGGAAATCTTTCCCATCTTGGTGGCTCTGGAATTGTGGGGTGACAGTTTTCGTAATATGAGATTGCTTTTTCATTCGGACAACAAGGGTGTGGTTTTTTCCATCAATTGTATGTCTTCCAAGTCTCCACCTGTGGTTGCTGTTCTTCGGCACATTGTTTTTAAATGTCTCCTTTTGAATGTTTGGATTAAGGCTAAATATATACCTGGTCATGTTAATGATATTGCTGACGCACTGTCTCGATTACAGCAGGAACGTTTCAGGACACTGGTGCCAGAAGCAGATCTTCTTGGTCTTCCGTGCCCTATCCATCTGTGGTCCATCGTCTAGAGAAGGTTCAAGTTGCTGTCCTGAACTCGTTGGCTCCTTCCACGTGGGCAAATTACAAGGCCGCGTGGGATAGCTGGCAATCTTTTTTGTTTACGCAGGGTCATCATCAGGATGAGTACAGTGAGCATCTGGTTCTTTCTTTTTTGGACTCCTTGATGGGTTCTAATTATTCATATTCGCATGTTGTTAAAATTTTGGCTGGGGTTTCTTTTTTTGTTAAATGGCGGAATTTACCGCCTTGTTCTAGTTTTTTTTCTATACAACAAGTATTGAAGGGTTACCGGAAATGTTCCTTTTCTGTCGATACTAGGGTTCCGATTACTGTGGAACTGTTGCGAGCCTTACTCTCAGTGACTGATTCGATATGTTCGTCTAATTATGAAGCTGTTCTTTTCAAAGCTTCTTTTAGTGTTTGTTTTTTTGGAGCTTTTAGGATTTCGGAATTGGTGCCCAATTCCTCCTTTGCTTGTAATGGCCTGCTCTATTCGGATTTGTCTTTTTCTGACAGTGGGGTTCAGTTTTTTTTGAGGCATAGTAAAACTGATCAACTGGGGAAGGGCCGAATTATTAGTATTGCTAAGATTTATGACAGTTCTATTTGTGCTTGTCACTTTATGTTTAAGTATTGTTCCATTCGTCCTAAGTGTGGATCTCATTTATTTGTACATGTTGATGGGCTTCCGCTTACCCGTTTTCAATTTTCTGCAGTCCTGAAGAAGTGTTTAGTCAAGCTGAATCTTGACCATTTGCATATTACCACTCACTCATTTAGAATAGGTGCAGCTACTGAAGCTTCTAGGCTTGGTTTGTCTGCATCTGCGATCCAGGACTTGGGTGGGTGGAAGTCCAATTGTTTCAAGACTTATATTAGGCCTAACCTTTGCCATTTCTGAATTCCAGGTGCATCAAAGCATAATGTCTGGATTTTAGGACATTCTTACGTGTTCTGGGCTAAGAAACGTGCTTCTATCCGTTCGTATGGTAATAATTTGGGTTTGGATGGTGAGGATGTTTTTATTTGTTGGTTTGGTAGGCGCGGAATGTCTTGGTTTGACTTGCGCCCTACTTTAAATAGATTATATTCTTCATGGCCTCCTCCGAATGCTGTAGTTTTCCATCTCGGGGGTAATGACTTAGGTCATTATAAGACACTTGATTTATTAAGTAGGATTAAAGTTGACCTCTATCAATTGCATTTAATTCTTCCTAATACAGTTTTAATATTTTCCGAAATTATTCCAAGACTTTCTTGGTTTTTATCTCCAGATCTACTGTTCTTGGAGAAAATTAGAAAGAAAATTAATAGGGCCATGGCTAAATTTATGCCTTCAATTGGGGGCATGTCTTTTAGACATGTTGAATTGGAAGGTAGAATTCCAGGTTTTTATCGGTCAGACAATGTTCATTTGTCTGATGTGGCCCTGGATATATTAAATTTGGATTTGCAGACTAGTGTGGAATTGGCCGTGGCCAGGGTGGGGTGCCAGACTTGTTAATCAAGTCTGGCGGGTGGGGATATTTGTGTGTAAGTTTATGGTATATAGTTTGAGCTGTAAGGGCTAAACTAATTTATGGGAATAAGTAAGAGTATTGGCAAGTAATGTTTTGGTGATAATACGTTTATTATAAATACCAACAATGAAAGAGCTACGGCCAATTATTTCCAACAAATAAAATATTTTATCAAAATGATAATTTCTGGTTTCATAGTATTTATTTATAGAAGGTTAAAGATTTCTGTATTCATTCCCATGGGAGAGGGGAAACAATTAGTTTCCCATCAATATGGGAATGAGACAGAATCAGGTAATAAAGTTAATTAAAAAAAAAAAAAAAAAAAAATATAAGATAGATTGTTATATAGGATTGGTTAATAAGGCAATAAGATGATTGGTCAGTAAATAAGCACGAGCCCTTGGTCAGTTGTTAAGCCTGGAGAGCCTATAAATACAAGTGGACATCCAGAAACCGTTAGCAGAGCGGCGGTGACATCTCAGAAGACACGCCCTCCCTCCCTCCCTTTGTCGTAGCTCTAAGTTGTGTGGTTGTTTATGTCCCTTCCTAAGAAGGGGATATTTGTGTGTAAGTTTATGGTATATAGTTTGAGCTGTAAGGGCTAAACTAATTTATGGGAATAAGTAAGAGTATTGGCAAGTAATGTTTTGGTGATAATACGTTTATTATAAATACCAACAATGAAAGAGCTACGGCCAATTATTTCCAACAAATAAAATATTTTATCAAAATGATAATTTCTGGTTTCATAGTATTTATTTATAGAAGGTTAAAGATTTCTGTATTCATTCCCATGCTACAATGTGTACACCATCACCAGCCGTTATATCTGCTCACCTCAACAATGAGTCATGTAGACTCAGTAGCAATTCTGTTACTTTCATTCAGCTATGGGCTCCTTTCTCCACATCCGACCTGCTACTCTGTGTCCACTTTCAAATAAGCAGCTTCCTGAGAGAATCACATGGATCGTGATAATAATCTCTCATATACATAGTCACGCAGCCACATCGTTGAGCACTGCAGGCGGACGCATTTGCATTGTATTGAGTGAGTTTTTATTGACTATCCTGTAAGTGTGTTTTAATTGGGGCATTTTAATAAATATTGCAAATGGAGAGCACTATGTATCCTGTATTTATTATTGCATGAATCTGGAGCCATAACCTAAGAGGGAATACTGAGCATTATTGCTGGAGTGGAGGAAGGAGAGAAGTAGCGGGCTGTGTATATGAGAGATCATTATCCCTATCCATGTGATTCTCCCAGGAAGCTGCTGTACGTAGCGCACTCCTGAACTCTGCACGCTGTACGTAGCGTACCCCTAAACCCCATACACTGTACATAACGTACTTCTGAACTCTGGACACTAGACGTAGCACACTCCTGAACTCTGTAGGTAGTGTACCCCAGATACAAACAGCCATTTGAGGGCAACCATACTGCTTATGTGGCCCGCTGTGCTACAATGGAAAATTGTATGAAATACTTAACGTAATTTTCCTTTCCTGTGCTAATTTATGGCATGATACTATGACATGTATGTATGCTGCCATGTCAGTGAGGAAAACAGAAAATAGTATCAAATAATTGTAATTTTCCTTTCTTGGCACTAATCCATGGCAGCAACAGCATACAGGTCATATAGTGTGCTGCCCGGTTGGTGCCAGGAAAATGCAATTGGCACCAAGTGTGCGTGCCAATAAAAATGAATCGCACAGCACACTGATTCGTGCATGTCTGTTTGTGTGAATGTGCCCCGGGTCATAAAAACATTAACTTCCTCCAGTCGCCAAGGTATTAAAATGTGGGCATAGCCCCAAAAATGAGGGTCAAATGACGACAATTGTTGGTTTTACAGGCTGGAATGCCAATTGCCTGGCTGTCATGCTGACCTCCTGGCTTCAAGACTTCGAGTCCCTGACAGGTATGCAGAAAGAGGTCCATCTTTGAAGGTTTGAAAGCCTGTGGCTCAGTAAGACAGCCAGCTAACTAGCATTATCAGGAGGAGGTTAGCAATGGCTGCCCCTGTATTTCTCTCAGGGCAGTTTGCAATGGCTGCCCCTGTATTTATCTCAGGACATTTTGCAATGGTTGCCCCTGTATTTCTCCCAGGACAGTAAGCAATGGCTGCCCCTGTATTTCTCTCAGGACAGTTAGCAATGGCTGCCCCTGTATTTCTCTCAGGACAGTTTGCAATGGCTGCCCCTGTATTTCTCTCAGAGCAATGGCTGCCCCTGTATTTCTCTCAGGACAGTTAGCAATGGCTGCCCCTGTATTTCTCTCAGGACAGTTAGCAATGGCTGCCCCTGTATTTCTCTCAGGACAGTAAGCAATGGCTGCCCCTGTATTTCTCTCAGGACAGTTTGCAATGGCTGCCCCTGTATTTCTCTCAGGACAGTAAGCAATGGCTGCCCCTGCATTTCTCTCAGGACAGTAAGCAATGGCTGCCCCTGTATTTCTTTCAGGACAGTTAGCAATGGCTGCCCCTGCATTTCTCTCAGGACAGGGTCCATATTACACTTTGAGACCCTTTATTTATTGACATTTATGTCACTTTTCCCGACAGTGCTTGCTGGGACTTATAGTCCTACATCTACAGCCTCCCTTTTTTTACGAGAGGGATCTGGCTGCAGAATGAGTGGAGCTCCACTCAACATCACACCAGCTATGGACGCTGTGTTCTCGCGAGATTTACAAGCTGTGTATGTCTACACTACAGACTGTATGTTGAGTTCTCGCGAGATCAGCATGGTTGAGATTTTCCATTCATTAGGCTTCCGAGGAGCCCCTGGAAGGGGGCGTGTCCAGAAGTTGTGTACGGTTGTCATAGGGACGGTGTCCGGAAGACCAGCATGGCGAACAAGCCGGGGAAGAAGGAGGCTCAGGGAAGATCCCCACCGGGTAATAATGACTGGGAAAGGGGGATCATGATGACATAAGAGTTTATACTGTCAATAGTTGGCACTAAGAGGTGAACCATGCCAGTGTATAATGTGCTATGGTCTCTATGGTAACACATTACTATGCACAGTGACAGGGTGACAACACAGGGGCAGAAATCAGAGACGGGGACAGCGTTGTCACCAGTGCCTGAACAAGGACCTTCATGGCATGAAAGCTGCAGATTATTATATTAAATTATCCTCCATTGCAAATGTCAGGTCAGCATTTTTGCTAGGCCCCCCCAACGCAAATGTCAAAACTTGGCCCCCCAGCCTCCGACTCTTCCAGGGGTCTCTCTTGATGTCAACGCGCTTTCTGACTGTGCTGGGAGCTCGGAATCCCCCCGGATTATATTCTTCGGCTTGCATTCCTGCTGCATTGAGAGGAGTAGGAGGGGGGGGGGTTCGTTTACGCAAGACCAGAGGCGTTGCTAGGGGGGTGCGGTCTGCACCGGGTGACACCCGCTAGAGGGGTGACACCATCCCGTTTTTTTTTTTTAGCTGACATGCCCAGCCTGCCCTGTGCAATCCCAGTCTGCTCTGTGCCACCCCAGCCTGCTCTGTGCCACCCCAGCCTGCCCTGTACCACCCCAGCCTGCCCTGTATCACCCAGCCTGCCCTGTAACACCCCAGCCTGCCCTGTACCACCCAGCCTGCCCTGTACCCCCCCAAACAGCCCTGTACCACCCAGCCTGCCCTGTACCACCCCAGCCTGCCCTGTACCACCCAGCCTGCCCTGTGCCACCACAGCCTGCCCTGTACCACCCCAAACTTTCCCATGCCACCCCCAACTTGCCCGGTGCCACCCTAACTTGCCCTGTATCACCCCAATCTGCCCTATGCCACCATAACTTGCCCTATACCACCCCAACCTGCCCAATGCCACCCTAACTTGCCCTGTACCACCCCAACCTTTCCCATGCCATCCCAACTTGCCCTATGTTACCCTAACTTGCACTATACCACCCCAACCTGCCCTGTACTACCCTAACTTGCCCTATACCACCCCAACCTGCCCTATGCAACCCTAACTTGCCCTATACCACCCCAAACTACCCTATATCACCCCAACATGCCGTATACCACCCCACTACACCAACCAGCCACTATACCACTCTATACTGCCCTAACCTGCCACTATACTGCCCTATACTATCATTTACAGGGGCTGGTTTGGGGTGCGCCCCGTGGCCGTGCGCTGCCTGCTTGGTGCTGGGCAGCCTAGACAGGGGGGGGGGGGGTGACACCATGTTTTACCGCACCGGGTGACACCAACCCTAGTGACGCCACTGCGTAAGACATCTGTATTTGGGGGGTATCTGGTAATCTAGCTACTTAAGAATAAGAATAAAAGAAGAAACAACGTTGATTGGGAGAGTGAAGTTCCACTTTAAGTCGGAATTATTGGGAATTTGAGATTTACATGAGAGTGACGCGGTGGGAAAAAGAATTAGGGAAATGATTCAGAAACGGTGTGATGTAATACTCCTTCTTGTGCTTCAATGAATAAGCTGAACTGTGAGTTTTGCGCGGCATGAAAAGAGTAGAAATTCTAAGAACCTGATTTTAGTCATTCAGAAAAATAATTTATTATCATGATAAAATATCATATATAAATATCATCGTACGTAGACGCTGCATCCCCAGCAATCTTATCAAGACCTTCCAATTACTAATATACAGCAGGGCTGGACTGGGACAAAAATTTGGCCCTGGACTTCATCCAGACTGGCCCACTTTAACAGGTCTCTCCCATGGCGGCCGGACAACTCCCGCACCCTCCCCGGCCACCCAAGCCCCCTCTCCCCCTTCACTAGCCGTTCTACTTTATTAGAGTAGAACGGCTGGTACTGGTAGTACCAGTGGGGAAGCTAGACATTATTTCACCCGGGGGAACGAATCAGTTCGGTGCCCCCCCTTATGGGACAAGATCAGGCAGAAGTGATAAACTCCCAGGCCATAGCTGTTGAGTCAGCTGTCTGTCCCCTCCCCCCATGCTCCTCTGTCGTCCCCCCTGCTCCTCTGGTCCTCCCCCTGCTTCTCTGTTCCCCCAAGGTGAGCTCTGCGGGGAGGGAGAGGAGGTGAGCGCTGCGGGAAGGGAGAGACAGAGGAGCGGAGGGGGGCGGCGGTCTGCTGTCACTGAAGCCGGCCCACTGAGCCATCGGCCCACCGGGAAACTCCCTGTAGTCCCAATGGCCAGTCCATCCCTGATATACAGTATATATGGGACTTTTCTGGTGGCTCATTACCATATCAACACTGTAAACCACAATACATCAAAACCTTTTTATGTTAACAAACATTAAAAACCCATAAAAGAAAGTGCTAAAATGACTGCCCATGATATGACATTCCCGGTGACGCCTCACCTGTGTGGGACTGACAGCGCTTTTGGTGGTATTTGATCACCGCTGCGTTTCTTATTTTTTGCGCTATAAACAAAATAAGAGTGACAATTTTGAAAAAAACACAATGTTTTTTACTTTTCGCTATAATAAATATCCCCCCCCCCCCAAAAAAAAATCTTCATCCGTTTAGGCCAATATGCAGTCTTTTACATATTTTTGGTAGGAAAAAAAAACACTAAGTGTATATTGATTGGTTTGCGCAAAAGATATAGGGCCAGATTCACAAAGACTTACGACGGCGTATCTCCAGATACGCCGTCGTAAGTCCAATGGCCGCCGTCGTATCTATGCGCCTGATTCATAGAATCAGTTACGCATAGATTTGGCCAAGATACGAGCGGCGTAAGTCTCCTACGCCGTCGTATCTTGGGTGCATATTTACACTGGACGCTAGGTGGCGCTTCCGTTGATTTCCGCGTTGAATATGCAAATGAGCTAGATACGCCGATTCACAAACGTACGTGCTCCCGTCGCATTTAGTTATGCCGTTTACGTAAGACATACGCCGGCGTAAAGATAAAGCAGGTCTCTAGGTGGCGCAGCCCATGCAAAGTATGGACGCCAGAACAAGCGTATCTTTTTACGTCGTTTGCGTAAGTCGGACGCGAATAGGGCTGTGCGTAAGTTACGTTCACGTCATAGGCAGTGTTCGACGTATCTTAGGCATTCTATCTGACGCACGGCACTGGGATACGTCCACGGACGGTAACCACTTGATTGCCCCCTAGTGTTAACCCCATCCAATGTTTGGGTACAGTGTCACACGACCGAGCAATTGTCCGTTAAAGCGACGCAGTGCCGCATCACATAAAAAGGCCTGGTTCGGGAAGGGGGCATATCCTTTCCGGGGCTGAAGTGGTTAAAGTAACAGTGCCGTATTACAAAAAATGGCCTGGTCACGAAGGGGGTTAAACCTTCCAGAGCTGAAGTGGTTAATCACTTTTATTGCTGTCACAAGGAATGTAAACACCCTTGTGACAGCAATAAGCACGTGACAGATACTCTTTATGGAGAGATCTGAGGTCTACATCAGTGGTCATCAACCGTGTCCTCAGGGCCCACTAACAGGCCAGGTTTGCAAGATAACTGAAATACATCACAGGTGATATCATTTGCTGCTCAGTGATTGCAGTATTCTAGTCTGCCTCTCTCTAAGGTAATACATAAAATCTGGCCTGTTAGTGGGCCCAGAGGACAGGGTTGATGACCTGTGGTCTATAACAGTGGTCATCAACCCTGTCCTCAGGGCCCACTAACAGGCCCGGTTTTATGTATTACCTTGGGGAGAAGCAGACTAGAATACTGCAATCACTGAGGAGCAAATGATATCAGCTGTGATGTATTTAGGTTATCTTGCAAACCTGGCCTGTTAGTGGACCCTGAGGACAGGGTTGATGACCACTGGTCTATAAGACCCCAAACCCCTCCTCTGCCCTTAAAGGCATTTAAAACACCAAGATCTGTTTGTTCTAATGCTGTTGATTTTTTTTTAAATGGCACGGTGACATCCTGGTACACCAGAAGTGATATCAGTTCTTCGCTTCTGGATTACCATAGCGGAGAACCTACCTGATCAGTGGCTTTGTTCAGCTTTCCAACCAGCTGGTGGATGTGCCAGCTGGGCGCTCTGGTCTACCGTTGGGAGAGCCCACGCAAGCCGCAGAAGGCAGTGGGAGGGTTAGCAGAGTTAACCAGTAGGGAAGCTTTACAAGAGAGCCAACCACCGGCTCGAAAAAAACGGTACTGGGGTGGCATGATCCTGGTATAACCAGCCAAAGTCCAGTGGCGTACGGAAGTGGTTATGCAGGCATGACTGTTGGCACCACCAGGAAACCCTACTTGAGAAATGCCATGCATCCATAGCTGAAGTGCATGTAGACATAGGGAGTTATTTACTAAAACCGGAGAGTGCAAAATCTGGCGCAGCTGTGCATAGAAACCAATCGGCTTCCAGGTTTTATTGTTGAAGCTTCATTGAACAAGCTGAAGTTAGAAGCTGATTGGCTACCAATGCGATTCTGAGTGCTCCAGTTTTAGGAAATCAACCCATTTGTGGCTGCATTAAGAGCCGGTTCACACAGGGGCAACACGACTCTGGGCGTGACTTCGCGAGGCGACTTACAAGGCGACTTCAAGTCGCCTCCAGGACAGGCGACTTTGCCAGTGGCGACTCAAACAGTAATCAGCTCTGAGGGAGGGGTTTGCCTGAGAAAACTAGTTTCTCTTCCTGTAAAGTTGCTTCAGTTAAGACAGGGGATCCAACTTGGAGACGACTTCCTTTGAAATCAATGGGTAGAAGTCGCCTTGAAGTAGTACAAGAACCTTTTCTGAAGTCGGAGTTCCTGCCCAGGCCAATTTTCAGCTTTCAGCGCTGTCGCACTTTGATTGACAATTGCGCGGTCATGCAACACTGTACCCAAACAATTTTTTTATCATTTTGTTCCCACAAATAGAGCTTTCTTTTGGTGGTATTTGATCACCGCTGCGTTTTTTTTTTTTTTTTTGCGCAACAACAAAAAAAAAGGCCGAAAATTTTGAAAAAAATAAAGTTTTAATTTTCTTCTGTTAATTTTTTTGTAAATAAGTACGTTTTCTTTTTCAATTACGGGCACCGATGAGGTGGCTCTGATGGGCACCGATGAGGTGGCTCTGATGGGCACCGATGAGGTGGCTCTGATGGACACTGATAGGCGGCACTGGTATGCGGCACTGATGGGCACTCATAGGCAGCACTGATGGGCACTCATAGGTGGCACAGATGGGCACTCATAGGCGGCACTGATGGGCACTTATGGGTGGCACTGATGGGTACATATGGGTGGCACTGATGGGTACATATGGGTGGCACAGATGGGCACTGATAGGTGGGCACTGGGCGTGGATGGGCACTGAGAGGTGGCACTGATGGACACTGAAGGGTGTCACTGATGGGTGGCACTTGTTTATTTTCTATTTTGCCAATCAGTGCCCGTTGCCAGTCAGTGCCCATTTGTGGACACTGATTGGCATCTATTGTGCCTATTTTTTTACATGTGGATGGCCATGGGGGATGTACCTGGCCATCCACATGTTGCCCCCTTTCCCTGGTGGTCCTGGCAGCTTCCCTGTGGTTTAGTGTGGGCATCCGAGGGGGGCAAACAATCAGCACGAACCCCCCCTGTAAGGAGAGCCGCCGATCGGCTCTCCTCTACTCGCATCTTTCAGACGCGAGTGAGGAAGAGCCAATCAATGGCTCTTCCTGTTTACATCGTGATCAGCCGAGATTGGATATGGCTGATCACGTGGTAAATAGCCTCCGCCGGAGGCTCTTTGCCGAGATCAGAGATTGAGGATGTCAGACTGACACCACGCATCACCGATCGCCGCGTTGCGCGCCCCCACGGGATATTATCCTGCTGGACGTCAATAGTCGTCCAGTCAGGATTTCACAACCACTTCCCGTACGTCAATTGTCTATTGACCGGGCGGGAAGTGGTTAAGACGACTCTCATTCACTTCCATGTAATTTGTCATGTCGCGCGACTTGGGGCGACACAAGTTGCCCCCCAGGTGGTGGTAGTGTGAACCGGCTCTTAGGCTGCAGCAGATCTGAAGTCCATTGCCAATATTAAATGTATTTATGACTTGATTGTTACAGAGAAAAGGAAGTCAAAGGTATATGAGCAATTAACTCCTCCAGTGCCCAATGAGCTGAGTGAATCCTCTACAAGCAGCGTGCTGATAGGAGAAGAAATTCAGTCCCTCGCAATCAGACTCGGTGATCTGGAGAAGGTGAGATACAATGTTCCGAATCAAAATTCAGATGCATTTTTTGTTTTTAGGAAATTTGAATGTATCCGAATTACAACAGTAATAAATATAAACCTATCCAAAATAAAAAAACAACATTTTGGACAAAATTTGAATAGTTTTTTGATTTGAATTAGAATTTCCAAATAGAATAGAAAATAATATAATAGAATAGACAATAATAGAATGGAATTGAAAGTAAAAGAATAAAATAGAGAAATAGAAAATAAAATAATAGAGTAAAACAGAACAAAATAGAATAGAAAATAAAATAACCGAATACAATTAAATCGAAAATAAAAATCGAATCGAATCAAATTTGCATAAACAAAACAAATTTCAAAAGAAAATTAAAGGAATTTATCGAATTTAAACAAAATTATTTAATGTAAATAACAAATCAAAACGAAACAAATTTATTCCGTTCTGCACATGTCTAATTAGTGGGAATGCTCAATAGCATTCCCAGTATTGTTATTAGTTTTTTAATTATTAGTGGGAATGCTCAATAGCATTCCCAGTATTGTTATTAGTTTTTTATTATTCTTATTAATTTTATTATTCCGTAAGTTTTTTGGCTCTGCGTAACTTCTGCATACTTTCAGCTATTAAGACCATTCAACTTTTAAAATGTTCAGCTCTTTCAGCTAATGATGGGACTTCACATTTCTTTCTACTATTTATACTTTTTAACACTTTTTTGGACATTGAAGTCAATGAGAGCATGGGGCAAAAGGATGGGGGAAATTTTGATGGTGCAGTTTTGATGGGGGCAGTTTTTAATGGGGCAATTTGATGGGGCAGTTTTTGAAGGGGCAATAGGATGGGGGCAATTTTTGATGGGGCTATAGGATGGGGCAGTTTTTGATGGGGCACTTTTTTATGGGGGCAATATGATGGGGCAGTTTTTGATGGGGCACTTTTTGATGGGGGCAATATGATGGGGGCACTTTTTGATGATGGCAGTTTGTTGGTGGTAATACGATGGGAGAAATTATGATGGGGGCAGTTTTGATGGTGGTAATATGATGGGGCAGTTTTGATGGTTGAAATTTTATGGGGCAATTTTATTGGGCAGCTCCTGCAAAAGGTAATTACTTTTAAAAAGATGCTAATTAGTGGGAATGCTGATTCTCGCTTCAACTTTTTCTTACGGTTTTAAGCTTTGGCAATTCAGCATTCCCACACATTTTCTGCAGGAAATGCATTTTCTAGTTCTCAATTATCATTGCTTATTCTTAATCCTCATGCTACTAGCATTAGTAGATGGATAAAGTAAATGGATAGGAAAATATATTGTGTATACAATGGTACCTTGGATTACGAGCATAATTCGTTCCAGAAGAATGCTTGTAATCCAAAGCACTCGTATATCAAAGCGAGTGTCCCCATAGGAAATAATGGAAACTCAGGTAATCTGTTTCAGTGGCACTGCTAGTGTATGCAGTACTGCATGTAACCAGAGGCAGGGGGGGGGTCGCTGGATACTTTCGGAAACACTCGGATGCACTCAGAGGCTGGGTTCACACCGTCCCCGCAAGCGGCTCACTGCAGGGGTCTGGTGCGTGCTGGTTTACCGGTTCAGGTTCGAATTTTTGGCTGAAATAGAACCTGAAATGCACCAAAAAAGGCACGCGTTTTTCAATTCGCATAGGTGTGAATCCGGCCTGAGAATCTCGTAAACACTGGGGAATGGAGTGTTTCCGAGCTGCTCTGAACGGCTCTGAGTGTCTGTTTTTTTTAAAAGTGATTTCTCAGTAAAATAAAGCACAGAGACATGGATGGATGGGGGAGTTTGCTTTAACCGCTTGCTGACCGCCCACCGTAGTTTTTTATGGCGGCAGGTCGGCTCGGCTGCGCAAAATCACGTAATATTACGTGATTTTGCATTGCCCCCTGCTCGCACCTGGTGCCGATGCGAGTGCCCGGCGGACGCGATCACCGCCGGGCACTCGCGATCGCTCATTACAGAGCGAGAACCGGGAGCTGTGTGTGTAACACACAGCTCCCGGTTCTTTCAGGGGGAGAAATGACTGATCGTGTGTTCATACAATGTATGAACAGCGATCTGTCATTTCCCCTAGTCAGTCCCCACCCCCCCCTTCATTTAGAACACAATGAGGGAACATTTTTAACCCCTTGATCGCCCCCTAGTGTTAACCCCTTCCCTGACAGTGAAATTTTTTACAGTAATCAATGCATTTTTATAGCACTGATCGCTATAAAAATGCCAATGGTCCCAAAAATGTGTCAAAAGTGTCCAAAGTGTCCGCCATAATGTCGCAGTACCGATAAAAATCACTGATCGCCGCCATCACTAGTAAACTTTTTTTTTTTTTTATAAAAATGCCATAAAACT
Source organism: Rana temporaria (assembly GCF_905171775.1). Lineage (NCBI taxonomy): Eukaryota > Metazoa > Chordata > Amphibia > Anura > Ranidae > Rana > Rana temporaria. The sequence continues at coordinate 131,829,707 of NC_053500.1, read as the reverse complement.
ATCCCCTATTTTGTAGACGCTATAACTTTTGCGCAAACCAATCAATAAACGCTTATTATTTTTTTTAAGAAAAGTATGTAGAAGAATACGTATCGGCCTAAATTGAGGAAAATGTTTTTTTTTTATATATATATATTTTTTTGGGAGATATTTATTATAGCAAAAAGTAAAAAATATTCATTTTTTTGCAAAATTGTCGCTCTATTTTTGTTTATAGCGCAAAAACTAAAAACCGCAGAGGTGATGAAATACCACCAAAAGAAAGCTCTATTTGTGGGAAAAAAAGGACGTCAATTTTGTTTGGGAGCCACATCGCACGACCGCACAATTGTCAGTTAAAGCGGCGCAGTGCCGAATGGCAAAAAGTGGCCCGGTCATTGACCAGCAAAATGGTCCGGGGCTTAAGTGGTTAAACAATAAAAATGAATCAAATAGAGATTTTGGTTTGTGGTGCTCAGATCCACTTTTAGCAATAAATAGATAACCGGACAGTCTGTAGCCCTCTTTTTGCCTTCGGCTGCTCCTATGTTCAAGGAGGAAGCTAGAGAGTAGGAGAAGCATGGAATCATTATGCCGGATCTGGATGCCTCCTGCCGTCAGTGTATGCTGAGCACAATGGAGGAACCTTCCAGTACTCTCAACATACACTAATGATGAATAGTTCTCGGTATGCAAAGTACACGGGAGGTTCAGTAAATTAAAATCTTGTGTAATGTTGGCAATTAGTTTGACGTTCTACCTCAGCTTCCTCTTCCTTCTTCATTTCCCTTTACTCATCAAAACTTTTCACACGCATCAGCAGTCTCTGGCCGTGTTTCCCAGATGGTGGGGGCCTATTCAGCGTGTGTGACATCAAGCAGTATTGGACTTCCATGGGAGCAATGAATGACAGCGGATTTAGAGTATCTGGCATGGGTCACCTTGTAATACCTGTGTGATCATAGTCAGTCTAAAGGCCCATACACACGATCGGATTTTCCGACAGCAAATGTGTGATGGCAGGATTTTGACGGAAAATCCGACCGTTTGTACGTTCCATCAGACAATTGTCAGATTTTCCGACAACAAATGTTTTATAGCATGCTTAAGGCTCCATTCACACCTAGGCATTTTTACGCCCGACGCTATTGCAGCCTGAAATACGCTGGAGGAGTGATTTAACATTGTCGGCTATGGAGATGGTTCACATCTCCACGCCGAACGCCGAAACGCCGTACGCCTGAAGCTCAAAACAAGTCCCGGACCCTTTTTTTCAGGCGGCTTCGGCGTTCGGCATAGCCGACAATGTCAAATCACCCCTCCGGCGTATTTTAGGCTAAAAAACTACGCGTTTTGTTGCGGAAAATCGCGGGACAAAACCCCGCAATTTGTCGCGGCAAATCACGGTACAATACGCCGCGTTCAGGTGTGAATGCAGCCGTAAAAGTTCCTGTTTAAAAATAAACATGTCATACTTACCTTCACTGTGCAGCTCGTTTTGCAGAGTGGCCCCGATCCTCCTGTTCTGGGGTCCCTCGGTGGCTCTCGCAGCTCCTCCCCGCAATAGGTTACCCCCTCTGGGAAGCTCTCTCCCGACGGGGTTACCTTGCGGGCTTGCTCCCGTGTCATGCACTCCAAGAGCCAGGGATAAAGGTAGTAGTTCAGCAAGCAGGAGCTGTAGCCAGAGGAAACGTATTTAAGCAGGTCAATGTAAATGTAAAAAATCAAACTTTTCCTGGGTAAAAGAACCATGGTATATGTGTGTTGAGTAAAGGGGGAAGTAGGCTCAAGTTTTATTTAACAATGCTCCATTAAGTCTCCACACCCACTTATTTCTGGTCCTAAAATTTGTCTGCAGTCTCTGACCATCTCCTGTAGTATGTCTGCAGTCCTATAATGTGTTTGCAGTCTCCGTAGTAGTAGTATGTCTGTAGTCTCTGACCATCTCCTGTATCATGTCTGCAGTCTCTGACCATCTCCTGTAGTATGATATCTCCTGTATCATGTCTGCAGTTTCTGACCATCTCCAGGATCATGTCTGTAGTCTCCGATCATCTCCTGTAGTATGTCTGCAGTCTCTGACCATCTCCTGTATCATGTCTGCAGTCTCTGACCATCTCCTGTAGTATGATATCTCCTGTATCATGTCTGCAGTCTCTGACCATTTCCCGTATCATGTCTGCAGTCTCTGACCATCTCCAGTATCATGTCTGCAGTCTCTGACCATCTCCAGTATCATGTCTGCAGTCTCTGACCATCTCCTGTATCATGTCTGCAGTCTCTGACCATCTCCTGTATCATGTCTGCAGTCTCTGACCATCTCCTGTATCATGTCTGCAGTCTCTGACCATCTCCTGTATCATGTCTGCAGTCTCTGACCATCTCCAGTATCATGTCTGCAGTCTCTGACCATTTCTTGTATCATGTCTGCAGTCTCTGACCATCTCCTGTAGTATGTCTGCAGTCTCTGACCATCTCCTGTAGTATGTGCAGTCTCTGACCATCTCCTGTATCATGTCTGCAGTCTCTGACCATCTCCTGTAGAGATCTCCAGACTGAGTTGGCATTACCCAATCAGTGACGTGCAGTTCTGTCATATATAAAGGCTGTAATTGTGTGGGTTAAAGAGAACCTGTACTTGGTGTAAAGTTTATTAGCAGGTCTGTGGAGTTCAAAGTTCCATAAACCACACCAAGTGAATTGGCATCATTGTTCAATATTGAAGTTGGGAAATGCTTGAGAAAAGGTAGAACAGGGCACAATACTCTTGGTGGTTTCTATCAATAGAACTTCTCTGTAGATGTACGGGATCACAGGATGGGTTGTGGATAAAGTGGGGTAGGAAGGGTATGTGGATGTAAGAGGCATAGGGGGAGGATGATGATCACAAAATCGGAGAATGCTTGGTGATCTCTGAATGGCGCCTGTGCGGCTGTGCCCAGCGGCCAATCTCCTGAGTTCACAATGCAGCAGAGCCAGTGGCATACCGGGGGGGGGGGGGGTAAGTGGACTCACTGGGCGTGCTGCGGTCGCTTTACATTTCTTTCTTTGTGTTGCCCGTAATCTGGGAGCATAGAAGAAATCTATCAGAGGAGCGAGGAGTAAGGTAAATATTCCATTACTTTATGCCCTTGCTGTTAATAGGATAACTAAGAATTGACACATTGGACTTGTTTTTTGTTGTTTGATAGCTCCACGTGCCCCGACGCCCCAAAGAAGAGCAGAAGTCGTCAGTTACAAATAGAATTTTAATTCGAAAACATCATGATAAAGAGGAGGGCAGAAAAAGACAGTTGTTGGTGGCTCGTCCCGCACCCCAGGATTCTTCTTCCAGAGAACGCACATTTTCAGGTATGCCAGGATTACATGTGTTTGTTCAAGAGTCGGTCCACCTAAAAGTCAGTCAGCCCAATTATTATTATTATACAGCGCCAACAGTTTACACCGCGCTTTGCAACATGAGGGCAGACAGTGCAAATATAATACATTTTAATACAGTAAGAATCAGAGGGCCCTGCTCGTTAGAGCTTAAAGCGGAGTACCACCCTAAAGGGGAACTTGCGCTCTTCTGATTCCTCCCTCCTTCGGTGTCACAATTGGCACCATTCAAGGGGGGGGACAGGATACCTGTCCTTTAATGATGTGCGCTGATAAGACTGCACTGATATTCAGCACTGATAGGCGGCACTGATGGGTGACACTGATGGGCAATGAAAGGCAGCACTGCCTTTCATATTTGATAGGCACAGATTGGCCTCACTGACAGGCACAAATTGGCCTCACTGATGGGCACAGATTGGCCTCACTGATGGGCACTGTTGGGGCTGCACTGATATTTAGGGCACTCTGTCAGTGTAAGGCGAGGAGAGACAATAAACTGCATTTCTTTGTTTACTTTCTTTGTGACTGGCTGTGATTGAACCCAGCTTTACCACGATTGGGGGTTGCATCGCGTCCCAGTGACACAGCATGCCCAAGATCGCCATGCTGCGGGTGCGCAAGCGCGGTGATGTCATATGATGTAGTTCCAGAACAACAGAGCATGCTGCCCACCGTCATTTGTCTATATAGTGGGTGGGAGGTTGTTAAATCTGCTAGTACATTTTTGGTTTTGAGTTTAATACCGTTTAACTATGAAATCAGTTTGGGGTTGACCGACCTTTTAAATGCTATATGTTCTTGTTATCTAAAGTGAACCTTTAACGCCGCTTGTGTTTTAGAAGCAGAGTTACCTCTCAGTGGCACGCATGGTCAGCTTCAGCCACATAACATTCTGGGGAGTTTGCAGGAACTGAGAAAAGAAGCCACAGCAAGAAGGAACATGCAGGCAAGTCTGTTTTACTCACAACTTTGTATTGCAGCATACAGCAGATTTCTCGGGAAATTCTTGCTTTTACGTGTTTTAAATATCGATTTCACAACTGAGGTTATTGCAATTATTTATAAAACTTGTAAATAATGATGAAACGTCTAGGGCTGTCTTAATACAGGGCAAAGACAAGGGGCCAGATTCTCCTACATCCTGCGGCGGCGTTGCGTAAGCTATTTACACTACGCCGCCACAACTTACAGGAGCAAGTGCCGTATTCCCCAAACACTTGCTCCGTAATTTGCGGCGGCGTAGTGTAAATGGCGCGGCGTATGGCCGCGTAATTCAAAGGGGGCGGCTAGTATTCAAATTAAGCGCGCCCCCGCGCTGATTGAACTGCGCATGCGCCGGGCTGAAAAATAGCCCAGTGCGCATGCTCCAGCTCACGACGGAAAACGTCAATGACGCCGACGTGAGCGTCATTGACGTAAAGTCGTATTCAAGAACGACTTAGGAAAACGACGTAACCGACGGAAAAAGCCGACGCGGACCCGACGCCATACTTGACATGGCATACGGCGGACTGGCGTAAGGTTACCCCTCATATAGCAGGGGTAACCTTACGCTTACAGAAACGACGTAAGTGACGACTACACGACGCAAATTCGTTTGGGAATCGGCGTATTAGGCTCATTTGCATAGTCAAATGAGACCTGAACGTAAACGCCACCTAGCGGCCGGCGTCGCATTACATCTAAGATCCGACGGTGTAAGTGACTTACACCTGTCGGATCTTGGCCGTATCTATGCGAAAATGATGCTAGGAATCACTCGCATAGATACCCGGGCTCAGAAACAGACATACGACGGTGTTTCCTGAGATACTCCGTCGTAACTCTTCTGAAAATCTGGCCCACGGTTATTAAAAGCCAAACCATTTTTTTTTTTTTACATTTTTGATGGAGATGGAAATGAATAAAGTGGTAGTAAGGCTGCCGAAAAAAATAATCAGATTTTGTAAGTTTGCCCACTTACAAATAAATGAAGGGTCTATAATTGTTATCATAGGTGTATTTTAAATGATAGAGACAGAATATTAACCAAAAATCCAGAAAAAAAACACGATACAAATGTTATACATGGAGTTGCAGTACTGATGGGCCCTTGTAAGCGACACTGATGGGCCCTGGTGGGCATTGATAGGTGGCACTGGTGGGCACTAATAGGCAGCACTGATTTGCAGTGGTAGGTGGCACTGGCAGGTGGCACTTGTGGGCACAGATAGGGCGGCAGTGGCTCTCCGTGTTCTGGACCAATGTGCCTCTGACAAAAGACGGTGATCAAGTTTTTTTCTCTCCTCACGTTGTCAGTGTGAGGAAAAAAAATTGACGATTACCGTCAAAAATGGTTGTAAAGGCTTAAGTTTTTTTTTATTTATTTTTTTACCTTCATGATTTCTATGTATTGATGGACTTAAGATTGTCCATGCTTTTCCACAATTTTTGTTCTCCAATCCTCAGACAATTTTTTGCTGCTCTTTCTCTTCTCCATACTCCGTGTGGCACACAGAGACACACAACAGAAAGGTGGAATCAATTGTTCACCATTTTAACTTGTTGCCGGTGTGATTTCTATATTGTCAGCACCTGTTAATACAGGTGAGTTTAATGTCAAATTACAGGACTTGGAATTCAATTATTTATTGCAATTTTGAGAAGGTGAAAATCATTTTATACAGTCTATTTTTGGAGTTTTGCGTGAAATGTGTCAGATTTGTTTTTTTGTTAATCTACTTTTTTGTGTCATACCAATACAAACAAAATAAATAAACCCGAGAATGCCTAAACCTTTGTAATTGAAACAGTTTTCTAGGAGAAGCGGTGCATTATCAGACAAAAATGCAGGGGTGCCAAAATGTTTGCCCATGACCAGGGGCGGACTGACAACTCATGGGGCCCCCGGGCAATAGAAGATTATGGGGCCCCTGGGCTTACAGATGGCCACCACGCCAGGAGGCAGTGCAGAGGCGGGGCAGCTAAAATCTCAGGATTTTCACATCAAAAGAATGTCGGTTTTGGACATATCAGGGACAGATGTAAAAAAACATAGATTTTTACATACTGTCCCTGGTTTTACTGAGCCTGGCAACCCTACTGGGGCCCCCTAGTGGCATGGGGCCTTTGGGCACTGCCCGAGTGACTCAATGGTGAGTCCGCCCCTGCCCATGACTGTATATCCAGGCCTTTGGGTATGGCCATGTTCCCCTTTCTCATGGACTAGCATGTCTGTTATAAGTGTTGCTGTTTAATATTCATATGTTAACTTTAAGTCACATTTTGTGTTTAGGTTGCTGAGCTTGTCCCAGAACGGACACCAGATTTCCTGAGTTTGGGAACACAGGATGAGGCTGGGAGACTCCAAAAGAAGGAGAAAATCTGCTGTCACCACAATCAGGATAATGCTCTACTCAACTGGCAGTATCACATGGACCTGAGGAAGAGGCAGCTCGACTCATTATCCCGTTAGTTATTTTAACTACTTACCCAACATGTAACACTTCAAAATGGCACACACTTGTGGAATGGTGCCAAACTTTGGTACATAAAAATCCCCATAGGCAACGCTTCATTTTTTTTACAGGTAAAATTTTTTGAGTTACAGAGAAGGTATTGGACTAGAATTATTGCTCTTACTGTAATGTTTGCAGCAATACCTCACATGTGTGGTTTAAACGCCGTTTACATACGTGGGCACAACTTACGTTTTTTATTGTTAATTTTACTTCATTTTTCTAGTTTGATGCTTTCTTTAAAAAAAAAAAAAAAATGTTGATGACTTTTTTTCCTATTACAAGGAATGTACCATATTTTCCGGCGTATAAGACAACTTTTTGGATGCAAAAAAATGCATCCAAAGTCGGGGTCGTCTTTTATATGCCAATGACAGTCTCCGTCAGGCTGCGGGCATCCATAATTTAAAAGCCGCGCCTCCTTAGACTGTTCCGTGATAGGCGGAACACAAATTTTCCCAGCGGGGGCCTCTGTTTAGTGTTCCGCCTATCACGGATGCCTTCTCATCCTCAGACGAGAGGACATCCGTGATAGGCGGAACACTGAACAGAGGCCCTTCTGGGAAAATTTGTGTTCCGCCTATCACGGAACAGTCTGAGGAGAAGGCGCGGCTTTTGAATCATGGATGCCCGCAGCCTGGAAGACAGAATCTGCCAAAAAATAAGGTAGGGAGATCGTCTTGCCTGGCACAGTGGGGGCAAATGATGGCACAGTTGGAGCAAGTGATGGCACATTGGGGGAAAATGATGGCACATTGGGGGCAAATGATGGCACAGTGGGAAAAAGTGATGGCACAGTGGGAGAAAGTGATGGCACAGTGGAGGCAAATGATGGCACAGTGGAGGCAAATGATGGCACAGTGGGGGGAAAGTGATGGCACAGTGAGAGAAAGTGATGGCACAGTGGGGGCAAATGATGGCACAGTGAGAGAAAGTGATGGCACAGTGGGGGCAAATGATGGCACAGTGGGGGCAAATGATGGCACAGTGGAGGCAAATGATGGCACAGTGGGGGAAAGTGATGGCACAGTGGAGGCATGTAATGTAATGGCACAGTGAGATTTGAAAAAGCCTGTTTCTGTCAGCAGTTGTTCTGGCTACCCCTCAGCTTCCAGAAAGACTAGTAGGAAGGGGGTCGTCTTATATGGCGAGTATATCCCAAAACCAACATTTTTCCTGGAAAAATAGGGGGTCGTCTTATACGCCGGCAAATACGGTAAACATCCCTTTTTAATAAGAATAATGTGTGACAAGTCCTCTTTACAGTGAGATATGGGGTTAATAAGTCCCCAGATCTCATCTCTAGGCTGGGAAGCCTGAAATAAAAAAAGATCTCAGCTTCCCAGCCTGGCCGACTGTCTTTTTTTCAAATGCAGAAGCCGGGCGTGATGTCATAACATTGTGCCTGGCCTCCGAACGATCATAGAATCGACGCTTTCTGACAAGTTTTTCTGACACCAAGAGAAAATTTGTGACATGGGAGGGATCTCCAGCAGATTGACAGTCTCAGCTCTCTTCCTGTGTGCTGTGTGAAAGGGGAGTCCCTTCCCTCCAATCAGCTCTCAGAGCTCTCCTCACTGAGCTCTGTAGAGTGTAACTTCAGTTCTCTGCCCCCTTTTTTCTGAGCTCTCAGACAAGCTTATACATTCAGCACTTTGAACTGATGTAGAGAAGAGAAGACTGTAGATAAACAGATAGAAATTAACTAAGAGGATTTGTTTAAACTCTGTGTATTACCTGAGGATAATCCCTTCACTGGGTATATGTAAGGTATTACAACCACTTTAATGCTACATTTCTCTCTCTTATGGCCTTCTCAATATTAAATGTTCATACAGGTCGCCTGGGTAAGCCTAATGAGCAGCTTGTGATGAACGTTTGTGATGATTATCGCTGGATCCAGGAGGAGAGACATGCTATAGACCGCTGTATCCCAGGACTAGAAAGCGGCAAGGTGGGTTGGACTTTACAGCCGTATACAAATGATAAATGTTATTGGACACAGACATTAAACATTTATCTCCTACAGGGTTATCGTGTTGGAAGTGAGTTCTGGAGCTTGCCTGAGCGGATTGGCAATGAGCTGAGTGGATTGACAATAACACTCACGCAGCGTGAACGTGGTTACCCATCGCCTATCACTCACATAGGCAAAACCTCTATCATCAAGCAGGAGACAGGTATCACACAAATACTGCCCTAAGGGGGTTTCACGGGGAGATTTTAGAGGTGTTGACAGCTTGATTGAGCCTAGTACTTGACCTTTTTTTTTCATTTACATTTTCTGGTCCTCCAGCTGCTCATATCAGGAAAGATGACAGGTGTCATCACTCACATAGAGTAGTCCCAGAGCACTCTGTAAGGGAAGTGTATTGAAAATCCCATGCAGAAAAACTGTACAATGTAGTCTAAGTCTAAAATACATGGACTTTGGCCTGTTACTTGTATATTGCTACCTCTAGTGTTCAAAAGTAGTATTACTCCAATTTATCATTGTCTCAGCAGGTCTGAAGCAGTAGTATATTATTTTACCATGTTAGCCATCGAATAAAGCAGAAAGTATGGAGTTTAAGTGATACCCATTAGGCCTCATGCACACTGGGCACTTTTGTGGACGCAAGGCACAAGCACAACGTCCACCCCCTTCCTCTGCCGGCAGCCTGTAAATGGCTGAAAGCTGCTCTGGCTGGATGGTGCACCAAATGTAACTAATGTTTAGGCCAGCTTTCACCCAGAGACGAGTACAGACTGCTTGCATTCTGGGCCTTCATTCTTGGGTGCATACTGCCCTAAATGTTAGTACCACCCAGTGCAGCGTCCAGCCAGAGCAGCTTTCAGCCTCTGATAGATGGGAACTTACTAAGACTGGAGCAATCAGAATATGGAACAATTGTGCAGCTTCTAGCTTTCTTTTCAAGCTTAAAGCAGAGTTCCACCCAAAAATGGAACTTCCACTTTCCGGATCCCCCCCGGAGTCGCATTTGGCACCTTTCAGGGGGAAGGAGGGAGCAGATATCAGTATTAGTGGCGACCTACGCCACGTCCGGCGCCTCCTCTGCTCCCCCCCTCCGCTGTCTTCTTGGAGACACACAGGTCCCAGAAGACAGCAGGGACCAGTGGGATCGCGCAGCGCGACTCACACATGCGCAGTAGGGAACCAGGAAGTGAAGCCGTCACCAAATGGTGAAGCTCTGCTTGTTTGCTTCCTCCCCCTTCCTCTGCCACATTTTGACAACTTTCTTGGGAAGGGGGGGAGTGGGTACCCAGTTTTGACAGGTACCCACTCCCACTTAAGGGTGACTTTGCCGCACCAAAGTCACCCCTCCTTCCCCGACTGCCGGGCCATTCACAAAGCACAGCGCGCTTCAGGGAGCCTGCTGTGAAGACACAAGACTTCACTGCCGGTTTCCCTTCCAAGAAATGGCGGTGGCAGTACCCAAGAGCCGATTGAAAAATCAGCTTGGGTAAAAACAATTCCTGGACAGGTAATCGTCCTAATATTAAAACTTAGCATCTACAGTATTTGTAGCTGCTGACTTTTATTTTTTTCAGAAGGAGCCTGCTATGCTATGTTTGATATTGTACTATATGCTTCGGGTTTTACTTATTTTTTAACATCTCACTATTGTCCCCTCAGGTCTCGCAGAGCGTCCTCCATATTATAACACTTGGGATAAGAGTTTGTATTTGCAGCATCGGCGGCATGAGCTGAAAGCCATCATGGAGGAACTCAACTTCACAAAGCCGGTAACAAGAGAGACTGAAATGTTGGAGAGAAAGTGGGGATGTTGGCAACACTGGAGCTAAACTGAAGTCAAACTGGAGCAGTTAGGCTCACCTGTTACAGTCTGTACAGTTTATTTTCTTTGTTTCACACTGGAGGTGTTTTTTTAGGCGCTAATGGGCTAAAAATAGCACCTCCCCTGCAGCCCCAGTATGAAAGCCTGAATGCTTTCACACTGGGGTGCTGCGCTGGCAGGAAGTTAAAAAAAAGTCCTGCAAGCAGCATCTTTGGGGCGGTGGAGGAGCGATGTATACACCGCTCCTCCACCGCCCCTGCCCATTGAAATGAATAGGTACCACTGCAGAGGCGCCTGCAAAGCGATTCAGCAGCGGCGCTTTTAGGGCGCATTTAACCTTTTCTTTGGCCACCATCGGGGGTTAAAACACCCTGCTATCGGCCGAATAACGCCACTAAAACTACGGTAAAGCGTCGCTAAAATTAGCGGTGCTTTACTGCTGACGTGGCCCGCAGCTCAATGTGAAAGGGCTCTAAGATCTACCAACAATTATGTAGTGCAAGGGGCTGCCTGATTGGATACAAATTGATTGGGTAGTTTGGCTAGGTCATATATTGCCTAGTTTTGGGAAATTCAATTGTAAAAAGATTGTTTGGTCAGATTCTAACAGGTGTGGTGACTCTGACCATGGGCCTCTTGGCTGCTTCTCTGATGAATGCTCTCCTTGCCCGGCCCGGTCAGTTTAGATCATGGGTCCTCAAACTATGGCCCTCCAGTTGTTCAGGAACTACAATTTATATGATTTTTCCACGGAGTTCAGCTTGAACACACTGGCCCGGATTCAGATAGAAGATACGACGGCGTATCTCCTGATACGCCGTCGTATCTCTGAGTTCCGTTCGTCGTATCTATGCACCTGATTCATAGAATCAGGTTCCGCATAGATCTCCCTAAGATCCGACAGGTGTAAGTGACTTAGGCTGCAATTCCAGGCCGTCCGCTAGGTGGCGTTTATTTTTTTGTACGCGAGGAATATGCAAATGAGGAGTTCCGCCGATTCAGAAACGAACGCCCGCCCGGCGCTTTTTTTTTACGTCGTTTGCGTTCGTTTTTTTTTCCGGCGGATAGTTACCCCTGCTATATGCGGCGTATCATATGTTAAGTATGGCCGTCGTTCCCGGGTCGAATTTTGAATTTTTTACGTCGTTTGCGTAAGTCGGTCGCGAATACGGATGGACGTAATTTACATTCACGTCGAAACCAATGACGTCCTAGCGACGTCATTTGGAGCAATGCACGCTGGGAAATTTGCGGCGCATGCACAGTTCGATCGGCGCGGGGATGTGCCTGATTTAAATAGTAAACTCCCCCTAGCCGCAGAATTTGAATTCCGCCGGGGGATTTACGATCCGCCGGCGCAACTTTAGAGGCAGGTGCTTTCTGAATACAGCACTTGCCTCAAAAACTTGCGCCGGCGGATCGTAAATCAGATAGATCTATCTATCTATCTAAATCTAGCCCACTTTTTCATTTGAACCAATCTTTCACATTATTGTGAATCATAACATTTTACCAAGAATTTCATTTTTAAATGGGAGGATTTGGAACACATTATTCTTCCTACCTTTTTAAAGTGTGTTCATTTTCTAAGCGAGCGTAATTTCCCGAGTGACACCCGCCGCAGCTACACAAGAACCTTTCAGCTGATAAGCTTGAAGAGTTGAAAGGTGAGATTGCTACCTATTTTCATCTAGAACACATTATTTGTTACATTCTGCATCTCAGCCTTGTAAGAGGCGCATTGTAACGCATGAATCACGAGAAACAAAGCCTAACCGGAGAATTTTAGCATGGCGCTCCATTAGCCGCAGTGCTGCTCCATTATGCTGCTTTGACGGAACCGCGTGTTTAGAAGCCTACAAAAAGTGTCTGAAAATTGCCGATCATTTAGTCCTGTTTTTTCTTTAGGTTTCTTAGAGGAGATTAACTGAAATGAAGCCTAAAAGTATATATTAGTAGGTGGAGGATTGTTTTCTGAGTGATGGCGCAATTCCGAGAAATGGTAAAGGGAAAAGTAAATAGCTTTTTTTTTGGCATTAATTTATACAACATTATTTAACTTTTTTTTTTAAGTACATCTAAAGACTTCAAAAGAGTAATTTACATCAAGAGCCAACCATTTACAGGATTATACCAGGCTCAGTGGGTTGTACATGGAAAGAAAAACACAGATGCAGAAACGCAGATATACCGTATGTGCTACATGTATATCAACTTAGAGAATAACGAAAATGCCTAATAAACTACCTCCTGTACCCCTTTTCTGTGCTGCCATCTTTAAAACAACAGTGTGTGGTATGTGCCACGTGTATTTAGGACCTGGTGAAGATCTGTGTAGGGTGACCACATTTCCAAACTGCCATTCAGGGACACCCCTCCCCAAAAAAAGGGATGATTTTTGATACCTTATTTTGCATTTTTTTTGGGGGGGGGGGGGTGTTACATCTTCAACTCTAAGGGGTTCATGCTGAGACCAGTAGTTCTTCAATTTTTGGGGGGTCACAAAAGTAGAGGATATCTAAGGATGTGACCCCCCCCCCCAAAAGTGATAGGTTATAAGTCCCAGCATGAACCCCTGAGATCTGAGTAAGTGACCCCCCCTCCAAAACTGAAGGACTACAAGTCTTGGCATGAACCCCTGAGATCTAAGGATGTGACGCCCCCCGCCCCTCCAAAACTGAAGGACTACAAGTCTTGGCATGAACCCTTGAGATCTAAGGATGTGACGCCCCCCGCCCCTCCAAAACTGAAGGACTACAAGTCCCGGCATGAACCCCTGAGATCTAAGGATCTGACGCCCCCCACCCCTCCAAAACTGAAGGACTACAAGTCCCGGCATGAACCCCTGAGATCTAAGGATGTGACGCCCCCCACCCCTCCAAAACTGAAGGACTACAAGTCCCGGCATGAACCCCTGAGATCTAAGGATGTGACGCCCCCCACCCCTCCAAAACTGAAGGACTACAAGTCCCGGCATGAACCCCTGAGATCTAAGGATGTGACGCCCCCTGCCCCTCCAAAACTGAAGGACTACAAGTCCCGGCATGAACCCCTGAGATCTAAGGATGTGACGCCCCCCACCCCTCCAAAACTGAAGGACTACAACTCCCGGCATGAACCCCTAAGATCTAAGGATGTGACACCCCCCACCCCTCCAAAACTGAAGGACTACAAGTCCCGGCATGAACCCCTGAGATCTAAGGATGTGACCCCATAGATTTCACAGGTTCATGCTGGGACCTATAGTTCTTCACTAGTTGGGGAGGTCACATCAGCTCTTAGGTGTTTATGCTGGGATCTGTAGTTCTTCACTAGTTGAGGGGGGGTCACATCTTCAGCTCTGAGGTTTTCATGCTGGGGCCTGTAGTCCTTCATTTTTTTTGGGGGGGGGGGGGGTCACATCCCAGTCAAGTTCCAGTGTCACTATTCTGCCTGAAATGGAGGTTTTGAAATTCTCAATAATTCTCTGTTCCATTTGGAGTCACATCTGGCTGACTAGCCACACCTTTTTGTTTCCAGTAGCAAATCGGGGGCCACTCTGCCCGTTTCAGGAAGCCCCATGGAAACAGAGGGTATGGCTGTGCTGCACCGACACACACACACACACCGGGGTGGAGGGCACCAGATCCTGGCGGGCCGTAGATGATTGCGACGGGCTGTGAGGTGTCGTAAAGCGGGGCGGCGACCCTGAAACGGCCAGAGTGGGGGTATGAGTGGAGGGCGTGTCCTGGGGCTGTGCGGCTGCTCTGTGTCAATTACATGAATTGTGTAGGGAAATAATAGTTCCACCGCAGGCTGACACACAGCGGGTGGCCCTTCAGCCTCCTCTCCAGTGACAGCTCAAATCCCCTCTGTATTCTGGTACACTGTATTGTCCTGGAATTAATTTACCCGGGACAGACCCGCAAAATGCGGGACTGTCCCGGGCAATTTGGGACACGTGGTCAATCTGTGGCGCATATGATATTAATTTAGATGCTCTGCTCATAGCCATACTATGTTTTCTTCATTTAGGATATAGATGGATTGGAAGTAGTTGGACGTGGGCGGCCTTTTTCATCTGTTTCTACCGAACAGTTCCCGTTATTACATGAGGAACATCAAGAAACCCCTACAGAAGAGAAGGAGAACCTGTAAGTATACAAGGAGTTCAGGTTTTACATTGTTTATTTTTGTAGTAAAATAATTATATTAGATATTAGTGTACTACTATGTTTATTTTTCTCTGAGATGTCATCTCTTCTTTTAGGGATCCACTTCAAGATTACCCTGATGTAGTGCCAGACGTTGTCTTTGGCCCATCATTGCTTTTCTGTGGGCAACCAGTAACCTGGGTTGAGGATCCCGTGTCTCACAGGGTAACAAGTGTATACATATATATGTCTTTTCAGATTTTGCACTACTGTGCCTGAAACTTCTCCTTTATATTAAAGTGTAGCCAAAGCCAAAGGGCCAGATTCAGGTACCTTGGGCGTATCTCTGCGGCGGCGTAACGTATCCGATTTACGTTACGCCGCCGCAAGTTTTTTTAGGCAAGTGCTTTATTCACAAAGCACTTGCCTGTAAAGTTGCAGCGGCGTAGCGTAAATCACCCGGCGGAATTCAAATTCGGCGGGTAGGGGGCGTGTATCATTTAAATGAAGCGCGTCCCTGCGCCGAACGAACTGCTCATGCGCCGTCCGTAAAATATCCCAGTGTGCATTGCTCCAAATGACGTCGCAAGGACATCATTGGTTTCGACGTGAACGTAAATGACGTCCAGCCCCATTCACGGACGACTTACGCAAACGACGTAACTTTTTTACGTTTTTTTTTTTGCCTAGCGGGCAAAAAAAAAAATTGCAGTTTAGATCCGACAGCATTAAGAGACTTACGCCTGTCGGATCTAATGGATATCAATGCGTAACTGATTCTAAGAATCAGTCGCATAGATACGATGGGCCAGATTAGGACTTACGATGGCGTACATGGCGCTGCGCCGTCGTAAGTCCTTTGAGAATCTGGGCCAAACTGTTTTATTCAGTTTTGTATAAAGTAGGCATTGATTAAAGTCCAGCTCCAGCAAAGGAAAAAGTCCTCCCTTGAAGTGAGGGTATGCCGAATTGGAAGAGTTAAAACCTAACTAAACCTAAATCTATTTCCACCCCAATTCTAAGCCTATTCTATCTACCTGTAAAAGGAAAGTTGTCTATACTTACCTATTCTAAAGTTGCTCCAGTCCGGTCACATGATCACCTTTTACACTGGGACGGTGAGGGCATTAGCGGTAAAGCGCTGCTAGTTTTTTTACCACTGTTATAGCGGCGCTTTTCGGCTGCTAGCAGGGGCGCTTTTTACCCCCGCTAGCGGCCGAACAAAGGGTTAATAGCCCCCAAGTTGTGGCACTGCCATGGCGCTTCGGCAGCACTGCCCATTCATTAAAATGGGCAGGGTGTTTTGGGAGCGGTGTATACACTGCTCCCACACCGCCCCAAAGATGCTGCTTGCGGGACTTTTTTTCCTGTCTTGCAAACACACCGCTCCAGTGTGAAAGCACTCGGTAGATCTAAGCTTAGTTAAGTTTTACTTTAAATGCTCGTTTAGTCTAAGGGACAGTAAAAGCACTTTTACCTCCCTGCCCCTTCATTCCTCAGGCAAATGGTCCCTTATGCTCCAGCAGAGGAATGTACCTCTGTGTCCTCACCTGCAGTGCAGGGCCGTGGTCACTGCATTTGGTCTATAACATTAGGGGTATCCGCTCGCCACAGTGCAGAGGAGGGGAGGCTTCAAGGACTGCTCTAGCAATGGGGAGGATCAGGTAAGTAAAACTTTACTTGATCCCCTAGCCCTAAACAAGTAGTTAACCCTTGCATTGTGGAGTGTGGGCACCACCCCTTGCAAAGGACTACTTTTGATTTTTCTAGAGTTCAGCTGTAATACTTTTATTTTTGCCTGATTTAGTTCCACTCTCCACCTTCATTAAGATGCCAAGGCAGGGGTCTCAAACTGGCAGCCCTCCAGCTGTTTCAAAACTACAAGTCCCATCATGCCTCTGCCTGAGGGAGTCATGCTTGTAACTGTCAGCCTTACAATGCCTCATTGGACTTGTAGTTTTGCAACAGCTAGAGGGCCGCCAGTTTGAGACCCCTTTGCTAAGGGAGTGTTTATATAAAATTGTTCAGTTTTTTTTTTTTATTGCATACCTTATTCTAGACCCAGATCTTCTCTATGCAGTGCAGGCAGATCATGACTGGTGGAACGGGCTGGCAGGATGCCTGATAATGTCAAAGTACCCTAATTTCTTTTTTTTTTCTTTACCGTTGACCTTCGTCCTTCATGTGGTCAAACATGCAGATACTAATAATTAACGTTGGACACTTATGTAACAATAAAATAAAGTCTGAGCAATGTTTTTACCTTTTAATGTTTTTGTTCACATTTTCAAAGATTTGGTTTTATTTTCTGCCAGGACCGATTGTCCTTTTTATATGAAAATATTGTTTGTAAATGGAAACAATTGTTTAGTGCAATAGATTTCTAGAAGATATAATGCCTTTATTGAAATGAGTGCTAAAGCTCATGCCATGGGGCTGTGCCTGCACTGCACAAGTCAATTGTATACTCACCCGATCCTCCACTCCTCTCCCACGATCCAACAGTGGACTGTTTCTAATGTCTTCGGGCCAGATTCAGATAGAATTGCCTATCTTTAGGCGGGCGTAGCGCATCTCAGATACACTACGCCGCCGTAACTTAGTAAGGCAGGTACCGTATTCACCACGAACTTGCGTCCTAAGTTACGGCGGCATAGTGTAAATGGGCCGGCGTAAGCCCGCCTAAGTCAAATTGTCCAGGCAGTGGGCGTGTTGTATTATAATGAGCCTTGACCCCACGTAATTGACGCTCCTAACGAACAGCGCATGCGCCGTCCGTAAAACGTATCCCAGTGCGCATGCTTGAAATCACGTCGCAAATAGTCAATGCTTTCGACATGAACGTAACTTACGCACAGCCCTATTCGCGTACGACTTACGCAAACGACAGAAAAATCTATGCTGTCCCGACGTCCATACTTACTCATATAGCAGGGGTAACTTTACGCCGAAAAAAGCCTTACGTAAACGACGTAAATCAATGCGCCGGGCGGGCGGACGTACATTTCTGAATCGGCGTATCTAGCTCATTCGCATATTCTACGCGTAAATCTAAGGAAGCGCCCCTAGCGGCCAGCGTAAATATGCACCCTAAGATACGACGGCGTAGGAGACTTACGCCACTCGTATCTAGGCCAAATTTATGCGTAACTGATTCTATGAATCAGGCGCATAGATACGACCGCGCTCATTCGGACATACGACGACGTATCTGGAGATACGCCATCGTATGTCCTTTATGAATCTTGCCCTTCATGTCCAGAGCAGGCTTTGTGATCATTCTTGTGTGGGGAAGATCGGAGCATTAGGTACTTATGTCTCTGTTCTCCAGTCCCCTATAAAAAAGCGAGCAGTTACCTTGTGCAGTGAGGGTACAGACCCACTGCATTGGAAATCTTTTTCCTTTAAGCCAGGGGTCTCCAAACTGCGGCCCGAGGGCCAGATGTGGCCCTTTGCTAGCCTTTATCCGGCCCTCGGGCACTATCCCTCTCACTTATATGAGGTACTATTCCTTCCACTGACACCAACAAGGAGGCACTATTTCTTCCACCGATACCAATGATGGGATACTATTCCTCCTACTAATAGGGGCACTACTCCTCCTCTTACTGACCACCAACCCTGAGGCCATATTTATTCTCACTGATGCCAAGCCCAGGACATTTTCTGCCCCTGCTGGCCACAGTCTGGCCCTTCTAAAGTCTGAGAGACAATAAACTGGCCCTTCGATTGAAAAGTTTGGCGACCCCTGCAACTTCATTGCTACATGTATGGCTCGCAAAAGGCTGAAGGGAAGTACCACGGGTCCATTCATACTTGTGCGTTGTGGCAACATGTGTTAAAATACCCCCATTATTGTTACCACAATATTGAAGCTTCTTTTTCTTCCTTTTACTTCCAGGACAAAGCTGGCATCTCTACACGCATCACCTTTGAAGCTCTCGCCGGGGAGAAAGCCTCATCAGTAATAGAGGTGGTCAACAATGGAAGTGCGGCTATTTGGTATGAATGGAGGCGCCTGCCCAATACCAGCAATCTGGGAGAACACCGCAAAGAGGCACAAGTACAACATTTCTATTTCAACACAAGTGCTGGTAAGGTGACACTGACAGCATATGATGTTATTAGAGCACATATGAATGGACCATTAGGAAGCAGTATTTCAGTTTTACTTACAAACATGTTTTATTAATAAGTATTTTACAACAGTGTGAGATAGCTACAATATGACAAATACACAATAGAGCAGTGTTTCTCTTTCGTTCATAGACGGACACAGCCTTCATTGACCTTAGGGTTATGCTTCTTCCTACCAGGAAATCTCCTGGTAGGAAGAAGCATAACCCTAAGGTCAATGGAGGCTGTGTCCATCTATGAACGAAAGAGAAATGGATTTTACGGTGAGTACAAAAATCCTTTTTTCTCTTTCGTTCATAGACGGACACAGCCTCCATTGACCTTAGGGTGAGTACAAAAATCCTTTTTTTTCAACTCCAGTCCTCGGGGCACACCAACAGGTCATGTTTTCAGGATTTCCCTCAGATGAAAAGGCTGTGGTAATTACTAAGGCAGTGAAACTGATCAAATCACCTGTGCAAAATAATGGAAAGCCTGAAAACATGACCTGTTGGTGTGCCTTAAGGACTGGAGTTGGGAAATACTGCAATAGAGCATAGACATCAATCCAAGACCCCCGCCAAGATCTGCACGTTATCTTTTGATCATCTACATTGAGTGTGGATTTGAATGCTGGGCTGCTGATCGTGGATACAATCAACAGTCCCTAGCAGTTTTCAGTCTGATCGACCACTGGAGGCTTTTGAAGGATTAAAGGCCTTGGCTGAGTGTTAACCACAAGCTCAAAAGCTTGTGCAGCTGGTAAGCTTGCACTCTCGGTGGTGGTGGATTCACATTGTCTGTTTTGAAGTCACAGGAGACAATCACCATATTGTGTCATTCACTTACCCACTTTTCCAATGGAGGACTTTCTAGGGTTGTTTATTCTCTGGATAAATTTGTCACATGAAACACTCAGGCCTGGATTCACGTAGAAGCGCGCATCTTTGTGCGGGCGTAACGTATCCTATTTACGTTATGCCTCCGCAACTTTGACAGTGCAGTATTCTCAAACCAAAGTTGCGGCGGCGTAGCGTAAATAAGCCAGCGTAAGCCCGCCTAATTCAAATGTGAAACCGAAGTAGAGACGGAAATATTGAAATAGACCATGAGTAGATCTCGTGCTGTGGTTGAGTCTGAGTGGAGAAAAAAAAATGAGTTCCTAATAGCTAGGAACCACGATCTGTCAATTCGTCTAGATCAATCCCATCCCCCTTCAGTTAGAACACATATTAGGGAACACAATTGACCCCTTGATCGCCCCCTAGTGTTAACCTCTTCCCTGTCAGTGAAATTTTTACAGTAATCAGTGCATTTTGTCACCGGTCCCAAAAATGTGTCAAAAGTGTCCGATCTGTCCGCCATAATGTCGCAGTCCCGATAAAAATTGCAGATCGCCACCATTACTAGTAAAAAAATAATAATAAAAATGCTATTTTGTAGACACTAAAACTTTTGCGCAAACCAATCAATATACACTTATTGCGATTTTTTTTATTACCAAAAATATGTAGAAGAATACGTATCAACCTAAACTGAGAAAAAAAATCACTTTAAAAAATAATTGGGACTATTTATTATAGCAAAAAGTACAAAATAGTGTTTTTTTTCAAAAAACGCAGAAATGATCAAATGCCACCAAAAGAATGCTCCATTTGTGGGAAAAAAACAATGTCAATTTTGTTTGGATACAGAGTCGCACGACCACGCAATTGTCCGTTAAAGCTACGCAGTGCCGAATCTCAAAAAATAGCCCGGTCATTGGGCAGCCAAATCTTCTGGGGCTGAAGTGGTAGCCAGCAGCTACAAATTAAGCTATTTGGATATGCAGGAAGCAAATTCTCATTTATGTTTCTCAATTTGCGATTTGTGAAATGCTTTATTTGCAGGTGTGATCCTGCCAGGAGAGACGCAGACCTTCCCTTTCCTTTTCAAGTCCCCGACTGCAGGGATATTTGGGGAGAACTGGGAGTTCTGCACACACCCCGTGTTATTGGCTGGTGCTCTGATACAAGTGTCTCTATGGGGAATCGCTCTGTATGAAGACAAGACCGCCCCTGTGAGGGAGGAGCTTCAGGTCAGAAGATTCATTAATCACTTGTTTTTGCTGACACATGAATGGACTGATATTGATATCTATGTCTACATGAATGCATTCCTGATATGTCCCAAACTACATTACTGATATGTCCCAATCTACATTACTGATATGTCCCAATCTACATTACTGATATGTCCCAATCTACATTACTGATATGTCCAAAACGACAGTAACTGGCAATTATTGCCAGTGGCTGTAGCCGCCAACAATGATCATTGTGTTTTGCCACTAGGGAAGGCTCCCCACGGACAGAATACAATAGCGCTGTGGGAGGATTCCCCCATTAACACTGACTTGTTGATGGGGGGTTTTGACCGATCGTGTGTACGCGGCCTTAGAGTGTATGTAAAGATGCAAAGACCTTCTTTTTTTTTATAAATTGGGGACACACTACACCCTCTGTCAAAATATTGTTGTCCAGGGGAAATTTGTCTAAGGGCAGCTGTCTAAGAGAGAATTTCCCCTCATTTCAGGAGATTTCCTTTAACTTCCTGTTGCAACCCCTAATTTGTTTTGGCTATACATACACCTTAAGGGTAACTTCCAGGCACATGGCTAAATACACAGATGAAATGCATATACAGGATTATATGACAGGTTGTTGATTTGTATTCTTTAAGGAAATGTATGTTGGAATATAACATTATTTATCTGTATTTTTCCTTATTTATTGTGTTGCTTTTGTCACTGTAGAGGGAGATGGAGTCTCAGGAGGCCAAATTTATTGCTCAGAAAATAATACAGGAGATTTTGGAAGGTGTCCGTAGCCCAGAGCAACCTCAGTCACCTCCCACATGTGTCACCGAAGAAGAAATGTTCCACCTAATGAACCCGGAGGTATTTAATCTACGGAGTGACATGGCGATCTTTAATACTGATTTAATTGATTATTAAGCCTAACTGTTCAAGATCACTCCCTACTCACATTGCTTGCCATGTGACGGCAGCTCTATTCAATATACAGCACTAGATGGCAGTCTTGTCCCGATTTATTGCTTATTAAAAGAACAAAAAGTACTTTGTTTACAATTTAGAACTGACTTTTCGCTTTTAAAAAGAGCAGAAGTCCCCAGTTACAGCATATTTGGTATATATGAGCTTTTAATACAGCTGCATAAACAATGTGTCTAGAAGTTTCAAGATCTGTTAGAACTGCATACATTTCTGAGAACTTAGCGGTACCAATTAGCGCTGCATTTCTGGATCCTGATGAAATTTAGCAACGATAGACGCCCAAATAAACAGGTTTTCTTTCTTCAGGTCTTTCACCTTTGGGTTATACTGCCACTTACAGCAGGGGTCTCCATACTTTCAGTCAGTTTACTGTCCTTCAGACTTAAGGGGGGGCGGACTAGTGCCAGTTGGAGTAGAAAATGTCCTTTCTGTCCATAATGCTGTATCCTTGTTGTCAGTGGGAGAACCAGTGCCCCATTGTTGGTGTCAATGGAAAGAATTGTGCCCGATCGTTAGTGTCAGGCCTCGTACACACGACCGGACATGTCCGCTGAAACTGGTCCGCGGACCGGTTTCAGGGGACAGATCCGATCGTGTGTACAGGCTAGCGGACAGATTTCCAGCGGACAAATGTTTCTTAGCATGCTAAGTAACATGTCCGCTGGAAAGCTTTCTCTTTCGTTCATAGACGGACACAGCCTTCATTGACCTTAGGGTTATGCTTCTTCCTACCAGGAGATTTAGGCAGAATTCTACAGCACTTAAGGTGTTAAAAACTTTCCTTCATGCTGCTCCTCCCAGGGGGCGTGGCTCCCCCAGGCATAACCCACACCCTGCTTTAGCAGCCTCAGTTTGTTTTCTGCCTAACGACAGGAGGTCAAGGCTATCTCTGGAGTTCCTGGACTCTGGAGTTTTTTTCTGGCGATTTTTCTCGCTTTTTTTATTATTTTGTTCCTGCATTTTTGAATCCTGCGATTCTTCTATCAACAGCCGACTGGGTGACAGGCTGGGTCCTCGACTCTTGTAGTCCCCCCATGTTCGGCCTTCGAGCGTGTGCCGGCCCTCAGCTCAGCTTTGGGACGTCCACGACAGGCCCCATTGCTCCAGGGGCGGCCGGGGAACTTTGGTTCTAGGGCACACATATGACCGGTCTCTATGGCTTTGTCACAGTGTGTCTGGCCGACAGCCATGCCGTTTACGGACGTTGGTTCTGTCTGGGATACCTCCAGCCGGGTAGTCGCAGGACAGGTAAGTAGTGGCCCCTTACTCAGGTAAGTGGTCTGGCTGGTGGTTTCCCTGGGGAGGTCGACTGAGGGTCCGCCCTGCTTTCCTCTCTCCCCTTCCTCTCCCTCCTTCCCCTGACTGGGTAGTGGCTGTGAAGGGGGGCCTCCTGGGTTTTCTTTGTTACCACCGGGGCCCGTGTGTTGTTAGGGGGACTGTGTTGTTACTCTGGGGGGTGCTGCGGTGTGCTGCTGTGTTCTATGAGGTAATTTTTACCTCAGACAGCGGCCGTCTTGGAAATCTCCTTGGTAACGCTGTGATTCTTTTCTGAGGTAACAGACAAAGCAGTCAGGGCTGCTGTGTTCTATGAGGTAATTTTTACCTCAGACAGCGGCCGTCTTGGAAATCTCCTTGGTAACGCTGTGATTCTTTTCTGAGGTAACAGACAAAGCAGTCAGGGCTGCTGTGTTCTATGAGGTAATTTTTACCTCAGACAGCGGCCGTCTTGGAAATCTCCTTGGTAACGCTGTGATTCTTTTCTGAGGTAACAGACAAAGCAGTCAGGGCTGCTGTGTTCTATGAGGTAATTTTTACCTCAGACAGCGGCCGTCTTGGAAATCTCCTTGGTAACGCTGTGATTCTTTTCTGAGGTAACAAAGCAGTCAGTGCTGCTGTGTTCTATGAGGTAATTTTTACCTCAGACAGCGGCCGTCTTGGAAATCTCCTTGGTAACGATGTGATTCTTCCCTGAGATGACTCGGCACAGCCTCTGGTCAGTTTTAGTGCTGTTACAGTTTTAGTGCTGTGAATCTTCCATGAGGTGAATACACATCACAGTCAGCACATCAGAGCACACCTGAGGTTTTTCAGCTCCCTCTGCAGCTGGGTGGGGTGGTGAATACCGGGGGCCCCCATGCTCTGCAATAGCAGCAAGGAGGTGACCAGTGGGGTTTTTTTGTCCTGCCTTGCAGGGTGGGTGACTCAGCGCTGACACTATGGAACTCAAGCTATGCCTGAGTTAACCCTTAACGCCCCTCCCCCTGCCACATCTGTTATGTTGGCTGTCCTGGGTTTCTTGCCAGGTTTGAAGCAGCTAGTGCCCGGATGGGGGGTAAAAAAGCGCCCCTCCCTGAAGCCTGCTTCTGGGGATGACACAGAATCGCTGTTTTTTTCTGGTTCTGTTATGTCAGAGGCTGCGGGTTTTAACCCTTATGGATAGTGAGGATGACTCTGCTGCAGTCAGTTGCTGGCAAGAATTTGTTGGAGCTCTTGTTTCTGCGGTGCGTGAGGCTCTAAAAATTGAGGATGTGGCGGAGACACCTCCGTGTCAGTACCAGCAGACTACCACGCATCGCTGAAGTGTTTCCTTGTGTTCCTTATTTGGACTATATGTTATACAAGGAATGGGATGCACCGCAAAAAGTTTGTCAAAAAAACTTTGCAACCCGTTACCCCCCTTGAGGGGGGCTTTAAAAAAAAAAAAAAAAAAAAGTAGGTCTCTCCTCCGCCAGTGGACCCCCTGTGTCCAGACTGCGCAAGGCCACCACATTGCCTGTGGAAGGGGCTCCTGCATTTCAGGATCCCGCTGATAGGAGAGTGGAGGCCATGGCCCGCTCCCTATTCACGGTGGTGGGTTCGGCGGTGAGGCCGGCTCTGGCCGGGGCCCTGGCAGGCCCCGACTAAAAGGGCGAAGCTCCTGCTGCAGGAGCTGGAAGAAGGACCTCTAAGGTGGCCTTGGTGATCACCGTTAAGGGTGAACGGTCCTTTTGGGTCTTCCCTGACTGGCATCATTGAGGATGCCACAGGTGGTAAGCGCATGCTGTTCCCACGGTTTGGGAAGGGCTAGGGACCTCGCCCTGTGCAAGGACCCTCCTTGCCTACCTCCGAGCGTTTTTTCGCTCGCCCTGTGCGGTGGGGGTAGGTCTACATGGTGCTTGAATCCCCGCTGCGGGGTAGCAGCGCACCGGATACCGCATGCCTAACAAGTCTGCGGACATACCTGCTTCCGCCTGAAGGTCTGCTACCGCCCGTGTCTCGGGTGGGAGACTGGCTTCGCATTGCGAAGTGTTTTTCCTTGGGGTACAAGATTGAGTTTCTCTCTTGTCTGCCAAACAGGTTTTTTCCCTCCGGCTTCTGGCCTCCTCCGGTTCGCCGGTTGACTCCGTCAGGGGCTGTCCAGGATCTTCTGGTCAGGGGAGTGATTGTGCCAGTTCCCTCGTTGGAACGGTCTCGGGGTTTTACTCCATTCCGTTTGTGTCCCCATGGAGGATGGGGCCCGGTCGATCCCGGGCCTCAAGTCCCTCGTTTTGTTTTGTCAGGTTTTTCTGGCATCCTTGGATGTCATGAACGTGTACCTGCATATCCTCAAACCACCAGAGATTCTGTGCTTTGCGGTCGGGGGGGACCATTTTCAATGGTGTCCTTCCCATTCGGCGGGTTTTCGCCAAGGTGCTCGTACCGATACTGGCCCGGCTGTGACAGCGGGGGTTTGTTATCATGGGATGTCTGGACGACATTCTCCTACGAGCTTCTTCGAGCTCTGCATTGGTGGAGCCGTGTCTATCACGTGTCAGGCTCTCCGAGTGTTCGGCTGGTTTCTGGATTGTCCTGAAATCAGGGTTGATTCCGTCTCAGGGATACCTGAGACTGGTCCTGGATTCCTCCGGGGCGGGAGTGTTTTTCTCCTAGCGGAAAAACTTCAGACTCTGCTATCTGCTGTGCAGCAGTTGCCGACCCAGAAGCGGTCATCTCTGCGATTCTGCAGGAAGGTTCTGGGTCAGTTGGTAGCCTCTTTCGAGGCGGTTCCGTATGCCCAATTCCACGCCAGGGTACTACGGAGGGAACTGCTGTCACGATGGGACTAGCTTCCGTCATCTCTGGATTACCAGATTCAGTTGAGTCATCTGATCATGTCTCCCCTGGTATGGTGGCTGGCGTTTCCGGTGCTTCGGGCCGGAAAGTCATTTTTCTGCAGGCCACTGGACAGTGGTCACGACGGATGCCAGCCTCTCCGGTTGGGGAGGGGCGCTTGGGGCACCCAGTCAGCCCAGGGGCACTGGACTCAGGTGGAGTCCTGCCTACTGATCAACGTTCTGGAGCTCCGAGCAATCAAGCTTTGCCTTACCAGGTGGTCCCTGGATCTACAGGGCCGACCGGTCAGGATCCTGTCCGATAACACCACGTCCGTGGCGTAGGTTGATCATCAGGGAGGCACACGGAGTTCTGTTGCAGCGACGGGGGTCGCGCGCATCCTTTCGGTGGGCCGAAGGGTCCGTTCCGGCTCTATCGGCCGGGTACATTCCGGGAATACGGAATTGGCTAGCCGACTACCTAAGTCGCACTGCACTGGGCCAAGGAGAGTGGTCTCTCCACCCGCAGGTGTTTCGGGGTCTGTGCCGAAAGTGGGGCACTCCGGACGTGGACCTTCTAGCGTCCCGTCTCTATATCGGTAGGTGCCACGGTTCGTGGCCAGGTTTAAGGACCCGTGGGCGGACGCGTCAGGCGCGTTGGTGGCTCCTTGGGGTCGCTGTCGCCTACTTTACACCTTCCCTCCTCGGAAGCTTCTTCCTCGCCTGCTGCGCAGAGTAGAAGCTGTAGGGATTCTATCGGTCCTGATTGCCCCAGATTGGCCGCGTCGCTTCTGGTACGCGGACCAGGTGCGTCTGCTGGCAGACGCCCCCTAGCGTCTTCCCCTGGGAATTGATTTTCTGTTACAGGGTCCAATCTTCCACCCTGTTTCACAGCCACCGGCCTTAGCGGCGTGGCTGTTGAGAGCCAGGGGCTTAAGGACCGGGGCCTATTGGGCTTGGTGGTCTCTACCGTGCTGCCTGCACGGAGGTCTACCTCACAGAGGTTTTTTCCTCATACATGGAAGGCCTACTTCTCTGTGTGTGGGGAGATGAACTGGCACTCTCGTACATGCGTTGTGTACAGGATTCTGCTGTCTTTGCAGCAGGGAGTGGTTCAGGCTATCGCCTTACGTACGGTTAGGAGCCAGATTTCTGCTCTGGCTGTTTTTTACTTGCAGCGACCCTTGGCATAGCACTCCTGGGTGCGTGCGTTGGGTCAGGGGGTCTGGCAGGTGGCCCCTCCGGTGCGCCCTCCATTACCCCCATGGGACTTGAATTTAGTCCTTTCAGTGCTTCGGGATGCTCCCTTTGAGGACATTCGGGAGGTTTTTTGTTTTATTGTCACAAAAGGTGATTTTATTTCTGGTAGCAATTACCTCGATCAGACGGGTGTCTGTCTGTTCTGGTGGCCTTGTCTTGCAAGGCTCCCTGCTTGGTCATCCGTAAGGATGAGGTGGTGCTGCGGCCGCAGCCGTTTTTCTCCCTAAGGTCGTTTCGGCTTTTCACTTGGATGTGGACATTGTTCTTCCATCCTTGTGTCCTCAGCCGAAGAACCCGAAGGAGGCCACTTTACATTCTTTGGATGTGGTTCGGGCCCTTCGAGTTTTACTTGTCGGCGACAGCTCCGTTCCGGATGTCGGACTCGCTGTTCGTGTCTGTGTCCGGTCCCAGTAAGGGCCTGGCAGTTTCGTCGGCCACCATTTCCAGGTGGATCCGACGGATTGTGCTTCAGGCCTATGCCCTGAAGGGCGGGCGCCCCCCTTTCGGGTCATGGCGCTTTCGACCAGGGCGATCGGGGCCTCTTGGGCTTTCCGACACCAAGCCTCTGTGTTACTGGTGTGTAAGGCTGCGACCTGGTCGTCGGTCCACGCTTTTTCAAAGTTTTATATGGTGGATGTGAGTGCATCTTCGGATCCCTCCATTGGCCGCAGGGTGTTACAGGCGGCAGTTTAAGGTTGGAGTTCCTCCGTTGAGTAACTCCGGTTTTTGTTTGGGGTGTAACCTGTTTTTGCTGTGTTATTTTTCCCACCCCTCGAATTTTTTTGACACTGCTTGGGGACGTCCCTAAGGTCAATGAAGGCTGTGTCCGTCTATGAACGAAAGAGAAAAAAGGATTTTTGTACTCACCGTAAAATCCATTTCTCTGAGTTCATAGACGGACACAGCACCCACCCCTCCTTTGTTTGTACTGCTTGTTACGAACTGAGGCTGCTAAAGCAGGGTGTGGGTTATGCCTGGGGGAGCCACGCCCCCTGGGAGGAGCAGCATGAAGGAAAGTTTTTAACACCTTAAGTGCTGTAGAATTCTGCCTAAATCTCCTGGTAGGAAAAAGCATAACCCTAAGGTCAATGAAGGCTGTGTCCGTCTATGAACTCAGAGAAATGGATTTTACGGTGAGTACAAAAATCCTTTTTTCCGGCGGACATGTCCGCTGGTTAGTACACCTAACCAGCGGACAGATATCTCCCGCATGCGTCGAATGGATTAGACGCATGCGTGGAAGTATTTTACTTGCTGGTTTGGTGACGTGGCTGCATCAACGTCACCGCCACGTCACCGCGCTGTCTGTCCGCAGGGATTTCGGTTTGATGGTGTGTACAGCCATCAGACCAAAATCTGAGCGGACATGTCCGATGAAAACGGTCCGAGGACCCGGACATGTTCGATGGTCTGTACGAGGCCTCAAGGGAAAGAATTGTGCCCCATCGTTGGTGTACATGGAATTGTGCCCCATCATTGGTGTACATGGAAGGAATTGTGCCCCATCCTTGGTGTACATGGAAGAAATTGTGCCCCATCCTTGGTGTACATGGAAGGAATTGTGCCCCATTATTGGTGTACATGGAAGGAACTGTGCCCCATTATTGGTGTACATGGAAGGAATTGTGCCCCATCCTTGGTGTACATAGAACGAATTGTGCCCCATCATTGGTGTACATGGAAGGAATTGTGCCCCATCCTTGGTGTACATAGAACGAATTGTGCCCCATCCTTGGTGTACATGGAAGGAATTGTGCCCCATCCTTGGTGTATATGGAAGAAATTGTGCCCCATCCTTGGTGTACATGGAAGAAATTGTGCCCCATCCTTGGTGTACATGGAAGGAATTGTGCCCCATCCTTGGTGTACATAGAAGGAATTGTGCCCCATCATTGGTGTACATGGAAGGAATTGTGCCCCATCCTTGGTGTACATGGAAGTAATTGTGCCCCATAAATGGTGTACATGGAAGAAATTGTGCCCCATCCTTGGTGTACATGGAAGGAATTGTGCCCCATCCTTGGTGTACATGGAAGGAATTGTGCCCCATCCTTGGTGTACATGGAAGAAATTGTGCCCCATCACTGGTGTCAATGGAAGAAATTGTGCCCTATCGTTGGTGTACATATACATATATATTTTCTTATCAACAGTATATAGCAGTCTTAAGGCCCATACACACGATCAGACTTTTCAACAACAACAGTCCGATGGACGTGTTTTACGGACAATCCCACCGTCTGTATGCTTCATCGGACAATTGTTGTCGGAATTTCCATGAACAAATGTTCGCTGTGCATGCTCTCAAACTTTTTGACAACAAATGTCCGATGGAGGATCATCTGATCGTGTGTACACAAGTCCATCAGATTAAATCCAACGTACAAACACGCATGCTCAGAACCAATGCTAAACATCAGACAACAATTGCAGAAGTTGCCCAAGGGGTGAAAAACCACGTGATTTGGTGAATGTTGGTCGAAAATGTTCTTCCGTGTGTATGCAGAACAAGTTCACGGCCAACGCCCTTTGGACCAAAGTCTGATCGTGTGTATGAGGCTTTAGGACTTCTATCAGTGTCTGGTTAAGGCTTTGAACGTCCTTCTGGCGTAGGTGGTTTCTGCCTTTCACCTCAACCAGGACATTACTCTTCAGTAGATCTGTGCAGATCATCTTCTGTTCACATGTTCTCTAAGTTCTACCAGATGGATGTTGCAGACTCATCTAATGCCATGAGGTTCTTCAGGCACCATTTTGATCTGCAGGCAGTCCTTGGTTCTGTTGATTTTCTGGACTGTTTGCCAAAGGTTGTATCACTGTACTAACAGGTCATCAACTAAAGATTACTGGGGAAGCTGTCCCTGTGCAAAAAGTGCTTGCATTGATAGTTTAGCATACACTGTTTCTCCGAAAATAAGCCCTACCCCGAAAATAAGACCTAGTTAAAGTCCTTGTAAAAACATGTAATCCGTTCTGTAAAAAGATTATATAATGTGCAGTGTGTCTCCCTTTTGTAACTTTATTGTGGAAAATACCTTATTTACAGCACTGCTGGGCGCTCACGTGACCCGCCAGAGCTCTTCTCCTCTCCTCCCGGCTGATGTCAGCTGTTTTTTTTTTTCCAATAAAACTTTATTAAGCCCCTACCCACTGCAGTACTCAGAGTGGGGCTGACGTCATTGGAGATCTTGGCCCCTCCCTCTGCAGTATTTGGAGTAGGGAAGAAGAGCTCCAGCGGGTCACGTGAGCGGCCAGCGGCACTGCAAATAAGGTATTTTCCACAAAAAAGTTACACAAGGAGACACACTGCACATGATATTATCTTTTTACAGAACGGATTACATAATTTTATAAGGTCTTTAAACAAAGGTTTATTTTTGGGATTACAGAATTTCACAATACTGACTCCAGAGCTGACAGGGGGAGAAACATTTTTGTACATACCATTAATAAATAAGACATCCCCTGAAAGTAAGCCCTAGTGTGTTTTTTGTAGCCAGAATTAATATAAGACCCGGTCTTATTTTCGGGGAAACACGGTATTTAATGTAAAGACATGTTTGAATCTGCCTGCTATGCCTATGTGACAAATATGACTCTTTAAGTCCTTTATGTTATACTTTTATTGCAGTTACACTACAAAAATCAGACTGTCCAGGAGCTGCAGCAGTTATGGAAGGAGTATATTTCTCCAGACACACAGACCACTCCAGTTCTGTCAGAAGACTCAATGGATCATGTGCTGGTTGGATCTTACCTTCTAGAACAAAATGGCTCGGAAACGGAAGAGGAGCCCAGTACAAAATGGAACTCATCAGTTGTACATCTAAAACAGGTTCTTTATACAATTTCCTTTTTTTTTTTAAATGGGTAGCAAAGAAATGTTAGTGGTGTTGTCCGTCACTATGGCAGCCACCGTCATTTTGATTTTTTTTTCAGTTTAACAGCAGAAGGGTCAATTTACTAAAACTGGAGAGTGCAAAACCTGCTGAAGGTCTACATAGCTCCCAACTGTCCCCGATTTCGAGGGACTGTCCCTGATTTGGAGCAATGTCCCGCCAGGGCCGGCCTTTGGGGTGTGCGAGCTGTGCAGCTGCACAGGGCGCCATGGGCAACAGGGGCGCCGTGCGGCCATCGCAGCTCGCAAAATATGAGTCGCAGCAGGGCCAGGCGGTCGGCGCTACCACTAGGCGGATTAGGAAGGCAGCCTCCTAGGGTGCACTGCCACCTAAGGGCTCCGCTGACTCTTGCCTCACCTCTTCCTCCTCATTGTGACTCCCCAGGCTCCCAGCAGAGGATAGAGGGGCCCCGGACAGCCTCTTTGTGTATGTTTAGGTGACCAGGGGGCAAGGGGTGAAGATGGGGGGGGGGCGCAACAGGATTAGCTCGCACAGGGCGCCTGAACACCTAAGGCCGGCCCTGTGTCCCGCTGTCCCTCATTCGTCCCTCATTTTGGTATGATCTATATCGGGGATATGCAATTAGCGGACCTCCAGCTGTTGCAGAACTGCAATTCCCATGGGGCATAGCAAGACTCTGACAGCCACAAGCATGACACCAAAGTCAGAGGCATGATGGGACTTGTAGTTTTGCAACAGCTGGAGGTCCGCTAATTGCATATCCCTGATCTATATAGATGTATATAAAATGCACTTTTTATCTATCAAAAAGTGTTTTCCAGCGCTAAACCTTTCATCTGATTTCTAAATTGCTGCATTTGTAAATTTCAAAAGCCAATAAACAGGAATAGTGGTAAAAAAAAAGCTGAAATCAGAAGCTGATTGGCTACCAAGCACAGCTGCACCAGATTTTGCACTCTCCGGTTTTAGTAAATCAACCACTTTGACCCCTTTCACACTCACAGTGTGGCTGCGTTAGCGGTAAAACTATCATCGTGCTAGCGGCGCTTTTCAGTCGCTAGTGGGGCCCATTTAACCCCCGCTAGTGGCCGATGAAAGGGTTAACGAAACGCGCCTCGGCCGAAGCAATTTGCATACACTTTGGCTGCGGTGCCCATTCATTTCAATGGGCAGGGCGTTTTAGGAGCGGTGTATACACCGCTCCTAACCCGCTCCAAAGATGCTGCTTGCAGGACTTTTTCTAAAGTCCTGCAAGTGCATCGCTCCAGTGTGAAAGCACTTGGGCTTTAACACTGGGGCTGCAGGGACGGCGTTTTACAGGCGCTATTTTTAGCCCTTTAGCGCCTGAAAAACACCTCCAGTGTGAAGGGGGTGTTTGTCTTTTTACTACTACTAATGCGTGAACATGGGACCTTCCTGGCAGAAAGTTCCTGTCCAAAATATACGAGTATGGTCTGTATAGTGTGTGTGTGTGTGTGTGTTTACACGCATATACACACTTGTGCATGTTAAGATTCTTCTAACAGTGCTAAAAAATCATATAGGCGAGGTGTGATTTACGTGCATATTTGTGGGCATTTGCATGTATGCACGTAAAATACTGACCAGTAAGGATGGGTTCACACATGAGCAGCCGCGAGTTCGTGCCTGGGATCCGATGTATACACCGGTTCAGGTGCGATTCAGGCTCGAATCAGACTCAAAGACACACCGGACCCTTTTCTCTTTCGTTCATAGACGGACACAGCCTTCATTGACCTTAGGGTTATGCTTCTTCCTACCAGAAAGAAGCATAACCCTAAGGTCAATGAAGGCTGTGTCCGTCTATGAACTCAGAGAAATGGATTTTACGGTGAGTACAAAAATCCTTTTTTTCAATCCGGATTGTGATCGCCCAGGACATATGTGAACTGGCTCCATTGAGAGACGTTCACACTCGCCTGTCATGCGAATTAGATGTGGGGAAAACCTCATCCAATTCGCATAGGTGTGAACCAAGCCTAAAGCCCCATACACATGATCAGAAAACCTTACAAAAAATACCACTTTAGGAGCGATTGTAGGATAATCGGATCGTTGGTACAGAGCCTTCGAGAGCCGATCATAACAGTTCATGCAAAATTATCCGATCGATCAGGCACAAATTTTTTTTTTTACGTGCGATGCCAGATCATACGATTTTCGTTTTAATCAGTATCGTTGTTGTTCGAAAATGCAATGCAAATACATTACAACACATGGCATCACTTCCGAATTTTTTTTCTGTCCTACGAGAATTTTTGGGACTTTAGTAAATTCTTCAGGTTTGATCTGAGGTTAGCATACAAAAAAAACAAAACAGCCGATCATTCGTACGGTAATCTCATAATGCAGTTTTTTTTTACTGATCTAAACATGGCACTAGTTTACTGGTATGCAGGCTAATTGAAAGCAATAGGCTGCATTCAATTAGTAAAGAAAACACCTGAATGCCCAAAAATGTGTCTTTTTGACACCTGTGTGCAAGAGCCCTACTAAATACTGTATACTGTCAGTATTGGAAAGCGACCACAGCACAAATAAAGCAGAACAGTAGCGAGGGGAATGGCAGCAGATCTTACCGTAACGTGCAAGTATGCTTAGCCTTCTTCTGGGTTGAATGACAGTTGGCGAGCCCAGGCTGTCACATTGCGAGATCACCGTTCAACATATGAGTGCCCTTCATCACCTACTGCTGCTGGGCAAGAAGAGGAAGAAGAGGGATGTCGTTGGACCAGCAGGATGACAGCTTGAATCAAGGTATATAAAGTGCATTCAGGATTCAGACCCCCTTCACTTTTTTCAATGTTGTTATGTTGC
This sequence comes from Rana temporaria, assembly GCF_905171775.1. NCBI lineage: Eukaryota > Metazoa > Chordata > Amphibia > Anura > Ranidae > Rana > Rana temporaria. Next base: position 131,795,718 of record NC_053500.1, on the reverse strand, counting down.
AGCCGTATACTACAGTTGTTTAAATTCATTTTTTTTTCTGATTAATCTACACTTAGGCTCCATTCACACCTAGGCGCTTTAACGCCTGAAGCCCGACGCTATTGCAGCCTAAAATACGCTGGAGGGGTGATTTAACATTGTTCTCTATGGAGATGGTTCACATCTCCACGCCGAAACGCCGTACGCCTGAAGCTCAAAACAAGTCCCGGACCCTTTTTTTCAGGCGGCTTCGGCGTTCGGCATAGCCGATAATGTGTAAATCACCCCTCCAGCGAAAACAAGGTTAAAAAACAACGCGTTTTGTCGCGGCAAATCGCGGTACAAAACGCTGCAATTTGTCGCGGCAAATCGCGGTACAAAACGCAGCGCTAAGGTGTGAATGCAGCCTTAGTGCCCCACAATGACAAAGTGGAAACAGAATTTTAGAAATGTCTTTGAATTTATTAACCACTTGCTTACTGGGCACTTAAACCCCCTCCTGCCCAGACCAATTTTCAGCTTTCAGCTCTCTCACTATTTGAATGGCATACAACACTGTACGCAAACAAAATTTGGCACTGTTATGTTCTAATGCTGTGCTCTTTTCCTCCCCAATGTCAGGCGTCAGATTTGATCCCTGAGGACGAACCACGAGAAACCTTCCTGTGTCATGTAAACAGACTGGTCAGTGAACTGACCACACCGGTTCAGGAGGTTCCTGTGGACCTATTGCAGCAAGCTTGGTCAGTGGTTAATGTTTTGCTTGTAAAGTTTCTGAGGTGTGCTTATATCGGGGTTCGACAAATCCTGGGCGCCAGGTCACAATTGCGACTAGAATTAGCGACCTATTCTAGTCACAATACTTTCTGTCACACCGTATTTGCACAGCGGTCTTACAAGCGCACTTTTTTTGGAAAAAATACACTTTTTTTAATAAAAAAATAAGACAACAGTAAAGTTAGCCCAATTTTTTTTTATATTGTGAAAGATAATGTTACCCCGAGTAAATTGATAACACGTCAAGCTTCAAAATTGCGTCCGCTCATGGAATGGCGTCAAACTTTTACCCTTTAAAATCTCTATAGGCAATGTTTAATATCTACAGATTGCAAGTTTTGAGTTACAGAAGAGGTCTAGGGCTAGAATTATTGCTCTCGCTCTACCAATCGTGGCGATCCCTCACATGTGTGGTTTGAACACCGCTTTCATATGCAGGCGCTATTTACGTTTGCGCTCGCTTCTTCACGCAAGCTCGGCTGGACGGGGGGCGTTCCTGGCTACTAACCTTTTTTAGTTGGCTCCTAGATTCCAAGCAAATTTGTCAAGCCCTGGCTTATATATCATTATTCAAGAAGCAACATGCATAGATAGTATAGGTCAAAGAAGAACTCCGCTAGGCACTGTACACCTAAACTGGCCACCAAATGTAATGTGTGAAACCGCCTAAACGGCATATCAAGCCAATACCTTTTGTTAAGCTGGCCATATATTATACGATTTCCTAATTCAATTTATTTTATATTTACCTTCAACTATGTAGTGCGAGGGCCTGCCTGATTGCTTACAAATTGAATGACCAGCCTTAGTTTTGGATAGAGTGGGGAAGGATTATAAATGATATTAAGTTTTATTGCTGCCTGTGTCCCTGCTGAAATTGCACGCTAAAGTACAAAGCAAATTGGGGTTCATAGGCGTGCGCACTGGGTGTGCCAGGTGTGCCTGGGTACACCCTAATCACCCTCGGGCTACAGGTTGGGCACCAGGGTTCAATAGGATAGTTGGCAGTGTGTTGTAGAAAGCTGCTCTAAAGCAGGAAGAGAGATACTTTCCATTAGATCTCCAGGAGAAGGGGTGCTGGCATTCAGACAGACTCATCCAAATGTTTTGGGCATGCGGGTGAAAAGGTCGCTGCTTTCCCGATCAGCTCATGTGAGATAAAGGTAAGAAATGGCTCTTTCGCATGCCCTCTGTTCCGTTTTCCCCAGCCCACCGGGGCTTAGTAATAGAGGTCATAAGCCTTATACACACGTACGGGATTCCCGGCGGTAAAAAGTCAGCCGGGAAACCCGAGGGGAAAACCGAGAACCTGCTCGGTAACTTTTTCCCCCTACACACGCCCGGGTTTCCCGACAGGAAAACTGCCATGAGAGCTTTCGTCGGGAATCCCGGCCGTGTGTGTGTGTGTATGCTCCACTGCAGTGTTTCCCCATAGGAAAACTGCCGGGTTAAACGCCGGGATTCCAGGCAGGAAAAAAGAGAGCCGGTTCTCTTTTTTTTCCCGGCAGTTTTCCTGTCGGGCAAACTGCGACGGAGCATATACACGGACGGTTTTCCCGGCCAGAAGCCCTCCTGGCAGTTTTCCCGTCGGGAAAACCGGTCGTTCGTACAAGGCTTTAGAGTGTTGTAGAAAGCCTTCTGTATCATCGGCTGTATTTTATACACAGGATTAAATGACTCAATCTCGTATAAGACTTCTGAATTTTAAATTAAAAACAGACAAAATCCCAAAGCAGGCTGGTCACTGGTATTCTCTTTTTAGCTAACCCATAGTGCTCTGTGAATCCTGTTTATTCATTAAACATTTATTTGTAAAACAGAGATCGTATGGTTAGGATAAAAAAAGATATTGATCGTCAGCATTGAAGGATATAAGCTAAAAAAGCCCAAATGCATTTGTCTCCCAATCTATTATAACAATGGCTGTCAGTTATCATCTAGCTGCAGCAAGTATTCTGTGTATGTCAGTGCGCACAGTTATGGGCTCATGCAGTTGTTTATATTCCTGCAAATATAGAGTAACATGCAGAGGAGCAATAATCAGAGCCGATCTACATTCTAGGGTATAAGGTCCCATCTCACAGTACTTTTGATGTCAGTAGCATCCCTTTTATATCAGGAATGATTTTCTTATCTCAGTCTGTATATTTTTACACCTCTGTTTTCAGTCTTCAGCTATGGAGGGACGCCATAGATAAATTAGCGGAACGGTCCATGGAGCTACGATTTGTACTGGGCATGCCCGACAAGGATGTGACAGCAGAAGTTCTAATAGAAGAGACAGGTAATATCTTCTAATTATGTCCAGTATGTATGACTACACTGAATGGAATGGAGTAAATACAACCTGCTGTTACTTGTATGCACTCACAGTTGCAGTGCAGAGCTTATTAATCAGTTTGACGAAACACCACTTGTGGCTTAAAAGCACTCCAGAAGTAAAAGAAACGATATAGAGGTTCCATTCAAAGTAGTATTAACCCTTTCACGTCTAAGCCTATTTCTGACATTTATTGCTTGCAAGTTAAAATCCGTATTTTTTGCTAGAAAATAGAACCCCCAAACATCATATATATTTTTTTAGCAGAGACCCTAGAGAATAAAATGCCGATCGTTGCAATAGTTTAAGTCACACGGTATTTGCGCAGCGGTCTTTCAAATGCAAATGGGAAAAAATACACTTTCTTGAGATAAAAAAAAAAAAAAACTAAACGGTAAAGTTGAACAAGAAAGGAATGTGGGACTTTGAATGAGGCAATTAACTTGTGGAGGTAGAGTGGTTAGTAAACAAAGTTTTTGTGACAGTAGTATGAAACAAGTAAAAAAGTTATTATATATATATATATATATACACATATATATACACACATATATATACACACACACACACACACACACACACACAGTAAAACCTTGGTTTGCGAGCATAATTCGTTCCAGAAACATGCTTGTAATCCAAAGCACTTGTATATCAAAGCATTTTTTTTGATGGCACAGTGGGAACGTTTGATGGGCACAGTGGGAGTGTTTGATGGGCACAGTGGGAGCGTTTGATGAGCACAGTGGGAGCGTCTGATGGGCACAGTGGGAGCATCTGATGGGCACAGTGGGAGCATCTGATGGGCACAGTGGGAGCGTCTGATGGGCACAGTGGGAGCGTCTGATGGGCACAGTGGGAGCGTCTGATGGGCGCAGTGGGAGCGTTTGATGGGCGCAGTGGTTGCGTTTGATGGGCGCAGTGGCTGCGTTTGATGGGCGCAGTGGCTGCATTTGATGGGCACACTGGCTGCATTTGATGGGCACAGTGGCTGCGTTTGATGGGCACAGTGGCTGCGTTTGATGGGCACAGTGGCTGCGTTTGATGGGCACAGTGGCTGCGTTTGATGGGCACAGTGGCTGCGTTTGATGGGCACAGTGGCTGCGTTTGATGGGCACAGTGAGGCTGCAATCGATGTTTTTTTTTTTTTTCAGTTTGATTGCCCCCCCCCAATATTTTTGAGCACCAGCCGCCACTGCACTTGGACACCCATGCAGGTCTGTGCAGCTGGCTTCCTGTCATTGATTTCAACAGGCTGCCTGCATGGGGGCCCCTGTGCATCCCACGTGAATTTCGACAGCTCATTATGCCTGTATGAATACGTGTGACTTCAAAATTATTTGTTTTCTCAGTTGGGTTTAATAATACTGTAAGTATAACTTTTGTTCTAAAAGTGGAAATCCACACTAATGTTGCCTGCACACCCTCTAATGTGATGAAAAATTCCCATCACACCGTGACTGCATCTGCTTTTGTATATGATCAGGGATTCTTTGTGTATATTACAGTACATGAGACGAAAGGTCGGAGCACCTTGTCCTCGGGAAACGTATTTGTTTATTTAAAATTACTATTAAAAGGAACGCGCAATCACTTGTAGAATCCACAATGGGTTGAACAGCTCAATTTACATAGAGCTGAATGCATCTTCGGAGGCCCCTGAAACCGCATTCAGCTGTATTAGGATTTACTGGCTGTGGTCAGCGATTGGGCTTTAATGCCCATCCTGTGATTGGCCTGAGGTTATTGGTTACTTTGCAAGGACACGGTGCTCTGTCCTTCTTTTTGTCTCCTAATACACAACAGATCTCTCTGTTTTTTAAAGTTGATGCAGGGAACATTCGATTGCCTCAGGAAGGATTTTTTTCCCCTGCTGTAGCAAATATAATCGTGCTTTGCTGGGGTTTTTTCACCTTCCTCTGGATTAACTGTGGGTATAGGATTGTGTATATGGCAGGGTTTGACAAATTTGCTTGGAATCTAGGAGCCAGCTAAAAAAGTTAGGAGCCAGAAACGCGCCCCGTCCCGCCGAGCTCTCGCGCAGAAGCGAACACATATGTGAGTAGCGCCGGCATATGAAAGCAGTGTTCAAACCACACATGTGAGGTATCGCTGCGATCGTTAGATCGATCGAGAGAAATAATTCTAGCCCTAGACCTCCTCTGTAACTCAAAACAAGCAACCTGTAGAATTTTTTAAACGTTGCCTATGGAGATTTTAAAGGGTAAAAGTTTGTCACCATTCCACAAGCGGACGCAATTTTGAAGCGTGACATGTTGGGTATTAATTTACTCGGCGTAACATTATCTTTCACAATATACAAAAATATTGGGCTAACTTTACTGTTGTCTTATTTTTTAATTTAAAAAAGTGTATTTTTTCCCAAAAAAGTGCGCTTGTAAGACCACTGCGCAAATACGGTGTGACAGAAAGTATTGTAACAACCGCCATTTTAATCTCTAGGGCAGTGATGGCGAACCTTGGCACCCCAGATGTTTTCGAACTACATTTCCCATGATGCTCCACTACACTGCAGAATGCATGAGCATCATGGGAAATGTAGTTCGAAAACATCTGGGGTGCCAAGGTTTGCCATCACTGCTCTAGGGTATTAGAACCCCCAAACATTTATATATATTTTTTATTCTAACGCCCTAGAGCAGTGATGGCAAACCTTGGCACCCCAGATGTTTTCGAACTACATTTCCCATGATGCTCATGCATTCTGCAGTGTAGTGGAGCATCATGGGAAATGTAGTTCGAAAACATCTGGGGTGCCAAGGTTTGCCATCACTGCTCTAGGGTGTTAGAATAAAAAATATATATAAATGTTTGGGGGTTCTAATTAGAGGGAAGAAGATGGCAGTGAAAACACCGGAGATGCTCCATTAGTCTTGTCATGGGGGGGACGCACAGAGACACAGGATACCACCGCCGCACGATCGCGTCGGGCCGCGCCGGCCGGTAATTGAGGCTGCGGCTTTGGGGCCTTCTGCAGGCTTATGCTTCCTTCCCCAGGCACCAGGTCGCCAACTCTAGTCACAATTGCGACCTGGCGCCCAAAGTCTAACACCCTTTGTTTAGAAAATTTGGAGACCGCTGCTTAAAAGTATTAGCACAGCCGAATTTTTTTTTTAGTTTTGGTTATAGTAAAAAAAATTGGGCTATCTGTATCGAATTGGGGAAACTTCCATAATTTCCTGTACCAGAAACAGCAAGAAGTGAGCGGAAATATCTGAGGAGTGAGGAGAAAGGTGTCGCAATTCAAGAGTTTTTCTTTGACAGTGGTCACCATATAAAGGGAAAATCTCCCCAAGGGCCAGGACAAGAAAACACTTCCACACACTATCCAAAAAAAAAAAAAAAGTTGTCTTTTACTTTAAAGAGAACAATGTTATTCAAGGAAAATGAGTAAGTCAAATGCTTTCAGGTCACCACCTCAATTTACAATATGAAGAGGAATCCGAGGCTTCAAATGACCAATGTATGTGTGCTGTGTTAGTCACCAGGAGATCTTCCCTGTAATTGAAGGAGAATCCCTTGAAGGGATTTTACACAATCTTCACTTGAATTGCCTTTATAAAAGCGATTGCCGTGTTTCAAACAGAAGAAAAATCATATTTCCTGTATTATAAAATGTCTCCTCTTGTTCTAGTGGTGGATCAGAAACGTGGGAAGGTAGGGAAAGATGAGAAAAAAACAGGAGGGACGAAAGACGATAAAAGAGCGCCTGGAGGAAGGGAAAAAGAGGAGAAAAAAGGAGGAAAGCACGGCGTAAAGGATAGATTGGAAAAGGAGGTATATTGTTACATTATTGGTGCGTATAGCTTCAAACTCATGCCAACAAGTGTTTGGATTTATAGCAGAGAACAACCAGAAGGTATAAAATACAGGTGGGCCAAACAGGACCAAGAAGACCTCCACTGAACCAATATGAAGCATAGTAAAGCTTTCTTAACCACTTCAGCCCCGGAAGAATTTTCCCCATTTCTGACCAGAGCACTTTTTGCGATTCGGCACTGCGTCGCTTTAACTGACGTGGCACCCAAACAAAATTGATCTTTTTTTTCTCACAAATAGAGCTTTCTTTTGGTGGTATTTGATCACGTCTGCAGTTTTTATGTCAATTTAGGAAAAAAACTATTAGCTAGATTCAGAGAGAGTTACGGCGGCGTATCAGTAGATACGCCGCCGTAACTCTGAATCTACGCCATCGTAAATTTAAGCGTATTCTGGAAACCAGATACGCTTAAATTAGGCTAAGATACGAGTGGCGTAAGTCTCCTACGCCGTCTGATCTTAGGGTGCATATTTACGCTGGCCGCTAGGTAGCGCTTCCGTTGTTTTCCGCGTTGAATATGCAAATGAGCAAGATACGCCGATTCACGAACGTACGTGCGCCCGTCGCAATTAGTTACGCCATTTACGTAAGAGATACGGCGGCGTAAAGATAAAGCTGCTCCCTAGGTGGCGCAGCCCATGCAAGGTATGGACGTCGGAACAAGACTATCTTTTTACGTCGTTTCCGTAAGTCGTTCGCGAATAGGGCTGTGCGTAAGTTACGTTCACGTCGTAGGCAGTGTTCCACGTATCTTAGGCATTCTATTCGACGCATGCGCACTGGGATACGTCCACGGACTGCACATGCGCCGTTCGTTGATAGCGTCATTTACGTGGGGTCATGCTTAATTTCCCTAAAAAACGCCCACCTCTTTCTCATTTGAATTAGGCGCGCTTACGCCGGCCCATTTATGCTACCCTGCCGTAACTTATGACGCAAGTGCTTTGTGAATACAGCACTTGCCTCTCTAACTTGCGGCGGCGTAGCGTAAATACCATACGCTACGCCCGCACAAAGTTACACTGCCCTACCTGAATCTGGCTATATATTTTTTTTACCTTTTACTATAATAAATATCCCCAAAAAATATATATAAAAAAATACTTGTATATTGATTGATTTGCGCAAAAGTTATAGCATCTACAAAATAGGGGATCGTTTATGGCATTTTGTTTTAATTTTATTAGTAATGGCGGCGATCTGCGATTTTTATTGTGACTGCGACATTATGGTGAACACATCAGACACTTTTGACACAGTGGGGGTTATTTACGAAAGGCAAATCCACTTTGTACTACAAGTGCAAAGTGCACTTGGAAGTGCAGTCGCCGTAAATCTGAGGGGTATATCTGAAATGAGGGGAAGCTCTGCTGATTTTATCATTCAATCATGTGCAAGCTAAAATGCTGTTTTTTATTTTCCTTGCATGTCCCCCTTTGGATCTACTGTGACTGCACTTCCAAGTGCACTTTCAAGTACACTTTGCACTTGTAGTGAAAAGTGGATTTGCCTTTAGTAAATAACCCCCAGTGTGTCCTAGGGAGTGATTCTAACTGTGGGGGCGATGGGCTACAAGTGACTCGACAGTGATCACTGCTCCCGATGACAGGGAGCAGTAGATCTCTGTCCTGTCACTAGGCAGAACAGGGAAATGCCTTGTTTACATAGGCATCTCCCCGATCTGCCTCTATGTAAGACGATCGCGGCACCCGGCGGACATCGAGTCCGCGGGACCTGCAGGCACGCTCACGAAGTGTGCGGCGGGCGCACGGCAGCAAATTCAAAGCAACATACAGGTACGTCGCTTTGCGCAGTCGTGCCATTCTGCCGAAGTATATTGGTGTTAGCCGGTCGGCAAGTGGTTAAAACAGAATTGGGGTTATTTACTGAAACTGGAGAGCTCTGTCCTCCTCTGATCTTTGGAGGTTCCACAGGGATATGGATGGTTTTTACTTTGCCTGCAGGCACCACAAGGTCACTGCACTTCAGCACTCTTATTGTATTTAACATGTTTATGCCAGAACAGGTTCCCTTCAAGCCCCCCCCCACCCCCACCCCTGTGACAACTAAATCTCGCATTTCCGCTAATCCTGTCTATTATATGTGTAGGGTAAGATTTACTGGAAAATAAGCATTTGTCTAATTGACACGAATAAGCACATGTGATGCATCAGCAGTTTTTGTCACTTTTTTGGCTGCAAAGTTGAGTGCATTTTAATTGAAGGATTTTTTTTTCTTTACATTTCATCCAGGACCGTCCTAGCAGCAGGAAGATGAAGGGCAAGGAAGACAAGAAATCCTCAAAGATGACAGCCCTCTCTGGAGAGAACAAGGAGCTGGTATCATCCGGAGAAAGCCTGGACTTGTCTCCTCCACAGTCCCGTCTCTGCCAAGTAGATCCAATTATACAAGAGAAGTATCAGGAGAGCCTGTACACTGAGGTGTGTAAATGGAAGTCCTACGGGTGAAAATAGAATCCCAGGCTAATATGACACTCACCTTTTTGTTCAGCCATGCATTCATCTGAGGCCTTGTACACACGGCCAGACATGTCCGATGAAAACGATCCGCGGACCGTTTTCATCGGACATGTCTGCTGGGAGGTTTTGGTCTGATGTGTGTACACACCATCAGACCAAAATCCCCGCGGACAGAGAACGCGGTGACGTATACGACACCGACGTTCTCTGACGCGGAAGTTCAATGCTTCCACGCATGCGCCGAATCAATTCGACGCATGCGCGGGATTTCAGGCCGCTGGTTATACGTCATAACCAGCGGACATGTCCGATGAGTCATACTAACCATCGGCCATGTCCGACAGACAGCTTTCCAGCGGAAACTTTTGTCCGCTGGAAACCTGTCCGCTCAGCCGGAAAAATGTCCGCTAGGCCCTACACACGGTCGGACATGTCCGCGGAAACTGGTCCGCGGACCAGTTTCAGCGGACATGTTCGGTCATGTGTACAAGGCCTGAGGATCATTAAATGTATTGTAAACTAAGTGGAACTAAACCCCTCAATTTAACCGTTTCCCAAAATGGTTAGACTTAAAGTGGAGTTCCACCCAAAAATTTAACTTCCTTTTCGGAATCCTCCCCCCGTCTAGTGTCACATTTGGCACCTTTCACGGGGGAGGAGGGAGCAGATACCTGTGTAATAGAGATAATTTGCTCCCACTTCTAGGCATAGATACCCGAGTGACCTACGACACGTCCGGTGCCTTCTCCGTCCCCCCGCTGTCTTCTGGGAGACACACAGGTCCCAGAAGACAGCAGGGACCAGTGGGTTCGCGCAGCGCGAGTCGTGCATGTGCAGTAGGGAACCAGGAAGTGAAGCCGCAAGTATTCCCTTCCTGATTCCCTTACCAAAGATGGCGGCGGCACCCAAGAGCCGAGGGACAGATCGACTTTGGGTGCCGACATAGTGGGTGCCCAGGACAGTAAGTGTCCATATATTAAAAGTCAGCAGCTGCAGTATTTGAAGCTGCTGACTTAAAAAAAAAAAAACGTTGCGGAACTCCGCTTTAATGAATGATAAGTGTCCCAGTTGCATGCGTTCTCAACCAACTGGCGATATAACTGATCACATGTGCAGTACCATGGTAACTACAGTTCAAACAAAGGCCAAGATGGCAGCCTCCTTGACTGTTAAGACAGGAGGGTTTAGTTCTGCTTTAATTTTTTTGTGGGCTGCCAATGGCTGGCCTCATTTTGAAAGGTCTAGGTCCACAGACCCGGAAAACAAGTGTGCATCCACCAAAGTCAAAAGTTCTGGTAAAGTAGATGTAAACCCAATCTCATATACTGTAAGCTTTACATGGTATTGTCATTTCATAAGTGATTTTCAATCTTTTAAAATTTCCACCATTATTGAAATAACACCTGCTGCCATGAAGGTTCTTGGTCAGGCTTTTCCTGCTATGCGGTGACAACTGTCTTTAATGTTTGCTCCTGTGTTGTCACCCTGTCACAAGAGCAGCTGTGCTGACATGCATTGCACAGACATGGTTCAATATTATTATCAGGAAGCTGGTAAAAAGCAATGATGTGCAGCTGATGGTGCAGCCAGTGCATGCAGACAGAGGCTGTAGCAGATCAACAATGCGGAGATGGAAAAAAAAAAAAAGAGGATGGGGGGAAAAGGCGTAAACTGCTTTTTTCTTTAGGAGTAAAAACATGGAGATTGTTTGATATGCTCCGCATTGGCAAACAGAATGTCACCCAGTTACAATTAAGATTTGCTAGAACTGTTCTGTGTCAGTAACTCAAAAAGCAATGAAACCAGTTGGTTAGGTAGTTTTTTCAGAAAGTCGTTTTCCCATTTTTTTTGTGGTAAAATTAGGTGCCTCGGTTTATATTCGGGTCGGCTTATACTCAAGTATATACGTTATCTACCAAAAACTTTTTCCCAGTGCTAAAGCTTTCATCCAATATCTACCGTATTTTCCGGCGTATAAGACGACCTTTTGGATGCAAAAGAATGCATCCAAAGTCGGGGGGTCGTCTTATACGCCGGTACCTGTCTCCGTCAGGCTGCGGGCATCCATGATTTAAAAGCCGCGCCTCCTCCTCAGACTGTTCCGCGATTGGCGGAACACTCATTTTCCCAGCAGGGCCTCTGTTCTGTGTTCCGCCAATCACGGATGCCTTCTCATCCTCGGACGAGAGGACATCCGTGATTGGCGTAACACTGAACAGAGGCCCTGCTGGGAAAATTAGTGTTCCGCCAATCGCGGAACAGTCTGAGGAGGAGGTGCTGCTTTTGAATCATGGATGCCCGCAGCCTGGAAGCCAAAATCTGAAAAGAAAGTAAGGTAGGGAGATCGTCTTGGCCGGCACAGTGGAGGCATGTGGTGGCACAGTGGAGGCATGTAATGTGATGGCACAGTGGAGGCATGTAATGGCACAGTGGAGGCATTTAATGGCACAGTGGAGGCATGTAATGGCACAGTGGAGGCATGTAATGTGATGGCACAGTGGAGGCATGTGATGGCACAGTGGAGGCATGTGATGGCACAGTGGAGGCATGTAATGGCACAGTGGAGGCATGTAATGTAATGGCACAGTAAGGCATGCAATGTAATGGCACAGTGGAGGCATGTAATGTAATTGCACAGTGAGGCATGTAATGTAATGGCACAGTGGAGGCATGTAATGGCACAGTGGAGGCATGTAATGTAATTGCACAGTGAGGCATGTAATGGCACAGTGGAGGCATGTGATGGCACAGTGGAGGCATGTAATGGCACAGTGGAGGCATGTAATGGCACAGTGGAGGCATGTAATGTAATGGCACAGTGGAGGCATGTAATGTAATGGCACAGTGGAGGCATGTAATGCAATGGCACAGTGAGGCATGTAGTGGCACAGTGGAGGCATGTAATGTAATGGCACAGTGGAGGCATGTAATGTAATGGCACAGTGAGATGTGAAAAAAGCCTGTTTCTGTCAGCGGTTGTTCTGGCTACCCCTTAGCTTCCAGAAAGACTAGTAGAAAGGGGGTAGTGTTATACGGCGAGTATATCCCAAAACCAACATTTTTCCTGGAAAAATAGCGAGTCGTCTTATACGGCGGGAAATACGGTAAATTGATGCATTTGTAAATTCCAAAAGCCAATATAAAGAAATAGTAGTGGTAAATAAAGCCCTTGTGGGTTTAACTCATAGTTTTTTTTTGTTCAAGTCTCCTTTAAGGGGGCGTGGCAAGGGGTGTGTCCTATGCCTACATACATTTACTAGCAGGTGTCCCTCATTCCCATTTCAGAAAGTTGGGAGGCATTCCACCCTATCCAAAATCTAGAAAAAAGACATTGGGCTGGCATTAGACATCCGTGTTGCAAAAATTTTTCAGAAGCTTTAATTTTTCCATACCCCCGTGAAACCATTTTGACGTGAACCAAATAATAACATTTTATGTGTAGTGTACCTTTTTATATGCAGGTGTCTGCACAATACGGATCCTTCAATTTTAGGGTGAAGCTTTTATATAAAAAAAATCTCTGTTTTCTGCGAGGCGACACTTTATCCCTTCGTTAGCAGCAAGTGTCTGAGAGCGAATCCAGGCAGAGTCAGGACATGGAGGTATAAAAAGAATGTTCTTGGAAGGAGATGGTATAGATTATTAGACTTTAGGGAAGGCCAAGATGTGCTGGCCTCAGAAAGGAGCCGGGGACTTGCTCTGTACATTGATTAAGCTTACAGTATGTCCACAAGGCGTTCCTGTGGGACCTATATTCTAGAAAGACAAGTCCATACACCAGCAGCCCGGGCTGACGTCTCACATCCTGAGACTGAACTAATTGGACACCAGGGTCTGAGCACATGCCTGTGGCAGCTGTGAGCCCCATCTTAGCATTAGAGCCATAGGAGTGAGGGACTGTGTGTGTTAACTGTTTACATTGCTCCTATTGGTTAGGTGGCTTAGTGTAGTAGGCCTAAATCCTAAAGGGATGATATTTAGTTTGCTCAAGCACTGAGAATCATTAACAATCAATTTTTGTTTATTAAAATACCGTTTTACCTGCTGACCTTCTGCGGCTACTTTCAGCCACTTCCTTTCTACATGCACTCACTCCAGTGAGGACTGTACAACATTGCTCTGGACCGGCTTCCTTATAGTGGCAATTGTCAGAGCTTTTCTTCAGGGGGAACTTGGTGGAACTCGGCTCCACCACCGCTGGCTCAGACCCTTTGGTGCCTGCTCACCACAATCACTTGTAAACACAGAAGTCTGGTTTCTGTGTTTACAAGTGACAGCTCTGCACTCTTAACCACAGCGCGGCTCTCAAGTGCCGGGTCGACGTCCTGTTGTTTACATTCCCTGTGCGCGCCGCTGGGGGCGCGCAGCGCGGAAACACTGTGGAGAGATTTTCTGTTGCGTCTACAGGACAAAAAGGTAAATCTCTGTAGTGGTTTTGATTTTTTTCTACTTTTTACGTATTTTGGAATTGCCCATTGGCCCTTTTTTGTTGCTTACCTTGTTCTTGGAGCTCTTCACTCATGTTTTTTTACCCTCTTGAGGTCATCATGGGTACTGAATATATCTTCTTGCAGCCAAAACCACGAGGAGGGATTTACCAGGGTTCCGTAAATCATTGAGGCTCATGAGACTGTAGGCAATTCAGCCATTTTATCTCTAACTTGGGCAATGTGATTGGTGCTTTGCTATCAGTCATAAGGCTAGTGGGTGAAGCTGGGTGTGTCCTGCTTCAGACTGGAAGTGAGGAGGAGCGATATGAGTGGCAATGATGGTGATAACCTTCCTCTACAACTTACATAAGCATACCCTGCTGTAGTTGTGGTACCTCTGCAGTGATTTCCAAAAAAAAGTCTTCTCTCTCCGCTGTCTTCTCTCTCCGCTGTCTTCTCTTCTCCGCTGTCTTCTCTTCTCCGCTGTCTTCTCTTCTCCGCTGTCTTCTCTTCTCCGCTGTCTTCTCTTCTCCGCTGTCTTCTCTTCTCCGCTGTCTTCTCTTCTCCGCTGTCTTCTCTTCTCCGCTGTCTTCTCTTCTCCGCTGTCTTCTCTTCTCCGCTGTCTCCTCTTCTCCGCTGTCTCCTCTTCTCCGCTGTCTTCTCTTCTCCGCTGTCTTCTCTTTTCTCTTCTTTTCTCCTCTCTTTAATTTTCTCTTCTCCTCCTCCTTATGTCTTCTTCTCCTTTAGCTTCTCTTCTGCCTCTTTCTCTCTTCTTCTATTTTCCTTTCTCTTCTTCTTTCTCTTCTCCTCTTCTATACTCTTCTCCTTTCTTCCTAGTCCTTTCCCCTTTCTCTTGTTGTCTCGCCTTTCTCTTCTCTGTTCTCTTCTTCCCTCTCTCCTTACTCTTGTCATCTCTTTTCACCTCTTCTGCCTCGTACACACGATCGGTTTTCCTGGCAGCAAAATTGCCAGGACAGCTTTTGGCCGAGTATGTATGCTCCATGGCAGTTTTCCCGACAGAAAAATCCTGGTAGGAAAAATGAGAGCATGTCTTCTATCTTCCTGCCGGGATTCCCGGCGGTATTTTCCTCTGCAGTTTCCCTATGGGGAAAGCCTGCAGTGGAGCATACACACGGCTGGGATTCCCGGGCCAAAGCTCTCATGGCAGTTTTCCTGCCAGGAAAACCGGCCGTGTGTAGGGGGGGGAAGCTGCCAGGAAAACTGATCAAGGCATTTTTTAATTTTCTTGCCTTATTACTCTCCTCTTCTATTCTCCTCTTGTTTCCTTTTCTCGTCTCCTTTCCTTTAGCCCAGGTTCACACTGGGTACGATTTGAGATGCGATTTCACATGTAAAATCGCATCTCAAATCGGTGGCAATGGCACCGTCCTAATCGGTGCAACGCCGCATCTGCGGCGATTTCAAAAAGTAGTTCCTGTACTACTTTTTGCGATTTCGGGCCGCGATTTACATTGAACCCTGCACAGATGTCTCTTAAATCGCGGCCAAAATCACGGTAAAACCGCAGCCGCGAAATCGCGGTAAAATTGACATTTTACTGCGATTTTGAATTCGCAGCAGTGTGAACCTAGCCTTACTCTCTCTCTTTTTATCTTTTCTCTTCTTCTCTCTCTTCCTTTATCCATCTCTCTCCTCTTCTTACAATGTATCTATATTCTGCTTTCTCATTTGAGCTCAATCTTACAATGATATCTTTTTTGTTTTCAGTTTTATGGAATCCTGGTCTCAGTGGCGGAAGATTTGGTAACCATTGCAGAAGACCTAAAAAGCAATACAACCCCCAGTGGGAATCTGGACACTTTGGAGAGCTTACAGTTCATCATTCCTCAATAAAGTTTCACATTCATGTTTTTGGCAGAACTGCTTTTACACTTTCATTTAAATGCCCCCTTTCCCCTCCCCCCAAAAAAAAAAAAAAAATTGGTTTCTTGGTTTTGCATCTTCTATAAAGTTTGACAAGAAACCATACCAAGAGCATATGGAAGCGGCCACTACTCTCTTTGACTACTGAAACGTACTTAGCGATAAGGCCGAAACAATGGCTCCAGTACTTTGTAAATCACTGACCTGGAACAAGTACAGAAACAGATCAAGTGTTCTGACTTAAAGCTAATCTCCAGGCAAACAGACATATTTTTATTTTTTACCTCAATGCGATTGGCACCTTTGGGGGGGGGGGGGGGGGGGTTGGGGTGACGGACAGGATACCCGTCTTTGGAAAATATGTAGAAGCATACATTTAAAATAGAAAAAACCCTAGAAATTAGATTTTTGAGGCAACAAATAAATTAAAAAAATGTATAGAAAAAAATATTTATTTTTCATATTAAAGATCCAACATTTATTGAAATGTATATCATGATCTACAAACATTAAAAACATAGACAGTGATTGAAATCTGGATATTGATTTGATACTATCCGTCATTGACTTAAGTCACCAGATGGTGGCTGTAGAGGCGGGTTATCCGACGTGTTTCAAATGCAAAGCATTCTTCCTCAGGGAATATTAAAGTATCATAATCTACAATAGATCAAAAACACAGATTTCCATTAAATATCAAATAAATAAATCACATTCCTTAACTTTGAGTGTGACTACCGTATTTTCCGGCCTATAAGACGACCTTTTACGCCGGAATTACACAGCCAAAAACCGGGGGTCGTCTTATATGCCGGGTGAAGCAGCTGCTCAATCGATATCAGCCGCCGGGTGCTCTGTAAGGCTGTATGTGATCTGTATTCTGTGCCGCTCAGCCAATCCCGATGCACTCTGTTGATGACAGAGCATGCTAAGCCTGCTCGGATTGGAGTAATAACCTCTGCCAATCCGAGCAGGCTTAGCATGCTCTGTTATCAACACAGTGCATTGGGATTGGCTGAGCGGTGTATATACAGACTACATACAGCCTTACAAAGCACCCGGCGGCGGCCTCTTCGTTTTAAAAGGCATTACTACCGCACAAGGGGGTCGTCTAATACGGTGAGTAGACCACAAAACCACAGTTTTCAGCAGAATATTAGGGGGTCGTCTTATATGCCGGCAAATACGGTATTAATAACTCACTTTTTTCATGTAGAGGCATACATATAGGCCTAAACTGAGGAAAAAAAAATATTTTTTTTTAAATAAAATTTGGGATATTTATTATAGCAAAAAAGTAAAAGATAGTGTTTTTTTTTTCAAAATTGTTGCCGTTCTTTTGTTTATAGCTCAAAAAATAAAAACCGCAGGAGGTGATCAAATACCACCAAAAGAAAGCTCTATTTGTAGGTAAAAAAAAGGACATTTTTGTTTGGGTACAGCGAAGCACGACCGCACAATTGTCAGTTAAAGCAACGCAGCGCCAAATTGTAAAAAGTGCTCTGGCGTTTTAGCTTTATCTCAGATTTTTTAATGCGCATGCCTTTTCAGGTCAGTGACTTTGAAAGTACTAAAGCCAGAGACAGCCAGGGAACTGGTATTCTTAGACGCTCAGTAATTGCAGCCTCTGTATTTCTGTCACTTGTGTTTCTCTCATACAGGCTTCTTGTTTCTCTGGGAGCCTCCAGTGGTGATCTACCTCCAGCAGAATCCCCAGTTCTTAGCAACTACTGGGATCATTATGAAGGTGTCACTGTTCCCCGAGGGGGTTCCGGGACAGAATACAGAAGAAGTATGATTGCATTGTTATGGTCTTGCGGGAATTTACAGAGCAGTATGGGGACATGTCCCTATTGAGGTCTCTGGATATAACAACATAAAAGAAGGAAGAGATTTAACCTGCTGGGGCTTGTCAAGGCTGATATATCAATTTTGGGTAGCGTTGGCCTCTGAAGAAAAATCAATAAACGTATCCAGCAGAAGCAGGTTTGAAATTTTTATGAGTCCTTCTGTTTCCTCGCACCAGGCTTCCAGAGAAAATGAGAACTGTGTTCTTATAGTGTTTATAAAGCTTTTTTTCTTACCTGAATGCATTCTATGCATCCAGGTAAACAACCTTTCAGTAGCCGTTCCTCTCCCCTTCTCCCTAAATACCTACCCGAGTGTAACACTGCAGGAGCTGCTGGCAAACAGCTCCCCCTAGTCCTGCATAGCCAGGCAACAAGCATTTTTCTCTTCCGTTCATAGACGGACACAGCCTTCATTGCCATTAGGCAGATCTCCTGGTAGGAAGAAGCATAACCCTAATGTCAATGAAGGCTGTGTCCGTCTATGAACTCAGAGAAATGGATTTTACGGTGAGTACAAAAATCCTATTTTTACTCTCATTTGGACACAAGAAACAGCTTGGTTTTGTTGTTTTATTGGGGTGATAGCTTGGGTGGGGTCGAAGGGTTATGGGATGCCCAACTTGACCGAAACGATGGATGGGGACAACTTCCTTCCTATGTACAAAATCCTGGATTGTTCCCTCTCCTGGCCTTCAACAATCTCTAGTGATCAAAAGCAAAGTCCCTTGAGGACTAGGAGCTCTTCGCCCCTCTAGAAAAATAGCACAATGGGCCAGATTCTCAAATACACCGGCGTATTTCTGAGTTAGGCCGGTCGTATCTATGCGACTGATTCATAGAATCAGTTACGCATAGATATGCCTAAGATCCAACAGGTGTAACTATGTTACACCGTTGGATCTTAACTGCAATTTTAAAATGGCCGCTGGGGGCGTACGCGGGCCCGACGCAGTCACTTTACGTCATTTACGTAAGCGTTTTCCCGGCGTATACTTACCTCTGCTTCTATGAGGCGCAGCCAATGTCAAGTATGGCCGTCGTTCCCGCGTCAATTTTTTTTTTTTTTTACGTCGTTTGCGTACGTCGATTCACAAAACCGCTCGTCGCAAGTTATGCTCACGCCGAAACCAATGACGTCATTGGGAGCAATGCACGCCGGGAAAATTTGCGGACGCCGCATGCGCAGTTAAATCGGCGCGGAGACGCGCCTGATTTAAATGCTACACTCCCCCTAGCCACGGAATTTGAATTCCGCCGGGGGATTTAAGATACGCCGCCGCAAGTTTGGAGGCAAGTGTTTAGTGAATTACCCACTTGCCACTAAAACTTGCGGCGGCGGATCTTAAATCAGATAGATTACGCGGATCTATAGATCCGCTGATCTATCTGAATCTGGCCCAATATGTTGTGAGCTGCATGCAGGAGTATCTCCTCTCCTTTGTAGAACTGCTCCCAGCTCTACTGCCTGCAAGAACTACCAGCCCTCCTGGCTACTGGTGCACCAGCCCACCTGGCTGTTCCTGAAGATCTCCCAGGGCAAGGGATAGGAAGGGTTAAAGAGTAAGTAAACTCTGATGGGTTTTACTTCCTCTTTATTTTCCTGCATCGCATAGTAGCCCATTATGTGTCACTTACCTGAAACCGAAGCCCGTGATGTCACCGCTGTCCCCTGTGCAGGAAGCGTCCATTCTTCATCACTCATCCTTCCGGAAGCCGCCAGTCACGACATGGGGGGGAGCCACCAGTCACGGCGTGACCTCCTTTAGAAACAGCACGATTGCCGTTTCTAAAGTGCGCCTGCGCTGCTGTCTACGGTGCATGCGCCGTAGACCTCAGCGCACGTCTCTATTGTAAATATCTCCTAAACCGTGGAGGTTTAGGAGATATTTCCAGCACCTACAAGTAAGCCTTATTCTAGGTTTACCTGTAGGTAAAAGTGGTTGTACAACCACTTTAAAGCGGAGTTCCACCCAAAAATGGAACTTCCGCTTTTCTGAACCCTCCCCCCCTCTGATGTCACATTTGGCACCTTTCATGGTGGAGGGGGGGGAGCAACAAGCGTATTTTGATTGGTTTGCGCAAAAGTTATTGCGTCTACAAACTACGGGAAAGATTTGTCATTTTTATCGTTTTTTTGTTTTTTTTTACTAGTAATGGCGGCGATCTGCGATTTTTTGCGGAATTGCGGCAGGCAGATCGGACCCCTGACACTTTTGGGGGTACCAGTGACATTACTACAGTAATCGGTGCTTAAAATATGCACTGTTACAGTAATAATGCCATTGGCAGGGAAGGGTTTAAGTTATTTATTATTGTAATTGTAACAAATAATTTGTTTTAATAACACAGTTAATTGCATGTGCAAATATTTTTTTCCTCTTTGTGTATGTTTAGGTGACCAGGGGGCGAGGGGTGAAGATGGGATTAGCTCGCACAGGGCGCCTGAACACCTAAGGCCGGCCCTGCGTGCAATTGACATTCAAAATGTGACGGAATGATGTACAAGTGTATAAGTGTCCGGTATTGAAGTGGTTAAAAGAAAAAGTTCAGTTGTGCTTTAATTAAAGACTCTCTCTAAGCTGCACAGGTGCTGCTGAAACCGGGGCGGCGAGAATGTAAAGCATATTCATAAATTCACAGGAACAGAAGAAAAACTATTTCACCGACGGCCCCACAAGGAGACCCTCCGGCACCCGCGACTGCGTGTTTGCGCTTGTTACCCGAGAACATTGCTTGACCTGTGCATTCTGTACAACACCGTGCAAGACTTCAAAACACAAACCGTGTTTACTGTGTACATAAAGCCGGATTATAATCCACCACTGATATTGTCAGTCGCTAGGAATTCCCGTGTGCGTGACACACGGGGGAGGGGCGAACAGGACGGACCTGTCCACCCATGACTGTACCGGCTGCTGCTCCAACCTTCCACCCAGATCTACAGGAAACTGGATGTCATGCCATTTTCGTGCCCTTCCCTTTTGCCCTAGATCTGGGCGTGCACGGCACACAGGAAAACCTGTACAGAATGGCATGTACGCGATCGTTTCGCAAAACCATAAAAGATATTATTAGATCTACCTGTCAATTATGGGGCTTTCAAAATCATATGTATATGTTTATAATAACCAAAAGGATTTCGATTGTCACAGCTTACTTTCGACTACCATATTTATTAACATAATTAACATAACAATGTTGTTATTAACCCTTTCAGCCCCGGGCCATTTGGCTGCCAAATGACCGGCCACTTTTTGGGATTCGGCACTGCGTCGCTTTAACCACTTAAAGGGGAGTTCCAGCCTTTTTTTAAGTTTATTAAAAGTCAGCAGCTACAAAAAGTGTAGCTGCTGGCTTTTAATTAACAGACACTTACCTGCTCCACGGCTCCAGCGACGCGCCGGCCTCCGCTCCTCGCCTCCCCTCGCCGGCCGGCGTCTTCATTCCTAGTGTGGGCACCCGGCAGTGACAGCTTTCGACTTCACGGCCGGGCACCCACTGCGCATACGCGAGCGGCAGTGCGCATGCGCAAGCGGCGCCGTCCGATTGGACAGGCGCTCGCCTACAGGGAGGGGCTGCAAGAAGGCGATTAAGCTAATCGCCTTTCCAGCCCCTCGGCGGAAGGAGGAAGTGGGACAGGAAGTCCCCTTCTCCTGAAGCCCCCACTCCCCCCCCAAAAAAAATTACATGCCAAATGTGGCATGTAAGGGGGCGAGGAGTGGGTTAAGCGGAAGTTCCATTTTTAGGTGGAACTCCGCTTTAACCCCCGGACCATATTGCTGCCCAAAGACCAGAGCACTTTTTGCGATTCGGCACTGTGTCGCTTTAACTGACAATTGCGCGGTCGTGCGACGTGGCTCCCAAACAAAATTGGCGTCCTTTTTTCCCCACAAATAGAGCTTTCTTTTGGTGGCATTTGATCACCTCTGCGGTTTTTAGTTTTTGCGCTATAAACAAAAATAGAGCGACAATTTTGAAAAAAATGAATATTTTTTACTTTTTGCTATAATAAATATCCCCCAAAAATATATAAAAAAAACATTTTTTTTCCTCAGTTTAGGCCGATACGTATTCTTCTACATATTTTTCGTAAAAAAATCGCAATAAGCGTTTATTGATTGGTTTGCGCAAATGTTATAGCGTTTACAAAATAGGGGGTATTTTTATGGCATTTTTATTAATATTTTTTTTTACTAGTAATGGCGGCGATCAGCGCTTTTTTTCGGTACTGCGACATTATGGCGGACACTTCGGACACTTTTGACACATTTTTGGGACCATTGGCATTTTTATAGCGATCAGTGCTATAAAAATGCATTGGATTACTATAAAAATTACACTGGCAGTGAAGGGGTTAACGCTAGGGGGCGGGGAAGGGGTTAAGTATGTCCCTGGGTGTGTTCTAACTGAAGGGGGGGGGTTGGCCACACTTGGGGAAATGAGTGATCGCTGTTCATACATTGTATGAACAGAAGATCAGCATTTCCCCCCTGACAGGACCGGGAGCTGTGTGTTTACACACACAGCTCCCGGTCCCCGCTCTGTAACGAGCGATCGCGGGTGCCCGGCGCCGATCGCGCCCGTAGTGGCCTGCGCGGGAGCCGACGTAGAGCTACAGGCTCTCGCGCAGGAGAGCCGACTTGCCGCCGTAATATGACGGTGGGCAGTCGGCAAGCAGTTAACGGACAATTGCGCCGTCGTGCGACGTGGCTCCCAAACAAAATTAACATAATTTTTTCCCCACAAATAGAGATTTCTTTTGGTGGTATTTGATTACCTCTGCGTTTTTGTTTTTTTGTGCTAGAAACAAAAACAGAGCGACAATTTTGAAAAAAAAAAAAGGGCAATATTTTGTACTTTTGCTATAATAAATATCCACACATTTAAAAAAAAAAAAAAGCAATTTTTTTTTCTCAGTTTAGGCCGATACGTATTCTTCTACATATTTTTTTGTTAAAAATCGCAATAAGCGTATATTGATTGGTTTGTGCAAAAGTTATAGCGTCTACAAAAAAGGGAATAGTTTTATGGCATTTTTATTATAATTTTTTTTTTGTTATGGCGATAATCTGCGATTTTTATCATGACTTATGGCGGACACATCAGACACTTTTGACGCTAGTTTGGGACCATTCACATTTATACAGCGATCAGTGCTATAAAAATGCACTAATTACTGTATAAATGTCACTGACAGAGAAGGGGTTAACTAGTTAACTCACGAAGACTGCAGTGGGCATGCATACGTGCCCGCACCCGCTACGGGGCAGGTTCAAAGCAATATATATATATATATATATATATCTTTGCCTGCCTGTCCCATTCTGCCAACGTAAATGTGCGTGAGGCAGTTGGCAAGCAGTTAACAGTTTTAACATTAGATTGAGGCTAATTATGCGAAGCAGAATCGGGTGTTTTTTTTTAAATCAATGCAGTACTTACCGTTTTAGAGATCGATGTTCTCCGCCGCTTCCGGGTATGGTCTTCGGGAATGGGCGTTCCTATCTGATTGACAGCCTTCCAACGGTCGCATACAGCGCGTCACGAGTTCTCGAAAGTAGCCGAATGTCGGTGCGCAGGCGCCGTATAGAGCCGCACCGACGTTCGGCAACTCGTGACGCGATGTATGCGACTGTCGGAAGGCTGGCAATCAAATAGGAACGCCCAGTCCCGCAGTCCATACCCGGAAGCGGCAGAGAACATCTATCTCTAAAACGGTAAGTACTTCATTGATTTTAAAAAAAACGCCCGATTCTGCTTCGCATAATTAGCCTCAATCTAATGTTAAAAAAAAAAATTCGGGTGAACTCCCGCTTTAACATAGACTACGCCTGATATAGCAGGGGTAACTTTACGGCGGAAAAAGCCTTACGGAAACAACGTAAAAAAAGCGCCGGCCGGACGTACGTTTGTGGATTGGCGTATCTAGCTAATTTGCATACTCGGCGCGGAAATCTACGGAAGCGCCACCTAGCGGCCAGCGTAAATATGCACCTTAGATCCGACGGCGTACTAAGACGTACGCCAGTCGGATCTAGCCCAGCTTCAGGCATATCTTGTTTTGTGCATCCAAAACAAAGATATGCCGGCGCAAACTAGAAGTTACGCGGCGTATCAATAGAATTTACCGTCGTAACTTCTTCGTGGATCTGGCCCAATGTTTTTTTTTTTTTTCTATTTTGATACGGTCACCAGTACATTACAGCCTCATCATATGACTGGTCTGGCGGTGATCAGAAATACTGATTAGTGACAGTATTTAAAAATATATAATATATATATATATATATATATATATATATATATATATATATATATATTTTTTTTAATTCAATGTTTTAAACATTATTTTAGTATATATATATATTTTTTACATAATGTCAGAGTAGTTCACAGCGCCATAGTTACACTGCATTACTCTGGGGTTCAGGATTTTAGGGCCAGATTCACAGAAGAAATACGCCGGAGTATCTACTGATACTCCGGCGTATTTTCAAATTAGCCGCGTCGTATCTTAATTTGTGATTCACAAACAAGATACGACGGCATTTGGCTAAGATCCGACAGGCTTACGGCTTTGTACGCCTTCGGATCTTAGGCTGCAATACTTCGGCCGCCGCTGCGTGGAGTTCGCGTCGTTTTCCAGCGTCGGGTATGCAAATTAGCTTTTACGGCAATCCACGAAGCTACTCGCGTGCGTTACGTCGTCGTTTTTTCCCGTCACAAAGTTAAGCCTGCTTTTTCATGGCTTAACTTTAGACGAGCCATGTTAAAGTATGGCCGTCGTTCCCGCGTCTAATTGAAATGTTGTTTTTTTGCGCAAGTACGTTACGTACGTCGCCATTCACAAACACGTCAGGGCGCCGTAATTTCGCGCAAAGCACGGCGGGAAATTTCCAAACGGAGCATGCGCAGAACGTTCGGCGCGGGAACGCGCTTAATGTAAATGGTACACGCCCCATTCGAATTAGGCGGGCTTGCGCCGGACGGCTTTACGCTACGCCGCCGAAAGTTTACACGCAAGTGCTTGGTGAAGCAGGCACTTGCGCTGAAAACTTGCGGCGGTGTAACGTAAAGACGATACGTTACGCCGCCGCAGTTTTCTATGAATCTGGCCCTTATTTTTTACCCGTCATGAATAGTAAGATATTAAAGTATATTATGGTATCTTTATATCTTAATAAATAGTAAGCTATTACAGTATATAAAATGGTATCTCATAGTAACTAAGCTTACACAATTATATCTTTAAAAACTAGACAGACAAGGAGAACGGAAGATAATGCCCTGTCGCCGTCCCAAGCGTCATCGAATATTTAGAGTCAAAGTGGGCGGGGCTTCTGAGTCAGACCCAACCTGCTTAACAAGTTCAGGTCAGCCTGACACCTGAGAGAAATATTCATTCTGTGAGTGACGAGCGCTGTAGTAGTAGATGAACGCACACTGACAATAGGTAGACAAGTCTATATAGGCAGATTAGGAATATTCCAAACCCGCAGAGAAGAGCAAGATTGGCGCAGGGGGTGGAGCCATCCAAAAACTGACATTTGGGCAGAGGGATCTACAATGGAACATTTCTGGATCTAATGGAACTTCTGCTCATTCTACAGCTACATACCGGCCAGCATATCCTAAATGTAGCCTAACCAGACACATTTATTTTGAAGGTTTTAAGGAAGACGTCATGGATTTAAGAGGCTGCTCTCCGTAATAAAAAGAATCGAAGGGTAAGATAATCGTTTTTTTTTTTTAATTAATAGTCCATAGCTGACAGTATGTTAGAATCACTTTATAACTTGGGCTAGCTACATGGTAATTTGTCTAATGACTGTGATAAGTGACAACACCATATTAGAGCGTTGAGATTATTAGTTGTATCACCCCACAGAGTGGTACTGGGGATACAAAGACAGTAACCAGTGCCACGTCCTATGGGGCAGATCCACAAAGATCTGCCCCGGCGCAGTGTATCTGAGATACGCTACGCCGTCGTAACTTACTTTTTTTGGTTTGAATCCTGGAAGAATTCGCGCCGTAAGTTACGGCGGTTTAGTGCATCTCTCGCGGCGTTACGGCGCCTAATTCAAATCGGCGAGTAGGGGGGCGCGTTTCATTTAAATAAAGCGCGTCCCCGCACCGAACGAACTGCGCATGCGCCGTCCCTAAATTTCCCGCCGTGCATTGCGCTAAATGACGTCGCAAGGTTTTGACGTGGACGTAAATTACGTCCAGCCCGATTCACGGACGACTTACGCAAACAAATTTTTTTTTTTTCAATTATACGCGGGAAAGACGGCCATACTTAACATTGAGTACGCCACCAAACAGCAGCTGTAACTATACGCCGAAAAAAAGCCGACTAGAGACGACGTAAAAGAATGCGACGGCCGCGTGTATGTTCGTGGATCGTTGGAAATAGCTAATTTGCATACCCGACGCGGAAAACGACAAGAACTCCACCCAGCGGACGCCGAAGAATTGCATCTTAGATCCGAAGGCGTACGAAGCCGTACGCCGGTCGGATCCAACCCAGATGCCGTCGTATCTTCTTTTGAGGATTCAAAACAAAGATACGACGCGGGAAATTTGAAAGTACGCCGGCGCATCAGTAGATACGCCGGCGTACTCGCTTTGTGGATCTGCCCCTATGAATTTAGAATAGAGAGAGAAGATGGGAGCAGTGTTGCCAACCTACCAGATTGAAATTTACTGGCACGACACCCGAAATTTACTGGCGCAGCCAAGTTTTTACTGGCATTTCACAAAAGTTACTAAAATAAATTTTTAGGTGCAAATTTCAGAATTTAGGCTACAAACAAGTACGCTAGGCAAATAGCAAATGTGATTTAAGGTAGATATTAATGTAAAAAAACATATTTTTGTTATTTTGGATATAATAAAGGGCAAATTATTTAGTCACAACACCCCCTGCCTCCACCCCCCTCTGCCACCAACAACCCCTGCGTTCACCCCCCTCTGTGGTGCCACAATCTTCCCCTGCCTCCAATCTCCCTCTGCCTCCAATCTCCCCCAGGCCCCCTGCCTCTATCCCCCTCTGCGCTGCCACTAACAACCCCTGTCTCCTAACGCCCCCTGCCTTCAATCCATCGTCCCCTGCCTCCATCCCCCTCTGCGGTGCCACTAACAACCCCTGTCACCATCCCCACCCTCTGCGATGCCACCCTCCCCCTCTGCGGTGCCACCAGGGCTCAAGTCCTGCGGGAACGCGTGGGAATGGAGTTCCTGCACTTTTTTCACAGCAGGAACGCAGTTCCCTTTGCAGGACTAGAGCAGCCAAGAGCAGTCGAGCCGATCCTTCACTAAGCGGCGATGCCCAGCTCGAGTCACTGTCAGGGGCAGTCGAACCCTAGTAATCCTTTATGTTACTGGCCGCTTCCTGTATATGGATTCATCAGGTAGTGTGCGGGTATTCCATCACTTCCTCGATGCCACAATGTCTCCTGGGAGCTTTTGTCATTGTTCCCAGGAGACACTCTGGAGGTCTGCCGCGAGTTATCGTGGGATTTAGAAAGAACTTGCGGTTTAGTAGTTATGAATATGAGCGTATCATTTTTTTTTTGGTGGGGGAGTGAATCTTGGGTGAGAGTTCCCACACTTTTTTCCCCAGGACTTGACCCCTGGTTGCCACCAACATCCCCTGCCTCCAATCTCCCCCAGGCCCCCTGCCTCCAAATCACCCCATGCCTCCATTGTCCCCTGCCTCCATCCCCCTCTATGGTGCCACCAACAACCTCTGCCTCCATCCCCCCACCATCTGCGGTGCTACCATCCCCCTCTGCGGTGCCACTAACACCCCCTGCCTCCAATCTCCCCCTGCCTCTTTCCCCCCTCTGCGGTGCCACCGCAGCCACCATCACCCCCTGCCTCCAATCACCCCCTGCCTCCAATCTCCATGCGCAGTTCCAAGACGAACCGATCTCGGCTATTTTTACTGGCACATTCCTGCAACCACGGACATTTACGAACGGGGGGAAAAAAGTGCCCGTTTTTACCGACTGTCCGTAAAAATACGTATGGTTGGCAACACTGGATGGGACTTGGACTTTTTAGGCACAACCAATGAATTATACAAAAATATAATTGTATTATGAACATATAAAATTTACACGATCTCTACAAAACCCACATTGATAGATCAACACATAATCTACAATACCGCTACTGTACATAATCACATAAGTACACGGAGACTAGGAAATTAATCACTCCATAGTCATTCCATATTGTGAAAGAATCCAGAGACAGAGAAGCGGTAAATGGATGTTCAAGAAAGAATATTCGCTCTACATGTTACGCGCTCGTTGCGCTTCTTCAGGAGAATTTACATGGTTTGATAGTCAATGTAAATGCTCCTGAAGAAGTGCAACCAGCGCGTAACATGTAGAGCGAATTTTCTTTCTTGAACATATGAGAGCTTTGTTTTTTTTTTGTTTTTTTTAAACAAAATTGGAAAAATAAAAAGCATAAGAAAATTTGCGTAATGATTACAAAGGTTGACTTTTATATGTTGCCCATAATGGGCGATGTGTACCAAAAAACATGTTGAGGGACACCCCTATGTAAGGTACTTGAGATAACTAATCATGATGATACTATGTCTGAGGCTTGCTAACAAAATAAAATACATATTTTTTTAAAGAGGTTAAAAAAAAGGAAAGTTTAGCGAAGGGTTGAATTAATTTACATTGGCAAGAGCTGGCAGCATGGTAACATAATTTGGGTGGCACTACTACAAACGTTACTTGGGCTAGCCACTCTTGGTGCTATGCCTAGGGACTTTGTTGGTTGACAACATTTTATAAAATGCTTATTTGTTTAAATTCTGAATTTTAACAGTAAAAAAATATAAAAAATTGAGTAAAAATGAGTCTTATGATTGGAAGGGTGGGTTAAATTGGAATAAATTGAACCTATTTGGTGGCATTAGAGAACCATTTTGAAGGACACCCCTATGGAAGGTACTTGTGCTAGCTTCTCATGGTGCCCCGAAGGTTGCCGTGGATAATAAAATAAAATACCTAAAGGGAATTTCAAAGCTTCAAAAACAAGGTTTAATGAAGGGGTGAATTAATTTACATAGTGGAAAGCTGGCAGCATTTTAAAATTATTTTGGGAGTACTACTATGAAAGTCACTCGCTAGCAACTCATGGTACAATGTCTAGGGACTGTGATGATTGACATAGATTGATTATTCTAATATATTATAAGTTCTGCATTTCAATACCTTTTCTTTTGTACCAGAAATGCCAATGATAATGTGTACATAAAGGGCTGGATTCAGGTAGAATTGCGCATTATTTACGGAGGCGCAGGGCAACGTTTTTGCCCTGCGCCCCCGCAAATTTGCTGCGCTGCCCTTGATTCACGGAGCAGTAGCTTCGTAAATTGCGTGGGCGCGCCGGCAAAATGCCCGGCGCAAGCACGCGCAATTTAAATGATCCCGTAGGGGGCGGGAATCATTTAAATTAGGCGCATTCCCGCGCCGATCGTAGAGCGCATGCTCCGTCGGGAAACTTTCCCGACGTGCATTGCGGCAAATGAAGTTTGCTTCATTTGCTTCAAAGTGAACGTGAATGGCGTTCAGCGCCATTCACGATTCACTTACGCAAACTACGTAAAATTCAAATTTCGCGACGCGGGAACGACGGGTATACGCAACATTGGCTGCCCCTGCTAATAGCAGGGGCAGCCTTACGCAAAAGCCGCCGTATGGAAACGACGTA
This sequence comes from Rana temporaria, assembly GCF_905171775.1. Lineage (NCBI taxonomy): Eukaryota > Metazoa > Chordata > Amphibia > Anura > Ranidae > Rana > Rana temporaria. The sequence continues at coordinate 131,766,415 of NC_053500.1, read as the reverse complement.
AATTGCGTACGCAGGGCTCGCGCAACGTTGTGAATCGGTGTTAGTATGCAATTTGCATACTATACACTGAGCACAACGGGAACGCCACCTAGCGGCCATCGCAAGAATGCAGCCTAAGATATGCGGGCATAAGAGCCCTATGCCACGCATATCTTAGGCTGCAGTCGGCGTAACGAGGTTCCTGAATCAGGAGCACTCGTTACGCCGGGGCAAGTAAGCAATTGCGCTGTGTAACCTATGGTTACACAGGCGCAATTGCTTCTTGAATCCAGGCCACAGTTTATATGCTAGCAAAAAGATATACGCTATACTAAAAATCTCAATGTGTATATTTTCAAGCTGGTGGTCTATAATAAGGCTTACTCATTTGAACTTTTTGGTTCAAATAAGTAATCTAAAAAGTGGACACTGCTTCCTCAGAACATGTTCATCCCCAGGGCTGCAGTTTCCTTGGTTGCTGGGTCGCCGTCGGTTATGTAGCTATGTAGCCGGCAGCGTCATAGCAACCAATAACACGCCCCTGGTCCTATTCAGCTGCTAGCTGGGAGTTTCCCGTCATTGACCAAATATGGCCATTGTCAAATCTGCATATTGATGTGAGGCAGCATCTCTTGCTACATTCAGCTGGTAACTGGGGAATCTCCCAGCCGGAAGTTCAGTGAGGCCAGAGATACATCATTGGTTGCCAAGAGGCTGGTAGCTGCTGCTGGCATCCAAGCAACCTACAGACCATGAGTGAGGAGCTTCCATATTCATGACAGCTTCCCAGCCTAGACCTCCACTCTCTCATTACACCAACTTAGAGTTGGTCTTAAATACCACCAGTTTGCTTATCTGCGAACTGTTGGTAGTTCTTGTGAATTTGTTGTAACCATAGCCAGGTCTTACCTCTGTCTACCTGGTGCTAGAAGGTACAGGGGCACCTTGATGGGGAAAGCTGATGTAAGGGGGTTCTGTGATGGACAGACATGGCATGATGTAAAGGGTCACTGGGATAGGGACACCTGCTGTAGGGGGCACCTGATGTAAGGAAGTACTCTGATGAGGACATGTGATGTAAGGGGGGCTCTCTGATGTAAGATGGCACTCTAATGGGGCCCCTGATGTAATGGGGTACACTGATTGGGCACCTGATGTAAGGGGGCACTCTGATGAGGGCACTTGATGTAAGAGGGCACTCTGATGGGGCACCTGATGTAATAGGGTACGCTGATTAGGCACCTGATGTAAGGGAGCACTCTGATGAGGACATGTGATGTAAGGGGGCATTCTGATGAGGACACCTGATGTAAGGGGGCACTCTGATGGGGGCACCTGATGTAATAGGGTACGCTGATTAGGCACCTGATGTAAGGGAGCACTCTGATGAGGACACCTGATGTAAGGGGGTGCTCTTATGGGGATACCTGCTGTAAGGAGGCACGCTGATGAGGACATGTGATGTAAGGGGACACTCTGATAGGAGTACCTGATGTAGAAGGGCACTCTTATGGGGACAGCTGATGTAAGGGGGTAGGGGCTGGTATAAGGATTTTTGATACCCTAGGCAAAACCTAATTTTGCTACCCCCCCTTGGCCCTACCCCCTTTGCCCTGCCCATGTATACCCCACCTTTGTATGTAAGTGTCCACCAAATGTAGCCTTACCATCGCCCATCAATGCAGCCACACCAGTGCCCATCAATGCAGCCTACCAGTGCCCATCATTGAATGTTTGCTTGCTTCCATTCATTCGGGAGTCGGGACACAGACACGGCCCTCCGCCGCCGCAGTGCCTCTGATACTATGTGCGAACGGAGCGGTGGCTGCTTGCTGATGCTGAGACTTAGTTGCTTGCTGCAGAGAGAAGAAAGTAGGAACACCCATGGCCGGGCGCCCTAGGCAGCTGCCTAGTTTGCCTAGTGGTAGTACCGGCCCTGTAAGGGGGTACTCTGATAGGGACTGCTGATGTAAGAGGAAACTGTGATGGGGACACTGTGATGGAGACACCTGATATCAGAGTGCACTGTGATGGGGACACCTGATGTAAGGGGGCACTGTGATGGGGACACCTGATGTAAGGGGGCACTGTGATGGGGACACCTGATGTAAGGGGGCACTGTGATGGGGACACCTGATGTAAGGGGGCACTGTGATGGGGACATCTAATGTCAGAGTGCAATGTGATGGGGACACTGATGGGGACACCTGATGTAAGAGGGTACTGTGATGGAGACACCTGATGTAAGGGGGCACTGTGATGGGGACATCTGATGTAAGGGGGTACCGTGATGGGGACACCTGATGTAAGGGGGTACCGTGATGGGGACATCTGATGTCATAGTGCAATGTGATGGGGACATCTGATGTAAGGGGGTAATGCAATGGGGACACCTGATGTAAGGGGGTACCGTGATGGGGACACCTGATGTAAGGGGGCACTGTGATGGGGACACCTGATGTCAGAGTGCAATGTGATGGGGACACTGATGGGGACACCTGATGTAAGGGGGCACTGTGATGGGGACATCTGATGTAAGGGGGTACCGTGATGGGGACACCTGATGTAAGGGGGTACCGTGATGGGGACATCTGATGTCATAGTGCAATGTGATGGGGACATCTGATGTCAGAGTGCACTGTGATAGGGACACCTGATGTAAGGGGGTACCGTGATGGGGACACCTGATGTAAGGGGGCACTGTGATGGGGACACCTGATGTAAGGGGGCACTGTGGTGGGGACATCTGATGTCAGAGTGCAATGTGATGGGGACACTGATGGGGACACCTGATGTAAGGGGGTACTGTGATGGGGACACCTGATGTAAGGGGGTACTGTGATGGGGACATCTGATGCCAGAGTGCACTGTGATGGGGACACCTGATGTAAGGGGGTACCGTGATGGGGACACCTGATGTAAGGGGGCACTGTGATGGGGACACCTGATGTCAGAGTGCAATGTGATGGGGACACTGATGGGGACACCTGATGTAAGGGGGCACTGTGATGGGGACATCTGATGTAAGGGGGTACCGTGATGGGGACACCTGATGTAAGGGGGTACCGTGATGGGGACATCTGATGTCATAGTGCAATGTGATGGGGACATCTGATGTCAGAGTGCACTGTGATAGGGACACCTGATGTAAGGGGGTACCGTGATGGGGACACCTGATGTAAGGGGGCACTGTGATGGGGACACCTGATGTAAGGGGGCACTGTGGTGGGGACATCTGATGTCAGAGTGCAATGTGATGGGGACACTGATGGGGACACCTGATGTAAGGGGGTACTGTGATGGGGACACCTGATGTAAGGGGGTACTGTGATGGGGACATCTGATGCCAGAGTGCACTGTGATGGGGACACCTGATGTAAGGGGGTACCGTGATGGGGACACCTGATGTAAGGGGGCACTGTGATGGGGACACCTGATGTAAGGGGGTACTGTGATGGGGACACCTGATGTAAGGGGGCACTGTGATGGGGACATCTGATGTCAGAGTGCACTGCAATGGGGACACCTGATGTAAGGGGGTACTGTGATGGGGACACCTGATGTAAGGGGGCACTGTGATGGGGACATCTGATGTCAGAGTGCACTGCAATGGGGACACCTGATGTAAGGGGGTACCGTGATGGGGACACCTGATGTAAGGGGGCACTGTGATGGGGACACCTGATGTAAGGGAGTACTGTGATGGGGACACCTGATGTAAGGGGGCACTGTGATGGGGACACCTGATGTAAGGGGGTACTGTGATGGGGACACCTGATGTAAGGGCGCACTGTGATGGGGACACCTGATGTAAGGGGGTACTGTGATGGGGACACCTGATGTAAGGGGGCACTGTGATGGGGACATCTGATGTCAGAGTGCACTGCAATGGGGACACCTGATGTAAGGGGGTACTGTGATGGGGACACCTGATGTAAGGGGGCACTGTGATGGGGACATCTGATGTCAGAGTGCACTGCAATGGGGACACCTGATGTAAGGGGGTACTGTAATGTGGACACCTGATGTAAGGGGCACTCTGTTCTATGGAACATTATATGTATCTATCACATGTACCCCATAAACCATGAGATTCAGGCCTCTGCTAGATAAAAAATATATACTGGGCAGACCTTATTGAATGTTAATTCAATGCCCCAGGCCTAGGCGATTTTCTATGTACCCTGCTTTATGGATTCAATAAAGAATTGACCCTGTAATGTTGTGTCTCCATCCATCACATTGAAACAAATCATTATTTTCTGTCTTGCTCTATATAATTTGATCTTACAATCTGGTTGCAGATAGCAGCAGCCCCCCTTTTATGCCTTGGGGTTTGTAGGTTGAACATATTTATCTATGGAATGTAGGATTCTCGGTATGGTGGAATGTATCAAACGCTATGCGGGAAGCTTAGCCATGCCGGTAGGACAGGAACGGCAAGGGGTCTGCGGATGGGGCGTGGAGACAGAACACAATAGGAGAAATCCAGGGCGGAGTATTTAATTAAATGCGTTCTCGCCTGAAATTTGTATCGCTTTCATTACACCAACATTTTGATTAGTCACGGGCTGAAGAGGAAATAAAGCACATTGGGGTTACACCAAGTGTACAGATCTTGTTTGACTTGTTGATTTCTCGAACTGGCTGACTCAGGTACAGAAGATTATACTGTATGTAAATATCATCAATTACCGATCGCAGTCCCCGGGCCGTTCTCTGCCCATAGTGGAGCCGACAGATTTTCTGGATTTTCCAGAATTTTTACATGGTTGGGGGCTTTTTTAGGCCACAATGAGCATCAAAACACCAGATATAACATGTATTATGGTAAAGCACGGTAATGTACTGTATATGGGTGTTGCCGTACATGAACACTCATTGTTACCCCCATCCCAACATATACTATGGGCCAGATTCAGGTACCTGCGCTGCGGCGTGACGTATCTCGTTTACGTTACACCGCCGCAAGTTTTCAGCGCAAGTGCTTGATTCACAAAGCACTTGCCTGTAAACTTGCGGCGGTGTAACGTAAATGCGTTCGGCGCAAGCCCGCCTAATTCAAATGGGGCGGGTGACCACGTGTCCCAGATTGCCCGGGACAGTCCCGCATTTTGCAGGTCTGTCCCGGGCACCTTCATTTCAGGATAATACAGTGTCCCGGAATGAAACTGACACAGCCACCCCCCCCAAAGCCTAACTAATGCCCCCAAAAAAGGCCGCCACATCACTGCTTTACTCACTGACAGTACTTGTCCTGGCCGGGAATGCCTGGAGGAGCACAATCCCCGCCCCCTGCTTGTGATTGGAGAAATCCTAAATCCCGCCTCTTGTGTCCAATCACTGTGCTGTGATTCGTTACAGCACAAGCTGATTTTTGGGAAGGGGGTGTCCCTGAATTTGTAGTTTGGAAATGTGGTCACCCTAGGCGTGTACCATTTAAATTAGGTGCGTTCCCGCGCCGAACGTTCTGCGCATGCTCCGTTAGGAAATTTCCCGCCGTGCTTTGCGCGAAATTACGGCGCCCCGACTTGTTTTTTGAACGACCCCAGATATCGCCCCAACACTCTGACCCCGCTACACCCCAGATATCCCCCCAGCACTCTGACCCCGCTACACCCCAGATATCCCCCCAACACTCTGACCCCGCTACACCCCAGATATCCCCCCAACACTCTGACCCCGCTACACCCCAGATATCCCCCCAACACTCTGACCCCGCTACACCCCAGATATCCCCCCAACACTCTGACCCCGCTACACCCCAGATATCCCCCCAGCACTCTGACCCCGCTACACCCCAGATATCCCCCCAACACTCTGACCCCGCTACACCCCAGATATCCCCCCAGCACTCTGACCCCTCTACACCCCAGATATCCCCCCAGCACTCTGACCCCTCTACACCCCAGATATCCCCCCAGCACTCTGACCCCTCTACACACCAGATATCCCCTGCCTCCTGCCTACTCGATTTCTGTTTACCTGCACTGTCTCCATTGTAGGGGCCCCACAGCATTACTTTGCCCAGGGGCCCATGATGCTATTAAGACGGCCCTGGTGCACAAAGCAAGTTCCATAAAGACATAGATGAGCGAGTTTGGGAAAGAGAAACTTGCCCTGCACCTCAACCTGAAAGAGTATCTTTGGGATGAATTAGAGTGGAGACTGCGAGCCAGGCCTTCTCATCCATATCAGTGCCTGACCTCACAAATGCGCTTCTGGAAGAATGGTCAAACATTCCCATAGACACACTCCTAAACCTTGTGGACGGCCTTCCCAGAAGAGTTGAAGCTGTTATAGCTGCAAAGGGCGGGGCCAACTCAACATTGAACCCTACGGACTAAGACTGGGATGCCATTAAAGTTCATTTGCGTGTAAAGGCAGGCGTCACAATACTTTTGGTAATGTAGTATATACACCTCTGAGCAGTGGGCTAGATTCAGGTACCGCTGCGCACTTCTTACGGAGGCGCAGCGTACCGTTTTTGCCCTGCGCCCCCGCAAATTATCTGCGCTACGCTTCATTCACGAAGCAGTAGCCACGTAATTTGCGTGGGCGCTCCTCAAACATGCCCGGCGTAAGGGCGCGTAATTTAAATGATCCCGTAGGGGGCGTGGATCATTTAAATTAGGCGCGTTCCCGCGCCGAACGTAGTGCGCATGCTCCGTCGGGAAACTTTCCCGACGTGCATTGCGGTAAATGACGTCGCAAGGACGTCATTTGCTTCAAAGTGAACGTAAATGGCGTCCAGCGCCATTCACTTACGCAAACGACATAACATTTTAACTTTGCGACACGGGAACGACGGGTATACGTAGCATTGGCTGCCCCTGCTAATAGCAGGGGCAGCCTTACGCGAAAACCGCCGTACGCAAACGACGTAAACTGCGTACGCAGGGCTCGCGTAACGTTGTGAATCGGCGTTAGTATGCAATTTGCATACTATACGCAGAGCACAACGGCAACGCCACCTAGCGGCCATCGCAAGAATGCAGCCTAAGATATGCGGGCATAGGAGCCTTATGCCAGTCATATCTTAGGCTGCAGTCGGCGTATCAAGGTTCCTGAATCAGGAGCATTCGTTACGCCGGCGCAAGTAAGCAATTGCGCTGCGTAACTATGGTTACGCAGGCGCAATTGCTCTCTGAATCCGGGCCATTGTTTTCAAAAAGTGCACAATGTTGTGGTGTGAATGGGACCACATGAACATTTTTCCTGGTGCCTAAAAATGAAAGTTCCCCCAATATAACTTTTTTAAAGCCCCATCTTGCCTAGTGTTGGATGATCCTCCATTCACATACTCGCCCACGCAGCATAGTCAGCGTTTCCCCAACACTGTTCAAAGTGAAAGAAAAAAAAGTTTTAGCTTTTAACATTTATTTTGGGACTTGAGTCAGTTGTTTTGCAATTTAAAGGGCATAGTCCGCCCCCGGGCTTTTTCGGCTTTGTCATAACTAAAGTGATATTTCAGTTCAAGATGTAGCCTGGAGGGCGTAGGCCGGGTTCAGATTGGTGAAATGCCTTAGCGCATGCACGTTATTTAGAATGTTAAAGGGGTTGTAAAGGTTTGTTTTTTATTTTCTAAATACGGTAGGTTCCTTTAAGCTAGTACATTGTTGGTTCACTTACCTTTTCCTTCCATTTCCCTTCCCTTCTTTTCTTTGTCTGAATTTCTCACTTCCTGTTCCTTCCCAGTATGCTTGCCCCCATCATTCGAGCCGTTCTGGCTGGGGGTTAGTCAGCGTGCTCTCCCCCTCCCTTGGGACTACATCCCTGCGGGGAGACACTACCAAAATCTGAACCTTTTGTTTTGGGTCTACTGGACACACCTTCTCTGCAATACTTAGGGCCAGATCCACATACATTTCGATCGGCGCAGCGTATCAGAGATCCACTACGCCGCCGTACCTTACCTGGCATATATTCGAATCCTCAGCGAGTTCGCGCCGTAAGTTACGGCGGCGTACTGTATTTCTGGTGGCGGATTTCAAATTGGGCGGGTTGGGGGCGGGATTAATTTAAATGAAGCGCGTCCCCGCGCCGAATGAACTGCGCATGCGTCGTCCCAAAATTTTCCGCCGTGCATTGCGCTAAATTACGTCGCTAGAACCAAATTTTTTTTAACTTAGCAGGGGCAAGTTTACGCTTACGGAAACGTCGTAAATGCACTGCGTCGTCCGCGCGTACGTTCGGGAATCTCGCGTAAATGGCTAATTTGCATAGACGACGGGGAAAACGACGAGGCGACACCTAGCGGCGGGAAAAAAAAATTGCATTCAAGATCTGACAGTGTAAGAGCCTTACGCCTGTCAGATCTAAGGGATATCTATGTGTAACTGATTCTAAGAATCAGTCGCATAGATACAACGGCCCAGATAGACGGCGCAAATGGCGTTGCGCCGTCGTAAGCCCTTTGAGAATCTGGGCCTATCAGTATAATTGTGATAAAATAAATCTCAAGTATCACCACCCAAAGTTCCAGCACCATCCATTAACTACTCCTCCCCTTTTGTCCTCCATAGCTGCCAGAACTAGCCTGGCTTGGATGGGTGGAGTAACAGAAACCAAAAGTGGACCTATTATTAAAACTCCGCTTAGCATAAATCAATAGGCAGACGTCGGCTCCACCAAATGAAATGACATGGGTGCTGTGAGTAAACTCTGCTGCTCCTGACCTTCCCTTCCCATGACATAAAGCCTAGGTAAGGATCACATGGTTATTAGATAAAAGGAGGACTTTGGATGTTTCACATAAGTTGCCGACCGCGCACGGCAGCTTTACTGCTACAGTGCAGGCTGGCTGCGCAGAATCTCTCACACACACACATACATACATACATACATACATACGGGTTGTCCCGATACCGATACCAGTATTCCAGCCATGTCCCCCACATATTCCAGCCATGTCCCCCACATAATGTATACCCATTTGCGGGAGTACTCGTACTCCCGCAAATACCCCCGATACTGAAATAGAATACTTGTTCCCCCCCGCCGCCGTCGCCGCAAAGCCGCCGCCGTTAATCAGCGTGCGGGGAACATTACAGCTTTCGTTTGAATAGCTGTATCCCCGCCGCGTATAGACACTCCCCCTTGTGCGGGATTGGACGGATGATCTGTCCAATCCCGCGCAAGGGGGAGTGTCTATACGCGGCGGGGATACAATTATTCAAACTAAAGCTGTAATGTTCCCTGCACGCTGATTAACGGCGGCACGTGCGGCATCATCAAGGTATGTAGGACATGGCTGCATTATGTGGGGGACATGGCTGCATTATGTGGGGGACATGGCTGCATTATGTGGGGGACATGGCTGCATTATGTGGGGGACATGGCTGCAATATGTGGGGGACATGGCTGCAATATGTGGGGGACATGGCTGCAATATGTGGGGGACATGGCTGCAATATGTGGGGGACATGGCTGCATTATGTGGGGGACATGGCTGCATTATGTGGGGGACATGGCTGCAATATGTGGGGGACATGGCTGCATTATGTGGGGGACATGGCTGCATTATGTGGGGGACATGGCTGCATTATGTGGGGGACATGGCTGCATTATGTGGGGGACATGGCTGCATTATGTGGGGGACATGGCTGCAATATGTGGGGGACATGGCTGCAATATGTGGGGGACATGGCTGCAATATGTGGGGGGACATGGCTGCAATATGTGGGGGACATGGCTGCAATATGTGGGGGGACATGGCTGCATTTGGGGACACATTTCAAAAAAGTATGGGTATTCGGTATCGGCGAGTACTTGAAAAAAAGTATCGGTACTTGTACTCAGTCCTAAAAAAGTGGTATCGGGACAACATACATACATACATACATACATACATACAATTCTGCTTTTCCAGGTAGAGTGTGCATGTGCACGCCGCCAGCAGCAGGCTGTGCTGTGATTGGTCACACCACAAGTCCATCAGCTGGTGCCAGCCAGTGGATGACCGCTGGCAACTGCTGATCGGCAAGGAGGAAGACAGGATGGAGCTCTGTGTATGTAAACAAAGCAAAGCTCTGTCCTGTCAGTGGGGATGTGCTGGTTTTTGTTTCCCTGAAAAAACAACAACATACAGTAGATCCTTGGATTACGAGCATAATCCGTTCCAGGAGAATGCTTGTAATCCAAAGCACTCGCATATCAAAGCGATTTTCCCCATAGAAGTCAATGGAAACAAAGATAATTAGTTCCACATTAACTTCTATGGCATGCAACACCGCATGTGGCCAGAGGTGGGGGGGCGTCGGAAAGCCTTTGGAAATACTTCGAGGACAGGCACCCCCGCACCTCTGGCCAAATGCGGTACTGCACACCCCATTAGCTTGAATGCGACACTCGCAAACTGAGTCAGAATAAAAAAAAAAGTTGCTCGTTATTCACAACGCTCATTAACCGTGTTACTCGTAAACCGATGTTCCACTGTATCTCTAATGCCTCGTACACACGGCCGGACTTTTTTTCTCTCGGAAAGTCCGGCCGTGTGTAGCCTCCATCGGACGTCCGACGGACCTTAGATAGAGAATCTGTTCTCTTTCTGTCTGTCGGACTTCCAACGGGGTCAAAAGTCCGACCATGTGTACAAGGCATTAGTCTCGGTTCACACTAGTGCGGTTTCAAAGTCGCCCGATTTTGAAGCCGCGCGGCACAGAGCGACTATATAGCGGTTTGCAAACAACTTTTTTAACAGAAGTCAATGCAAGTTGCTCTGAAGTCGCCCCCAAGTAGCGCGGGAACCTTTTTCTAAATCGGAGCGACTTGAGTCGCTCCGATTTCCATTGCACTGCACTGAATGGGGCGCGACCTGTCAGGGGACCATGTCACCCGACAGGTCACCCCAGTGAAAGCAGCCTTAAGTGAAAGCAGTACACAGTACACACATAAACACTGGCCTAGGCACACATTTAACCCTTTGCTCACCTTAGATGTTTAACCCCTTTCCCAGCCAGTGTCATTAGTAGGGGCGGCTAGAAACGAATAGCCGCGCCCTCGTCCCGGATCGCTCCCCGCTGGTTTCCGACCGCCGCATGTACCGGGGGGGGGGGGTCCCGATCGGACCCCCGACCCCGGGAAAGGCAGGGACGTACATGTACGCCCGTACGTGCCATTCTGTGGACGTACATATAGATGCGGCGGCGTTAACCGGTTAAATGTAACCATATTGCTACACTTAGAGGCGTCTCTCATTCATCCTCTAGGAAGAGGATGAATGAATGTTGACTCCTGTGCACAGAAAGGAGCAATGACAACCCATAGCTGTTCCTGTTCCTGTATCTGTGTGTACGTTTTATCAGCAGTCACCTTCTTCAAGGTCAGTGTCCCTGCCAGAGCCACCGCGTGGAATGCAGCCTGCAAACACCTTATCTCTGTGTGGCTCCTGGCACTTATGATTATTTTACTTTAACAAGATAAGTAATATCTAAAAAAGGTATAAAAAAAAAACATCTGCGATAATTTATTATAACCGCTTAACCTTCTGCAGCTTCTCCGCTGCCGCGCAGGAACAAGAATCCTCAGACGCCTTGTTTTAGATCTATGCTAGAATGATTTCTGTAATGTAGGTGTTGATAAGTAAATTAATATGTATGGAGACACTAGAAGATTTGCACACAGGTTCAGACCGTATAGTGCCTCTGGTGCTGTCTGTAGATCTATAACTATAAAAAAGGTACATAAAACGCACAGTCAGTAGCGATTTATAGTTTAATTGTGAGAAATAACATCTTGATTAGTTATTTCTTTACATTTTTATAGCTACATTGTTGGAATAAAAAAACAGTCAACACTGTTTTGTTTACATGATGTTGCTTGTGTGAGATAAGATGTGTATTAGAGGTCGACTGATATGGGTTTTTTTCTGGCCGATGCCGATATTTAGAAATTGGGGTGGCCAATGGGCGATATATGATGCCAATTTTTGCGGCCGATTTTTTTTTTTGGGCAGGTGCCACTAGCAGATGGCACTGAAACGTGGCACTGGTTGGCAGGTGGCACCAATTGGCACTGGAACGTGGCACTGGTTAGCAGTGGCACTGGTTGGCAGTGGCACTGGATAACACTTGTCACTGGATAGCACAGATTGGCACTTGCAGGTGTAACTGATTGGCAGATTGCACTAATTGGCACTGGCAGGTGGCACTGGTTGGCATTGGCAGATGACACCGTTTGGCATTTCTCAGATGGCACTTGTTGGCATTGGCAAATGGCACTGGCAGGCACTGGTTGGCATTGGCAGATTGCACTGGCAGGCACTGGTTGGCATTGGCAGATGGCACCGGCAGGTTTCACAGCCGATGGTGTAACTTTGAAACTGCTCTCTGCTACGCCGCGTGTATGAAACTGTATGGAGAGAGAGGAGCTGAAGCATTCAGCGCAATTTCAGAGGTGGGCGGCACCCAGGGGTGGGCGGGATCCAGCAGCTATCCAGCCAATGATTGGTTTGTTTGAGAAAGGGGCGGGGCCACATGCACGTAGTGGCCCGCCCAGATCCCATCCTATTGGCAAGCATTGGATAGCCTGGTCCCGCCCACCCCGACATTCACCCTTAATTATGAGAGGTCAGGTCCTCCCTCTCTCCCTACAGTTACACACCGCGGCGCTGCTCTGCCAACAGTGTGGAGAAGGGAGAAGGATTCTCCACACTCTGAAGGCAGAGGTGCGGTGACTGCAGTCAGTGTTATATCGGCCCAATTTGGAGAATAATCGGCCGATTTCTCCAAAATGGCCAAATATCGGCCGATATATCGGTCGACCTCCAATGTGTATACAGCAAAATAGGGCTTAAAGCGGAGTTCCACCCAAAAATGGAACTTCCACTTTTCGGGAAAACTGCCATGAGAGCTTTTGGCCGGGAAAACCGGCCATGTGTATGCTCCATATAAGTTTTCCCGACGAGAAAACTGCTGAAAAAAAAAAGAAAAAAGATTCAGCTGTCTTTTTTCTCGTCGGGATTCCCGGGGGGAAAAACGCGCATGCTCAGAATCCAGTATGAGACGGGAGCGCTTGTTCTGGTAAAACTAGCGTTCGTAATGGAGATAGCACATTCATCACGCTCTAATGGACTGAGAAGCAGAAAGTCTGAAAAGCGCGAATTGTCTCTCACCAAACTTTTGCCAACATGAGGATCAGCAAAAGCAGACCAAAGGGTGGCGCCATCCGAATGGAACTTCCCCTTTATAGTCCCGTAGTACGTATGTACATATAGTTGGCTGAAAAAGTTATGCCGGCCCACTCCCTTCGCACAAATTCCACGGATTTGTCCGATGGAAATCCGATCGTGTGTACGAGGCTTTAGACTTAGTACTGGACAGCCAGTCGTTCCAGTGCTGGATGCCGCTGGGGCTCACAAGAGCTGCTGAGTGCCATTTTAAAAGGCCACCCAAGATTTAAAGCGGAGTTCCACCAAAAATGGAACTTCCGCTTTTCGGAACCCCTCCCCATCCGGTGTCACATTTGGCACCTTTCAGGGGCGAGGGGGTGCAGATACCTGTCTAAGACAGGTATTTGCACCCACTTCCGGGAATACACTCCTGCGGCAGTCACGCCCTTACCCGCACCCCCGCTGTCTTCTGGGAAAACACTGTTCCCAGGAGAGAGCGGGGACCAGTGACGCAACGCTTCACTTCCCGATTCCCTCACCGAGGATAGCAGCGGGTGCACCCGAGGGACGAGCGATTGCTCGGCCTCGGCTGCTGACATCGCGGGCGCGCTGGACAGGTAAGTGAGCAGCTGCAGTATTTGTAGCTGCTGGCTTTTGAAAAAAAATAATAAAATAATTTGCTGGAATCTCCCTTAAGCGAAGAAGAAATGTTTTCACGGAACCAAGCTTTGTCTAAACACTTCTTCAAGCCATAAAAAAAAAAAACAGACAGAGGCTCCAACACCCTCCCAGCTCTCTCCAAAACTGGAGTTCCACCAAAACTCAGCTTTTGGACGGAAATTCCAACCGTGTGTAGGCTCCATCGGACTTTTGCTCTTGGCACTTTTGCCAACAAAAGATTGAGAGCTGGTTCTCAAATTTTCCGCTGGAAAAAATTGGCAATTCCGAACGCCTGCTCAGACACGCAAAATTCCAACATGCTCGGAAACGGTTCGACACATGCTCAGAAGCATTGAACTTAATTTTCTCGGCTCGTCGTACTGTTGCACGTCACCGCGTTCTTGACGGCCGAAAGTTCAGAGAACTTTTGTGTGACCGTGCGTATGCGAGCCAAGATTGAGCGGAATTCCGTCTGAAAAACCATCCAAAGTTTTTCAGACGGAAAATCTGATCGTGTGTACGGGGCATTAGCCGGGAGTGTGCGTTTAATATAGAAAACTTGAGGCAGTGGGGTAGATTCAGAGAGAATTTCTTCTTTCTGTATTCAGAAAGCAAGATACGCCGACATTAGCCTAAGATATGACTGGCATAAGTCTTACGCCGCCGTATCTTAGGGTGCATTTTTACGCTGGCCGCTAGGTGGCGCTCCCGTCGTTTTCGGCGTAGATTATGCAAATTACCTAGTTACGCCGATTCACAAATGTACGTGCGCCCAGCGGTAGTTTTTTACGTCGTTTGAGTAAGTCGTTTTCGGCGTAACGTTGCTCCTGCTATTAGGAGGCGCAGCCAATGTTAAGTATGGACGTCGTTCCCGCTTCGAAATTTGAATTTTTTACGTTGTTTGCGTAAGTCGTTCGCGAATAGGGCTGGACGTAATTTACATTCACGTCGAAACCAATACATCGTTGCGGCGTACTTGAGAGCAATGCACACTGGGATATGTACACGGCCGGTGCATGCGCCGTTCGTAAAACACGTCAAGTCATAACACATTAGCATAAAACACGTCAAGTCATAACACATTAGCATAAAACACGTCAAGTCATAACACATTAGCATAAAACACGCCCCCCCTTCCACATTTGAATTACGCGGGCTTACGCCGACCCCATTTACGCTACGCCGCCGCAACTTACGGAGCAATTGCTTTGTGAATACTGCACTTGCTCCTGTAAGTTGCGTCGGCGTAGCGCAAATACAATATGCTGCGCCGCCGTAACTAGGTGCGCAGGTACCTGAATCTGCCCCAGTGTCTTCTTTTCCACACCATAGCACGTTCACGATCCAGGGTGCAGGTGCGAACAAACTCATTACAAATAATGAATTTTAGATTCAATTGGGTTTTTAATCAGTAAGCAATGCAAAGAGCAGCCATTATAATTGGAATAGTGCGATCACATCCCGGTTCCCCTTCCCAAACTTTGCTGATGTGTGTAGAAATGACTATCTACCCCCCCCCCCCCCCCCCCCAACCCCCCACCCTCCTTCACATCTCATCTAGAATCTATATACAGACTTGCACTCCTTAAAATAATGGGTTCGTTTCTCAACATCTAAATAGATAGCGTCTCCTTCCCCGCTGGGGAAATAATTGCTCTTTCAAAGGAAGTTAACCGGCTGCAATTGTAGTTTATTAATTAGGATTATTTTTACAGGAAAGAAAAATCATTTTACAGAGAATCTTATCTAATCGCAAAGTTGAATATTACTGTAAAAGGAACCAGTCACAACGGGGCTCATACAAGAATTCAAATATTAACTCCGGGAGAAGCAAATATTGTCCTGTGTATTTTTACTGGAATCTTGGCGCGCTTTGTGTATTTCTTCCAGATCCCTTAAGTCAGGGGTCTCCAAACCTTTCAAACCAAGGGCCAGTTTTCTTTCCTTCAGACTTTAGGAGGGCCGGATTGTGGCCAGTGAGGGTAGAATATGTCCTGGGACCAGCATCGGTGAGAATAAATATGGCCTTAGGCCCCTTTCACATTGAGGAGTTTTTCAGGCGGTACAGCGCTAAAAATAGCGCTGCTATCGCGCCTGAAAAACTCCTTCACTGCAGACTCAATGTGAAAGCCCGAGGGCTTTCACACTGAGGCGATGCGCTGGCGGGAGACAAAAAAATCTCCTGTCAGCAGCATCTTTGGAGCGGTGAGAGGAGCGGCATGTATACCGCTCCTTCACCGCTCCTTCCCATTGAAAACAATGGGAAACCGCGGCAATACCGCCCGCAATGCGCCTCTATAGAGGCGCATTGCGGGCGTTATTAACTCTTTATCGGCCGCTAGCGGGGGTTAATACCGCACCGCTAGCGGCTGATACCCGCGGCAATTCCGGCGGTATAGCGCCGCTATTTTTAGCGGCGTTATACCGCCACCGCAGCTCCCGCCCCAGTCTGAAAGGGGCCTTAAAGCGGGGGTTCACCGTATTAATAAAAAAAATTATAATAAATAAAATAAATAAAATTCGGCATAGTAGCGCGAGCTACAGTATGCCTCTCTTTTTTTTTTTGCCCCGTACTCACTGTGTAATCGTAGAGACAAGATTCCGACTCCCCTCGGGGAATGGGCGTTCCTATGGAGAGGGAAGGTGATTGACGGCCGGCTCTGGCACGTCACGCTTCTCCGGAAATAGACGAAATAGGACTTGGCGCTTCACGGCGCCTGCGCATAGTCTGTGCGCAGGCGCCGTATAGCGCCGTGAAGAGCCGAGACCTGTTCCGGCTGTCTTCGGGGAGCGTGACGTGCCAGAGCCGCCCGTCAATCACCTTCCCTCTCCATAGGAACGCCCATTCCCCGCGGGGAGTCGGAATCTTGTCTCTACGATTACACAGCGAGTACCGGGCTAAAAAAATAAAGACAGGCATACTGTAGCTCGCGCTACTATGCCGAATTTTATGCTAAAATGTTGTCATGGAGGGTGAACCACCGCTTTAAGGTTTGTGGTCAGTAGGAGTAGTAGTAGTGCCCCTATTAGTAATAAGAATAGTATCCCATCATTGGTATCAGTGGAAGATATAGCGCCCCCTTGTTGGTGTCAGTGGAAGGAATAGTGCCCCAAAGGGCCGGATAAAGGTTAGCAAAGGGCCACATCTGGCCCTCGGGCCACAGTTTGGACACCCCTGCCTTAAGTAATCCAGTGTGAAACTTTTCCTCTGTGCAAGAGCGTCCTGTAACAATCTTTTCGACCCTCTACAGTCTGGCTTCTGTCCACAACATTCCACTAAAACTGCCCTACAAAGCCCACCAATGACCGAATAACTGCTAAAACCAATGGCCGGTACTCCATACCGCGTGCACACGGTTAGAATTTCCGACAACAAATGTTCGATGTGAGCTTGTTGTCGGAAAATCCGGCCGTGTGTACGCTCCATCGGACATTTGCTGTCGGAATTTCCGACATCAAATGTTTGAGAGCTGGTTCTCAATTTCTCCAACAACAAAATTTCTTGGCGGAAATTCCGAGCGTGTGTATCCAATTCCGACACACTGCCTATTGAACTTAAAGTGGATGTCACAATGTAGAGTATAAGATTTCCTATCATCTGTGCCCAGTCTTGCCACACAGAGTTAATCCAGCTCTGAGCAATCCTCTTTTATTGTTCAGTGAAAATTAACAGACTTCCAGATAAAAACCTGTCTAAATAAAAAGTCCTTTCCTCTCTCCTTGCTTTGAGTGACAGGTTATTTACATATCTAGCTTGGACATGTTTATCATATGTTATGTTAATCATAATATGAGGTGATCCACAGTATAAAAAGTGAGAAATCCACCCCTCCCCCACATAACACATCCTGGTAATATACAATGAACTGTGGATCACCTCATATTATGCAGTACCGCGTTTGGCCTGAGGTGGGGGGGGGGGGCACCGGAGCCGAGCGGGCCTGCAGCCCCATAGGACAGTCAGAGTAGAATGAAACTCCTCCTACAAGCTTTGACTAGACACTCATAGAAGTCACAAGACTGCTATATACTGCTGATGAGAAAAGGTATTTATCAGTTTATATTTACCAAAATAATTGCATGCCCATGTTCTGTGTGCTATGGGAGACCAGATGTAGGGAATGGAGGCTCTGGGGTTTAATAATACTTTCATAGCTGGATTCAGGTAGTTGAGCCCAACGTTAGGCAGGCGTAGCGTATCGTATTTACGCTACGCCGCCGTAAGTTAGAGAGGCAAGTGCTGTATTCACAAAGCACTTGCGTCCTAAGTTACGGCGGCGTAGCGTAAATGTGCCGACCTAAGCGCGCCTAATTCAAATTGTGAAGAGGTGGCCGTGTTTTATGCTAATAAATTGTGACCCGACGCAATTGACGTTTTTTACGAACGGCGCATGCGCCGTCCGTGGACATATCCCAGTGCACATGCTCCAAATTTCGCCGCAAAGACTTATTGGTTTCGACGTGAACGTAAATTACGCCCAGCCCCATTCACGGATGACTTACGCAAAGGACTTAACATTTTTAAAATTCGACTCGGGAACGACGGCCAGACGTCCATACTCAACATTGGCTGCGCCATCTTTTTGGTGGAATGACTTTAGGTCTAAAACCGCCTTACGTAAACGGCGTATCTTAACTGCGACGGGCAAGCGTACGTTCGTGAATAGGCGTATCTCGCTGATTTACACATTCTAGGCGTAAATCAGCGTACACGCCCCTAGCGGCCGGCGGAAATAGGCAGCTAAGATACGACGGCGTAGGAGACTTACGCCGGTCGTATCTTAGCAACATTTAAGCGTATCTCAGTTTGAGCATACGCTTAATGTTACGACGGCGCGGATTCGGAGTTACGCCGGCGTATCTACTGATACGCCCGTCGTAAGTTTCCTGAATCTGGCTATAAGTTTACATCAGGTTGACTCCACAACGATTTTATTCATGGCAAACCAGCTGTACGTTCTTTACACAAAGCACTAATGTGATTTGGTAATGCTAATATATGCCTGGCTGATTCATTTTAATGATAGGTCCACTTTAACATGCACAACCCATGACGTCTGACAAGAAGCAATACTGATTACTCTCATTGTTTAAGCTCTATTATTAAATGAACTTTTAAATATTAATTTAATGCGATTGCAGCATTCCCTCTATTATTTGTGACAAAGTAGCCCAACGAGTCCAAACAAGCGCAGTCATGATGTACAAGGAGCGTGATCACGTGTCGGCAGGCCAGGATCACCTTGCATTAATTTAACTACTTCCCGACCTGCTGCCGCAGTTCTACGGCAGCAGGTCGGCTCCCCTGCGCGAGAGCCTGTACAATAACGTCGGCTCTCTCTGCGGCCCCCGCTCGTCGGTGACTCCCGTGCCCGGCGGGCGCGATCGCCGCCGGGCACCCGCGATTGCTCGTTACAGAGCGGGGACCGGGAGCTGTGTGTGTAAACACACAGCTCCCAGTCCTGTCAGGGAGAGAAATGCTGATCTTCTGTTCATACAATGTATGAACAGCGATCAGTCATTTCCCCTAGTGAGGCCACCCCCCCTACAGTTAGAACACACCCTGGGAACATACTTAACGCCTTCCCCGCCCCCTAGTGTTAACCCCTTCACTGCCAGTGGCATTTTTATAGTAATCCAATGCATTTTTATAACACGGATCACTATAAAAATGCCAATGGTCCCAAAAATGTGTCAAGTGTCCGCCATAATGTCGCAGTACCGAAAAAAAAAAAAAAAAAAAAAACGCTGATCGCCGCCATTACTAGTAAAAATAAAATATTAATAAAAATGCAATAAAACTATCCCCTATTTTGTAAACGCTATAACTTTTGCGCAAACCAATCAAACGTTTATTGCATTTTTTTTTTACAAAAAATATGTAGAAGAATACGTATCGGCCTAAACTGAGGAAAATGTTTTTTTTTTTTTTTTTATATATATATATTTTTGGGGGATATTTATTATGGTAAAAAGTAAAAAATATAATTTTTTTTCAAAATTGTTGCTCTATTTTTGTTTATAGCTCAAAAACTAAAAACCGCAGATGTGATCAAATAGCACCAAAAGAAAGCTCTATTTGTGGGGAAAAAAGGACGCCAATTTTGTTTGGGAGCCACGTCGCACGACCGCGCAATTGTCAGTTAAAGCAACGCAGTCCCGAATCGCAAAAAGTGCTCTGGTCTTTGACCAGCAATATGGTCCAGGGGTTAAGTGGTTAAAGCGTATGTTGTGTTTTTTTTTACTGTTGCCCTTTGGGCAGATTTAGGCAATTTTTTTGTTGACCTTTGACTCTGGTACAGGGGGAAAAAAATCACAATTTTGGGCCACAGGCAGCAGAGGGGTGTTAAAACAAGCGGTTGATGCATGTTTTTACGGTCCCCTGAACGCCCACCTTCAAATTTATATGGCGGTCACAGGGATATGGGGTAAAGGTGTAGCGCTAAAGATTGGTGATGATAAACGAAAAGTTCATGCAGGAAAATTTAATAATGCGAAGATGCCAGAAAGTTCATAATATAATCCAAAAATGAAGGAATTCAGTGAGACGTGGAAAGGCGTCACCAACACCCGACATAACTGACCCTTACCGTCGGTGCGTAGGGTGTACACAAAGAATAGGTTAATCAAGGCTGTAATCCTGATTCCTCCTATTCATTGAGCAGACCGATATAGATGAAGGGATCTTGTTTTCAATGGCCCAACAGGTGTGCTTGATTTTTAATCTCAGCGAGGTTACACGCACCCTCCAGGGAATCAAGCCCAGTAGTCACATGGATAAAAAGGGAAAAGAATACGCTCATTGCGCTTTTTTTTATATCGGTTAGGTATCCATCGGTTAAATTTAAAACAAGTTAGGTTATTTATCCCTTCGGTTAAAAAAAAAAGCCATGGCGCCCACATACGATCGGTTTGGACCGATGAAAACGGTCCATTAGATCGTTCTCATCGGTTTAACCGATCGTGTGTACGCGGCCTAAGACTGGGATGCCATTAAAGTACTTGGGCTAGATTCAGATAGCCCGGCTTAATTTTCTGCGGACGCAACGTATCTCAGATACGTTACGCCGCCGTAATTTAGGGAGCAAGTTCCGTATTCATAAAGAACTTGCGCCCTAAGTTACGGCGGCGTAGCGTATGTGGTCCGGCGTAAGCCCGCCTAATTCAAATGTGGATGATGTGGGCGTGTTTTATTGAAAATTAATTGTGACCCCACGTATTTGAAGTTTTTTAGAAACGGCGCATGCGCCGTTCGTGAAAGAATCCCAGTGCGCATGCACGAAACTACGCCGCAAATTGTCAATGCTTTAGACGTGAACGTAACTTACGTACAGCCCTATTCGCGAACGACTTGCGCAAACGACGTAAAATTTTCAAAATTCAACGCGGGAACGACGTCCATACTTAACATAGGATACCCCTCATATAGCAGGGGTAACTTTACGCCGGAAAAAGCCTAACGTAAAAAAAATGCGCCGGGCGGACGTACGTTTCTGAATCAGCGTATCTACCTAATTAGCATATTCCTCCCGTAAATCGACGGAAGCGCCACCTAGCGGCCAGCGTAAATATGCAACTAAGATACGACGGCGTAAGAGACTTATGCCAGTCGGATCTTAGCCTAATTTCGGCGTATCTTGCTTTCTGAATACAGAAAGAAGATACGCCGGTGCAGCTTTAAATTTACGCGGCGTGTCAATAGATACGCCAACGTAAATTCTTTCTGAATCTAGCCCTATGTGTGTAAAGGCAGGCGTCCCAATACTTTTGACAATATAGTGTATATGTATATATATGCAAAAAGACGTATCTTGCAATCAACATTTTTATTTTTTTTATTTTACAGATCTTCAAAACCCTCAACAGACACAGAAAACAGACTTTTATTGTCAGGGCGATTACAACTATTTCATAGGCACGTGCAACCTCCAAGATGGCGACCTCCATACGTCGCCAAGTAAAGAATATCGTTCATAACTACACTGATGCCGAAGTGAAGGTGCGAGAAGCCACCTCAAATGACCCCTGGGGTCCTTCTGCCACTCTCATGTCTGAAATAGCTCAAATGACTTACAGCGCAGAAGTCTACCAGGAGGTTATGATGATGGTCTGGAGGAGGCTGAATGACAACGGAAAGAACTGGCGCCATGTGTATAAAGGTCTGACCCTGCTGGACTACTTGATCAAAAATGGATCGAACAAGGTGGTCCAGGAGAGTCAGGAAAATGTCATCGCTGTGCAGACTTTGAAAGACTTTCAGTTCTTCGACCGTGATGGGAGAGACCAGGGGATTAATGTGAGGGAGAAGGCCAAGGTGATCGTAGCTCTGCTGAAGGATGAGGAAAGGCTTAAGCAGGAGAGGGCCCAGGCTACGACAACAAGGAGAAGAATGACGCAAGTAACGGCAGCCATGGACAGCAGACACAGGATACGCTACAACGAAGGTAACTTAGTGGAAATGGTAATCAATTTTTTTCAATGACAAGGGCCATATTTGGCATCAGGTACTTGTGCGCCAAGGGTTCTGTGCGACTTTAGGGTTCCTCCTGAGGCAATCAAGGGTTCTGTGGGACTTTAGGGTTCCTCCTGAGGCAACCAAGGGTTCTGTGGGACTTTAGGGTTCCTCCTGAGGCAACCAAGGGTTCTGTGGGACTTTAGGGTTCCTCCTGAGGCAACCAAGGGTTCTGTGGGACTTTAGGGTTCCTCCTGAGGCAACCAAGGGTTCTGTGGGACTTTAGGGTTCCTCCTGAGGCAACCAAGGGTTCTGTGGGACTTTAGGGTTCCTCCTGAGGCAACCAAGGGTTCTGTGGGACTTTAGGGTTCCTCCTGAGGCAACCAAGGGTTCTGTGGGACTTTAGGGTTCCTCCTGAGGCAACCAAGGGTTCTGTGGGACTTTAGGGTTCCTCCTGAGGCAACCAAGGGTTCTGTGGGACTTTAGGGTTCCTCCTGAGGCAACCAAGGGTTCTGTGGGACTTTAGGGTTCCTCCTGAGGCAACCAAGGGTTCTGTGGGACTTTAGGGTTCCTCCTGAGGCAACCAAGGGTTCTGTGCGACTTTAGGGTTCCTCCTCAGGCAACCAAGGGTTCTGTGCGACTTTAGGGTTCCTCCTGAGGCAACCAAGGGTTCTGTGGGACTTTAGGGTTCCTCCTGAGGCAACCAAGGGTTCTGTGGGACTTTAGGGTTCCTCCTGAGGCAACCAAGGGTTCTGTGCGACTTTAGGGTTCCTCCTGAGGCAACCAAGGGTTCCTCCTGAGGCAACCAAGGGTTCTGTGGGACTTTAGGGTTCCTCCTGAGGTTTCTAGGGGGTTCCTTGAGTGGTGAGCCATGACCACCAATGTAAGTGGGGGATTTTCCACTACTAATGAAAGGGGTCACTCCTACACTGACCACCAATGTTAGAGGACACCACCGTTTTTACTGTCTACCTTTCTTTTTGCACCTACAGTGGAACCTCGGATTGCGAGTAACGCGGTTAACGAGCGTTTTGCAATAAGAGCACTGTATTTTTAAAAATCCTGACTCGGTTTGCGAGTGTTGTCTCTCAAAACTATCAGGATTCAAGCGGTGTGCAGTACCGCGTTTGGCCCCTTGGGCGTCGGAGCTGTTCGAAAATGCTTGGAAAACCTCAGAAAGACTCCGTTCCCGAGCCTTTCCAAGTTCAGTCGAGCTGTCCTCGGCCTTTCCAAATGTTTCCTAGGCTCTCCGGTGCCCCCCCCACCTCTGGCCACATGCGGTATTGCATGCCATTGAAGTCAATGCAGAGCAAATCATTTTCGTTTCCATTGACTTCTATGGGGAAACTCGCTTTGATATGCGAGTGCTTTGGATTACGAGCATTCTCCTGGAACGGATTATACTCATAATAAGAGGTTCCACTGTATCTGAACTTAGGGCCACCAGCCTTACATATATCTTCCGATCGACCTGGATGGGGCAAATGCCCCCCTGTCTAGTCCTCCCCTGGTTAGATTGGACTCAATAGTATCTATCAGGGCTATGGCTACTCTAAAAGCTTTGATCAACACATTGCATGTTTCTTTTTTTTTTAAAGCTTCAGAAAGCTCAACACCTGCTACAGAATTAGAACAAGCCAGGCCCCAGAGCTCAGGAGAGGAGGAACTCCAGCTACAGCTTGCCTTGGCTATGAGCAGAGAAGAGGCTGAAAAGGTAAGCTCCAGAACTTTGCTGATAAAGATTTATATTGTTGCCAGATGTGGTTGCTGCATTAGTTTTCCTTTTTTTTTTTAAGTGGTTGTAAACCTCAGACATGAAATAGGAACAAAACATATCCTTCTATAGGGTTTACTAAAGGCAAATAGACTGTGCACTTTGCAAATGCAGTTGCCCCAGAGCTTAGTAAATGAGTACAAGTTCTACTGACTTCCATCATCCTACCATATGCAAGCAACATTTTTTTTCCCCTTGCACGTGATTGGGTGTTCTTTGCAATGTGAAGCTTTACCTAATTTACTAAACTCTGGAGCAACTGCACTTTACAAAGTGCACAGTCTATTTTCCTTTAGTAAATCAACTCCATAGTGTCATCCTTGTCTGCTGCTTCAATCTTCTTTTATCTGCATGAAACACTTCTGTCAAGAGGAGGAGGAGGAAGAGGAAGGGGAAGAGGAAGAGGGGGGGGAAGAGGAAGAGGGGGGGAGGAAGGGGAAGAGGAAGAGGGGGAAGAGGAAGAGGGGGGAAGAGGGGGGGAGAGGAAGAGGGGGGAGAGGAAGAGGGGGGGAGGAAGGGGAAGAGGAAGAGGGGGAAGAGGAAGAGGGGGGAAGAGGAAGAGGGGGGGGAAGAGGAAGAGGGGGGAAGGGGAAGAGGAAGAGGGGGGGGAGAGGAAGAGGGGGGGGAGAGGAAGAGGGGGGAAAGAGGAAGAGGGGGGGGAAGAGGAGGAGGAAGAGGAGGAGGGGAAGAGGAGGAGGGGAAGAGGAAGAGGGGGGGAAGAGGGGGGGGAGAGGAAGAGGGGGGGGAGAGGAAGAGGGGGGGGAGAGGAAGAGGAGGGGGAAGAGGAAGGGGAGGGGGGAAGAGGAAGAGGAGGGAGGGAAGAGGAGGGGGGAAAGAGGAGGAAGAGGAGGAAGAGGAAGAGGAGGGGGAAGAGGAAGAGGAAGAGGAGGGGGAAGAGGAAGAGGAAGAGGAGGGGGAAGAGGAGGGGGAAGAGGAAGAGGAGGGGGAAGAGGAAGAGGAGGGGGAAGAGGAGGGGGAAGAGGAAGAGGAGGGGGAAGAGGAGGGGGAAGAGGAAGAGGAGGGGGAAGAGGAGGGGGAAGAGGAAGAGGAGGGGGAAGAGGAGGGGGAAGAGGAAGGGGAAGAGGAAGAGGAGGGGGAAGAGGAAGAGGAAGAGGCTGGGTTACTCTTCCCTCCAAACAACTCTCAGAGCTCTCCTCGCTGTGCTCTGCAGTGTGCAATTCTCAGCTCTTCTCCCCTGCATTCTGAAAGCTCAGGCAAGCTTTTTAAATTCTGGACTTTGAACGGACGTCGCAAAGAGAATACGGCAGATAAACAGGAGCAACACATGTCGGAGGATTTGTTTAGTCTCTGCGTATGATCTGAGGCCAGTCACTTCACTGGGTATATGGAAGGGTTTACAGCCACATTAACCACTTAAGCCCCGGACCATTTTGTTGCTAAATGCCCAGGCCAGGTTTTGCGATTCGGCACTGCGTCGCTTTAACAGACAATTGCGCGGTCGTGCGACGTGGCTCCCAAACAAAATTGGCGTCCTTTTTTTCCCACAAATAGAGATTTCTTTTGGTGGTATTTGATCACCTCTGCGATTTTTATTTTTTGCGCTATAAACAAAAATAGAGCGACAATTTTGAAAAAAATGCAATATTTTTTACTTTTTGCTATAATAAATATCCCCCAAAAATATATATACATTTTTTTCCCTCAGTTTAGGCCGATACGTATTCTTCTACCTATTTTTGGTAAAAAAAAAAAAGAAAGAATCGCACTAAGCGTTTATCGATTGGTTTGCATAAAATGTATAGCGTTTACAAAATAGGGGATAGTTTTATTGCATTTTTATAACAATTTTTTTTTTTACTACTAATGGTGGCGATCAGCGATTTTTTTCGTGACTGCGACATTATGGCGGACACTTCGGACATTTTTGACACATTTTTGGGACCATTGTCATTTTCACAGCAAAAAATGCATTTAAATTGCATTCTTTATTGTGAAAATGACAGTTGCAGTTTGGGAGTTAACCACAGGGGGCGCTGTAGGAGTTAGGGTTCACCTAGTGTGTGTTTACAACTGTAGGGGGGTGTGGCTGTAGGACTGATGTCATCGATCGAGTCGCCCTATATAAGGGATCACTCGATCGATACGCCGCCACAGTGAAGCACGGGGAAGCCGTGTTTACATACGGCTCTCCCCGTTCTTCAGCTCCGGGGAGCGATCGCGACGGAGCAGCTATAAACGAATAGCCGCGCCGTCGTCCCGGATCGCTCTCCGAGGGAATCCGCCCGCCGCACGCAGCGGGGGGGGGGTCCCGATCGGACCCCCCACCCGCTAGAAGGCAAGGACATATATATACGCCCTTCTGCTTGTCTGTGCCATTTTGCGGACGTAAATAGTCGTGCGGTGGGCGTTAAGTGGTTAAATGTCCTTATTTCTTCTGAGAAATCCTCACTTCCTGTTCTTCTGTCTGTAACTCCACACAGTAATGCAAGGCTTTCTCCCTGGTGTGGAGAAAGCCTCTTGAGGGAGGAGGGGGCAAGCAGGAGTGTCAGGACGCCCACTAACACACAGCTCCTTTCTCTATCTGCAAAGTAGAGAGTGTCCTGACACTCAAGAGGCTTTCTCCACACCAGGGAGAAAGCCTCGCATTACTGTGTGGAGTTACAGACAGAAGAACAGGAAGTGAGGATTTCTCAGAAGAAATAAGGACATTTAAAAGCAAAATGGAAGGATGAGGTAAGTGAAGGAGGACTGCACTAAGGGAAAGGAAGATATTTAGGGAAAAAAAATTGTAGAAAAACAAAATAAGTTTCCAATGGTATATTTTATTTTAAACGGACCAAATAAGAGATGTTTAAAATACTCCTTTGCCCCCCCATCTTGTACCTTCGGTCTTCCCATATTTTTTTAAGTTTTTTTATTTTGTCACATACTCAATTGTAACATTACAAAAAAAAATTGATTACAAAAAAAAAAATACAACAAATACTCCCCTGCTATTTTTTTATGATTTGTGTCTACTTTGAAATTTAGCTAAGCTAATTATTTATATTTTTCTTTGCAGGTAAAAGAACCTACAGCTCCCGATCCAGAGGAAGAACTACAGATCCAAGCAGCCTTAAGAAAAAGTAAAGAGGAATATGAAAAGGTATATATTACATGTGTAGCGCCCTCTAGTGTGCTACTAGTGTTAGCGCAGGTAAATTTAAAGGTTATGACTCATGGCAAATCTGTAACCGAGTAGGAGTAACCGTGAATCTGGCCCATCCAGCCTGAACTGCGAACGAGTTACGCTGGCGTATCTATTGATACGCCACGTAATTTAAAAGTTGCGCCGTCGTATATCTGCGCGGGATTCTGGGAACAAGGTACGCCTGAAATATGGCTTCAGCCGACCGAGGTAAGTCTTAGTACGCCGTCGTATCTAGTGTGCATATTTACACTGGCCGCAAGGGGCGACTCCATAGATTTACGCGTTGAATATGTAAATGGGCTAGATACGCCGATTCACAAATGTACTTGCGCCCGCTACACCGCTTATGTCCGGCTATATGAGGCGTAGGTAATGCAAAGTATGGACGTCGGAAAAAGCGTATCTTTTTATGATGTTTACGTAAGTCGTACGTGAATGGGGCTGTGCGTAGGTTACCTTCACGTCACAGGCATTGAGCCGGTGTATATTATGGAGTAAATTCAACGTGATACTGAGCATGCGCGCGCATGCGCCGTTCGTTAGGCGCGCCATTTACGTGGGGTCACGATTCATTTCCATACAACACGCCCCCTACCAGCCTACTTTGAATTACACAGACTTACGCCGGCCCATTTACGCTACGCCGCCGCAACTTACGGAGCAAGTGCTTTGTGAATACTGCACTTGCCTGTCTAAGTTGCGGCGGCGTAGCGTAAATGGGATACGCTACGCCCAACTAAAGATACGCCCAGGTACGTGAATCTGGCCCGATGTCTCTTCAGAGGCAGGTCTCTGGTACTTCCCTCCCTCTGGATCTAGAAGCTTGTAGAAGCTTCTGGAAGTTAGTGGGCTGAGACCAGAAGGTTCTGATCTGCATACTTCAGGGAATTTGGCCAATCCGCAGGCCGAATGAGTGGTAGGGTGACTGAGTCAGCCCTTAAATATGGTGGAGCCATGCCAGCAGGGGAGTCGGTTGGAAGATGGAGTGCTGAGGAGGCTGTCGGTGGCACACGCCCGCGACCCACAGCTGGGCACTTAAAGAGGACGTACAGGTACGTGCTTGTGCCCAGCCATGCCATTCTGCCCACGTAAATGTGCAGTAAGCGGTCCATAAGTGGTTAAGGTAGACCATAATTTAAAGGCCATTAGTGAATCTCATAGGCCGTGTTTTCTGGCCTCCTGTAGATATTGGGCCGGATTCAGAAAGAAGATACGACGACGTATCTCCTGATACGCCGTCGTATCTCTGAGTGCGCTCGGTCGTATCTATGCGCCTGATTCAGAGAATCAGTTACGCATAGATATCCCTAAGATCCGCCTGGTGTAAGTGTCTTACACCGTCGTATCTTAGGCTGCAATTTCACGCTGGTCGCTAGGTGGCGCTTCCGTTTGTTTACGCAAGGAATATGCAAATTACTATTTCCGTCAATTCAGAAACGAACGACCGCCCGGCGCTTTTTTTTTTACGTCGTTTGCGTTCGGCTTTTTCCGGCGTAAAGTTACCCCTGCTATATGAGGGGTATGTGCGGCGTATCCTATGTTAAGTATGGCCGTCGTTCCCACGCCAAGTTTTGAAATTTTTACGTCGTTTGCGCAAGTCGTTCGCGAATACAGCTGGACGTAATTTACGTTCACGTCGAAAGCAATGACGTTTTGCGGCAGATTTTCGAGCATGCGCACTGGGATGTTTTCACGAACGGCGCATGCGCTGTTCAAAAAAAAACGTCAAATACGCGGGGTCAAGCCAAATTTAAATAAAACACGCCCCCTACATCCCCATTTGAATTACGCGGCCTTAAGCCGCAACACATACGTTACGCCGCCGTAACTAAGGGCGCAAGTTCTTTCTGAATACAGAACTTGCGCCTAAAGTTAGAGCGGCGTAACGTATCGGAGATACGTTACGGCGGCCGGACAGATACGCTCAGGTATCTGAATCCGGCCCATTGCCTGTAGAGTTGCCTGGCTGCTAGTCTAATCATCTGGCTTTAGTACTTCAAGTCACGGACCCAAGTCACGGGTTTAGAAAGCACAGGAGTCAGAGGATCTCCATGGCCGTATGTAAAAGATGGAGGGCAACGTTGGCAGCTTCCTTGTTTTTTTTTCCCTGGCAGCTTTCCTTTTAGGCCATTTGCTGAATGTGTTCCTTCATCCTGGCATGTCTCTAACAGAAAGCTTCCTTCATTTAGGAGACGAGGTCACATCAAGGAGAGATATCAATAATTGAGAAGGCTCTGATGGAGACCCATCTGTCACCGGAGCCAGAGATGGAGAAGAAAAAAGAGGTAATGCTCTGGACTACACGTACTTTGGGTGGATTTACTAAAGGCAAATAGACGAGTGCAGTTGCACTTTGCAAGAGCAGTTGCTTCAGAGCTTAGTAAATGAGAAGCTCTGCTGACTTCCATCATCCAATCATGTGCAAGAATTTTTTATTTATTTTTTCAATCCGTGGGAATCGTTCTGGAAAATGGTCCTGGTGTTTAACCAGAATTAGATCAGGTGCTGCAGCCAATGGCTGCAGCACAGATCAGTGTATTTGATGGGGGCGAGGGAAGTCCCTGCTGTCAGTATACATTAGTGCGGCGGGGGGGGAGGTTGCTTGTGTGCAGTGCCGGTGTCCTGTCGAGAAATGCCCCCATATCAAAAAAATGCCCGTCCGGAACCGCGCATGAGCCGCGAATGCGCAGAACGGACCCTCAGAACAGCCGAGTTTACATCAGCTGCTGTCTCGTGTGGCAGAGGCACGTTCATGTAGGTGAGGGGCGGATATTTACATGAAGGGGGGCAGATATTTACATGAAGGGGGGCAGATATTTACATGAAGGGGGGCAGGATATTTACATGAAGGGGGGGCAGGATATTTACATGAAGGGGGGGCAGGATATTTACATGAAGGGGGGGGCAGGATATTTACATGAAGGGGGGGCAGGATATTTACATGAAGGGGGCGGATATTCACATGAAGGGGGCGGATATTTACATGAGGGGGCGGATATTTACATGAAGGGGGCGGATATTCACATGAAGGGGGGCAGATATTTACATGAAGGGGGGCAGATATTTACATGAAGGGGCGCAGATATTTACATGAAGGGGAGCAGATATTTACATGAAGGGGGCGGATATTTACATGAAGGGGGGCAGATATTTACATGAAGGGGGGCAGATATTTACATGAAGGGGCGCAGATATTTACATGAAGGGAGCAGATATTTACATGAAGGGGCGCAGATATTTACATGAAGGGGGGCAGATATTTACATGAAGGGGCGCAGATATTTAGTAAATATCTGCGCCCCTTCATGTAAATATCTGCCCCCCTTCATGTAAATATCTGCGCCCCTTCATGTAAATATCTGCTCCCTTCATGTAAATATCTGCGCCCCTTCATGTAAATATCTGCTCCCCTTCATGTAAATATCTGCTCCCTTCATGTAAATATCTGCGCCCTTCATGTAAATATCTGCGCCCCTTCATGTAAATATCTGCTCCCTTCATGTAAATATCTGCGCCCTTCATGTAAATATCTGCCCCCCTTCATGTAAATATCTGCCCCCCTTCATGTAAATATCTGCCCCCCTTCATGTAAATATCTGCGCCCCTTCATGTAAATATCTGCGCCCCTTCATGTAAATATTATTTACATGAAGGGGGGCAGATATTTACATGAAGGGGCGCAGATATTTACATGAAGGGGGGCAGATATTTACATGAAGGGGGGCAGATATTTACATGAAGGGGGGCAGATATTTACATGAAGGGCGCAGATATTTACATGAAGGGAGCAGATATTTACATGAAGGGGCGCAGATATTTACATGAAGGGCGCAGATATTTACATGAAGGGAGCAGATATTTACATGAAGGGGAGCAGATATTTACATGAAGGGGGGCAGATATTTACATGA
Organism: Rana temporaria; assembly: GCF_905171775.1. NCBI lineage: Eukaryota > Metazoa > Chordata > Amphibia > Anura > Ranidae > Rana > Rana temporaria. The sequence goes on along the minus strand of NC_053500.1, from coordinate 131,735,377 downwards.
AGGGGGGCAGATATTTACATGAAGGGGGGCAGATATTTACATGAAGGGGAGCAGATATTTACATGAAGGGGGCGGGATATTTACATGAAAGGGGCGGAATATTTACATGAAGGGGCGGGATATGTACATGAAGGGGGCGGGATATTTACATGAAGGGGGGGGGGCAGATACCGTATTTACATGAAGGGGCCGGATATTTACATGAAGGGGGCAGATATTTACATGAAGGGGGCAGATATTTACATGAAGGGGGGCAGATATTTACATGAAGGGGGGCAGATATTTACATGAAGGGGGGCAGATATTTACATGGAGGGGGGCAGATATTTACATGGAGGGGGGCAGATATTTACATGAAGGGGGGCAGATATTTACATGAAGGGGGGCAGATATTTACATGAAGGGGGCAGATATTTACATGAAGGGGGCAGATATTTACATGAAGGGGGGCAGATATTTACATGAAGGGGGCAGATATTTACATGAAGGGGGGCAGATATTTACATGAAGGGGGCAGATATTTACATGAAGGGGGGCAGATATTTACATGAAGGGGGGCAGATATTTACATGAAGGGGGGCAGATATTTACATGAAGGGGGCAGATATTTACATGAAGGGGGCAGATATTTACATGAAGGGGGGCAGATATTTACATGAAGGGGGGCAGATATTTACATGAAGGGGGGCAGATATTTACATGAAGGGGGGCAGATATTTACATGAGGGGGCGGATATTTACATGAAGGGGGGGCAGGATATTTACATGAAGGGGGCGGATATTCACATGAAGGGGGCGGATATTCACATGAAGGGGGCGGATATTCACATGAAGGGGGCAGATATTTACATGAGGGGGCGGATATTTACATGAAGGGGGCGGATATTTACATGAAGGGGCGCAGATATTTACATGAAGGGGGGCAGATATTTACATGAAGGGAGCAGATATTTACATGAAGGGGCAGATATTTACATGAAGGGGAGCCGATATTTACATGAAGGGGGGCCGATATTTACATGAAGGGGGGGCGATATTTACATGAAGGGGGGCCGATATTTACATGAAGGGGGGCAGATATTTACATGAAGGGGGGCAGATATTTACATGAAGGGGGGCAGATATTTACATGAAGGGGGGCAGATATTTACATGAAGGGGAGCAGATATTTACATGAAGGGGGCGGGATATTTACATGAAAGGGGCGGAATATTTACATGAAGGGGCGGGATATGTACATGAAGGGGGCGGGATATTTACATGAAGGGGGGGGGGGCAGATACCGTATTTACATGAAGGGGCCGGATATTCACATGAATGGGGGCAGATATTTACATGAAGGGGGGCAGATATTTACATGAAGGGGGCAGATATTTACATGAAGGGGCAGATATTTACATGAAGGGGGCAGATATTTACATGAAGGGGGGCAGATATTTACATGAAGGGGCAGATATTTACATGAAGGGGGCAGATATTTACATGAAGGGGGGCAGATATTTACATGATGGGTAGTGCTGGGGTGGAATTTTTATCCATGGCCAAACAAACCTGCTAAAGAAATCTTTATCTAATATAGAAAAAGCCGCCCTTCAATTCACTAAACACGCCCCGCAAGCGTTCAAAATAAATAGCAGATTTATTTTGCAGATTTCTTTGCCCACCGATAATAATTCCGCCCCCAGCACTGCCCATCGTTTTAAAATCCACCCCCTTCATGTAAATATGCGCCCCTCACCTACATGAACGTGCCTCGGTGAGACAACAGCTGGTCGTAATCTCAGCTCTTCTGCGGCTCCGTGCGGCGAATGCGCACCTCCACCCGGGGCACTATTCGATAGCCGGGCACTTCTCACCAGCACACCGGGACAAGGTAATCTAGAGCCCAAGGCAAACATGCCAAACTTGCCCCCCCAAGATATACAAGCATTATGAGTCAGCAAAAATCCCCCCCACAAAAAAAAAAAAATACCCCCTCCGAACACAAATCCCCCTCAAATCACCACTCTTAGCACTTCCTAGCACAAAACGTACCCCCTGCCACCCATCAAATACCCACTTGCAACACAAATCCCCCACCTCACATGATACCACAGTGCCCAGGGCAGCCGTTCCTCCTGCCCACCCCTTGTCCCGGGCCCTGCTTGTATGTATGTGGGGATCGGCGAGTTTTTTTTTTTTTCTTTGTTAAACCCACTGGGTAAAAAAAAAAAAACACTCAGTGGGCCGGATTCAGAAAGAGATACGACGGCGTATCTCCTGATACGCCGTTGTATCTCTGAGTGCGGGAGGTCGTATCTATGCGCCCGATTCAGAGAATCAGTTACGCATAGATATGCCTAAGATCCGACAGGTGCAAGTGTCTCACACCGTCGGATCTTAGGCTGCAATTTCAGGCTGGCCGTTAGGTGGCGCTTCCGTATGTTTTACGCGAGGAATATGCAAATTAGGATTTACGCCGATTCAGAAACGAACGACCGCCCGGCGTTTTTTTTTTACGTCGTTTGCGTTCGGCTTTTTCCGGCGTATAGTTATCCCTGCTATATGAGGCGTAGCTAATGTTAAGTATGGCCGTCGTTCCCGCGCCGAGTTTTGAAATTTTACGTCGTTTGCGCAAGTCGTTCGCGAATAGGGCTGGACGTAATTTACGTTCACGTCGAAAGCAACGACGTCCTTGCGACGTCATTTAGAGCAATGCACACTGGGATATTTTACGGACGGCGCATGCGCCGTTCAAATAAAACGTAAAAAACGCGGGGTCAACACAAATTTAGGTAAAACACGCCCCCTACATCCCCATTTGAATTACGCGGCCTTACGCCGCAACACATACGTTACGCCGCCGTAACTAAAGGCGCAAGTTCTTTCTGAATAAAGAAAACGCGCTCAAAGTTAGAGCGGCGTAACGTTTCGGAGATACGTTACGCCGACCAGATATGCTCAGGTATCTGAATCCGGCCCAAAGTGTATACCCAGCTTTTAGGTATAGTAGCGGGGAGGGGGTTAACATTTTTATTACAGTAAAGAAAAAGTATCATTACTAGTGTTGAGCAGAATACGCCATATTCGATTTTGCGATATATCACGAATATATAGCCGAATATTTGAGAAATATTCGCTAAATTCGAATATTCGTGATATTTTATCGAAATGAAATGTTTGTGAAATTTCGCTATTGCGAATGCGAAAATAATTGTGAAATGTCGACAACTGCGGTAGGAGCACTCTGATTGGCTCAGAATATTCGTGATATTTTATCGAAATTTCGCAAAATGCGAATGCGATATTTATTGCGGAATTTCGACAACTGCGGTAGGAGCCCTCTGATTGGCTCAGAATATTCGTGATATTTTATCGAAATTTCGCAAAATGCGAATGCGATATTTATTGCGGAATTTCGACAACTGCGGTAGGAGCACTCTGATTGGCTCTGATGCAAAAGAAGGGCGGAGAAAATAATCGTGCGATATTCCGATTGCCGAATAAACGCATTACGATTTTTCGGCAAGATAAAATGATCGCTTTAGCTACTCGGCCCAAGGTCTCTAATCATACCAGCAATGCTTTTAGACGTCGATGGAGATCACTAGGATGTGATCTGTTCTAAAAATAAAATTGAAAAAATTTGAATATTTGGAATAGCGAATATTCACCGCGAAATTCGAAATATATCGCGAATACTCGAATATGCCATATTCGAGCCGAATATTCGCAATACGAATATTCGTGAGCAACACTACTTCAATGTTATAGACTTGCTATAAAAAAAGAAGAATGATATTACCAGTCTCTGGGAGACGATCACTCCGATCTTCGCTCTCTTGGAGAGATAGGCTGGTTGAAGATTGTTTTGCATTCAACAAAACTTCTGGCAATGTCAGATGCCTGGACACCCCGCTGCACCCTGCGGTGCCACCCGCTGACCACTATATCACTACCCTACGGGGACACAGTAATAATGAAATGGTTGGCGGGTTGAACCACAGCATGCAGCAGCCATTCAATACACTTGCAGGTGACAATCCTTTAGCTGGCTTAGTTCTTCCAGAAAACCCCGAGGCACCACCCGCCTGACTGGTACGTATCATAAATCTTTTGCAGGGTGACTTTTTTTTTGCTGGCAACAGATTCACTTAAAAAACATTAGGACTGATTTACTAAAGGAAAATCGACTGTGCACTTTGCAAGTGCAAGTGATCCAGAACAGTAATTAAGGGGAATCTCTGCTGACTTCCATCATCCAATCATGTGCAAGAAAATAAATAAATCATAACTAAATGCAAAAACAAACAAACACATAAGCTCCTCCTCCCCATCGCTTGGCAAACAGCCCCCCCCGTCACTCGCCCACCAGCCCCGTACTTACCCCCATGCAGGTCGCGGGCAGGTTCAGCGTCTTCCCGCCTGCTTCTGCTCTTGGCCAACCAAAAAAAAACGCTTCTCCTCTCGGCCAGTCGGGTCTTAAGACCTGCTTCCTGGTTGGCCGGGAGGAGAAGCAGGAAGACAAATAGTGAATATTAATGTGCGATTATCACACAAGTGGGTGAGCTCACCCCTTTTTGAGCGTCAGGCTCTAATCACGTGCTTAAAATAAAATAAAATAAAAAAACAATTGAAATTCATGTGTTTGGTGCCCTGCATGTAGATTGGGGGCCACGCGCATGGATTAGGGGGGCGGTGCCCCTGCACCCCTAATGGAGTGGCTGCCACTGCCTTTAACTATGTAGGGCAAGGGCGTGCCTGATTGCATACAAATCGAAAGTGTTTGGGTTTGACCTTATTTTACAGTATATGGTTTACGAGTAACGCGGTTAACGAGTGTTTCCCGGTGCTAAACCTTTCATCTGATTTCTAAATTGCTGCATTTGTTAATTCCAAAAGCCAATATAAAGGAATAGTAGTGGTAAAAAAAAGTACTTGTGGATTTAACTAATCTTGTATTTTTTACAATTCTCCTTTAAGGGGGCGTGGCAAGGGGTGTGCCCTATCCCTGCATACTTTTGCTGATAGGTGTCCCTCATTCCCATCTCAAAAAGTTGGGAGGTATGTGGTTGGAATTGGGAACTTCAAAAGAGGAGTCTTTTTAAAGCACTCCTCCGTTTACTCAGTACAGAGTAGGGCTTTCATATTTTACAGAAACATCTCAATTTAGATAGTACATGAGATTATGTTTTGATAATAACCTATGTTCCTTGTCTTCTAGACGCACATATCGGATCTGATTGATATTTTTGGCCCACCTCAGTCATCTCCTTCCAACGCCTGGGATTCTCAGCATACTAGTTCCTTTCCATCAGCAAGCACAAGCACTTTGTATCCAGCCTGGGGATCAGCAAGTAAGTGATCACTAAAACTGTCTGAAAGGACCATGGCTATGAGTGATCTTAAATGGCTTGATAATAGCCAAGAATGGTCTTGACCTGAAAGGGTCAGCCCACCCAAAGCTGTTATTTTAGTACTTGTTAGATGTTGGAGAGGTAAACCCCCTGACAGTTCCTTAGACATCAGAGACTCTAATGGTGAGATCAATTATGACCCCCACCATCCCTGCTGTATTTCTATTTATTGTATATTATGAAGAATGTAACAGGAAGAGCTGGGACACATAAAGGTGGGTGTTAACATCCAAAAGTCTCAGGTCATCAAGAATAGGGATGAGGTTGGGTTCGACTCCCGGTTGGTTCTTGTAACGGAATGACCCGGGACACCCAGAGACTTTGTAAGGATGAGGGGTACTCCTGTACCAGCGTCACCAAGGAGTCTTATGTCTAGGGTCACCTTATGTCCGATAGGGCCATAGGGTGACTGAGAAATGATGTCCTAAATTACAGGACAGGGGACATCACTGATAGTTCATATTGCAAGATTTTGAGATACTGCAAGATGTTGGTCAATTGTGACCAACCAGTCAATAGTGACTCATTCTATGATTAGCCCTGACTAGTGACATGCTAATTGAGTCAGGACCTGGAAGACATTTCATTGTCCATCGTGTAAAGGTGTTAATCCAGGTTTGCTCCCAGACCTCTAATTATGTATGCTAAATACTGTTAATGTGTGGAATGTAATTGTCGGAGACAGAACGTCTGTCTAGGGGTGTGGATTGAGAAGAGATCATTGTGTGATGGTGTTTTGTTTGAGTTCTGTTAATGAAGGAATGTGCAGTGATTAGATCATGATAATTCTAGGCCGGCGCCGACATGTCTAGAATGTTTAGTAATTAGCTCAAAGAATGTGATTGAAGCCCCCCAAGGTGTGATGTGTGGGTGGGGACAGTTTGATTGTTCCTGAGATTTCTGTAACCTGTGTACTGCATATAAGCAAGCCATGTGTACCATTAAAGTTGTCATTACATTTGGAACAAGTACAGAGCTGCGTGTCTCGTCTTGATTCTGGGCAAATGGGATGGATCGGGTCCTGTTGGTTGGAGTGTCGATAAGCTGTCTTGGATGTGATGGAAGGTCGTAAACGGTGGTGACCGTTACAGTTCTCAACCCATGTGTCTTTGACCACATGGCCAAATGGAGTCAATGATGTCACAAGCATCCCGAAACCTTTTGTGTGTGTGCAGCTGCAGGGTACACAATAGGGAGGGGAAGCTCAGGGCATCATTGATACAATACAGATCTTTTAATTTCAAGTGGAGTGGGCAGGGCCGAATTTGCTCTTCCTGCCGCCCCAAGGCCAGGTTCCACAATTCACCCCCTCCCCGCTAACTGAACCCTCCCCCCCCCCAAATCAACGGAGAATGTGCGGCACGGTTAGTTCAAATATGTTTTGTTTGTTTTTTTACTTTTTTATTCCTTTTTTTGTAGCTTGTCGCTTACTTTTAATTTTTGTATAATTTTCTTCTTATTCTTTACTTTTTTATTTTATTAAATTTAATTATTATTTCTTATTATTTATTATCAATTTTTTTTTTCACTTAACTTTTTTTGCTATCACACAGGAGAAAACAATTTCCTGTGTGTTAGCAATTGGAGGCGACATGTTCTCTTTATTGACCCTGTCACCTCCAAAACAGGAGTCCTAGCACTGTGCTAGAACTCCTGTCACAGCTGAGATGGGAAGAGCATAGCTCTCCCCTCTCACTGTGTACATCGGCAGCAGGGACAGGAGACAGACTCGGTGGCCGGGGGAGGACGAAGTCCTAAAGACAGAGCCAGCAGAGAGAGGTATGTGGGGTGGGGGGGAGAGGGGAGGACAGACGGGAGCACATATTTTACAAGTGTTAACGAGCGAGCGGATTCCCCCTTAACTTACCACCCTTAACTGTATGTTCCGGGCATCAGGGGGACTCCATGCTACTGCCGCCCCTTTGGAGCCCTGCCGCCCCAAGGCCTGGCCTCAGTGGCCTTGTGGGAAATCCGGGCCTGGGAGTGGGGTAGGGCTCATTGATCCAAGAGCCTGTTATGGCCAAGCCAGGTATAGGGTTCCACTAAAGATCTGATAGAATAATCATACTCTGCTCCGCTCCACCCAGCATGGAGATAAATGGTTTGCCCGGAGCTGACAATATATCAGCCTTGTGTAAAGCGCTAAAAGAAAAAACAATGTTTCTGCCAAATATCCGATGAATAATACATAGCTAGAAACAATAGCTCTTTTATGGAACAGAAGGTAACTTGAAAGTGTTGGAGAAAATAGTCACCGTCTTTTCAAAGTGCTGAAATAAATGGGTAAATATTATGTAATTATATAAGTGTAATAACCATAAAACATTCTGTCGCAAAAGACAAAAGCTTTATGATCATTCTTTCAGATCAGAATTCCAGTACCTCTCCCCTGCCCTGGGATGCCTCTCACAGCACTCAGTTAAGAGCGGATAACGCAAGTCAGAGCATCATCTTCAGCTGCGATTCGCCGTCAGGCTGGGAGGAGCCTCGGGTATCCAAAAGCCTTCCATCTGATCCTTGGGGGGACAGGCAAAAAGGTGAGACTGATTATAAAATTTACATTCAGTGTAGGCATTTGTATAAAATGGCTGTCCATATCTTCTAGTGCCGGACGCTCAACATTGGGCCAGTAAAGGGCGCATTCCAACCATTCGTCCTGAATGGGCTGCATAACATGGAGCACTACAGAGGAGAGGAGAACACTGCGGTGCACTGCATTGTGGTGTAAATAGTCCCCTACTACAAAGTTCAGGTTCTATCTCTCGGGGTCTTTGTTGGTGAGATCTCTGTACTGGGACCCCAGTTTTGCACATCTGCTGTGCTCATTTCCAATATTCCAATTCCACAGAAGTCAATCTAATGATCAACTTCTGTCAAATAGGGATGGTCATACATGGGTCAAAATTCGGCCAGTTCCTGCTTTTAAATTTTTTTAAGCTTTAGTTTACTAGGTCTAGTAGAATTTTTCTCGATTGCTTTCAAAGTCATTTTTATTTCAAGACATCCATTTCTGTGGGGTTTGGACTCTTTATCTTCTTTATTTTAACATTTCCTATATTCCAGACAAACCTAAAAGTGATTAATTGGTTCAACAGGTCAAAGTTTTGGTTTTTATTTTTTATAGGTTCACATGAAGCCATATATGATATGTTTGCACCACCTGCACCTACCAAGGATGCCCAATCACCATCCTCCATCAAGACAGATAACTCTTTTGGTAAGATAATGTTACCATGTATGCAGTGCTAAGTTTCCTTACAGGGATTTAAACCCAAGAACAAAATGTAATATGTTGAATCTTACCAGTTTTCATATGTGGTTGGTACAATGGATGGGGTCTATATGTGGTTGGTGCTAGGGGTGAGCTCTATATGTGGTTGGTGCTAGGGATGAGCTCTATATGTGGTTGGTGCTAGGGATGAGCTCTATATGTGGTTGGTTCTAGGGATAGGTCTATATGTGGTTGGTGCTAGGGATGAGCTCTATATGTGGTTGGTGCTAGGGGTGAGCTCTATATGTGGTTGGTGCTAGGGATGAGCTCTATATGTGGTTGGTGCTAGGGATGAGCTCTATATGTGGTTGGTGCTAGGGATGAGCTCTATATGTGGTTGGTGCTAGGGATGAGCTCTATATGTGGTTGGTGCTAGGGGTGAGGTCTATATGTGGTTGGTGCTAGGGGTGAGGTCTATATGTGGTTGGTGCTAGGGGTGAGGTCTATATGTGGTTGGTGCTAAGGGTGAGGTCTATATATGTGGTTGGTGCTAGGGGTGAGGTCTATATGTGGTTGGTGCTAGGGGTGAGGTCTATATGTGGTTGGTGCTAGGGATGAGCTCTATATGTGGTTGGTTCTAGGGGTGAGGTCTATATGTGGTTGGTTCTAGGGATAGGTCTATATGTGGTTGGTGCTAGGGATGAGCTCTATATGTGGTTGGTGCTAGGGGTGAGCTCTATATGTGGTTGGTGCTAGGGATGAGCTCTATATGTGGTTGGTGCTAGGGATGAGCTCTATATGTGGTTGGTGCTAGGGATGAGCTCTATATGTGGTTGGTGCTAGGGATGAGCTCTATATGTGGTTGGTGCTAGGGGTGAGCTCTATATGTGGTTGGTGCTAGGGGTGAGCTCTATATGTGGTTGGTGCTAGGGGTGAGCTCTATATGTGGTTGGTGCTAGGGGTGAGCTCTATATGTGGTTGGTGCTAGGGGTGACCTCTATATGTGGTTGGTGCTAGGGGTGACCTCTATATGTGGTTGGTGCTAGGGGTGACCTCTATATGTGGTTGGTGCTAGGGGTGACCTCTATATGTGGTTGGTGCTAGGGATGAGGTCTATATGTGGTTGGTGCTAGGGATGAGGTCTATATGTGGTTGGTGCTAGGGATGAGGTCTATATGTGGTTGGTGCTAGGGATGAGGTCTATATGTGGTTGGTGCTAGGGATGAGGTCTATATGTGGTTGGTGCTAGGGATGAGGTCTATATGTGGTTGGTACTAGGGATTAGGTACATACTGTATGGTTGGTGCTAGGGATGTGCTCTATATGTGGTTGGTTCTAGGGGTGAGGTCTATATGTGGTTGGTGCTAGGGATGAGCTTTGTATGTGGTTGGTGCTAGGGATGAGGTCTATATGTGGTTGGTGCAAGGCATTAGGTCTATACTGTATGTGGTTGGTGCTAGGGATGAGCTCTATATATGGTTGGTGCTAGGGGTGAGCTCTATATGTGTTCATCATTGGATTTGATTGACAGCAGTGGCAGCCAATGGCTGCGCTGCTATCAATATATCCAATCAACTCCAAGACTCCGGAGAAGGATGCCGGGGACGCGCCGAGCAGGTGAACTGGCTCAGGCAAGTAAAACGAGGGGGGCTGGGAGGCCGGTGATTGCCAGGTGTTTTTTTCACCTAGGATGCATTAAGGTGAAAAAACACGAACCTTTACAACCCCTCTAATTAAACAATCGGAAGTTAGAAACGGGGTGCACCAGTTTTAGTAAATCTCCCAACGTCACATGCATTTGCTCCACCATCATGAATTCTCACCAGTATTTTGACAAAATTTGTGTATTTCCTATTATTGTCAGCTCTATCTAGTGGCCATAATGCGATATTTGCTGAAATACCTTAATGTGGAAAATACCACATTATGAACAATAAATGGAGCTAATAATCATAGGAAATAAATGCATTAAGCCAAATATGGCGAAAATTCAAGGTTTATGCTTGTGAAATTTGTCCAGTGATTTATAAAGAGATCACAAATTGTATATGCACTTAAATACAGTTACATTTTCCTAAGGCAGCTTTTTTTTTTGTTTTCCATTCTAGTACCTTGTTTGTGAAAATTTCCATATTTTTCTTGCAGAACTGGACTTTTTTGGAGACTCTGAGCCCACCACTAAACCAGCCACACATAGTCCAGATCTAAAAGCTGAAGACCCTAAACCTCGCTCCAACACTCCTGAGTTGTTCTTGGAACCAGCTGCGCGAACCTTGGTCAACCTAGAGAGCCTGGTCTCTTACAGCTCTACTGTCAAAACCAAAAACCCTTTTGCATCTGGTGGGTAAACATGAAGCAAAGTACGAGATGATGAAAAAGAAAGAGTAAAGTAGAAAACTTTGAGTCTGACTTTATCTTTTCTTATTTATAGGTGTAAGTGCTCCATCCGTCGCCAACCCATTCCAACATGGAGACCTGAGGCCTTCTCTGAACCAAATGAGGGTTGCCTCTCCTGTGCCGAACACTACTGCAGCATTCCAACCCATGCCCATGCCTGGTCTTATGCCAATTAACACAATGGAACTTGGGGTCAACACCTTAAGGACCCTGCCACCGATGCCTGGATTTCCAGTGCCAACCAACGTCCCGATGCCGCTACAGCCTTACCCCGCTATGATGCCTCTTCACCCCATGATGGGTTACCCCTACGCTCCAATTCCTCAACCAATACTTCCAGCTTCTTCCCCTCCACAAACCGGAACCAATCCTTTCCTCTGATTGGCCAAGGCAGGCCCCGTATCCGATTTACAAATAAGCTTGTCCCTTGCTGTGCTGCACGTATGACTTTCAGTTCCCAGGCGAAGCTAAAATGCAATAATTCTCTGTAATTACATTGTGCAAAATCATCAAACAAGGTATTTCCAACAGAAACAAATTATTTTTTTGGCGCTGGAGTTGCGAGTTTTATTATTTCCAAAATTATGAGGTCATTATCTGGTATATCACTTTTTAATGAGTCATAATTATGAATATAGGTCATCGCTAAGTGGAACAGAATGTTTTAGAGCAATGAGATTTAGGGTAACAATAGTTAGCTGTCAAAATGCTATTATTACAAAAAGTTTATTATTAAGAGTATTGCTGAATCACAGCCGCCAACAGTCTACAGGGGTCTGGCTTCATATTGCTATGGCTTTGTGCACAACACTCCCCTGTCTCTCCGCATTTAACCTCTTCCCCACCACATAGAGCAGGGGTCTCCAAACTTTTCAATCAAAGGGCCACTTTATTGTCTTTCAGACTTTAGGAGGGCCGGATTGTGGCCAGCAGGGGCAGAAAATGTCACGGGCCCAAAATCAGTGAGAATGAATATGGCCTCAGGGTTGGTGGTCAATAGGAGGAGTATTCCCCCCTCTTAGTAGGAGGAATAGTATTTCATCATTGGTATCCGTGAAAGATACAGTGCCCCATTGTTGGTGTTAATGGGAGGAATAGAACCTCAGCTCACTGGAAGGAATTGTGCCCCAAGGGCCACATAAATGCTAGCAAAGGGCCACATTTGGCCCTCGGGCCGCAGTTTGGAGACCCCTGACATAGAGCATATATGTGATGTTGGCAAGAAATGTGGGCTCTAATGCCCAGTGTCAGCACATATGCTTCAATGAGGTTGTGTACCGAGAGCGCTCCCAACAAACTCGGAAGCATTGAGCTTAATTTTTCTCGGCTTGTTGTAGTGTTTTACGTCACCCCATTTTGGATGATCGGAATTTAGTCTGACGGAATTCCGATGAAAAAATCCATCGGATTTTAGACCATCGGAGAATCCGATCGCGTGTACGCGGCATAAGGCGTTCTAGTCCTGTACAGCCAGATTTGTGATCAAGGCATCCTGAAACCCAACCTTCACTGCAGGAGCAGCAGCACAGCCTGGTCTAGAACACGCCCCCAGCTTGCTGATTGGACAGTTCAGGAGCAGCAGGACACTGCTCCGCCATTACTCTGCTCTCTCCTCTTGTCAGCATGTTTACCGTCAGCACTACAGCAGATCCCGATGGACTGCAAGCATCGGCGCTCCCTATTCATCAGTGTAAGGTATTAAAAGAAAACCTGATGTTAAGAAATTGTATTAAAAATACATATATATATTTTTAAACAACAACATAACTGTGCTAATTTTTTTTTATATGTATATATATGCCAATAAGCTTTAAAAGAAAGCTCCAGGTAAATATCAATATCGCAAATAAACAATTTATAAAACAGCCAATTCTGTGTTGGGAATTTTTTCTTAGATACATGGAAGAGGATAGGGGGGCCTTACTTTGTCTCCTATTATACCCTGAAAAGGAATTTAAAGCGACAGTCTCCCCACGCTGAAGGGGTTTAATAAAATACGGAGCTCCCTCTAGTGGTTAGCCTACAAATGACAATATTCTATTATAACAAAAGAATTACATTTTCTAGGGCTAGATTCAGGTAGGGGCGCGCATAGTTACGGCGGCGCAGCGTATCGTATTTACGCTACGCCGCCGTAAGTTAGAGAGGCAAGTGCTGTATTCACAAAGCACTTGCCTTCTAAGTTACGGCGGCGTAGCGTAAATGGGGCCGGCGTAAGCGCGCGTAATTCAAATATGGATGAGGGGGCGTGTTTTATGTTAATTCTTGGTGACCCGACGTGATGCGCCGTCCGTGTACATATCCCAGTGTGCATTGCTCCAAAGTACGCCGCAAGGACGTATTGGTTTCGACGTGAACGTAAATTACGTCCAGCCCTATTCGCGAACGACTTACACAAACGACGTAAAAAATTCGAATTTCGACGGCCATACTTAACATTGCGTGCGCCACCTAATAGCAGGAGTAACCTTACGCCGAAAAAGCCTAACGTAAACGACGTAAAAAAAAATAGCGACGGGCATACGTAAATTCATGAATCGGCGTATCTAGGTCATTTGCATATTCTACGCCGAAAACGACGGAAGCGCCACCTAGCGGCCAGCGTGAGAATGCAACCTAAGATACGACGGTGTAAGAGAGACTTCCGCCAGTCGCATCTTAGGCCAATGTCGGCGTATCTTGCTTTCTGAATACAGAAAAAAAGATACGCCAGCGCAGCTTTGAATTTACGCGGCGTATCTATAGATACGCTGGCGTAATTCATTGCTGAATCTATCGCTCTCCAATCACAAGCATTGTGCTCCTCCAGGCATTCCAGGCCAGGACAAGTACTGTCAGTGTGTAAAGCGGGCAATCCGGGACAGGTGGTCACCCTACTGTGGAGGCTTGGGTGCACAGTGGGACACTTTTGGGGGTTGGGGGGAATTTAAGGGGCTAGAGGCTCTCCGACAGGCTGGGGAGCACTGTTGGAGACATGGTGGGGGGTTGAGTAATATTAAAAGCCCTGGGGGTATGGTGGGAGGTTGAAGGGCACTGCAGGCCACCATGAGAGGTTGGGAGATGCTATGGGAATTTAGGGAATCTGCAGATAGCTAGAGGCCTAGCAGGAGGCGGTCAGCAACCTGAACGCCACTTGAAAACCATTGGACCTATACAATCAGATTGTAACATATGTAGCCAGAACGATTTTTATTCATTAGATGGCTTCTGCTTTTTACTCAGTACATGTCTGTTGTAGATTATCTTCAGAAGAGTAGACTTTCCCCGACCAGCACTGTTGTATGCTGTGTGCTATGGGGCCATGCAGACCATCTAATACCTTTGGTAATGAAAGAGGTCCAACATAAAAGTGGGCTCCCTACTGAGATCATCTGCTCCACGTTATATAAAAAGTATGGAGACTTCTGGACATGTTTTTTTTTTTTAAAGTGTATTTTGTGCGTGTACTCGAGAGAGGAGCTGGACTGCAGGAGTTGGGAGTAGGCAGGCCTCCCCCAGAGGCAATCTGCCACCTTTCTTCATGCCCCGGGTGGCAATGGTGGGTGTGTGAGGGGGTCCTCCCACACAGCCCGCCCTACCTGCTCCGCTTTGAAGCCCAACGGGGCAGAGGGACTCCCTATAAGGGAGTGAGGATTTGCCCGCTCAACCAGCCCCGTTAGTCCTTCGCCTCTCTTTTTAGAGACCGGGTATCAGAGTGGTCTGGGGGCAATTTCCCCCCTTCCCCCAGGCCCAGTCCTCCCCTGAGTAATACTTTAGAAAGTAGCATTGATCAACAAGAGCTGAAAACTGTTCTTCTGTATACAATGTGGTTACTAGATGAGGCCACTATCTCCAGAATGCACTAATAGTTTACACCATGCATGCTGGGGAGGGAGGCTCTGCGCTCTGTCCTTGTCCTCATCCCGCACTCGGTAGGTCATCGGCTGGGACTTTTTACTCCTCTTCACCAGGCATCCTTTAGTCATGTCTGTGGTGCAGCCTTTTTATGGGGCATCAAAGTGGCCTGGGGGGCAATTTCCCCTCTGCCCCCAGGCCCAGTCCTGGGGGGCAATTTCCCCTCTGCCCCCAGGCCCAGTCCTCCCCTGAGAAATACTTTAACCACTTCCCGCCCGGCCTATGGCCGATTTACGTCCGGGAAGTGGTTATGAAATCCTGACAGGACGTTCTAGAACGTCCTGCAGGATTTCATGCCGCGCGCGCCCGTGGGGGCGCGCATCGCGGCGATCGGTGATGCGGGGTGTCAGTCTGACACCCTGCATCTCCGATCTCGGTAAAGAGCCTCCGGCGGAGACTCTTTACCACGTGATCAGCCGTGTCCAACCACGGCTGATCACGATGTAAACAGGAAGAGCCGCCGATGGCTCTTCCTCACTCGCGTCTGACAGACGCGAGTAGAGGATAGCCGATCTGCGGCTCTCCTGACAGGGGGGGTTAGCGCTGATTGTTTATCAGCGCAGCCCCCCCTCGGATCGCCACACTGGACCACCAGGGATGCCCACCCTGGAGCACCAGGGTGGGCAAAAAAAAAAAAGAAAAAAAAAAAAAAAAAAAAAGTCTAAAAAAAAAAAAAAAAACCCATAAAGAAAAAAGATGCCAGTCAGTGCCCACAAATGGGCACTGACTGGCAACAATCAGTGCTGCCACCCCAGTGTCCATCAGCGCCACCCCAGTGTCCATCAGCGCCACCCCAGTGTCCATCAGTGCCACCCCACAGTGCCCATCCATGCCCAGTGCCCACCTAGCAGTGCCCATCTGTGCCACCCATAAGTGCCCATCTGTGCCGCCCATGAGTGCCCAGTGCCGCCCATGAGTGCCCATCAGTGCCGCCTACGTGTGCCCATCAGTGCCGCCTACGTGTGCCCATCAGTGCCGCCTACATGTGCCCATCAGTGCCGCCTACATGTGCCCATCAGTGCCGCCTATGTGTGCCCATCAGTGCCGCCTATGTGTGCCCATCAGTGTCGCATACCAGCGCCGCCAATCAGTGCCACCTCATCTGTGCCCGTCAGTACTACCTCATCGATGTCCATCAGTGCCATCTCATCGGTGCCCATTAGTGCCGCCATATCAGTGCCCGTAATTGAAAGAGAAAACTTATTTACAAAAAAATTAACAGAAAAAAATAAAAACGTAATTTTTTTCCAAATTTTCAGCCTTTTTTTAGTTGTTGCGCAAAAAAAAAAAAAATCGCAGAGGTGATCAAATACCACCAAAAGAAAGCTCTATTTGTGGGGAAAAAAGGACGCCAATTTTGTTTGGGTACAGTGTAGCATGACCGCGCAATTGCCATTCAAAGTGCGACAGTGCTGAAAGCTGAAAATTGGCTTGGGCGGGAAGCTGCGCAAGTACCTGGTATGGAAGTGGTTAAAGAAAGTAGCATTCATCAACAAGAGCTGAAAACTGTTCTTCTGCGTACAAAGTGGTTAATAGATGAGGCCGCTGTCTCCAGAATGCACTAAATAGATGAGGCCACTGTCTCCAGTTTACACCATGCATGCTGGGGAGGGAGGCCTGCGTTCTCTCCTTGTCCTCATCCCGCACTCAGTAGGTCATCAGCTAGGACTTTTTACTTCTCTTCACCATACATTCTTTACGCATGTTTGTGACGGAAGCGGAGCAGCCTTCTTACAGGGCATCAAAGTGACCCAGGGGGCAATTGCCCCCCCCCTGGTCTGGGCCTCCACTGAGTTATACTTTAAAGAAAGTAGAATTCATCGTCCAGAGCTAAAAACTGTTCTTCTGCGTACAAAGTGGTTAATAGCAGGGCTCAAGTCCTGCGGGAACGTGTGGGAATGGAGTTCCTGCACTTTTTTCACAACAGGAACGCAGTTCCCTTTGCAGGACTAGAGCAGCCGAGAACAGCCCAGCCAATCCTTCACTAAGCGACGATGCCCAGCTCGAGTCACTGTCAGGGGCAGGTGAACCTTAGTAATCCTTTAAGTTACTGGCCTCTTCCTGTATATGGATTCATCAGGTAGTGTGCGGGTATTCCGTCACTTCCTCGATGCCGCAATGTCTCCTGGGAGCTTTTGTCATTGTTCCCAGGAGACATTGCGGAGGTCTGCCGCGAGTTATTGCGGGATTTAGAAAGAACTTGCGGTTTAGTAATTATGCATATGAGCGTATCATTTTTTTTTTTTTGGTGGGGGAGTGGATCTTGGGTGGGAGTTCCCACACTTTTTTCCCCAGGACTTGACCCCTGGTTAATAGACGAGGCCACTGTCACCAGAATGCAATAAATTATTTACATCTGGTCCAAGTAGCCATAGTGCGATTGTATTTACTGCTCCCCACTAGAAAAGGGTTTATACAATTCATTTTATACATAGAGACAGCCGAGTACAATGAGGAGATCATAGCACCATCCTCAGCACGGCAGCTACTTTGTCTAAACCTGAAAATTCCCCCGCTGTCAGCTCTTTTAGGTTTTGCACACAAAGCATTGTGCCATATCATGTGGCGTTGGGATGAGACGCAGTGACAGAGCTGCGCCGAATGAAAGGTTGTGGGCTCGGGGGCAAGAAAAGCTCCTAAGAGGAGGGGAATTCCGCCGTATCCGAATCCTTCCTCGCATGTGACATTGGGCTTCTTGGTCTTCTGACGTCTGCTGGGACAAATAAAGCAAAAGCACACTCCCGGGGCTGTGTTTCTATAGAGACAGCCATCACATCTCGCTGTTTGCTTTTCATTCCCATCTGCTTTGTAGAGACAATGCGCTGAGCTTATGCAGGAGCTGCATGCCGAGAGGACGAGGATGGGGGAAGAGAGGAAAAGTGAGAACATATAACCAAAAAAAAAGGCAAATACAATTAGGAGAGAGAGAATTTCAGATTTTTTATTTTATTTTATTTCAGCTCTTTTCACATGACCCAGATAGCGGTTTAGGATGGCGCATTAAGTTTTCACGAAAACGTGACCCAGGGGTGCACGTTCTTGTCGGGGGTGACTTGTCACATTGCAGCTGCTGGTCCTAATGTGAAGCTACTTGGAGGCCTAATTGGCAGTACAAATGAGGTTCTTCAGGGCAGCCGTACTTTTCGGTTGTAAAGTACTTAATGCTTAGTCTTGGGCTAAATGGCAATTTAGTAAATGGATTGGGAAGCTTTTTATTGCAAAGGAAGTTTAATTACGACTTTTTGGTCTACTCCAGCCCAGTTGCTTCCTTGCTCGATCTGGTACTTAACCACGTCAGCCCCGGACCATTTGGCTGGCCAGAGACCAGGCCACTTTTTGCGATTCGGCACTGCGTCGCTTTAACTGACAATTGCGCGGTCGTGAGACGTGGCTCCCAAACAAAATTGACGTAGCTTTTTTTCCCCACAAATAGAGCTTTCTTTTGGTGGTATTTGATCACCTCTGCGGTTTTCATTTCTTGCGCTATCAACAAAAATAGAGCGACAATTTTGAAAAAAAAAAATCAATATTTACTTTTTGCCATAATAAATATCCTCCAAAAAAAAAAAAAAAAAATCTTAACAATTTTTTTTCCACAGTTTAGGCCGATACGTATTCTTCTACATACTTTTGGTAAAAAAAATAAAAAAAATAAGCGTTTATTGATTGATTTGAGCAAAAGTTATATAGCTAGATTCATAAAGAGTTAGGCCGGCATATCAGTAGATACGCCGACCTAACTCGGAATCTGCGCCGTCCTAAGTTTAAGTGTATTCTCAAACAGAGATACACTTAAACCTATCTAAGATACGACGGCTTGCGCCGTCGTACCTTAGGGTGAAATATTTAGGCTGGCCGCTAGGTGGTGCTTCCATTGAGTTTGGCGTAGAATATGTAAATCACTAGATACGCCTATTCACGAACCTACGCTTGCCCGTCACAGTAAAGATACGCCGTTTACGTAAGGCATTTTCAGGTGTAAAGTTATTCCATCAAATAGCTGGACTAGTAATGTTAAGTATGGGCGTCGTTCCCGCTTCGAAATTTGAAAATTTTACGTTGTTTGCGTAAGTCGTCCGTGAATGGGGCTGGACGTAATGCGGCGTACTTTGCCTCAATGCACACTGGGATATGTACACGGACGGCGCATGCGCAATCACGTCGGGTCACAGTTAATATGAATAAAACACCCCCCCCCCCACATCCGCATTTGAATTCGGCGCGCTTACGCAGGCCTATTCACGCTACGCCGCCGTAACTTAGGAGGCAAGTACTTTGTGAATACAGTACTTGCCTCTCTGACTTACGGCGGCGTAGTGTAAATACGCTACGCCGCCGCAAAGATGCGCGCCCCTAGCTGAATCCAGCTAATAGTGTCTACAAAATAGGGGATAGTTTTATGGCATTTTTATTAATATTTTTTTTCTACTTGTCATGGTGGCGAACAGCGTTTTTATCGTGACTGCGACATTGTGGCGGACACATCGGACACATTTTTGGGACCAATCACATTTATACAGCGATCAGTGCTATAAAAATGCACTGATTACTGTGTAAATGTGACTGGCAGTGAAGGGGGAAGGGGTTAAGTGTGTCCTAGGGAGTGATTCTAACTGTTAGGGGGCTTGGCTACATGCGACACGTCACTCATCGCTGCTCCTGATGAGAGGGAGCAGACGATCAGTGACAGTGTCACTAGGCAGAACGGGGAGAGGCTTGTTTACACTTGCCTCTCCCCGTTCTGTAGCTCTGATGCCTTGTACACACGACCGGTTTTCACAACGAGAAAACTGCCATTTTTTATATTGGTCGTGAAAACCGGTCGTGTGTATGCTTCCTAGCAGTTTTCTCAACGAAAAAACTGCCCGCAAAAAAATTGAAACCAGCTCTCTTTTATCTCGTCGTGTTTCCCGTCAGTTTTTTTCTCGTCACGAAAAAACGGTCGTGTGTATGCTTTTCCGAGGGGGAAAAAAAAAACGTGCATGCACAGAATCAAGTATACAGCCCAAAAGGTGGCGTCATTTGAAAGGAACTTCCCCTTTATAGTCCCGTCGTACGTCACCGCGCTTTGGTTGGACGTTTTTTTGCATGAACGTGTGTATGCAAGTCTGGAGAGGAATCACGTCATGAAAAACTTTTTTTTTTCTCGTGCCGAGAAAAATGGTTGTGTGTACGAGGCATGAGACCCGATCGCGGGACACCGGCGGACATAGAGTCCGCGGGTCACGTGGGCACGGTCACAGAGCACGTGGCAGGGGCGTGCGCGCCCGCACGGCACGAATTTCAAAGTGACGTATATACACACACACACACACACACACACACACACGTTACTTTGCCCAGCCGTGCCATTCTGCCAAAGTATATGTACAGGAGCCGGTCGGGAACTGGTTAGATATAGTCATAACAGGCGAGGCTTGGGCATGAGTTGAGTGAGGTTGGACAGCCCAAGGAGAATATTAGCCAGTCCACTTTAAAGTCCACCTTCAGTGTCTTCCGTTTGGCTCCAGGTCCTGCTCTTTCAGGCAGCGCGAGCGCCAGAACAAGTAACTGCACCCTCCCGGGGAAGGTTGGACCGCGAGAATGGAGCTTTCTGTGCCATATGAGTAATCCGTTCTATTTACTAAATAGCCGCGGCACTTCATAACCTACAATTATCCTGTAAAAGCAAAGCTCCACTGTTGCTGAAGAAAAGATGGAATATATAATTGCTACTGTACGCAAGCCGTTTTGTCATTTTTACTAATAAACAACCTTTTATGTTTACGATTTTCAAAATTTGCCCAAAAAATTCAGTTGTCACCTGGCAATATGGAAACCTGGGGGCGTTGTGTCCCTGGTTTCGAGTCAGTTCACACAAATGTGATAATTCAGATAGAGATGGATTCCAGCAGGCACAGTCAACGCATTTCTTCTCTTAAAGGAGAAGTCCAACCTGAGCTCATTCGGCTGGGCTTTTCCTATTGGTCACTAGGCATGTGCAATTGTTTAAGTTACGAATACGTTTTCCGTCAATTTTCGTTATTTTAGTTGATTCGTTAACATACGAATGAACGAACGGTTTAGCGCAATTAATAACGAATAACGATATTTAAAAACTATGACAAAAATCGATTCCATTTTCGTCAATGACCGAAAACAGAATGAAAAGGTGAGAGCGAGATGTTTACCCATATGAACTTCCAGGTTCCTAGGAGCTCCGCCTGTAAAGTCCGTCAGTGTTTCCCATCCCAGCAAGCAAGGTAATGACCGTAGCGTACTAAGTGGTGTGCTTAGCACTGTGCAGCATTACAGGCCTCCTCAGACCATTGTCCAGAGCACTGTGCATAACAGGCCCCCTTAGATCACTAACCAAACCACCACTGTGCATAACAGGCCTCCTCAGAGCACTGTGCAGCATTATAGGGCTCCTCAGACCACCGTCCAGAGCACTGTGCATTACAGGCCTCCTTAGACCACTGTCTAGAGCACCATGTCCATTACAGGCCTCCTCAGACGACTGTCCAGAGCACTGTGCGTTACAGGCCTCCTCAGACCACTTTCCTGGGCACTGTGCATTACAGGCCTCCTCAGAGCACTGTGCAGCATTATTGGCCCCCTCAGATCACTAACCAGAGCACCACTGTGCATAACAGGCCTCCTCAGAGCACTGTGCAGCATTATAGGGCTCCTCAGACCACCTTCCAGAGCACTGTGCATTACAGGCCTCCTTAGACCACTTTCTAGAGCACTATGTGCATTACAGGCCTCCTCATGCGACTGTCCAGAGCACTGTGTGCGTTACAGGCCTCCTCAGACCACTTTCCAGGGCACTGTGCATTACAGGCCTCAGAGCACTGTGCAGCATTATAGGCCTCCTCAGACCACCATCCAGAGCACTGTGCATTACAGGCCTCCTTAGACCACTGTCTAGAGCACTATGTGCATTACAGGCCTCCTCAGACCACCATCCAGAGCACTGTGCATTACAAGCCCCCTCAGACCACTGTCTACAGCACTGTGCAGCATTACAGGCCTCCTCAGACCACTGTCCAGAGCACCATGTAGCATTACAGGCCTCCTCAGAGCACTGTGCAGCATTACATGCCTCCTCAGACCACTGTCCAGAGCACCATGTAGCATTACAGGCCTCCTCAAAGCACTGTGCAGCATTACAGGCCTCCTCAGACCACTGTCCAGAGCACCATGTAGCATTACAGGCCTCCTCAAAGCACTGTGCAGCATTACAGGCCTCCTCAGACCACTGTCCAGAGCACCATGTAGCATTACAGGCCTCCTCAAAGCACTGTGCAGCATTACAGGCCTCCTCAGACCACCGTCCAGAGCACTGTGCAGAAATTTTTGTTCTTGGGCCTATTACCAATTTTAACCCTTTTGTTGCCACCAACATATGTTATATGTCGGTAGCAGTGAGGGGGTTTTACACACCAGCCAGGGTGTGTAAATCTGACAAGCCAACTTTCACGTATCCCTGTTGAAGATATCAAATGCTCTACACATGTTACATATCGCCACACACACCAGAGCGAGAGCAAAAATCCTGGTGCCAATATTCACGGTTAACTCTAAACCGGTGACCTGTCGGGCCTCTAAAGCCTCACTTATGGAAAATTTAGGAGAGCAAATAAGAGTTCATGGTCAGGGTTTCCATGCACTCTTATTCAGTTCAAGCTCTTGGCAAGCGTAGGCCCCGCTCTGATTATGTAAAACATTGAGCAATCTCTCTGGCAGAAAACTGGGGCATCCCTACAAAGTTTGAGGGCATAAGAGGGCATAAGAATTGCAAAAGTAAAATGTCACTTCGATGTACTTCTTCAAGCTAAAAGATGTGAATACGCGGAGGGGCGATCGAAAACGTTTATGGCAGTTTGGACGTCCTCACTGTTCAGATGTCCCGTCGATTTGGCAGCATAATCGCTGTAGTTCAGACATTTAAAATACTTCGGCCTGCAGCGCTTGCTGTTGAATCGGATGATGAACGCTTCAGAGCTTCTACATGGATGCAAAACTATTACTGAAAAAGCCACAGAGAAGAACTAGCGGAAACCGCTCTGCAGCAGCTGCTGAGTTTTTGCCTTTAGCGCAGCTATATGAATGGGAAAAGACCCGTTACCTACCGCTACAGCCGCTTTGTCTTCATCACTCATGGACATGTGTACAGCACTGTCACTCCTTGTCACTTTGACAGTTACAGCGGCATTAGCTGAAAAGGTCGCTCTCTAAATTTAAAGTGATTGTAAAGGTTTACATTTTATTTTTTTAAACAAACATGTCATACTCACCTCGTTTCGCACAGAGTTGCCCACAACCACGTCTTCTGGGGTCCCTCTGTGGCTGTCTCGGCTCCTCCCGTATCAAATAACCCCCTCTGCCGGACACGGCCCTACCCCCAGCGCCCGTGTCATTGGATTTGATTGAAAGGACCGGGAGCCAATGGCTGCACTGCTATCAATCTATACAACGAAGAGCCGAGAAGATCAGGCCGAGATCTAGCATGTTCTCGACGCGGGACTTTCGAGGGCTCAGGCAAGTATACGGGGGGGGGGGGGGGTGGGCTGGTGGGCCGGAAACTATCGGATCTTTTTTCACCTTAATGCATAGATACATTAAGGTGAAAAAAACGGGAAGGTTTACAACCCCTTTAAATATTTATTTGTAACGGTATGGCCCGTGGGACCCAGAAGGGTGTGGGGTACTCCTGTTTCAGCTTTACCAATGACTCTTGTGTCTAGGGTCATCCTATGTCCACTAGGGGCATAGGATGACTGAGAACTGATATCTTGGATTACATGAGATGGGACAGTAATGACAATTCACAATGTATTCAAGAATGTCTAGAAGATCTAATTACAACCGGTCAATAGAGTGACTCGTTTAATGGAACATAGTCTGTCAAGGGGGTAATTAAGTCTGCTACTGTCATGTAAATTAACCTTAGTTTGGCTTCTAAAGACCTGTTCATTGTGTGATGCTAATTAACACTGTATTGTGTGAAAGTTCTATTGATGATAGATGTGGAATGTGAATTAACACAATCTAAAAGGTCAGATGTCTGACTTAAGTTTACTAAAGGAATGTGTATTGTATTGGAGGTGAAAAGAGCCCAGAGTCACCTCGTCTGGGTAAATGGTTAGTAATTAGCTCATGTGGATTGTGTCAGACCCGGTGCCAGAAAGTCTACCCAAGAAATGTGTATTGGAGGCTCGTTAGCACCCATTGTATGATGTTGTGGGTGAAGTGTGTCATTGTCCCTTATAAAAAGAGCCTAAGTTTACCATTAAAGTGCCATTCGTTTGGAACCAGAGAACAGAGCTGTGTGTCTCGTTTTCTGGGGGAAATCCAATGGGTCCTGTCTGCTGGATTGTGGAGTGTCGATAAGCTGTCCTGGGTTGGTGGCATGGAATATCGTAACGGCGTTAAGCAGTGAGGAGCTTGATACCACCCCCAAATACATTCCGTAGCATGTGTACAGCCCTGAGCAACCTCTTGCTCTAGTTTAGGCAGGAGGTCATGGGGCTGTAACACCAGGTCTTAACTGCCTGCTTTTACTGCCCCTAAGCCGCAAAAGTATTTCATGAATACGTTTAAAAACTAAACAGGCTGACTTACCCTTATATAAGTGTCCTCATCTGCCAAGAAGTTTCCTTTTTTATCACAAGTTTTAGATTAGCGGTAAAAATCCACATTTGTATTCCAGTTAAATAGCATTGTTATTGTTGCACACAGTCGGCTCGGTTTCACTTGAATAGAACCTCCAGATCAGAAGGAAGACCAAAGTTTGTGGGAAGAGGAATGAAAACACCCAAGTGTGCAAAAAAAAAAGGAAGTCACTTGGCTTTGTTAGCTCTTTGAGTCGAATCCGCTCTTCAGAATAGAAGCGCTTAAAGCTCTGAAGATTGCCGGAATGGGTTTTGCTTAAAAGTAATCTACAGTGTATTTTCAATGAGAATATAGGTTGAGTAATAAATTATCTGAAAGTCATTTTGCCTGTAATGCTCACATTTTGCAGGTTAGCCGTCTCATATTTCTATTTCTGTCTCCCCTTCTACCGACCATCTACTCCAGCTTTTCTCTGCATTTTACCCCAAAGGAGCCCTTGAAATCATTTTCAGTTCTCATGTAACCCCCGATAAGATTAGTCTAATGGGGAAAAGCTCCTTACATTGGTGACCAAGGAAGAATGCCCTACTTCCAGTGATTGCCAGAATGTCCTCCTAAGGCTTAGTTCACACCTGCAGCCAGGGGGCAGTAAAACTAGGCGGTTGATCACCCATGCTCTGTCTAATTGGGCGACTATGTGGCAGGTGAGGTTTAATGTTGATAAATGTAAAGTTATGGACTTGGGGCTAAGAATATGCATCATACATACTAGGGGAGTACAACTCGGGGGATCCGTAGCGGAGAAGGACCTGGGGGTTTTGGTAGATCATAAGCTCAATAATGGCATGCAATGCCAAGCTGTGGGGAGAGAGAAAGAGAGAAAGAGAAAGAAAGAGAAAGAAAGAGAGAAAGAGAGAATAAATTGTAAACCCCATCCATTTTATTCTCTAGGGCCTTTGCTTAATATTAGAGAATATATATATATATATATATATATATATATATATATATATTATATATATATATATATATATATATTATTAAGCAAAGGCCCTAGAGAATAAAATGGTGGGGTTTACAATTTATTTTATGTCACACAGTATTTGTGCAACAGATTTTTTTTTTGGGGGGGGGGGGGGAGTACACTTTAATAAATATTATTGCACAAAAACACAATATAATACTATTCTCATTAATTTTTAATTAAAATATAAAAGATTATGTTATACTGAGTAAATAGATACCAAACATGTCCCTTAACTACTTCCCTACCAGGCCAATTCTGGCATTTCTCTCCTACGTGTAAAATGATATATTTTTTTGCTAGAAAATTACTCAGAAACCCCAAACATTATATATCATTTTTAAGCAGAGGCCCTAGAGAATAAAATGGTGGGAGTTGTATTTTTTTTCCCCAAAAAATTTCACTTTAATGCAAAAAAATACAATATATAAACCAATTTTTTGTTAAAATATAAAAGATGATGTTACGAAGTAAATGTCAGGCCTCGTACACACGACCGTTTTCCTCGACAGTATCCATCAAGAAACTTGGTGGCAGAGCTTTTTTGCCGAGGAAAACGGTCGTGTGTATGTTTTTCATCGAGAAAACTGTCGAGGAACTCGACGAGGAAAAAACACGGCGGCGCTTTGTGGCGGCAGTTAATGATGGGATGTGGGGTTCCAGCACCTTGTACCTCTGGACCCCTTTACATTACACAGCACCATGCACCTCTGGGCCTCTTTACATTACACAGCCCCCCCACAGTTTCTTACACAGACCCCCTTAACAGTTCTGGACCCCATGTATGTTACACAGACCTCCCTACAGAACAGACCCCCTCCCTACAGAACAGACCCCCCCTTTACAATACAGCCCATAAAGACCCCCCTACATTACAGAGACGTGACCTGAGGCCCGCAGGCCGCCACGGCCCACCGGGCATATGCCCGGTTTGCCCTATGGCCAATCCGGGCCCGTCTGCAATTGCCCCTTAATCACATGCATTGCAAGTGATTGCAGCACAGTTGTGCAGCATTTAAAGGGTTAAATCAGGCATTGGGAAGGTGACATGTGTCCTCCTCACTGCCTGTCAAACATCTCTGGAAAGCGAACCAGGCATGAAACACTACTCAAAGAAGCAGCAGTCTTTGCTGCATGTCTGAATGAGCCCTAACAGTCAGCTAAAATGATCATTGGTGTCATGCCGTTGGCTCTGCCAAGAGCTGGAACTATGCAGGCACCATCATCCGAGAGTTTAATTAGCCACAGCTCAAGGAATCCCTGGCAACCTCTGAAGGAATCCTAGCCGAGAATAGCTGATCTGCAGAATATTTCTCTGCAATTGCTCACTATATGGATAAGGATGTAGACACATCCCTCCGAATTTAGCTTCCAGTGAATTGTACTGGTAATGCTAAAACATACAAATACATTACAGTAAAACCTCGGATTGCGAGCGTAATTCGTTTCAGAAACATGCTTGTAATCCAAAGCACTTGTATATCAAAGCGAATTTTCCCATAAGAAATAATGGAAACTCAAATGATTCGTTTGTCCATAGGTCCTTCAGTTTATAGTCCATATACAAAGATTATAGCAATGTGATTGGTTGTGTAACCATAAAATGTCCATCCACAAATGGAAGCCTCCACAATGGGATTCAAATCAAAATCCAGTAGGAGCTACAAGAGTATAAAAATATGTTGCTAAATGTTGTACCTTCATTAACCACTTAACGCCCGCCGCACGCCTATTTACGTCCACAGAATGGCACGTACAGGCAGATGGGCGTATATATACGTCCTTGCCTTCTAGCGGGTGGGGGGTCTGATCGGGACCCCCCCCCCGCTGCGTGCGGCGGTCGGGTTCCCTCGGGGAGCGATCCGGGACGACGGCGCGGCTATTCGTATATAGCCGCTCTGTCGCGATCGCTCCCCGGAGCTGAAGAACGGGGAGAGCCGTATGTAAACACGTCTTCCCCGTGCTTCACTGTGGCGACTGAATCGATCGAGTGTTCCCTTTTATAGGGAGACTCGATCGATGACGTCAGACCTACAGCCACACCCCCCTACAGTTGTAAACACACACTAGGTGAACCCTAACTCCTACAGCGCCCCCTGTGTTTAACTCCCAAACTGCAACTGTCATTTTCACAATAAAGAATGCAATTTAAATGCATTTTTTGCTGTGAAAATGACAATGGTCCCAAAAATGTGTCAAAAGTGTCCGCCATAATGTCGCAGTCACGAAAAAAAATCGCTGATCGCCGCCAATAGTAGTAAAAAAAAAAAAATAATTAATAAAAATGCAATAAAACTATCCCCTATTTTGTAAACGCTATAAATTTTGCGCAAACCAATTGATAAACACTTATTGCGATTTTTTTTACCAAAAATAGGTAGAAGTATACGTATCGGCCTAAACTGAGGAAATTTTTTTTTATATTATATGTTTTTGGGGGATATTTATTACAGCAAAAAGTAAAAAATATTGCATTTTTTTCAAAATTGTCGCTCTATTTTTGTTTATAGCGCAAAAAATAAAAACCGCAGAGGTGATCAAATACCACCAAAAGAAAGTTATATTTGTGGGGAAAAAAAGGACGCCAATTTTGTTTGGGAGCCACGTCGCACGACCGCGCAATTGTCTGTTAAAGTGACGCAGTGCCAAATCGCAAAACCTGGCCTGGGCATTTAGCTGCTTAAAGGTCCGGGGCTTAAGTGGTTAAATGTAACCATCTTGCTACACTTAGAGGCTCCTCTCTTTTTTATACTCCGTGGGGACATGATGCTACTAGACATCGCTTGTATATCAAGTCAAAATTTATTATTAAGAAATTTTGCTTGTCTTGCAAAACGCTCTCAAACCAAGTTACTCTCAAACCAAGGTTTTACTGTATAGACAAATATGTTCTTCTACCCTTTGTGGCAACAGTTTGGGGAGGTATGAACGTACCCCTGTGCACATAGCGTGCTCCATAAAGATCTGGTTTGATGAGTGACACAAAGCTCTGACCTCAACCCAACTCAACACCCTTGGGATAAAATTGGACCGCTGATTGCGAGCCAAGTCTTCTTATCCAATATCGGTACCTGATCTTACAAATGCACTTTTGGCTGAACTGGTACTCAGTCTCATTAAAAGTGCTTTCTAGTAGAGTGGGGGCTGCTATAGCTGCAAAGGATGGGAGGAAGGGTGGTGGGGGCGGGGGGCTCCATATTAATAACCATGGTTTCGAAATGGGATGTCCAGCAAGTTTATATACAGTGCCTTGAAAGTTTTCATACCCTGGAAATTTTCCACATTTTGTCAGGTTACAGCCAAAAAAATAAATGTATTTTATTGGGATTTTATGTGATAGACCAACACAAAGTGGCACATAATTGTGAAGTTAAAGGATAATGATAAATGGTTAACATTTGTTACAAATAAATATGTGAAAAGTGTGGGGGGTACATTTGTATGGCGCCTCCCTGAGTCAATACTTTGTAGAACCTCCTTTTACTGCAATTACAGCTGCAAGTCTTTTTGGGGATGTCTGTACCAGCTTTGTACATCTAGCGAGGGACATTGTTGCCCATTCTTCTTTGGGTGGATGGCCATGTCTTGGTAGGTTTGCAGTTGTGCCATACTCTTTCCATTTTCGGATGATGGATTGAACAGAGCTCCGTGGGATGTTCAAAGGTTCTAACAAACCTCTGAGGGCTTCACAGGACAGCTGTATTTATACTGAGATTAAATTACACACAGGTGGACTCTATTTACTAAATTAGGTGACTTATGAAGGCAATTGGTTCCACTAGATTTTAGTTAGGGGTATCAGAGTAAAGGGGGTGAATACAAAATGTACACCACACTTTTCACATATTTATTTGTAAAAAAAAAATAAAAAAAAATAAAAACCATTTATCTCTTTCCTTCCACTTCACAATTATGTGGCACTTTGTGTTGGTCTATCACATAAAATAGATTTACGTTTTTGGTGTAACATGACAAAAAAAACAAAAAACAAAAAGAAAGAGCAAAAGAAAGAAAGAAAGAAAGAAAGGAGCAAAAGAAAGAAAGAAAGAAAGAGCAAAAGAAAGAAAGAAAGAAAGAGCAAAAGAAAGAAAGAAAGAGCAAAAGAAAGAAAGAGCAAAAGAAAGAAAGAAAGAAAGAGCAAAAGAAAGAAAGAGCAAAAGAAAGAAAGAGCAAAAGAAAGAAAGAGCAAAAGAAAGAAAGAGCAAAAGAAAGAAAGAGCAAAAGAAAGAAAGAGCAAAAGAAAGAAAGAGCAAAAGAAAGAAAGAGCAAAAGAAAGAAAGAGCAAAAGAAAGAAAGAGCAAAAGAAAGAAAGAAAGAAAGAGCAAAAGAAAGAAAGAAAGAAAGAAAGAGCAAAAGAAAGAAA
Source organism: Rana temporaria (assembly GCF_905171775.1). NCBI lineage: Eukaryota > Metazoa > Chordata > Amphibia > Anura > Ranidae > Rana > Rana temporaria. The sequence goes on along the minus strand of NC_053500.1, from coordinate 131,705,492 downwards.
GAAAGAAAGAGCAAAAGAAAGAAAGAAAGAAAGAGCAAAAGAAAGAAAGAAAGAAAGAAAGAGCGAAAGAAAGAGAGAAAGAAAGAGCGAAAGAAAGAAAGAAAGAAAGAAAGAAAGAAAGAAAGAAAGAAAGAAAGAAAGAAAGAGCAAAAGAAAAGAAAGAAAGATCCAAAGAAACAAAGAAAGAGCAAAAGAAACAAAGAAAGAGCAAAAGAAACAAAGAAAGAGCAAAAGAAAGAGCAAAAGAAAGAAAGAAAGAAAGAGCAAAAGAAAGAAAGAAAGAGCAAAAGAAAGAAAGAAAGAGCAAAAGAAAGAAAGAGCAAAAGAAACAAAGAAAGAGCAAAAGAAAGAAAGAGCAAAAGAAACAAAGAAAGAGCAAAAGAAAGAAAGAGCAAAAGAAAGAGCAAAAGAAAGAAAGAGCGAAAGAAAGAAAGAGCAAAAAGAAAGAAAGAGCGAAAGAAAGAAAGAAAGAAAGAAAGAAAGGACATTTTTTTTTTTTTTAGAAAACCAAAGACTAAATAAATATAATGTATATGATATACAAATATTTTTATACACACAAATATTATTTATTTTTTGTATGTTTGTATAAAAATATTTGTATTTGTATATTAAATAATATTTATACACAAACATATAAAATACAGACTTGCCTTAAAGCAAACCTTTCCTACAAGAAATCTGGGAGCTGAGATCACTGACCTCCATCCAAAAATGCTACTTGCCTGGCTGTTATGCTAACCCACTGCCCTCTGGCTCTGCTTTCTCACTATCATGCAGATGCAGGAATGGGACGGAGTGAAGTCAGAAATCCTTATCTCCATACTGGATCTGGGTTAGTGACTGAAGAGGGTCGTTATCACAGCCAAGCAATTAGCATTTTCAGAAGAAAAGGCCAGCATTGGCAGCCTTCGTGATTGTTACAAAAATGGTTTCCTTTAAAATGAAAAAGATAGTCTAAGAAAGATCAGGTCTTGTTCCGTCTTGTGGAACACACACACATACACCAACTCCATATCTGTAAAGCTAATGAGGTCCCAGAGGGGGAGCCAGAGGGCCGCCCGCCATCCGCAGCGCTCTGCACAGCTGTTCAATAGATGCTCTGCTGGGGATATGGTACTTGGTAGTACAAACAATTTGATCTCTATAAATAAAAGGTGGTGTCAGCGTAAGGACATTTGTCTTCCCATACACAGAAATCCCTCATCTTCTTCACCGAGCTGCACTACGCTTTCTTCAGACGCGGGGAAATAAATCAGAGTGTGGTACACCCCCTCTATCAAGTGCCTGTGGCATTATCTGTAAATGATTTACTGGATATATAAATAGTTTAGATCGTTTATACAATCTGACTCTGAACGCAGAAACTGACGAACTCTAAAATTTTTATTTTAGATATACATGTAAAGAAGATTGACTTAGAGAGAACCTTTCTGGAAATGCGGGAGAGCTGCCAGAGCCGATTGGCATTTAAAGCCTCGCGGGCAAATCCGCCACTCAACCCCCCCCCCCCTTCTTCCTAAAATCCCCCCGGCTGTATGTTTTGCTGATTTATTTTTTATTTTAATATATTTACCTTTTCCGAAGACTTTAAGGTGGTTTTCCAAAATGCTGATATGACGAAGTAGTGCCACTCTCTGCATTAATGCACTTTAAAACAGACTATATTGTGGTGGCGGCCCCTCAGGGGTGGGCCCATGGCATCCTGCATTAACAGCATGGGCCTTAGTCTTCACTGGGAGTCATTCAACCCAGAAGACGGGCATGCGCTCGTCACATTCGGTGCTGTCGCCGCCATCTTGCTGCACCCTACCTATGCCTAGAAAGCTACCGCACATGCGTCAAAGTCATTTCGAGCATGCGCGGGTTTCCACGGCTACAGGCAAGTATACCCACTATCAGCAGGAAAACACTGCCGAGAATCACAACGAGAAAATAGAGCAAGTTCTCTATTTTTCTCGTCGAGATTTTAGGCAGTTTTCTTGACGAGAAACCTGAAAGCCTCGTACACACGCTCGGTATACTCGGCATGAAAGCTCTGCCAGCAGTTTTCTTGCTGGTTCTTGCCGAGTAAACCGAGCGCGTGTACGAGGCTTCAGACAAATAATGTGGATAAAGATGTAATGATCGATCAATGTATAACTATATGGTCGTTAAGAGCATGTAAATTGTTGTGATAGTATCGGAGGGTATACAACCGCTTTAAGACCCACTCAGTGAAGTATGTGAGCGCCGGTTACTTACATTACACCTATTTAGTAACTTTAGACCAGGCAGGGACAACGTTTCAATACTTTACTCCAACGGGCAAGGCATGATACTTCCTAGACTCCTAACACTACAGGTGAGTTGCTGCCCCGGCATACCTGAAAACGGTGCATTTCAGAATTCAAGGCCCTCTCATGCAAGTGTAAAGCCTTATGAGGGAACATTTCACCACTGGTATCTTCGGGATGAACCCTAGGTTCCAATAGCTTCACATCCTGAAATTCAAATGTAGCATCCCTGTAGCTCCATTGAGAACCTCCACACACTGACCAATCCCGGGCCGCACCTGGGTTTCACCTCCGCTGCTCTAGAGCTCCGAACCACTGTCCGTTTTATATGTCACAGGGCCAGTTGGTCGGACCCAATAAAAAGAAAGGTTTTAACTCCAGGAAGATTTTGCGCCGTAAGTTACGGCGGCGTAGTGTATCTCTGGCGGCGGAATTCAAATCGGCGATTAGGAGGCGGGTTTCATTTAAATGCAGCGCCTCCCCGTGCCGAATGAACTGCGCATGCGTCGTCCCGAAATTTCCCACCGTGCATTGCGCTAAATGACGTATTTTTTTAACTTGGGTGTGAGTTATGTTCATCCCGATTCACGGACGACTTACGAAAAAAAAAAAAAAAAATCAAATTAAAAACGTGGGAACGACGGCCATACTTAACATGGCAAGTCTAACTACACGCCGCAAAATACCAGCTTTAACTATACGCCGGAAAAAGCCGACTACAGACGACGTAAGAGAATGCAACGGCCGCACGTACGTTCGTGGATCGTCGGAAATAGCTAATTTGCATACCCGACGTGGAAAACGACGCGAGCTCCACCCAGTGGACGCCGAAGTATTGCATCTACGATCCGAAGGCGTACGAAGCCATACGCCTGTCGGATCTAACCCAGATGCCGTCGTATCTTGGTTTGAGGATTCAAACTAAAGATACGACGCGGGAAATTTGAAAGTACGCCGGCGTATCAGTAGATACGCCGGCGTACTCTCTCTGTGGATCTGGCCCGTTATGCTTTTCCTAAAGACTTGTACATTATTCATGTATAAATTCAATAAAATATTTGAACCAGATAATGTTCATAATTGTGCTGTGCTGCAAACTAAATTAGAATCTGTAAAAACATAATTTGTAATATTACAATTAAATCCACCATCAAAAAGAATGTAAATATGCCTGACTCAAAACACCACAACTTATCAAAAAAACAATCATATATTACATCAACCACTACAGTCCCCAGCCTCTGAGATTTGGTGTTCACAAGTTAAAAACAGTTTCTTTTGCTAAAAAATTACTTAGAACCCCCAAACATGATATATATTTTTTTCTAACTACCTAGAGCATAAAATAGCAGTCGTTGCAATACTTTGTCACACCGTATTTGCGCAGCGGTCTTACACATTTTTGAATAAAAAAAACAAACAGTAAAGTTAACCCAATTTTTTTTTTATATTGTGAAAGATAATGTTACACCGAGTAAATTGATACCCAACATGTCACGCTTCAAAATTGCGCCCGCTCGTGGAATGGCGATAAACCTTTACCCTTTAAAATCTCTGTATGCTACATCAAAATTTTTTTACAGGTTGCATGTTTTGAGTTACAGAGGAGGTCTAGGGCTAGAATTATTGCTCTCGCTCTACCAATCGCAGCGATACCTCACATGTGGGGTTTGAACACTGTTTTCATATGCGGGAGCTACTCATGTGTGCGTTCGCTTCTGCACGTGAGCTCGGCGGGACGGGGGGGCTTTAAAACATTTGTTTTTCCCCTTTTACCTTTTATTTTTTCACTGTTCTTATAATAAATTATTATAACAAATAAATGGGTCACTTTTATTCTATTACAAGAAATGTAAACATCCCCTGTAATAGGAAAAAGCATGACAGGTCCTCTTAAATATGAGAGCTGGGTTCAAAAAAGACCTCAGGTCTCAGATTTACACAAAAATGCAATAAAATTTTTTTATAAAATAAATTGTGATTTGAAAAAAATAAAATAAAATGGACCTTTAAGAGCTATGGGCGGAAGTGACGTTTTGACGTCGCTTCTGCCCTACAATGACTTAGGCTGCTTTCACATTGGGGATAGAGCCGCGGGGACTGTATTTACCGCGATATTCGGGCGCTAGCGGAGAGGTTTTAACCCCCGCTAGCGGCCGAAAAAGGGTTAATACCACCCGCGTTGCGGGCGGTATTACCGCGCTTTACCATTGATTTCAATGGGAAGGCGCGGTATAGGAGCGGTGAACACACCGCTCCTATACCACAGTTAGGCCCCTTTCACATTGAGGTGTTTTTCATGCGGTACAGAGCTAAAAATAGCGCTGCTATACCGCATGAAAAAAACCTGCCCTGTAGTGTTCAATGTGAAAGCCCGAAGGCTTTCACACTGAAGCGGTGCGCTAGCAGGAGCGCTCCAAAAGTCTTGCTAGCCGCAACTTTACTGCGGTATAGGAGCGGTGTGTTCACCGCGCCTTCCCATTGAAATCAATGGGAAAGCGCGGTAATACCGCCCACAACGCGGGCGGTATTAACCCCTTTTTCGGCCGCTAGCGGGGGTTAAAACCTCACCGCTAGCGCCCGAATATCGCGGTAAATACGACGGTATAGCCGCGCTACAAATAGCGCGGCTATACCGTCACCGCGGCTCTATCCCCAATGTGAAAGCAGCCTAAAGATGCAGCTAGCAGGACTTTTGGAGCGCTCCTGCTAGCGCACCGCTTCAGTGTGAAAGCCTTCGGGCATACCCTTCGGGCTTTCACATTGAACACTACAGGGCAGGTTTTTTTCATGCGGTATAGCAGCGCTATTTTTAGCGCTGTACCGCATGAAAAATGCCTCAATGTGAAAGGGGCCTTAGAGATGGGTGGGGACCACCTTCCCCTCACCCGTCTGCATGTCAGGCTAGGAAGAGGATCTGATTGGGCATCGGATCGCGGCAGGGGGGAGGGGGGGAGACCCTCTCCCGCCGCTGATAAAAGTGATCTTGCGGCGAATCTGATGCAGAGACCACTTTTATCTGAAAAAGAGAACCGCCGGCTCTTGAAGAGGATACCGGGTTAGGGTAGCTAGCTGCTACCATAACAATGGTATTCCTCTTCAAAAGGCAGGATGTATATAGTTGTACGGCGGGTAGCATACGATTAAAAAATAAATAAAAGTCCAGTGTAAATATGAATAGTCCCAAGTGATCAAAAAAAGGTAATCCCAAATAGTGCAAAAATCACACTTTCTCCATAAAAGCGCGCTCCAACCTCCACCCTCATAACAAAGGTCAATCTAGCATGTTGTCAGGCACCAGGACCCTGCAAACATCTTCAGTCTGCTCCAGCTTGTATATGCAATCAAAGGAGCCACAACCACATTAATTGGTAAAGTTGACCAAAAAGGATATCCATCTCTGAGGCCGCGTACACACGGTCGGTCAAAACCGATCAGAATGGACCGAAGTTCAGTTTCATCTGTCCAAAACGACCGTGTGTACGCCCCATCGGTCTTTGGTCCTTTGGACCAACATTTTAAAACTTGCTTTAAAATCGAACCGATGGACCGCTGACCGATCGGTCAAAACTGATGGTTAGTACACAAAAGCATTGGTTCAAAACCCGCGCATGCTCAGAATCAAGTCGACGCATGCTTGGAAGCATTGAACTTCGTTTTTTTCAGCACGTCGTGTGTTTTACGTCACCGCGTTCTGACCCGATCGGATTTTGGAATGATGGTGTGTACGCACATCAGACCATCAGGCCACTTCAGCGGTGAACCGATGAAAACGGTCCGTCGGACAATTCTCATCGGATGAACCGGTCATGTGTACGCGGCCTTAGGCTAAAACGGAAGGTTTGGCGGCCTGAGAAAGCATTAGTACTTTAATAAAAATATAGATCTTTAAAAAATTATTCTGAGCCTACAAAATTATACAAAACAATAAACCATGAAAAAAAACAAAAAAAAAAACACATAATGCCTCCCGTGTCTCACAACAAGTAGATGGAATGGATGGAAATAGTGGGTACCGCAAGACAAAAGAAACAATGCTACAATATAGGCTGGAACCACATAAATCAGGGGTCTCCAAACTTTCTAAAAAAAGGGCTGGTTTATTGTCCTTCAGACCTTAGAAGGGCCAGAGAAGGCAAAAATGTTTATGGCATTAGTGGGCGTACATAAACATTGCCACATTTGGTATTAGCTTGGAGGAATAGTGCCCCGAGATTGGTATCATAGGGAGGAATAGTGCCCCATTATTGGTGTCAGTGGGAGAAATGGCTCCCCATTGTTGGGTTTAATGGCAGAATTGTGTCTCTTACCAGTGGGAGAAATAGTGCCGGTCATCTATCGAGATGGTTCCTTTAAGGACTGCACAGGCGCAATTCTTGCCGACGGAAATCTCCGAACCTCGGCCGGCATCCAGGGCGACGTGAAATTTGAGGAAAGTGGCCAGTCGGCCTCACGTCCTCGCTTCGCTCGGACGGCTCGCTCGGCCTCCTGGCTCTTTTTTAACATCCTCCAATCCACTGGGATGTTGTTAAGGAATGAGCCTGGATGCCGGCCGAGGTTCGGAGATTTCCGTCGGCAAGGATTGCGCCTGCGCAGTCCTTACAGGAACCTTCTCGATAGGGGAACCTTAACGACAAGTCACCGGATAAAGGTAAGCAAAAAGCCACATCCGGCCCTAGGGCCACAGTTTGGAGACCGCTGATATTAGTAAATACTAATATTCTTGATCTAGAGACATCTGTATAAGTGGGATAGGCACCCATTAACCTCAGAGTTTATCAAAAAGTTTGCTTCTTTCTCATTTCAAAAATAAGTTGGTATAAAGGGAGTCTATCATTAATCAGTTTAAGGCGCCAAGTGGCTAATGCAGGGCGTACCGTCCCCTTCCAGGATAAAAGTTTTGTTTTTAGCGAAAAAACACAAAGTACATAATAAACGTTTAACATATTTGGAGGAGGTTCGGTCTCCAGAAGCACCCAGTAGACAATTTTTAGGATGAAGAATTTTGGGCAAACCCAAGACAGTGGAGATGGAAGAGTCAACTTGCGACAACAATGGACTACCGGGCAGGACCAAAAGCAGAGTCTCCACATCCTCTAAAAACAATCAGATGTAGAGCGCAACCCCGTTTTACACAACCTGACAGGCTTACGCCTGTCAGGTTGTGTAAAACGGGGTTGCGCTCTACATCTGATTGTTTTTAGAGGATGTGGAGACTCTGCTTTTGGTCCTGCCCGGTAGTCCATTGTTGTCGCAAGTTGACTTGCGACAACAAGTGGCTATGATGAAATATTTTCAATTGGATTATTCTGTCCCTAAGCCCCCGAGCAACTTGTCATGCGATTTGACAGTTCCATCCCGGCTACTTCAACAGACATGTACCAGAAAATGAAAGATTTGTGACTTTAATGGTACACAAAGCCTTGGAACATAAAATAGTTTATTCATACATTAGGATAAAATTATCCATAAAACATATATTGATAAATCCTAACCGGCTGTTCGTCTATCTACATTAAAAGAGGTAGATGTGCCCTGCCAGGAATCCTCTTGAGTTGAACCTATGCAACTACGCCAAGCAGAATTGCCTTTTAGGGAAAGAGATTGCCACCAGACCAAGGGGCATGTCTTCAAAAAATGTCCCCAATGTCCGGGAGACTCCTGGGTCTAGTACTTGAGGGAGCCAACTGAACCATTCATCTTCACTCTCTGCAAACTCCCCCATTCTTACTGCCCCATCTCCACACCAGAGGTTATTCTATACCTCTTCCTGCATTCCTATATATTGCAGCTGCTTACTTTTAATATATGGACACTTACCCGTCTAGCGCGCCCGCGATGTCTCTCGGCTGCCCCCGCCGCCATCCTCCGTGAGGGAATCCGGAAGTGAAGCGTTGCGGCTTCACTGCCCGGTTCCCTACTGTGAATGCGCGAGCCGCACTGGTTCCCGCTGTCTCCTGGGACCAGTGTGTTTCCCAGAAGACAGCAGGGGGTGACGCAAAGGGGCGTCTATTCCCGGAAGTGGGATTATACAGGTATCTGCACCCCCCTGAAAAGGTGCTAAATGTGACACCGGAGGGGGGGGGGGGTGGTTCCAAAAAGCGAAGGTTCCCTTTTTCTGTGGACCTCCGCTTTAACACACAGGAGTAGCGCCCAGACACGGCACCCCTAAGGACTCCTTGCGGCACCCCGGTTGGAAAACCCAAGTCTGGACAGACTGGGTCCAGGGCCGGACTTACCATTGAGCTTGACTGGGCTCAAGCCCATGGGCCCCACCCAATAGGGGGCCCCCGGGCCAAATCGCGGCAACCCCCGCTCGCGGCAATCCCCTCTCGCGGCAATCCCCTCTCGCGGCAATCCCCTCCCGAAATTTCACGGCAATCCCCTCCCGAAATTTCACGGCAATCCCCTCCCGAAATTTCACGGCAATCCCCTCCCGAAATTTCACGGCAATCCCCTCCCGAAATTTCACGGCAACCCCCTCCCGAAATTTCATGGCAACCCCCCGCTCAACAATTTCAGGAGATGAATGTAATTCTCGGCAGCCCCCCCCCCCCCCTGCTCAAAAGATGCTCCAGGGGGCCCCTTCACTGATGAGATCGGTTGGTGCACTGCCCCCCCTGCTCAAGTTCGATAGGTCGGACGGCGGATCCAGCCCCCCCCACAACTATGATCGGTCAGCGGTAACAACCCACCCCCTGCTTCTCTGCTCCAGGGGGCCCCTTCGATTATTAAGCCCAGGGGCCCCACCACCCTGTTTTTTAGTGATAAAAGGTAAGGCTGTTTTTGATATATGGTACTGTAGTTGCTGTATACAGTATACACTTTTGGTATTTATTCATACCGGCTGTAATATTTCTCAATTTTTCTCTATATCTTCTCCCTCGCCCTCATTCCTCATTTAAGACGCAAGCTCTGCATCTTCATTTTCCCCCAGTATCTCTTCTTTGTCACACTCTATTTGTCTCGAGAACTCCATCTGATGTCCTCCATGTGCCGGATTCCGCTGTCCTACTTTCCTTTATCCCAGCAGCTGCCGCTGCGTCTTCTCGCTCCTGCCCGGCGCGCTCTGTCAGGTAAATAGATTGTTCCAGCAGTAATTACAGCGGTGACTACATGTCGATGCCGTTTACACCCCTCTCTACGCTGCCCCCCCTCTCCAGGGAACCTGTTGCCTGCTGCCGTTGGTAGCAGTGAGGGATGACCTAGGTGGAAGATGATCCCAGAGAGTTTTATGAATGGAGTCTTGCTCAGTTCCCAGTGAGGATCTCTTCCCGGGGTTCTCAGGTTTGGTCTTACGTACGGCTATCCGGTGCCGGTGACTAGTGATGGATGATATGCGTTTAGCTGTCCTTTCTCATCCCTCATCCTATTCTTCATAATAAATCTAATTTTAGTCCCATTCCCGTTGTTCTCTTCTCCCTCCCTTCTTCTAAAACCCAATCTTATTTTCCCAGCCATGGAACAGCTCGCCTGTCCCGAAAACGCTCGTCCTCCAGTCATCATTGGGCTCATTTGTTTGTTTTTTTCTGAAGACGTTCATTCCTCAGTCTCCATATGGCTCCCCTTCTGCTTCTTGCACCGTCTGCCCATGTTATTTGGTTGTCACCAATTTCTAGCTTGCAACGTCTCTGCGTCTATCTAATCAAGAGCTCCCGGACAAGCTGGTCTCTTTTTTAACCACTTGCATACCGGGCACTTTCCCCCCTTCCTGCCCAAGACAATTTTTATCTTTCAGCAATGTCGCATTTTGAATGACAATTGCGCGGTCATGCTACACTATACCCAAATGACATTTGTATCGTTTTCTTGCCACAAATAGAGCTTTACTTTGGTGGTATATTATCACCTCTGTGGTTTTTATTTTTTGCACTATAAACGAAAAAAGAGAGACAATTTTGAAAAAAAAAATCTGATGGGCAATGATAGGCCACACTGATAGGCACTGATATGTAGCACTCATGAGGAGCTACTGACAGGCTTTTCTGAGTGACACTGATTGGCAGTTTGATGGGGCACTGACAGGCATTACTGATGGGATACTGATTGTAGGGCTGGGGAAAAATCGTTTTGAATCGTGAATCGAGTTGCGAGGTCAACGCGATTCAGATTTTCAGAAAATCTTTTTTTCCCCCCCAGGACCGAGTCCTGAGGAGCTCCGGGCAGAAGTTTTCAGGCCGGACGCCGCAGACTAGGCCAAAGCCGTGGCCTTACCTAAGGACACCTGCCCGCAGCTCCCCAGGACCGACACCGCGCCGGTCCTGGGGAGCTGCGGGCAGGAGTTTTTAGGCGAGACCATGGCTTTGGCCTAGTCCGCGGCGTCCGGCCTCGCGGACTAGGCCGAAGCCGTGGCCTCGCCTAAAAACTACTGCCTGCAGCTCCTCAGGACCGGGGTTGACACCACGCCGGTCCTGGGGGGTAAAAAAATAAAATCTAAAAAAAACGATTTTCTGAAAATCCCAATCGATTTGACCTGGCAACGCCTGCCTGTCCCGTAGCTCCTCAGTACCGGTGCGGTGTCCATAAAAAAAAAACAAAAAAAAACAATTATTGGAATCGTAAATCGAGTTCTTTTATAAAAAAAAAAAAAAAAGAGAGAAAAAAAATGAACAGATTAAAAAAAAAAATTAAAAAAAAAAAATTAAAAAAAAAAATTCGCCCAGCTCTGATTGGTACTTTTTTGGGCACTGATCTGCACTGATATGGGCACTGACAGGCTTTATAGAGGGGCACAGTCTGGCATGTGATGAGCATTTATTGTAAACGGATTTGCACATTTTGATGGGGCCTGTGCTCATAATAAACGTGCTGATTATCAGCACAGACCCCCCCCTCTGACAGGGTGAGCCGCCGATCGGCTCTCCCTGTCAGTGTGAACTGTGGAGAGAGGTTTACGGGCACTTCCTGGTTCACGCAATGATCAGCTGTAATTGATCACAGCTGATCACGTGGTATAAAGCCTCTGTTAGAGGCTCCATACCACAACTGGAGTTGTGTGCCAGACTGACACACAGCACCCCCAAGGGGCCCCCCCAAGGGGCTGGGATATCCTGATCACGTCATATGACGTCAGGTCAGGATATCACAACCACTTTACCGCCGTTATTCTGCTATATGGCGGGCGGCAAGTGGTTAAATCAGATTTTATCTTTAATTTATTTTTATACCACAACAACATATACACAAACATAACATAACTCAAAAAAAAAAAAAAAACACACACACAAAGCAGAAATGCTCGGAAAGACTTAATTCCCGAGCCTTTCTGGGGTTTACCGAGGTCAGCCGTGCTGTCCTCTGGCCTTTTCGGCTGTTTCCAAGGCTCTCCGGCACCCCCCCTACACCTCTGGCCACATACGGTATTGCATGCCATTGAAGTCAGCGCGGAACAAATTATTTTAGTTTCCATTGACTTCAATGGGCAAACTCGCTTCGATATGCGAGTACTTTGGATTACGAGCATTCTCCTGGAATGGATTATGCTCCTAATCCGAGGTTCCACTGTATAAATGAAAAACTGTTTAAAGAATAGGACTTTCAAGGTGCCAAAAAACCAAACCTCAAGAATAAAATCACAACATACTAAAAGTAATCATTTTATCATACAACATTATTAAAAATAGGGGGTAATACATCCTCCCTAATCATAAAAACATGGAGCATGGATGCAATATATAAGACCAGCGCCCCAAACGCCTGCCTCAACATCAATACAATATCACTAAACAGGTTATGATGAACAATATAATAATGGCTGTCATTGATAGATTGCCAAGATGAGGTACAGGTGTTGTTGGTCCCCGACGCATTTTGCAGTCTATGCTTCCCCAGGGGCTGGGAGGGCTCTCACTGATGAAAAAAACCTCTAAATACACAAAACAATAATATATATTGTAAGCTCCTTGAGGGGAGGGACTGATGTGAATGTATCATATATACTCGAGTATAAGCCGAGTTTTTCAGCAAATTTTTTTGTGCTAAAAAAATGCCCCCATCGGCCTATACTCGAGTCACCTTTTTGCGCCTGATTTCCTGGACTTTGGGGACCCGGTACTGGCCAAACTTGGCACACATATAGCCCCACTTATCCTCTACAAGTGTGCAAAGTTTGTTGTCCGGAGGACCTACGGCCGGGGAGCAACGATTTTTCAAAGCCAGGTACCCCTTCCATAGACTCCTATGTTGAACTGTCATTTCTCTGGTGAATTGGGGACTCGGTACTGGCCGGTCATAGGACTCCTGGACCCAGAATTTGGCACACACGTAGCCCCATTTCTCCTCTACAATTGTGCAAAGATTTTAGTCTGGGGGACCTACGGCTGGGGAGCACCGATTTTTCAAAGCCAGGAACCCCTTCCATAGACTCCCATGTTAAACGTCAGTCTAGTCATGGACACCGTGAGGCATGCACATGGACACCGTGAGGCATGCACATGGACACCGTGAGGCATGCACATGGACACCGTGAGGCATGCACATGGACACAGTGAGGCAGATCCACAAAGAAATTACGCCGGCGTATCTACTGATACGCCGGCGTAATTTCAAAATTCCTGCATCCTCAAAACAAGATACGACGGCATTTGTGTTAGATCCGACAGGCGTACGCCTTAGTACGCCGTCGGATCTAAGATGCAATTTTCCGGCGGCCGCTGGGTGGCGTTCGCGTCGTAATCCGCGTCGAGTATGCAAATTAGATTTTTCCGACGATCCACGAACATACGAGCGGCCGTCGCATTCTTTTACGTCGTTTCCGTTCGGCTTTTTCCGGCGTATAGTTAAAGCGGCTATCTGGTGGCGTACTCAATGTTAAGTATGGCCGTCGTTCCCGCGTCTAATTTTGACATTTTTACGTCGTTTGCGTAAGTCGTCCGTGAATGGGGCTGGACGCCATTTACGTTTACAATGAAATTTGGAGCAATGCACCCTGGGAGTTTTGACGGACGGGGCATGCCCAGTTCGTTCGGCGCGGGGACGCGCTTCATTTAAATAAAACACGCCCCCTACTCGCCGCATTTGAATTCCGCGCCCTTACGCCGCAAGAAATACACTACGCCGCCGTAACTTACGGCGCAAATTCGTTGAGGATTCAAACTTATGCCAAGTAAGTTACGGCGGCGTAGCGTATCTTAGATACACTGCGCCGATGCAGATCTTTGTGGATCTGCCCCAGTGAGGCATACAGATGGACACCCTAGGCTTATACTCGAGTCAATACGTTTTCCCATTTTCAAATTCAAATTGGAAAACTATTTGAATTTGAAAAGTTTTCGAAAATTATTTGAATTTAGTTCGAATTTTGTTATTTCGTTAATTCGTTTAAATTCGGTACTATTCCAATTACTTTTCTAATTAGAAAACTTTTCAAATTCAAATAGTTTTCCAATTTCCAAAGAGAATAAAATAGAATAGAAAATAAAAGGAATAGAATAAAAAAATATTTTCTATTTCTTTATATTTTCTATTTTATTCTTTTTGGAAGTTGGAAAACTATTAAAATTAGAAAACTATTCGAAATTGATTTGAAAACTTTTTCGCATTAGAAAACTTTTCGAATCGATTTGAAAAACGAACAAAATGAATATCGAAAACGAATTAAACAAATTTAACTAAACCAATTTATGTAAATAAATCGAAACAAAACAAATTTTTTTCGTTCTGCACATGTCTATCTAGCAGCTCCAGCTACTACAAGACTGCCTGCAGAAAACTACAGGAGGGGCGGAGACCAGACCAATCACCCTGGACAAGGAGAGAGAGCTGTGGGAGGGACCCAGCAGGCTCCACCTACTGCAGGCTGCCTGCAAAAAACTACAGGAGGGGGCGGAGACAATACCAATCACCCTGGACAAGGAGAGAGAGCTGTGGGAGGGACCCAGCAGGCTCCACCTACTACAGGCTGCCTGCAAAAAACTACAGGAGGGGGCGGAGACAAGACCAATCACCCTGGACAAGGAGAGAAAGCTGTGGGAGGGACCCAGCAGGCTCCGCCAACTGCAGGCTGCCTGCAAAAAAAACTACAGGAGGGGGTGGAGACAAGACCAATCACCAACGCTGCATCCTGGCCTAGGCCAACAAGGCCCAGGCCTAGGGCAGCACTTTGCAGGGGGGCAGCACGGAAAGAGTCCCCGCCGGCTTCGGCTACACTGTTAGTGTAGCACCAGTGGGGCGGACTGGGCAGAGGCGCAAATTAGTCTAGCGCCCCCATTAAGATGGCCGGACTGCTTCCGGTATGTACTTAAAGTAGAACGATAGGCAACAATTTTAATTTCATTTTGTATAGAGTAAGGGAGGGTTATAGCCCCTGTCAGTTTATTTTTTACCATCTCTGTCCCATTGCAGAGATTTCCCATCACTTCCTGCCCCATAGCCAAACAGGAAGTGAGAGGAAATCTTTGCAAATTAAGGGACTCCATTGCCCCCCTCCCCCCACTGCCCAGGCCCTCAGAACTAGTGTCCCCACTCAAAATTTTCAGGGTGGGTCTTAAACGGCAATGGGGTGTGGCCTTGACAGGAAGGGGTGGGTCTTATTTAAATTAGGTGGTGCACGGAGTTTAGTCAGGCCTAGGGCAGCACCAAACCTTAACACACTACTGCCAATCACCCTGCACAGGAAGAGAGAGCTGTGGGAGGGACCCAGCAGGCTCCACCCACTGCAGGCTGCCTGCAGAAAACTACAGGAGGGGCGGAGACAAGACCAGTCATCCTGCACAAGGAAAGAGAGTAGCAGTGAGCGGTCTTTATTTTAGGCAAAGTCTCACACTGGATTACTGCACAGATCTGGAAGAAATAAACAAAAACACACCGAGATGCAAGAAGAATACACAAGTATTTAGACAATTAGCTAGATTCACGTAGGGTTACGCCGGCGTATCAGTAGATACGTCGTCGTAACTCTGAATTTACACCGTCGTAATTTTAAGCGTATTCTGGAAACCAGATACGCTTAAATTAGGCTAAGATACGAGCGGGGTAAGTCTCCTACGCAGTCGTATCTTAGGGTGCATATTTACGCTGGCCGCTAGGTGGTGCTTCCGTTGAGTTCGACGTAGAATATGCAAATTACTAGATACGCCGATGAACGTACGCTTGCCCGTCGCAGTAAAGATACGCCGCTTTCATAAGAGGTACGCCGGCGTAAAGATAGAGCTGCCCCCTAGGTGGCCTAGCCAAATGTTAAGTATGGCCGTCGTTCCCGCGTCGAAATTTGAAAATTTTACGTCGTTTGCGTAAGTCGTCCGTGAATGGGGCTGGACGTAATTTACGTTCACGTCGAAACCAATTCGTCCTTGCGGCGTACTTTGGAGCAATGCACACTGGGATATGTACACGGACGGCGCATGCGCCGTTCGTAAAGAACGTCAATCACGTCGGGTCACCAATCATTTACATAAAACACGCCCCCCTTATCCTCATTTGAATTAGGCGCGCTTACGCCGGCCCCATTTACGCTACCATAACTTAGGAGGCAAGTGCTTTGTGAATACAGCACTTGCCTCTCTGACTTACGGCGGCGTAGCGTAAATACGATACGCCGCCTGAAAGATGCGCCGCCCTACCTGAATCTAGCTAATTTTTTGCTCATCTTGGAGTTCAGTTTTCAAGCAAAAATTCTCTTTTTTTATTTGTATCCTTCCTCCTGCCAGTATTGCATGGCGTCCCTCTTGCAGGCGTCCTGTCACTTCCCTCTCCCTCTCTCCGTCCTCTGGCTGTGTCAGGTGCATTTATCTCGCTGCCTCTCTGGTTGAGGATTAACACAACTGACCCACTTCTGGAGACAGAGCTTGTTTGTTGTATGAATAGTTGCGTTAGCAGCAGGGAACAGGACGCTCTGATGCCACGATTAATAAATGAGACTCCCACCAACAGCTGCGTCAGCCCCTGCCCCGTCCAACCTGGGCCGCTGCGGAGGGGAGAAGCGAGCCGGAATTTGATGGGGAGACAAGAGCAATGAAACAAAGTGGAAATCATCATGGTTGATAATATAATTTCCTGCGTATCGCAGACCTCCCCCCTACCCCCGGCAGTACGGATCTGTCGTCTCCTAATTATGTGATTCGCTCCAGGGGCTGCCATGTTTTTTTGATCTCAGGCTCTCCATGGTAAAAAGGGTTACATCATCGCAAGTGCACACTCCTTTAGTGGAGATATCGAACGTTTCCTTTCATCAAAAGATCCGTCTGACGGTTCTGGCTGTGAGTAATGATGTTATCAAGTCCCATTAAGCGCTAGATTTTTAATTTCACAAAACAATTTAGATTAGCGATTTACAACGGGAAGTCTGGAGATGAGGTGTGAAAGGGATTCGCTCTTGTAGAGTGGTACCCATCAGGCACATCAGTAGGACGGAAATGAAGGATAGGTGCACACGTTTGCATGTCTTGTCAAATTTGTTTATTGAATTTTAACAATTGGCATACATAAGTACATACGGTGGCAGCAAAACAAAAGATCACATACAGCTAAACCTCGGATTACGAGCATAATTCGTTCCAGGAGAATGCTCATAATCCAAAGCACTCGCATATCAAAGCAAGTTTCCCATTGAAGTCAATGGAAACGAAAATAATTAGTTTCGCATTGACTTCAATGGGATGCAATACCGAATGTGGCCAGAGGAGGGGGCGCAAGAGAGCGCCGAAAAGGCCCAAGGACACTTTGGCTTGTTTCCTGCGCCCCCGTACCTCAGGCCAAATGAGGTACTGCAGGCCTATTTATCTTGAATTCTGCTGAGGGGAGGAGTAGTGGAGAGCCCAGTCTGAGGAGGGTGACAATGATGTTGGGGGTCTGTGCACAAAGTGTTGATTTGTCCACGGATCGCTCACCTCTCCTCGGACATGATAGTCCACTGACACACATACGAGCCCCGGTGGGTGACAGCAGGAACCGTAGAGTGGAGGGAGGCCAGCCAACGTGCACTCTTCTCTGAGCGATTAGTACCGCTCTCGCTTCTCCCTTTGGCTGACAGGAGATAGGGGAGGGGGCGGGATACAGACAGCCCACAGCTCTCCTCTCCAGGTCACAGCGCTGCTGCCGAGTTTTCTGGCTTTACCAAAAGGGGGGGCGGTGGCTAAATGGCACCCAATAAAATTGCTTTGTGGTGTCAGCCCTCTGGCGGGTGTCACCCGGGTGCAGTCCGCCCCTCATCACGAATCCACTTGTCCGTGATTCAGCTGCATTTACCTGATGGTTGCTGTACGGGAGGAGGAAATGAGGGAGCTTTTTTTTTCGTGGGGGGACTGCTTTTTTGCCGCCCCCCACAAAGTGCGGCCCTAGGCCTGGGCCAAAATACAGCACTGCTTTGGCTGTATGTTTAGGGTTGTTGTCCTGCTGGTCTCAAGTCTTTTGCAGACTCTAACTGGTTTTCTTCTAAGATTGTCCTGTATTTGGCTCCATCCATCTTCCCATCAACTCTGACCAGCTTCCCTGTCCCTGCTGAAGAAAAGCATCCCCACAACATGATGCTGCCACCACCATGTTTCATGGTGGGGATAGTGTGTGCATGGTGATGTTAGGTGTTAGTTTTCCGCCACACATAGCGTTTTGCTTTTAGGCCAAAAAGTAAATTTTGGTGTCATCTGACCAGAGCACCTTCTTCCACATGTTTGCTGTGTCCTCCACATGGCTTCTCACAAACTGAAAAACGGGACTTCCTATGGATTTCTTTCAACAATGGCTTTCTTCTTGCCACTCTTCCATAAAGGGCAGATTTGTGGAGAGCATGACTAATAATTGTCCTGTGGACAGATTCTCCCACCTGAGCTGTGGATCTCTGCAGCTCCTCCAGAGTTACCATGGACCTCTTGGCGGCTTCTCTGATGAATGCTCTCCTTGCCCGGCCTGTCAGTTTAGGTGGATGGCCATGTCTTGGTAGGTTTGCAGTTGTGCCATACTCTTTCCATTTTCAGATGATGGATTAAACAGTGTCCGTGAGACCCTGCTTTATACACTCTTCCACAACTTTATCCCTGGCCTGTCTGGTTTGTTCCTTAGCCTTTTTGATGCCGTTTGTTCACTAAGGTTCTCTAAAAAAAAAAAAACTCCGAGGGCTTCACAGAACAGCTGTATTTATCTTGAGATAAAATTACACACGTGTACTCCATTTTCTAATTAGGTGACTTCGAAGGGCAATTTGGTTCCACTTGATTTAAGTTAGGGGTATCAGAGTAAAGGGGGCTGAATACAAATGGATGCCACACTTTTCAGATATTTGTAAAAAAAAATGAAAACCATTTATAAAATGTTCCTTTGTGTTGGTCTATCACACAAAATCCCAATAAAATACATTTATGGTTTTGGTTGTAACATGACGAAATGTGGAAAATTTGGGCATAATGGTGACCTCCAGGGTCAGGGAGAGCCAACACCCTTTTTTGTAGAGGGGGTTACCAGGCATGGTGTGAAGTGCAAGAAGAAATGATGGGTCCCAGTCACTTTTTGAATGCAAACAAGAGATTTTTTTTGTCTCTTAACAGAACTGTGGGAGAGCGGGTTAGGGCCAGGACACCATTGAGTAGACCAATTGGCAGACTCCCAGACTTTTATAGGTAGACATCTATACAGTGGAAGGCCTCCAGCCAGATAACTGTATAGGTAGGACTGCTGTCTCCTATGGCAACTAATCTTGTAACAGTCAATAAAAAGGTAGTTGTAAGTAACTCTTGGTAACACAAAACAGTCTGTTTCTTATCTGACAGTATCTCATTGTAAATCTTTACTCACTGAGCTCCCAGTCTCTCATTAGACTTCCAGATCCCAGTCGTCACTGGATCCCCCTGAGGTCTTCCACAGCTATCCCGCTGTATACACCTCAAGCGTCACCCATGCTATCCTGCTGGGTCCCTGGCTTGGCACTCACTGAAGCTCTCCCACTTCTTCACCATCCCCGCTGGCGAGAAGATTGCACTGCTGCTTGCTCAAGCTTACTCACTGTAGTCTCCGGTAGTAAGATGGATGGTCCCATAGCGCCGACAGCTTGCTTTTTACCTCTGACCACAACTGGTTCCCCATCTGGCTGATCCTTCTCCACTTGGTTGGACTCCAATCCTGCAGTCCCAACCCTACACTGCTTCTCCAATCCTGGATAGGTCTCAGGCAGCCTAGCTGCCAGTTTTGCCCGGGATAGGCCTCATGCTTCCGGCCTAGCAGCCCACAGAAATATAACACACGTCCACCTAGACAGCCGTCCAGGTGGCACAGAACCCAGATCACCCGACTCCACCCAAATAAATAGCATACCTTCCAACTTTGAGATGGGAATGAGGGACACCTATCAGCAAAACTATGTAGGCATAGGACACACCCCTTAAAGGAGAATAGTACATAAAAAAACAAGGGGCTAGATTCAGGTAGGGGGACGCAAGTTTGTGCTGGCGTAGAGTATGTTATTTACGCTACGCCGTGGCAATTTAGAGAGGCAAGTGCAGTATTCACAAAGCACTTGCTCCGTAAGTTGCGGCGGCGTAGCATAAATCTTCCGGCGTAAGCGTGCCAAATTCAAATTGTCAAGAGGTGGGCGTGTTTTATGTAAATAAAACATGACCCCACGTAAATTACGTTTCTCACGAACGGGGCCGGCCGTGAACATATCCCAGTGCGCATGCTTCTAATCACGTCGCAAATAGTCAATGCTTTCGACGTGAACGTAATTTACGCAAAGCCCTAATCGCGAACGACTTACGCAAACAACGTAAAAAATAAAAAATTTGACGCGGGAACGACGTCCACACTTAACATTGGCTATGCCTCATAGCAGGAGTAACGTTACGCCGGAAAAAGCCTTACGCAAACTACGTAAAAAAATCCGCACGTACGTTTCTGAATCGGCGTATCCAGCTCATTTGCATATTCTACGCTGAAATCGACTGCAGCGTCACCTAGCTGCCAGCGTAAATATGCACCCTAAGATACGACGGCGTAAGAGACTTACGCCAGTCGGTTCTTAGCCTAATTTCGGCGTATCTTGCTTTCTGAATACAGAAAGAAGATACGCCGGCACAGCTTTGAATTTACGCGGCGTATCAGTAGATATGCCGGCGTAAATTCTTTCTGAATCTAGCCCAAGATTGGTTAAATGCACAAGTGCTTTTTTACCACTACTTTTCCTTTATATTGGCTTTTGGTATTTACAAATGCAGCAATTTAGAAATCATATGAAAGGTTTAGCGCTGGAAAACACTTTTTGATAGATAAATAGTGCATTTTATATACAAATATATAGATCAGACCAAAATGAGGGACAAATGTGGAAGAATGAGGGACATTGTTCCAAATCAGGGACAGTCCCTCCAAATCAAGGACAGCTGAGAGCTATGAAATATGCTCTCCCAGCAGGCCAAGGGGCGTAAAGAAACCCCTGCCCATAAGCTGAGACACCCCATCCATTCATGATCTGACCTTGCAAAGCCCCCTCTCATTCTAATGTCACCAGTCACAATGCCACCTTGTGACAGAAGAGAAAAGGTGCAGCAATTCCGGAGATAGAAGATCAATTGATTGCCCTCCAACAGTTAGCCAGGAAATGTACCACCTGGCAAACCAAATGTATTAGCAACCCTGCCTAAACACCAGGGTGCAACATCTATATACATATATTATACTGTATATAGAATCTATTTCAATTTTTTACACAGTTGTTACGATTTCAAGACATGTAATCTATTGCACCCTCAATTCCCATCAACTTCTGTAAAGTCACTAAAATTTCTCCGTGCCGCCCTCCCTCTTCCTCTTAATTACAGATCCAGTTTTCACTAAACCCGTAGGTACCACTTACATCTGTTTTATCGCCTCATTCATAAGAAAACCTGATTAGACCCAGCTAGGACAGATTGCAAATGGCACTGCCGTTTCAGCTCAACTGTCTCTGTGTTCCGTATTCTCTCCCACCCCACCGCTGTTACCGACGCACGTTCACTTTGATTTTCTGTGTTAATTGCTTGAAGGATAATTATGAAAAATGTCATAATGTTTTTCACACACAGAAACAGAAGCACGCAGCACACCTTATCTTCCTGGACGCCAATACCTCAACGGGGAGGCTTGCAATGAATTTTTTGAAGGTGATTTGAGTGTACTAATTAATCAGAAAAGTTGGACCTGGGTCCAGAATAAAAAGACAAGCAAGACAGAAGACTGGGCATTCATCCTCCTTCTCCCGATGCAGCAGGTCATAAAATGTGACCTTTGTATTATACAATGCACCAGACCAAGAGCAATGATATGTGGCTTTACAGGATTGAAGGCTAAGCACGCAATGAATATCCCGGAGTGCTTCAGGGCTAAAATTGTCCACTCGTTTTAAAGGAGAACTCTTATGTAATGAAAAAAATTTACTACAAATTAGCAGCCATTAAAATAGTTCAGTATAACTGTAGGGATGTAGTATTTTTCCAATTTTTTGTTTTGTATTTTTTGTGTTTTGTATTAAAAAGGGGTTGTAAAGCTTTGCGTTTTTTCATCTTAATGCATCCTATGCATTAAGGTGAAAAAAAACACCTTGCACTCTCCGCAGCCCCCCCGAGCCCCTGTTTTACTTACTTGAGCCCCAAATCTCTATGGGCGCGATACCGCGTTGCTTTCCCCCAGCTCTTCATTGGATGATTGATAGCAGCGCAGCCATTGGCTCCCGCTGCTGTCAATCAAATCAATGACGCGTCGGGGGGGCAGAGCCGAGTGATACACTCCGCAGCTATGGCTGCCGACTATCACACAGGAGCGCGCTTTCAAGCTAACCCCTTTAGGAGAGAGCTTGCCAGAGGGGGGTTAGCTCTTGTGGAGAGGAGCCGATAGACGCAGAGGGACCCCACTGCACAGTGGAGGCAAGTATGGTATGTTAGTTATTTAAAAAAAAACAAAAAAACCTTTACAACCATTTTAAGCTTTTGTCTGCTGAATGTTGTATCTGATAATTTCCTCAAACCATGGAGATCAGGTCATCCAGCCCATTGCAAGCCCCTTAGAAGAGAGCATTCTGGTGGGATTTTGGGCTCCCAGCTCTGCCAGAGGGCACAGTTACACGACCCGTGCCTCCCAGAAGCATCAGAGGCCAGGGCAGGGGGTTTACAAAAAAAAGTGGACTTTCCATTTGGCATGGAAGGTACACTTGAAGGATGTTTAATGTCTGAAAAATCAGCAGGCTTGCCGCCAGCCTCTCAATGGCGCTCCTCAGACCGATTCCCCACCGAACAGCAGTACAGCTTGGGATCCTCAAAGATGGGAACCCAGTCACTCACTGGATTCCCGTGTCTGTTCAGATGCTCCGGGCCAGCATGGCCCCGGAACACCACGTGGCGCGCACGCCCCGGCCAGGTAGGCCATAACCCAGGGGCATCGTGATGTGGCCACCCTAAAGGTGGGTGCCACACTGGACGAAGAAGACCCAGAACCAATGGCGTCTGTCTCATAAATACCCCTCCCCAGCATGCACAGCGAGGTCAAACCTTCCTGATTGGCTGCTGGGAAAGAGCACCCAAACCTTGACTCCACTGCGCCAACTGCAGCTCCGGGGCTGGAAGAACACCCCAGTACAGCAGAATAAGCACACATTACAGCCAAGCTAAGACAGAGCACTTAACAATCTGGATCAGAGTCTAACTACACTCTGATCTTACCCTTAAATTTAACTAGCACCGGTACCATAAAGTACACAGGCGCTACATTGGGTATGCCCCCTTTTCTTGGCATACTGACCAAAGGCAAACTTCAGGTCTATTTATGTGGCAAGTCTTGTCGCGTGTTTATGTGATCCATATCTGTCTCGGTCATAGGGCCACGACCATACATATCATTTTCAGATTGTGGTACTCAGAGTTGAGTTCCGCTTTAAGGCATTTGAGGATAACGCACTCGTACGGATTTTAACAGCGAACAAAAGCCACCTGTAAGTGTATACGCAATCCATAGCTCTAGCAGGTGAGGAATTAATCACAAGCTCTCATCCCCGCATTTATCACACAACGTGAAAGGCCCCATCTGGGAGGGAGCAAGATTAGTTTGACTTATCATACATGTCACTATGAGCAATGCGTGACATTTCTTTAGTGACTTTGGGAGAGACTTCTCTCCAAACGGCTGTGCCGAGATGTTACATCAAACAAAGCCTTTGAAAACCATCTGTTATCTGTGATCTTTGAGCAGCAGGGGGAGAATTGGAGCTGCCGTGGCGAGGGATACAGATACGGTAGGAGCGTGGCTTGTGTTGTTTAGAAGATGTACGGGTCAGTGCCAAGCGCTCTACAGCCCAGGATGAAAAATGTGCTATCGATAGAGATCTGAACAACTGTTTTGCCACAGTTGCTATGAATTTTAAGGGCAATGATAATGTAAAATGTGAACTCACTGGAAATACGCCATCATCATTAATGGGACTTTCACTTCTTATTTTCGTTTTTTGCTGATCCATATTTTAAACATATTTCATATACAGATTTGCAAATACTCCCTCTAGTGGTGAGCAATGTATCAGTGAATGTGACTACAATTCCCTGCTTCGAAGGGAAACCGGAATGGCTTATTTTTTGAGGAGTGGACAAGTTTATTAACCAATGTCCTCTCTTCAGGGAAGCCTATCCTGCCTGCAGCTAATAACTAGACATGCACACTGCCGAATTTTTTTGTTTTCGTTTTTTTTCCCCCCTTTGTTCGTTTTGCTGGGCATTCGTTATGATCGAAATTCGTTATTTTGAATAAATTCGTAACTTTGGAAAAATTCTAATTCATTATGTTCCATTCATTTAGATGTGGCATTTGTTATTTCGATCATTCGGAAAAATATGGAATTCAAAAATTCTGAAAATTTGGAAATCCAAAATAACAAAATTAACTAATAATTATAACTATTAAATTATAGGTATTGGAATTTCCTTTCAAATTTGGCTGTTAGCGAACGTAACAAAATACGAATCTATCCAAAGTTACGAATTATCTGAAATAATGAATGCTGCTTCTAAACGAATAAGACGTAACAAAAAAAGTTTTAATATTATTATTTATTGTCAATTTGTTACGTTCCATTCGTTTAGATTATGTATTCGTTTAGATGCGGCAATTATTATTAATTTGTTACATTCCATTCGTTTAGATGCGCCATCTAAAACGAATGGAACGTAACAAATTAATAATTGTTGCATATGAACGAATACATAATCTAAACAAATAGAACTTAACAAATTAATATAAAAAAAATTTTTATTATTATTTATTATTATTAATTTGTTATGTTCCATTTGTTTAGATGCGGCATTCGTTATTTCGAATAATTCGTAACTTCGAATAAATTCGTATTCGTTACGTTCACTAACAGCCAAATTTGAAAGAAAATTCCAATACCTATAATTTAATAGTTAGTAATAGTTGTTAGTTATTATTTTATCAGATTTTCTAATTTTCAGCTTTTCGAACTTTCGAATTATCGTTCTTATTTTCCGCACGTAATAACATTCTATTTCTCCCATCAATCCCTCACAGTTATTACCTTTTTTTCCACCAGCCCCTCCCTATTGGATTATAAACTCGCAGGAGCAGGGCCCTCCTAACCCTCTTGTATTGGATTGTATTGTCGCTGTATTGTCTCCCTTTATATTGTAATGCGCTGTACAAATTGTTGGCGCTACATAAATCCTAAACAATAATAACTCTTATTTTTTTAATGTATATATTTTAAGAATCTTTATTTCTCAAAAAAAAAAAAAAAAGGGCCTGCAAAAGGCATGCGAGAAGACACACTTGGACAGAGCTCCTGCTGTGAATCCTACATTGATCCTTCCTTCGCTATCGATCCTGCCCGGTCTACACCATACCTTCTGGCTGCTGGTCTCCTGCTACACTCGGATATGATCCAGAGACGTGCTGTACTAATGAGGACCCATAAAGGCAAGAAAGACTGGCGCCCCAAGATGGAGCCTCCCAGCCTCAGTCGCGACAGACACCAGAGCTGTCACCAGAGCGAAGACAACTGTCTAGGATGATAATTTTGTTACATCCTCAAGAATGGAAGTGAAGGGAAACCAACCAAGCAGGAGACAGGCAGCAAAAAGAAAAAAAAAGAAAATATATATGATGGGGGTTGTTACTATTTATTATTCAAGAGAGTGAGAAAGAGGGAGAGAAAAGGAGAGCGAGCAGGAGAACAAGAGAGCGAGCAGGAAGGAAGGAAGGGTCGTAGAAATCTGTCTGTATGCAGAGCACACAGGCAGATATCGCGTCTCTAAAAGTAACACATTTCGTCTTAGTGAAATAATCTATTTTTAAGCTAAAAGTTTTCACTCACCATTCATTCCCCTCCATTCATTCAATAACAGACCATGACACCAGCTTGTTCTCAGTTCGCCATCGCCGCCATCATTGCTTTTTCAAGCTCTTCACGGCTCCTTTATTCTCACAAACAGGAAGTGATCACTCCACCAGTTAATCACCTCCCCCATGGGAGTGGTCATCACAGGATGTCCTCTCCACATAGCAAGCACCATATAAAAAGGCATCCCTCTAACAGGATTGTCCTATACAATGAATACAATACAATACAATACAATGAATAGAATACATGAATGGATTACATACTTATGGGCGTGTCTGGGCAGGGAATGCATGTACGCCTCCCCCTGACGCCAGAAAATGATCACAAGCTCTCATATAATCGCTGATAGAATCCTTAATCTGCGCCATTCCATAGAATAACGCATATTCAGATTATACCATTATTGTAGGTGGAATGCAGGCCATCTACAGGCGTACGCTACAAATCCCAAACCATGCTGATCAGACATAGCCGAGACAAAAGCGCACATCCGTCTATAACCACTAGTGTCCTTGCGGAGTGAGCGTATCCCCCCCCCCCTCAACGATCGTCCGTGCTAAATGCACAGAGGGCCCCTCGCCGGCGGACATATGCCCACGCCGCAAACATCACACTCCAACCTCAAGATATTTTCTACTACCAGATGAGATTTAACCAGTCTCAGACTGCCCCAGTCAGCTCTTTAGAGCGGGTTGCGGAAGTACCAAGACTGGGTGCCATCATGACATTACATATTAAATATATCTTCAAATTTCCACGAAGGAAGGAAGGAAGGAAGAGATTTTATATAAAGCTCTGACTTTTACCCATGTTTCTAATACTTTTTTTCCTATCCTCTGTCTTTTTGCCTTTCTCGAGCCCAATCTTCCCCCTTTTCTATTCTATCCCATCCCTACTGTCATGACCATATTGTGACTTTTGGTGCACCTCAAACCAACTGTGAAGCTTTAAGTTTACTATGGCCCTAAAAATTTGTTACTTAATAAAGCTTTTTCAGGGTCGTAAGCGCAGGGCCAGCCATGCCACAATTGGGGCCAACTGGGGTGGCACCTAAAGTGGAGTTCCACCCAAAAGTGCTTCCTCTCTCCCTCCCCGGAGCCACATTTGGCACCTTTCAGGGGGGAAAGAGGACCTGTTTTTGACAGGTCCCCTTCCCCATTTCCGAAAGCAGGTTGCGGCCCAATCTCCCGGAAGTTTGGCCCGCTCCTCCTTCCTCTGCCACCGGGTCAATTAGAAAGCGCAGCGCACTTCACACATGCGCAGTAGGGAACCAGGAGTGAAGCCGAAAGTCTTCACTGCCCTTACCAGGAATGATGGCGGCAGTACCCGGGAGTCGACCTGAAGATCAGCTGGGGTGCCAACATTCCGGCCTCCCTGGACAGGTAAGTGCCCTAATATTAAAAGTCTGCAGCTACAGTATTTTTTCACCCAGGCTGGACCTCCTCTTTAAGGAAGCTTGGTTTGGGACAGTGCTGAGGCTTGGTTCATACTGGAGGCAGGGGCAAAATGTCTGTTTTCCCGTGTTGAGGAGGAAGTCACTTCTGAGGTTTTTCAGCGGCTTCCTTCTTGTTCTTTAGCGTCTGGGTCTTCTTTCCTTTACAGCTTTTACAAAGGCCTTTGCACATCTACCACCTGAAGGCAATGTAAAAAAGGGAGGAGGGTAGATCACAGTCTCACTCCTTGTCAGGGCTATGCCTCTTATCCAATAGCAGCAAGCAGGGGAAGCTGAATTTAATTGACGATCCTGCAAGGCAGAGTAGGGGGTACCCCACAAGGACTAAAAGACTTGGATAGATTCAAGTTTCTCCTAACATCCTAGCTGAGCAACAGGGACACCCCTAAAGGACTAAAGTTGATACTACACTTGATCTTAGCCAAAAGCCCAAGTAGTGAAATGGTCATCGAGCCTTGGCTATGGTATCTGGACCTGACACTGGCCTTGGCCATGTCATCTGACCCTGGCACTGACCTTTGCCATAGCATCTAGCAGGGCCCTGGTCATGCCAATTGGCCCCAGCACTGGCCTTGTACATTGCATCTAGCACAACCCCAGCACTAGCTTAGGCTGTTGTCATTTTTACTACCGTAGGTTCCCCACTTTGTTTTCCAATCCTTCACATCCTCTCCCTTGCTTTCAATCCACTCCACCTTTTTCTGACCCGTTCATTGCGTTTCTCTCTATCTTTCCTTCTCTTGCTGCCCCCGCTCTCCTTTTCTCTCATTATTAGTGTCAGAGGCGGTTGTTCCTGCGTAAACAGATTGGTACTTTGTGCAGACACATCTGGTAGTTCCTCCCTAAGGAGCTGCCACAGGCTTTATGCCCTGGAACTGTCTGATTCACCGCCGCGCCAAAACGACTTTGAAGATGCAGATCAGAGCACCACCGCCACATGGCTCCCCCTGTCACCTCGACAGAGAACTTGTCTTGGCCATTCCACTCAAGCAATTACAATAAAACTTGCACTTTTTGCTAGACAGTTTGACTTTTAACCCCCTTCACAGCGGCGGACTATACTTTTATCATTAACTAAAGTAGTTGTAAATCCAACCACTGAAATCTCACATAAGATTTACCAAAAGTCTTATCCAATATCTCCAAATCTGCAGCTCTTATTCAAATAATACCTGGTGATCCTGCCATGGACACTCTGTCATTGTCTCCCAATGAGTTCCTGTTTGTCACCCTGTCACACAATGGAGACTGTGGCCATTTCAACACATCCCAGATAGCATGGATAACGTGGCACAAATTTGTGGCAGTTTTGAATTGTAGGTTTTGTTAACTTGCTGCACATTTTCACTGGCAAGTTGTACACTTGCAGAGCACTTGTGTCAGGTCACCTGAGTCCAGGTGACAAATGTACTTCGTAGAAGTCAGGAGTGCACCGCTAAGTTAGTGGACCCTGAGAGCGACTGCTGCGGATTGAACTCTGGGAGGATTAGGAAGGTAGGTCCACTGGAGCACCAACACAGATCCCACTGGGAGCTACAGCATAGATTCCCAAGGGCGTGGAGTCTAAGAGCCAGCAGGTGTTCACCAGAGCCTCTCTAGTGGTGAGGATGGACTGCGCTGCAACTGGCTCCAGGTCGCGGCCCCCAGGGTCTCCCAGCTCACGCTCACAGTAGACTACAGGAGAAAGAGGAAGGAAGCAGCAGCCTGGAACAAGGATAGTCAGGAGATTAGCCAAAAGGTCAGGGGAACAAGCAGCTAGGGATAGTCAAAACACGCCAAAGGTCGGGGTATGAAGCAGACGAGGACAGTCAAGAACAAGCCAAAGTCGGTAAACATGATCAGACGCAGGACACCGAGCAATGAGCACACGGAAGCCAAAACACACAATATTGATCAGCAGGGCTGGCTTGCAGAGCACAGGTTAATATAGAGTTCTCCGATAGGGCCTGGGGTGGAGCCATGCTTTGAGGAGAGATTACTTAAGGAGCCAGGTGAGAGTGGCTGGCCTCGAAAGCTGAACACATGGTAACTTGAGGCACAAGTTCTAGTTGACACTTTTCCAATTTGTAGCAAATTTGAGTGGCAAGTCTCTAGCAAGAGCAAAGTTGCAGTGGTGAATCTACAGCAAGAGCTCTGCAAGTTTACAGCATGAAAGTCAGTGACCCCTGTGGTGGCATGGTTATTGCACAACATAACAGAACCAGAACTTGCAACAGACTTGCAGATTGTTTGCAAAGAAAGTTGATCAGGAACAAGTGACGTCATCACGGCTACGCCATTCAAGAGGCTGGAGCCCACGAATCGGGAAGCAAGACTGGGTAAAGGTGGAAGTCCTGTTTGCGGTGAGTGTAACGTGGCGCCTGAAGAATTAAGGAAGGCCTCTCTAAGGCTCCATTCACACCTAGGCGTATTTACGCCCGACACGCTGGAGGGGAGAAATACCATTGCCCTCTATGGAGATGGTTCACATCTTCACGCCGAACGCCGAACGCCTGAAGCTCAAAACAAGTCCCGGACCCTTTTTTTCAGGCGGCTTCGGCGTTCGGCATAGGAGATGTGGACCTGGGGGTTAATGGGGGTTAAAATCGCAGCGTTTTGTCGCCGCAAATCGCGGTACAAAACGCCGCAATTTGTCACCGCAATTCGCGGGACAAAACGATGCGATTAGGTGTGAATGCAGCCTTAAAGCCCTGGCTCTGGAGTCCCTGGTAAGCACAGAGTGGTGCCAGTGCCTGGTAAGTCTCTTGCTGGCAGGTGCTAGGGTGCATCTAGAACACAGGGAAGGCAGGATCAGACATGCTAGCAGAAGAACAGAAACCAGTGAAAAGCGCAGATCGGCTGGCGAGGACAAGACAGAATTAGACAGTCTGGGTCAGCAACCAGCATGCAGATTAGGTTCAGACGGGCAGGATAGTAGTCAGGAGACAAGCCAAGGTCAGTAATGGCAGAACGGATGAGCAGAAGGAGCAGGCAGAAGCATAATCCAGGGACAAGCCAGGTGTGGGTACAGGCGGCATTCAGGCAGAGTCAGAGGCGGCACAAGGTTGGCAATAGAAGAAGAACCGCAAGAACTGATAACAGGAATACGGGAATGTAGTAGACCAAACTAGTGCAATTTTAAAAAACCCTTCTGGTGCCAATACGCGCAGGGACACGAGCACCTTCTAACTGGCCACGGGCAGGGTTCCAACCAAAGCCGATTCATGCGATTACGTATTTGAGCTTGTAGCAGAGATACTAGGTCAGTAGGTTGACGTGCTCATACTCTATTAAGATCTGCATACAGTATGTTGGCACTATATAACTGAATAAAATAAATAATTAAATGAAGCGTAGAGAACATGTATAATTCAGCAGTGGGTTCGAGAGGTGTGTGACCTATCACAAATGTAATGTACATCACCGTGAAAGCCTCCATTGATGACCCCATTGATCCATCTCATTTATTGATTGGACTCTAATGTACAGTGTCTAATAAATAATTCATCTTGCCTAGGATTAGGAAGTCTCTTTAAACCTTTATGACATTTACAGGCTGGAATTCCGTTAATTGACACTTATATTGTTGCTTAACACGACCAGTGATTTCTTAAATCTCTTGGGGACTCAAAACATGAAGCCTCTGACCTCAGTTATGTAGCCTGCCCACAATTACCAGGGGACCTCATTCTTCTTGTTGGATCTTTAATTAAGCACTGTCACTTTGCCCATCACCCCAAGTTCACACCTATGCACTTTTTAGTGCATTTTGTAGTAACGCACTACAGTCCATTTAACATGGTTTCCTATGGTACATGTTCACATACATTTTTCAGCTGGTGCGTTTTTGGAATGGGTCAGGGACTTTTTTTGCAGCAGATTGCGGTTTGCGTGTAATAGACTTCAATGGGCCTACCTCAAAAACTGCCTACTGTCATTTTTTACAGTACACGTTCTTTTGGGTGAATGGGTACTGTGTACTCCATACTCATTCACATGGGGGGGATCCCCTTCCAGATTCCAATAAGCCCCCTGCCTGCAGACTCCCACAACCAGGGTTGTGGGGAAGAGACCCTAGTCTGAGAGAGACAGCCCTCCCTTACATCAGATTCTCCAGAGAGCCTCCACCTTACACCAGGGTCCCCAGAGAGCATCCTCCTTACATTGAGGTCCCCAGAGAGCCACTCCTTATATCAGGGTCACCACAGAGAGGGTGGGCAGTGGGAGATGATGTAATCCCTTTGCTGCCCATAGCTTCACAGTGAGGGCGAAAGTGATGCAGGGTGGGCAGTGAGATATAATGTCATCTCTCTGCCTTCTCGCCCTCCCCTCCCGTGCTGCCTGTCCGCTCTCCGGCTCTCCCGTGGCTGCAGAGAGGCCATGGGCCGCGGCCCTGTGGTTGGGGACTTGGGGTTAAAAGCCCCAGATTCAGGGCTATAGCCCCAAAAGCAACCCCCTAGCAATGCTACTGGCTGTCACTGAAACTGGCCCACTGAGCCATTGGCCTACCGGGAAACTCCCGGTAGTCCCGATGGCCAGTACATGCCTGCCCATAACAGCAGCCGCCAGCCAGCCTCAATAGACACTGCAGCAGCCAGCAAAAATAGACCTCTCCCTCAACAGTAGATCCCACCCAGCAACACTAAACCCCCCCCCCCCACAACAATAGATGCCCTCAGCGACCATAGATCCCCCTGCACCCAGCATCAATAGACCTTCCAGCACACTCTAGTACCCCTTGCCATTGGATACATTCTGTGCTGGAGGTGCCGGAACTGCATTCCCCCACGTTCCCGCTAAAAAAAAAAAATCCCTGTTGGTGTCATTGGAAGGAGTTGTTCCCCATCGTTGTCAGTGCATGAAGTAGTGCCCCAAGGGCCAGATGAAAGTAAGCAAAAGAACCACATGAGGCCCCAGGACCTCAATTTGGAGGCCACTGGGCAAACCCAACGAATAGCAAACTGTTTTTCCACATCATTGCGCTTCATGGCCACTAGCATAGGCGTGCGCACAGGGTGTGCCAGGTGGGCACATCCTAATCACCCCATATGGGGAAGATTCCCCCTGTTTAGACCCCTGATATTTCAACAAAGACCCCTAACGGGTCTTCTAAAAAAAAAAGATTCAAAAATTCTAAAAACATGTTATAAATAAAAAAATAAAAAAATAAAAAATTAGAAACAAAAATTTGAAAAAATAAAGAGAAATTAAATCTACTTACACTGTCCACTGCCCTACTGACACCAATCTCTGCCCTACTGACACTGTCCATTGCTCTACTGACACTGTTAGTATACATGCACACGCATATGTGGTTGATCTAAAGTGGAGGTTCACCCAAAAACTTAATTTTTAACATTAGATTGATTCTCGTTTTGTGAAGGGGAATCGGGTGTTTTTTTTTTTAAATCAAAGCAGTACTTACCGTTTTAGAGAGCGATCTTCTCCGCCGCTTCCGGGTATGGGCTGCGGGACTGGGCGTTCCTATTCGATTGACAGGCTTCCGACGGTCGCATACATCGCGTCACGATTTTCCGAAAGTTGCCGATTGTCGGTGCGGCTCTATACGGCGCTTGCGCACCGACGTTCAGCTTCTTTCTGCTACTCGTGACGCGATGTATGCGACCGTCGGGAGCCTGTCAAATAGGAACGCCCAGTGCCGAAGACCATACCCGGAAGCAGCGGAGAAGATCTTTCTCTAAAAACGGTAAGTACGGCTTTGATTTAAAAAAAAAAAAAAAAACACCCGATTCCCCTTGACAAAATGAGCCTCAATCTAATGTTACATTTTTTTTTTCGGGTGAACTTCTGCTTTAAGGGTGCACACCCTAATGCAACAGGCTGCGCACACCTATGGCCACTAGGGTGCGTATTCAGCATAGACAGGGCTGTACTCCATTACCAGTCCATACAGAACAGACCTGTAGCAGCAGCTGGCAGAAGGCACTCAGGCCTTCTCCATCAGACCGCGCTTCGCAGCCACCGTCATTTTTTCTACTTTTTGCAGGGACGATTTCTGGCGAAGGTCTGGTAATTAATTTCCGCCGGCAACCACTTGTTGGGCCCATTCACTAAATGGAAGGAAGGAACAGGATCTGCACACGACCATTACAGCTGTTTTTTTCCCCCCGCGCGTGGCTTGTGCCATGCAATGGCATCTTTCTGCACAAGTAGACATGATGATGTGGAGCGGAGTAGATGGGTGAGATATGTTTTCCCATCTGTTAATGGCTCGTTGGCTGTCCAAATAAAGGCAAAGCCTCGGTGAACAGGAAGTCAGCAGATGTTCCTCAGGGAGCTGGAAATCCATTTGTTAGAATCTGGGGCACAAAATTTGACACTTCGCGAGCCACAAATTTGCTTTCTGCCATCATTTAAACTGAATAAGTAAAAAAAAACAACAACACAGGTGATTGTTCCATCTCGCTCTCTTGCTTTCTCTTGCTCTCTCGCCGTGCGCTTCCAAGCGCTCACGTGTAAAACAGAATCTCGATAAAATATCCAGAGAGGGAGACCTGGGGTCAGAATTACTCACCTCGTGCTGTGATCATTCCTCACACAGCTCTGGAGACTGCGAAAAGAGACCTAATTATTTTTTAACATTAGGATTCTTTATGGACCACTAGAGATCGGTAAGGAATAAGCATACTGTCTATAATGTTCCCGTTAGGCGATGGAGAGCGCCGACACCAAATTAGGAGCAGATACCCAGGACCCTCAGGATGCACGGCGGGGGATTAGGAAGTCACAAAACATTTTAAATTGTGATGTTCATTTAGCCGAGGGTTATTGATGAACAAATGGCCTGTGTTACTTATAGGGCTTGTCCTTTGTGTTAAGCTTCAGTTAAAGGGGTTGTAAAGGTACAATTTATTTTCCTAAATAGCTTCCTTTACCTTAGTGCAGTCCTCCTTCTCTTACCTCATCCTTCCATTTTGCTTTTAAATGTCCTTATTTCTTCTGAGAAATCCTCACTTCCTGTTCTTCTGTCTGTAACTCCACACAGTAATGCGAGGCTTTCTCCCTGGTGTGGAGTGTCGTGCTCGCCCCCTCCCTTGGGCTACAGGAGAGTCAGGACGCCCACTAACACACAGCTCCTTTCTCTATCTGCAACATAGAGAGCGTCCTGACCTCAACCTGATAGAACACCGTTGGGATGAATTCGAGTGGAGACTGCGAGCCAGGCCTTCTGGTCCAACATTGATGTCTGACCTAGCAAATTTGCTTCTGGAAGAATGGTCAAACATTCCCATAGACACACTCCTAAACCTTGTGGACAGTCTTCCCAGAAGAGGTGAAGCCGTTATAGCTGCAAAAGGTGGGCCAACTCAATATTGAACCCTACAGACTAATAGCTGGATTCAGAAAGCTTTACGCCGGCGTATCAGTAGATACGCCGTCGTAACTCTGAATCTACGCCGTCCTAAATTTAAGCGTATTCTGGAAACCAGATACGCTTAAATTAGGCTAAGATACGAGCGGCGCAAGTCTCCTACGCCGTCGTATCTTAGGGTGCAATATTTACGCTGGCTGCTAGGTGGCGCTTCCGTTGAGTTCGGCGTAGAATATGCAAATTACTAGAAACGACGATTCAGAAACGCACGTGCGCCCGGCGCATTTTTTTTACGTTGTTTACGTATGGCTCTTTCCGGCGTAAAGTTAGTCGAACAAATAGCTGGCCTAGTCAATGTTAAGTAGGCCGTCGTTCACAAGTCGTCCGTGAATAGGGTTGGACGTCATTTACGTTCACGTCGAAACCAATACGTCCTTGCGGCGTACTTTGGAGCAATGCACACTGGGATATGTACACGGACGGCGCATGCGCCATTCGTAAAAAACTTCAATCACGTCGGGTCACCACCCATTTGCATAAAACACGCCCCCCCTGTTCCTCATTTGAGTTAGGCGCGCTTACGCCGGCCCCATTTACGCTACGCCGCCGTAACTTAGGAGGCAAGTGCTTTGTGAATACAGTACTTGCCTCTCTGGCTTACGGCGGCGTAGCGTAAATACGATACGCCGCCTGAAAGAAGCGCCGCCGTACCTGAATCTAGCTATAAAGACATTAAAGATCATGTGTGCGTTGTTTGCCATTGCCATGGAACCTGTGGAGGAAGCCCTTCGTTTTTCCCCCTCATAAAGGGGGTTAAAGTTGGCATGGCTGAAGGAGAGGGTAGCCCGGTATGCGCATGATCTACTGATATTCCTAAATGATTCTGGTCCCTCGCTGCAGGGTGCGCTGCGAGTCCTGGACTCCTTTTGGGAGGTGACAGGTGAATTGGACTAAGTCCTTAACGTTTGCCAAATTCCCAACACTTTTGTAATATACTGTACGTACTTTGCGCCAAAGTGCAAGTAGGTTGGTTGGCACTATACATGTGCATTACTGCAAGCGGTGGTGGAGCAACTCCCAGCAACCAATAAAAATGTGTCTTTCAACCCAGTTATAGCCAGGGCCGGTGCTACTACTAGGCAAACTAGGCAGTAGGTGTTCCTACTCTCTTCTCTCTGCAGCAAGCAACTAATGCCGCGTACACACGATCGGACATTCCGACAACAAAACCGTGGATTTTTTCCCGACGGAGTGTTGGCTCAAACTTGTGTTGCATACACACGGTCACAAAAATGTTGTCAGAAATTCCAAACGTCAAGAACACTACGACGAGCCGAAAAAAATTAAGTTCAATGATTCTGAGCATGCGTAGGATTTTTGTGCGCCAGAATTGCATACAGACGATCGGAATTTCCGACAAGAACTTTTGTTGTCCGAAAAATTGAGAACCAACTCTCAAACATTTGTTGTCGGAAATTCCGACAGCAAATGTCTGATGGAGCCTACACACGGTCGGAATTTCCGAAAAAAAAAGCTCACATCGAACTTTTGTTGTCGGAAATTCCGACCGTGTGTACGCGGTATTAGTCTCAGCATTAGCAGGCAGCCGCCGCTCCATTCGCACATAGTGTCAGAGGCGCAGCGGCGGCAGAGAACTGTGTCCCTACTCCCGAATAAATGGAAGCAAGCAAACATTCATTGATGGGCGGCTGGTGAGGCTGCATTTGATGGGCGGCTGGTGAGGCTGCATTTGATGGGCGGCTGGTGAGGCTGCATTTGGTGGGCGCTGGTGAGGCTGCATTTGGTGGGCGCACAGATTGTCCCCAGCCAATGAGAGCGGAGGGGTGTGGACCGTGGAAGCCCAGTATTGGAGCGTGGCTGTTGGGCCCTTGGGCAGATCGGAGCTGGACTTTGTGGAGGATATGATAGTATGACAGGGAGGCTGCAGGGGCCCCCTGAAGCTAGGGGTGGGGTTGTGATTTTGACCCCTGCAACCCCTTATGCTACGCCCATGGGCGCTGGTGAGGCTGCATTTGATGGGCGCTGGTGAGGCTGCATTTGATGGGCGCACAGATTGTCCCCAGCCAATGAGAGCGGAGGTGTGTGGACCGTGGAAGGCAAAGTGGAAAGCCCAGTATTGGAGCGTGGCTGTTGGGCCCTTGGGCAGATCGGAGCTGGACTTTATGGAGGATATGATCGTATGACAGGGAGGTTGCAGGGACCCCCTGAAGCTAGGGGTGGGGTTGCGATTTTGACCCCTGCAACCCCTTATGCTACGCCCATGAGCGCTGGTGAGGCTGCATTTGATGGGCGCTTCCTTCAAAAGGTGGGATTTACATGGGCAGGGGAAAAGGGGTGGGGTCAGGGGTGGAGCCAGGGGGCGGCAAAATCAGGTTTCGCCTAGGGTGTCAAAAATCCTTGCACCAGCCCTGGTTATAGCAGTCAGAACAATGAAAGCTGACTGCTGATTGGTTGCTAAGGCTTAATGAGTTTCGCATGTCACTCTATGCCTAACCAAACAAGGCCGCCTTCGTATTCCCAAAGAACGTCCCGCCGTGGTCGAAGGTCTTTA
The DNA here is from genome assembly GCF_905171775.1 of Rana temporaria. Taxonomy (NCBI): domain Eukaryota; kingdom Metazoa; phylum Chordata; class Amphibia; order Anura; family Ranidae; genus Rana; species Rana temporaria. Next base: position 131,668,583 of record NC_053500.1, on the reverse strand, counting down.
TTAACAGTGGCTGAGTAAGTAGAAGCCAGACTTAAAGCCGTGTTCCTGGACCCTGGAGGCCGAGCGGCTAATCAATGCCTCACAGTTTGCGTCTCCGCTGCCGTTGGGAGCTTGTTAGGATTACGCTCCGGTTCAAGGGATCAGATTTGTGGGATCAGACAAACGGCTTAACCCGAGTTGCTTGTAAAATCGCGAAGCTGCAAATGAAATCTGCAAGGACGGGGGTCACAGTTTGCGCAGATGGCATCTCCACGGGTAATGACTGCCTGTAGCAAAAAGCCAAAAATCGCATTAGGGAAAAGTTCAATGGTGTGCAGTTTGTGGGCTTTTTTTAGGCTTATGATAGAAAATGGTGAGAATGGCACTAATCAGCTATAAGCCGTTATCAGCCGAGTGCAACTTAGCCTAATGAAAATGTATTTATGGGAGTCTGGCAGCTACTGTATATATTCATGCTGTGTGCTGCTGAAGAGCTCCATATCTTCAGGTCTCAACCACTTGACCCCTGGAAGGTTTTACCCCCTTCATGACCAGGGCATTTTTTTGCTATTTGGCACTGCGCCATTTTAACTGGTAATTGCGTGATCATGCAACACTGTACCCAAATTAAATTTATGTCATTTTTTTCACACAAGTAAAGTTTTTTGGTGGCATTTGATTTTATTTAAAAAAAAAAAATTTTTTAACCACTTAAGCCTCGGACCATTATGCAGCTAAAGGACCTGGCCCCTTTTTGCGATTCGGCACTGCGTCTCTTTCACGGACAATTGCGCGGTCGTGCGACGTGGCTCCCAAACAAAATTGGCGTCCTTTTTTTCCCGCAAATAGCGCTTTCTTTTGGTGGTATTTGATCACCTCTGAGTTTTTATTTTTTGCGCTTTAAACAAAAATAGAGCGACAATTTTGAAAAAAATTCAATGTTTTTTACTTTTTGCTATAATAAATATCCCCCCCCCAAAATTTTTTTTATATATATATATATATATATATATATATATATATATATATATATATATATATATATATATATATATATACATATACATATACATATACATATATATATATATATATATATATATACATATATACATATACACACACACACACATATATACACACACACACACACACACACACATATATACTTTTCCTCAGTTTTGGCCGATACGTATTCTTCTACATATTTTTTTTATTTATTTTTTTTACGAAAATCGCAATAAGCGTTTATTGATTGGTTTGAGCAAAAGTTAAAGCATCTACAAAATAGGGGATAGTTTTATGGCATTTTTATAAAAAAATAATTTTTTATAAGTAATGGCAGCGATCAGCGATTTTTATTGGTACTGCGACCTTATGGCGGACACATCGGACACTTGATACATCTTTGGGACCATTGTCATTTTTATAGCGATCAGTGCTATACTGCAGTGAACAATGCTGCTGTATAAATGATTCTCTGATGTAAACTTGACTGCTTATGAGAAGTCTTGTTGTCAGAGTTGGTATCTCCTCTGAGATATCCATGTGTTTTGAGTGATGTCTTTTCCACAATAGTGCACATCAGTGGCGGCTGGTGCGCCAATATTTTTTTGGGGGGCACAAACAAACTGAAAAAATACATAAAAATCAATTGCAGCCACTGTGCCCGTTAAACGCAGCTACTGTGCCCATCAATTGCCGCCACTGTGCCAAACGAAGCCACTGTGCCCATCAAACGCAGCCACTGTGCCCATAAATTGCGCTAATTTGCCATCAACTGCAGACACTGTGCCCATCAACTGCAGACACTGTGCCCATCAACTGCAGACACTGTGCCCATCAACTGCAGACACTGTGCCCATCAACTGCAGACACTGTGCCCATCAACTGCCGACACTGTGCCCATCAACTGCCGACACTGTGCCCATCAACTGCCGCCAGCTTTCCTAACACAACACTGAAGGAACAGCGAGTGCCCAGCATGGCGCCCGTTGTTCATCTTATTTGGCGTCTATTAGAGCCTACGGCTCTAATCAGGTGCTTCCAAAAAATACCCCGCTGCTGTAATTCAGGTGCCCAGCGCCTGAAAAGGGGTCGGGCACATGAAAAAGGGGTGGCAGTGGCGACCATAGCCAGACTCATGCAATGCATGAATCTATAGTGAGAGAGGCGGCAGGAGAGAGGGAGCAACGCCCGTGCGCCCTTTATGGACACACCGCCACTGGTGCACAAACTGAACCAAGTTTGAACTTCTTGCTGAAGCGAGGAATGCAGATAACAACGCAAACTAGATCAGTCTTATGCACACAAGAATCGTTACAAAGATCCCCTTTGCTCCGTTCTTATACCTTGTGGACTCCTGGGATGTCTCTTCCAAGCAGAAGCATGATTTTGGCATCAGTGGCGGGACAAGGTCATCCAGCGCCCAGGGCAAAGATGCCAAACTGCGCCCCCCTTTCCGTTAGGGTCATCCCTGCAATAAACCATTGCGCCAGGGGCAGCCTTCCCTCCTGCCCACCCCTTGCCCCGGCCCTGTTTGGCATTATCGTCCAATGGTGGTATGTAGTCAGTCAAGTCACCCGTCTTCTGGTACAGGGATCTCCTCTTTCTCGTTAGGTACTTGATTACACTAGATAAGTGTAGGAAGATAAATTCCCGCAGTACCTTTTATGTCTGAAATAATGGATTTTTCAGCAGGGGCAATTCTTCCAGTAGTATCTTCTGTGCCAGTGTGCAGGACAATACTTCTCCATTCACGTTAACCATGTAGTAGGACTCTAAAGCGGTAGATGAAGGACTGCTTTGATCATCTAAAACCCGCATAGAGCCTGACATTTTCCTTTGATTTCCCTCAAGGAAACACTTTGACCAGGAATATTTTTACTCTGGTTTGCTTTGAAAGTCCTTTGTGATGTAGCTCACTATATTATACTATATTTAGGATTGTTGGAGGTGACCGTCTGGGGTTCTCCCTATCATGATCTGACATGGATGCAAGATCTTCAGGCTATGTAGAGCCCTGGTTGAAGGCGCCTCTGGGTAAGGCCGATATTAGGGTTGTCCCGGTACCGATACTAGTATCGGGACCGGTACTAAGCATTTCCCCCCCGAGTACTTGTACTCGGGGGAAAATGCTCCGATACTTCACCCGATACCTGACTTTCCCTGTATCCTCCTCCAGTTCCCCCCATCTGTTCTGCTCTCCCCCTCCACGCTCCGTGTCCCCCCTTCTGTACCGCTGCTATCCTCCTTGGCTCTGCACTCCCCCTCCATGCTCCATGTCCCCCCTCTGTGCCGCTGTTATCCCCCTCCGTGCCGCTGCTCTCCTCCTCCGTGCTCCATGTCCCCCCTCCGTGCCGCTGCTCTCCCCCTCCGTGCCGCTGCTCTCCCCCTCCGTGCCGCTGCTCTCCCCCTCCGTGCTCCATGTCCCCCCTCCGTGCCGCTGCTCTCCCCCTCCGTGCCGCTGCTCTCCCCCTCCGTGCCGCTGCTCTCCCCCTCCGTGCCGCTGCTCTCCCCCTCCGTGCCGCTGCTCTCCCCCTCCGTGCCGCTGCTCTCCCCCTCCGTGCTCCATGTCCCCCCTCCGTGCCGCTGCTCTCCCCCTCCGTGCCGCTGCTCTCCCCCTCCGTGCCGCTGCTCTCCCCCTCCGTGCCGCTTCCGTGCCGCTGCCGTCACAAACCGTGCCGCTGCCGTCACCCTCCGTGCCGCTTCCGTGCCGCTGCCGTCACCCTCCGTGCTCCGTGTCCCCCCTCCGTGGTGTCACTCTCCATGTCCTCCTCCTCCACCCCCCTCGGTCAGGATGGAGAGCGGCGGTAGGAGCCGCTGAACCCGGCTCCTAGCTTTTCCGAATGAACAGAGTCAGTGATCGGGGCCACTCAGCGTAAAACAAACTGCACAGTGGAGGCCAGTATGACACGTTTGTTAATTTTTTTTTTTTTTTTAACCCATACAACCACTTTAAGCCCCTGGATAGTCAGATTATCCAAGAGCATTACTCTAAAGTCTGTGGCCAGTTACAGATAGAGTATTTTATGATCTCCTTTCCGGTCTAGCTATATTTTATTTGGTGGATCCTTATTGTGCAGGTTGAGGGACAAATACTCCTTTTTGCGTCTGTAATAATATGCTCCTGGTGGAACACATCCTACCCTTTGGAAAACAAAACTCTCGACATTACGTATCTATGATTTACTGAACCTCTCATGGAAAAAACCCCTAAAGTTTCGTGCTCCTTTCTATCTGCCCATGCATGACATGGAAAACACATTGCTTGACTGCTCAGGAATTTCTTCAGATGCATCATCTAATTCCAATTCAGTCACACAATATATTCCAGTATTTGACCGGTCAGCTATACAACTAATCATGTAATACAGTAGAATTTTAGCTACCTAATGTGCAACTCCATTCTAAACATTTCATTTTTGCATTGACTAGAATGTGGAAGGGTCAGAAGCTCTGTCAGGTTGTTATTGCTTTTTGTGTCCCCACTATGCATATACAGTGGCGTCACTAGGGTTGGTGTCACCCGGTGCGGTAAAACATTGTGTCACCCCCCCCTGTGTAGGCTGCCCAGCACCAAGCAGGCAGCGCACAGGCACGGGGCGCACCCCAAACCAGCCCCTGTAAATGATGGTATAGGGCAGGTTAGGGTAGTATAGTGGCAGGTTGGTGTAGTGGGGTGGTATAGGACAGGTTAAGGTGGTATAGGGCAAGTTAGGGTGGTATAGGGCAGGTTGGGGTGGTACAAGGCAAGTTAGGGTGGCATGGGAAAGTTTGGGGTGGCACAGGGCAGGCTGTGGTGGCACAGGGCAGGCTGGGCATGTCAGCTAAAAAAAAAAAAAAAAAAAAAAAAAATATATGGGATGGTGTCACCCCTTTTACAATTTAACTTTTTTTGCCTGACTGGGGCTCTGTGTGCTTACTGCCTGCCACACCACGCTGCATTTGGGTTGCCACCCGCTTGCCACGGGCACCATTCATGACGTGGGGGGGAGGGCCCTCTCCCGCCGCCGATAAAAGTGATCCACCAGAGAGACCACTTTTATCTGAAAACGGACCGCCCGCTGAAGAAGAGGATACTGGGGTTATGGTAGTTCTCTTCAAAGTACAGACGTATAATGACGGTGGGCGGTCCGTAAGTGGTTAAATAAGATTTCTAATCATATGAAGTTAAAAGAGTTCTGCCCTTTACATCTGAAACCGCAGAGTTCCCTTTCACTGTAAGGGGGGACTCTGATGTAAGGAGAACTCTGGGGACTCTAACATAAGGGATGCTCTGGGAACCCTGATCTAGGCCCTCAGGTAAAGACTGCGCTCTCAATAAGCATTTTAATGCATAAAATATATAAGGGGGACACTGAGAACTCTGATGTACGGAGAAAACTTTGATGTAAGGGGGAACACTGTGGCCTCTGGTGTAAAGGGGGACTGTGATGCAAGGGGTGCTCTGAGAATCCTGATTTACCTTAGTGTACTCTCTCAGAGGCAGGAGAGAGAAGGGGGAGACTTCAGTCACAAACAGGGATGGATGGTGAGCTCACTCACCCCTTGGCAGTCAGCACCTCCACATCCAGATGTATCTGAGGCTGCTGGAATTTTAGATTTCTGGCCCCCACTTTCCTGGCACCAGAGATTGGAGTGTGGGCAGACACAGAGGGGTAGGGGCGGGAGGGAAAGGAGCAGATCAAGCCCTCTCTCCTCTTCCGTCTGTTTGTGTTGGGTAATTGTTAGGTTAGTGCTAACTTTGGGCAGTGTGAAAGAGTAACTGACACTCTCCGCTTAGACAACTTCAGCCAGCAACCCTGCTGGGACATCATAGTCCAGTCCGAATATTGGGCCAGATTCTCAGAAGAGTTACGACGGTGTATCTCAGGAAACACCGTCGTATCTCTGTTTTTGGCCCCGGGTATCTATGCGCACGATTCCTAGAATCATTTTCGCATAGATACGGCCAAGATCCGACAGGTGTAAGTCACTTACACCGTCGGATCTTAGATGTAATTCGACGCTGGCCGCTAGGTGGCGTTTACGTTCAGTTCTCATTTGACTAGGCAAATGAGCCGGATACGCCGATTCCCGAATGAATTTGCGCCGCGTCGTCCTTTACGTCGTTTCCGTAAGGTTACCCCTGCTATATGAGGGGTAACCTTACGCCAGTCCGGCGTATGCCATGTTAAGTATGGCGTCGGGTCAGCGTCGTCTTTTTCCGTCGGTTACGTCGTTTTACTAAGTCGTCCGCGAATACGACTTTACGTCAATGACGCTCACGTCGGCGTCATTGACGTTTTCCGTCGTGAGCTGGAGCATTCGCACTGAGCTATTTTTCCGCCCGGCGCATGCGCAGTTCGATCGGCGCGGGGGCGCGCTTAATTTGAATACAAGCCGCCCCCTTTGAATTACACGGCCATACGCCGGGCCATTTACACTACGCCGCCGCAAATTACGGAGCAAGTGCTTGGAGAATACGGCACTTGCTCCAGTAAGTTGTGGCGGCGTAGATGTAAATGACATACGTTACGCCGCCGGAATTCTATGTGAATCTGGCCCCATGTGTCTGGTATCAGGCAGTCTGAAACCCATGCGCATGATTCCAAACCCGAACTGTCCTGGTGAATCCCGGACAGGTGGCAACCCTATCCTACAGACACAGAAACCGGGGGGGGGGGGGGGTGTTGTCAGATGTGGTCTGGTATAATTACACCGTGCACAAGGCAGTTCAGTCAAACTTTTTTTATGTCTATTGGACTGCAGAGCCATACCTACATACTGTGCCACTCAGGGGCGGACTGACAACTCATGGGGCCCCCAGGCAATAGAAGATTATGGGGCCCCAGGGCCTAGAAATGGCAGTGCAGAGGCGGGGCATCTAAAATCTCGGGATTTTCACATCAAAAGCATGTCGTAAAATGTAAAAAAAAATAAAAAATTTTTTTACTAGTCCTTGTCCCTGGCTTTACTGAGCCTGGCAACCCTGATGGGGCACCCCTAGTGGCATGGGGCCCTCGGGCAGTGCCAGAATGCCCGAATGGTCAGTCTGCCCCTGGTGCCACTGTTATAGCACGAAAAGGAGGTAAGAATGTGGAAATGGGAGTTCTTAGTATCTATTTGATTGAATATTTATTTCTGTGACTTCAAAAGGGCTTTATTGGAATATTTTACGGAAAAATGAATGTCAGATCACAAGGATGAATTCAATTATGAACTATAGAGATTAAATATTAAGTATGTCAGTAAATGCTTGTATCTGAATTTAGAAGGATTTTACAACGTACATTAAAATTACATATTTATTCCTCCAGACGCTTACACCAGACTACCACTGTACAATACAACTGAAGCTCTTCTTAGCCAAGCTAAGGATAGAAGACTAAAGCGTCGTACACAAGATCCAATTGTTGGTCAACCGAGCGTCAGTTTTTAAGGGCGTGTGCCAGGATCTTGTCTTGCATACCAACGGTACACAATTGTCGTGCCACAAACACGAACGTAGTGATGTACTACGAGGAATTTCAGCTCTTGAGCGCCACCCTTTGGGCCCCTTCTGCTAATTTCGTGTTTGGTGAGCATTGATTCCGAGCATGCGTGTTTATACTTTCAACTTGTGTGACGGACTTCAGTAGTGACCATCAGAAAATCCAACAACCAAAGCCGAAAATTTACTAGCCTGTCATCCAACATTTTTTTGCCCAAAAGTTGGACAACAATTGTCAAAAGGAGCGTACTATTTTTCTAAATTATTTTACATAATTTTTTTTATTTAAAAAAAAATTTTTTTGATCACTTTTATTCCTATTACAATGAATGTAAACATCCCTTGTAATAGGAATAGTGTGCGACAGGTCCTCTTTATGGAGAGATGTGGGGTCAATAAGACCACACATCTCTCCTCCAGGCTGGAAAGCATGAGATTGTGAAAAAAAAACAATTCAATGATCTCATGCTTACTAGCCGCAATCGCTGCTTTGTTTACTTCTGGGAACCCGGGCGTGACGTCATCACATCGTACCCTGGCCTCCGACGGTCATAGAGATGACTGTGACCATCTGGTCACTAGTCATCTCTATGCTTCCCATCCGGCACCGAGCGGTTCTTTCTCCGGGCGCCCGATGGCAGGGGAGAGCCCAGAGAAGCACCGGATGGGGGCGGGAGGGGGGGGTGAATGTCCCCTCCCTCCGCCTATAAGAACGATCAAGCTATGATCATTCTTATCGTGCACAGAATCGCTGGCAGAAGAGAAGGATATCTGAATGATGCCTCTAGCTGCACAGGTGGGAGATCCCATCTGTGGACGTCATATTACTATGGCTGGGTATTGAAGTGGTTAATAAAATGGACACTTACCTGTTCAGGGTGCCCGCGATGTCGGCAGCCGAAGCCGATCAATCGCTCGTCTCTCGGCTGCCCCGCCACCATCCTCAGTGAGGGAATCAGGAAGTGGAGCGTTGCAGCTTCACTTCCCGGTTCCCTACTGCGCATGTGCGAGTCACGCTGCACGTCATCACTGGTCCCGACTGTCTTCTGTGACCTGTGTGTTTTCCAGAAGACAGCTGGGGGGGGGGAGTGGAGTGACTATGCCCGGAAGTGGGTGCAAATACTTGTATAATACAGGCATCTTTCATTTTTGTGTGGACCTCCGCTTTAACTTTGATGAAAGGGGTTTCCTCTTTTAGGCAGGTACAGTCTACTATCTCCACTATAGGTGGTGCTCTTTTGCGAGAGGAAGTCAAAAGGAACATGGTTTCTCTATGATTTTCTGGGTCACCAGGGATGCTGTACCATTGGATGCTGCTGTCCCATGTGACTCTGGCAGCCATTTTGGGTCACACAGAGCCTACTTAAGGACCTGGCTTCTAGGCTTGGCACGCATTTTGCGAGTGGGTAGAGTAGGGACAGGTACCCCATCTGGTAGGGACAGAATAAGTAGCAAGATTAATGATGAGGAGGGGGAAGCATAGGGCTAGCAACTTCTCTGGACATCTTCCCACTTGGGCACGAGATGACCAGGCAGAATTCTGCCCGTCCTAACAGTCACTGCCAATTTGGCTAAAATCTTCTCTCTACAAGCTGTTGGGTCGGTAAGAGTTGCCGTTTGGGCTGACTTCCCTCCAGGTTTATTGTGAACTGTCTTTGAATTATTGCAACACGAGTTGCCTCATTGCATATGTGTTATTGCTGCTGCCCCCCACCTGCACGTCTCTAGCCCCTGAAACACATTGGCTACATGGGATTTTTTTTTTTGATCCTTTGGGTCTGGAAGCCTTGTCTCTCTGGTTCCAAACTGAGACATTTCTGTAGAAACTTCCGAACACGTGTGCTACCTGTCCAGTGTTCACACACGCTAATGTATTCAACTCCATATGGTTGTATGGGATCCAGAACCACCCACCCACTAGGATGAGCACATTTCCAAACTACCATTCAGGGACACCCCCCTTCCCAAAATTCAGCTTGTGCTGTAACGAATCACAGCACAGTGATTGGACACAAGAGGCAGGAATTAGGATTTCTCCAATCACAAGCAGGGGGCAGGGATTGTGCTCCTCCAGGCATTCCCGGACAGGGCAAGTACTGTCAGTGAGTAAAGCAGTGATGTGGCAGCCTTTTTTGGGGGCATCAGATTGGCTCGGGGGGGTAGCTGTGTCAGTTTCATTCTGGGACACTGTATTGTCCCAGAATAAATGTGCCCGGGACAGACCTGCAAAATGCAGGACTGTCCCGGGCAATCCAGGACACGTGGGCACCCTATTCCAATCAGACATTTCTGTAGAAACTTCCGAACACGTGAGCTACCTGTCCAGTGTTAACACACGCTCAGGCCCATCGGAACCCGACAGGCAAACCAAACAACTGCTTGGGGCCCCGAGCTGGCCAGGGGCCCCAGCAGGGCGGGCCCTTGCCGCACCGCTGCTTCCTCCTGCAGTCCGGTCGGCCGCGCGGAACAGGAGATTCAGTTTCCTGTTCCCGGCCGGACTGACAGGAAGTGCACAACTGAGTGTTCACTTCCTTTCAGTCCCCCCCCCCGGGAACAGCAAACTGAATCTCCTGTTCCGCGCAGCCGACCGGACTGCAGGAGGAAGCAGCGGTGCGGCAATGGCTGGCGTCTTGTTAGGTAGACTGTCTTGAGTGGGGGATGGTGGGGAGAGTTGTGCTGCCCATACACGTGCTGCATGCAGGTGGTGGGGAGAGGAGTAACCCCCCCCCCCCCCCGCTTCTCAACTTGAAAATTTGACATTTTCTTTTCTATGCTTGGGGCCCCCAAATTCCATCAAACGGCCCTGCACATGCTAATGTATTCAACTCCCATAGGCGAACAAGTAAAGGGGGAGGGTGGGGATGGGAGAATAGTTGCTGAGACTAAACCCGGAGCATGCCCACCCAATTGATGTATGGACTATCCATACATCAATTGGGTGGGCATGCTCCGGGTTTAGTCTCAGCAACTATTCTCCCATCCCCACCCTCCCCCTTTACTTGTTCGCCAATACCTGGATGATGGTACGGTTTATTTTAAATTATAACTTTCTCATATGAGGCTATACTCCCATAGGCGTGCGCACAGGGTGTGCCGGATGTGCCTAGGCACACCCCAATCACCCCCATGTGCATTAGCATTGTCCAGGAGCAGCAACAGGTGGGTGGTTGGGGGTGCCAGTGGCCATTGTAAATGTCCCCATTATAGTAAAATCTAGGTTCATCTTTAGGAACACATTACACCCGTATTTAGGGTGTATAGTAATATTCTTCCAATCAACTGGCTCCCACCACCAGCAGGTGGCGTTCCATGTGCGTTTGAGCTTTGGGGTGCACATCCTAATGCAATAGGCTGCGCACACCTGTGTCACCTCCATATGGTTGTATGGGATCCAGAACCACCAACCCACCACTTGGTCTACTGGAATGGGGCGAGGGTGGTGTTACCACTATATAGCTGTACTAGAAAAGTTGTCTGGTAACCATTTTAAAAACAGTCCACCTAGATAGAAGAATATCAACCGTGTCTTCAGGTCCAGGGCTCATTTTTAAGTTTTAACGTTAAAACCTGTATTTCCCCATATGGTATAGAAATATGTTTGTATGTTCTTGTTCATAAACTGTGAGTAATGGAGTTTTGCTTTCAGGCTGTTAGTAGGCAAACTTGGAGATTTTACACCATAATGACAAGCTGCATGCCTTTAGGGGCCGGCTGTTTGTTGGTCTACAGATAAATTATATGCCTGATTAAGACACTCGCATGTTCCCGTGGGACACAGACAGCAGCTGCAAAGGTGTTCCTGGCTGCGATTACGTCTTTCAGAATCTATATGCGCCACCATAAAATAATGAATACAAATACAATTAACTGCAGGAAATGACTGGCATGGAAATAAATACACTTTATGGCTGCGTATCAGTCGTTCCAAGTAAGTCGTTGTTTAAAGGGCCGCCGAACATAAATAACAAGTTCCTTTAAGAAATGTTAATGATATTCATGAATTAATTTGGAGAAGTTTCAGGAGCTTGTCAGAAGTAAAGATGAAAAAAAAAAAAAAAAAAAAAAAAATCATCAAGTGTAAGCGAGAGGGAAGGGAGGGAGGTATTTTCTGTAGGAAAAGGCAATTTAAAGCCCCTTTCCACGTCTACTGTATTGTGGTTTTTATTTTATTTTTTGCATATTGATTAGGAGTAAGTCAAATTCATTCATATCAGATGCAGTTGGATGCATTTTTGGCTCCATTCCAACTGCATAGACAGTTCAAAATCCACTATTCACTTGTCCAAGCCACCGACTAGACTCCGACAAGGTGCCACCTAATAGGTTCTCCAACCCAAACAACCAGCACTTGTACCAGTGGCTCCTGGTGCTCAAAATTTTTAGGGGGGCGCAAACAAATGGAAAAAAACCAAAAAACAGCCTCACTGTGCCCATCAAAGGCAGCCACTGTGCCATGCCATCAATTATCCCCACTGTGCCCACATCAATTGTCCCCACATCAATTGTCCCCACTGTGCCCACATCAATTGTCCCCACATCAATTGTCCCCACATCAATTCTCCCCACTGTGCCCACATCAATTCTCCCCACTGTGCCCACATCAATTCTCCCCACTGTGCCCACATCAATTCTCCCCACTGTGCCCACATCAATTCTCCCCACATCAATTGTCCCCACTGTGCCCTGTAAAATGCTGCTGATAGGCAATTTCGCACAGCCAACCAGCTGTCCTTATTCAGATAATTGGCGCCCAATGTCCGGTTATCTGAATAGGCTGGCCACAATAACATACGGTACATTCATGCAATGCATGAGTGTATGTTATTTGCGCAGCGCTGCAAAACGAGTTTTTAAAAGCCTTAAAGGGCACCCTTTTTTTTTTTTATGACTACAGGAGGGGGGGGGGGCGCCCCCTATGGACGGGCCGCCACCGACTTGTACCCTTTTAGTATTCTGTCAGCACTCACCCTTTTCACCCAGCAGCAGGATCCCACTGCAGAGAGAAGCCTGAGCATCAGCCAGCTTACAGTACATGCTTGCATACATTATATTACCAAAAGTATTGGGACGCCTGCTTTTACATGCACATGAACTTTAATGGCATCCCAGTCTTAGCCCGTAGGGTTCAATATTGAGTTGGCCCACCATTTGCATCTATAACAGCTTCAGCTCTTCTGGGAAGGCTGTCCACAAGGTTTAGGAGTGTGTCAATTGGAGTGTTTGACCATTCTTCAAAGAAGCGCATTTGTGAGGTCAAGCACCGATGTTAGAGAGAAGGCCTGGCTTGCACTCACCCTAAAGGTGTTCTATCGGGTTGAGTTCAGGACCCTGTACAGGCCAGTCAAGTTCCTCCACCCCAAACTCGCTCATCTGTGTCTTTATGGACCTTGCTTTGTGCACTGGTCCCAATCATTTGATGGAGGGGGGATTATGGGATTTGGTTGTTTTTTTTAGGGGTTGGGCTTGGCCCCTTAGTTCCAGTGAAGGGAACTCTTAAGGGGTTGTAAAGGTTTGTTTTTTATTTTCTAAATAGGTTCCTTTAAGCCATTGTTGGTTCACTTACCTTTTCCTTCAATTTCCCTTCTAATATTTTCATATTTTTACCCAGAAAATTCTGTTTTTATTCTTTGTTGCGTCTCAATGCTGCTGATCACTTGCAGCCTTTTTTTCAGCCACTTCCTATGTGCACACGCTCCACCAGCCTCCAGTGTGAAAGAGCCCCTAAATGACCAGTTTGAAATTTAGCAGTATATTATCAGATGGTGCAGGCATTCCAAGTACATAATGGTCAATTGAATTTTATTGCTGTTGTTGGCAAGGATGCTCAAAGCTGCACTTTCTGATATGCAGGTAGCCAATAGAGGGCATCTAGCTGTACTTTCTGATATGCAGGTAGCCAATAGAGGGCATCTAGCTGTACTTTCTGATATGCAGGTAGCCAATAGAGGGCATCTAGCTGTACTTTCTGATATGCAGGTAGCCAATACTTATACTTATAATACTTATTAGTTTCGGCTACTTCCGGGTCTCTTCCAGACCGCAGCTGAGCTGTCATTGGCCAGTTAGCATGTCAATCAAGCGGAGCAATTCCGCTCGCTTCTAAATAAATAAACGTGACCCCAGTGACCAGGCACGCCCCCCTGAAGACGTTTACACGAAACGATCGTCGGCGGCGTAGCCTGGTCACGTTTTTTATCTTCCCCCATCATCCGACTCTTGTGAGCTGGCGAGGCAAGAGGAGACACACACCGCATGCAAATTGAGGTTCCACCTCCCCATTTAAAGGCCCGCAGACCCAGTGCCGGGATGGGCACCTTTTAATGTAAGTGGCCATTTGGCCCATGTTTTGTTTTATTATTTTATATTAAAAACCGGTTGCACTATGGAGTTTTTCTGTTTTTCATTTCATCTCTGAGAATATTGGGAGAAGATTTGCCTGTGTCAACTACTGGAGAACGCATTATATGTTTGCAGACATTCAGAACTGCACAAGCGTGTTTGACTTTCTTTTTAGTTAAAGGAGTCAAAGCGCTGTGGTAAGCGCATATATTTATTCACTTTTGGGTGTCGTTTCTGCGGAATTGGTGGAAGGATTTTTAAGCACTGCAGTATATGAGAGGATTGCACGTTTTTTCTTCTAGTCCACTGCAAGATTCACTCCATTGTTATCTAAGTGGCTCACTACCACTATATATATGGACATTATTATTATCACTTAAGAATTATTTCTTGTTTTAAGGTGTTGGGAGCACATCTCTTTTCAATTAGAGGTTCCCTTGTGAATCTTATTTTTTCAATTATTGATTCAACTGTGTCTTTGCTAATTAGCTCTGATCAATTAGTTGTTGTTTATTTTTAATTGGTATCACATATATTTGTAATTGCTACCACTTTAAAGAAATTTTTTGTGTCACTAGCGCCCCCTACCTATCACACAGCCAATAGAGGGCATCTAGCTGTACTTTCTGATATCAAGGTAGCCAATAGAGTAAGGTGACCAGATTTTTAAAATGAAATCCGGGGACATATTTTTTTTTTACTAGTAATGGCAACAATCAGCGACTCTCTGCCCGTCGCCGCCCACCTCACAGCCTCTCAAGTCTTATAGCCAGATTCAGCAAGACTGGCATAACTTTGAGGCGGCGTATCGCATATACGCACGCCGCCGTAAGTCAGAGAGGCAAGTGCTGTATTCACAAAGCACTTGCCTCCTAAATTACGGCGGCGTAGCGTAAATGGGCCGGCCTAAGCGCGCCTAATTCAAATGTGGAACAGGGGGGCGTGTTTTATGTAAATGACTGGTGACCCGACGTGATTGACGTTTTTTATGAACGGCGCATACGCCGTTCGTGAAAGAATCCCAGTGCGCATGCGTCGGATAGAATGCCTAAGATACGTCAAACACTGCCTACGACGTGACGTAACTTACGCACAGCCCTATTCGCGTACGACTTACGCAAACAACGTAAAAAGATAGGTCTGTTCCGACGTCCATACCTTGCATGGGCTGCACCACCTAGGGAGCAGCTTTATCTTTACGCCGGCGTATATCTTCCGTAAACGGCGTAACTAATTGCGACGGGCGTATGTACGTTCGTGAATCGGCGTATCTTGCTCATTTGCATATTCGACGCAGAAAACAACGGAAGCGCCACCTAGCGGCCAGCCTAAATTTGCACCCTAAGATACGACGGTGTAGGAGACTTACGCCGCTCGTATCTTAGCCTAATTTAAGCGTATCTGGTTTCCAGAATACGATTAAATTTACGACGGCGTAGATTCAGAGTTACGACGGAACGGGCACGCCCCCGAAACTGAAGAAATATTCCCTCCGCTCCGACTAGCACATGATCATCAGAAAGGGGCACAGATAATGGGAAAAATACAACCCCCCTATGCTTTTAATTCTGCACTGATTGTCTTTGAAATTGCCCCTGCCCCCTATTAAATCCAATCTGGGGACAAAACCAGAGAAACAGACTTGTTCCGGGGACAGTGTCCTTAATCAGGGGACTGTCCCCTGAAACTGGGGGGGATGTCTGGTCACCCTACAATAGAGGGCATCTAGCTGTACTTTCTGTCAGGCTTGGAACAGATAACAGTTCAGGTGTGCTGATTATGCAAACAGTTCAAGAACAAGATCACATACCATGAGCAGGTCTGAGCAGAGCAGGTCAGCTGGGACTTGTAGTTCACCGCTGCAGATGAAGGTGGATGTTGGCTGGTGCTTGTAGTTCACCGCTGCAGATGGATGTTGGCTTGTAGTTCACCGCTGCAGATGGATGTTGGCTGGTGCTTGTAGTGCACCGCTGCAGATGGATGTTGGCTGGTGCTTGTAGTTCACCGCTGCAGATGGATGTTGGCTGGTGCTTGTAGTTCACCCCTGCAGATGGATGTTGGCTGGTGCTTGTAGTTCACCCCTGCAGATGGATGTTGGCTGGTGCTTGTAGTTCACCCCTGCAGATGGATGTTGGCTGGTGCTTGTAGTTCACCGCTGCAGATGGATGTTGGCTGGTGCTTGTAGTTCACCGCTGCAGATGGATGTTAGCTGGTGCTTGTAGTTCACCGATGCAGATGGATGTTGGCTGGTGCTTGTAGTTCACCGCTGCAGATGGATGTTAGCTGGTGCTTGTAGTTCACCGATGCAGATGGATGTTGGCTGGTGCTTGTAGTTCACCGCTGCAGATGGATGTTGGCTGGTGCTTGTAGTTCACCGCTGCAGATGGATGTTGGCTGGTGCTTGTAGTTCACCGCTGCAGATGGATGTTAGCTGGTGCTTGTAGTTCACCGATGCAGATGGATGTTGGCTGGTGCTTGTAGTTCACCGCTGCAGATGGATGTTGGCTGGTGCTTGTAGTTCACCGCTGCAGATGAAAGTACTACAGTAGAATCAGGCAAAGCGTAGTGTAGGCATGCTGGGTCATACACAGGTAGATCAGAGTCCAAACGGTACCGAATCAGAAGCGAGCAAGCAGGGTCAAACCAGCCGGGTCATACACAAAATACACAGAGCAGATATCAGATGATTCAAACAGTGGCACACAAAGGTAACTCTATCACAAGCACTGATTGGATGTTGATACAGGTGATTAAAAGGTGAGCTGGTCAATCACTGTTGTTTCCCAGGCAAAGGCTGTGTCAGGTGAGTTATGCTGGGTCTTAAAGGGATCCTAGTACTGACACTTTCTGATATCACGGTAGCCAATAGGGGGCGTCTAGCTGTACTTTCCGAAATGCAGGTAACCAATAGGGGGCATCTAGCTGTTCTTTCTGATATCAAGGTAGCCAATAAAGGGCATCTAGCTGTACTTTCTGAGATGAAGGTAGCCAATAAAGGGCATCTAGCTGAGATACAGTGGAGAAATAAAACAATAAGGCCCCTTGCACACTGGGGCGTTTTTCATGTGGTACAGCGCTAAAAATAGCGCTGCTATACCGCATGAAAAAACCTACCCTGTAGTGTTCAATGTGAAAGCCCGAAGGCTTTCACATTGAAGCGGTGCGCTAGCAGGAGCGCACCAAAAGTCCTGCTAGCCGCATCTTTACCGCGGTATAGGAGCGGTGTGTTCACCGCTCCTATACAGCGCCTTCCCATTGAAATCAATGGGAAAGCGCAGTAATACCGCGGTAATACCGCCCGCAACGCCGGCGGTTTTAACCCTTTTTCGGCCGCTAGCGGGGGTTTAAACCTCACCGCTAGCGCCCGAATATCGCAGTAAATACGACGGTATAGCCGCGCTACAAATAGCGCGTCTATACCGTCACCGCGGCTGCACGCCTCAATGTGAAAGCAGCCTAAGACCCTTTTTACACTGAAGCGTTTTTACAGCGCTATTAAAACGCTCTCCATGCATCTCAATGGACCCTTTCACACTGAGTCCTGCAAGCAGCATCTTTGGAGCAGCTTTTGGGCGCAGAAAAAAAAACGCTCCAAAAACGCCCCTCTCCATAGAAATGAATTGAAAGCGCTGTAAAAACGCCTTACCCTTTCACACCGAGGCACTGCAAAAACGCAAAAACACCCTAAAACGTTAGGGTCTTAGCACATTGGGATTGCAGATGAAGCTTCGCTCGAATAACGCTCGAATAACGCCCCAGTGTGAAAGGGGCCGAAGATGACTTTTGGGAATAGAATACAATAGTAGCGAGATACGCTACGCCGCCGTAACTTAGTGAGGCTGGGGCTGGATTCACAAAGAACCTGCGCCCTAAGTTACGGCGGCGTATGCCTACATCTGCCGGCGTCAGCGCGCCAAATTCAAATTCTGAAGAGGTGGGCGTGTTTTATGTAAATAAAACATGACCCCGCGTAAATGACGTTTCTCGCGAACGGCGAATGCGCCGTCCGTGAACGTATCCCAGTGCGCATGCTCCTAATCACGTCGCAAATAGTCAATGCTTTTGACGTGGACGTAATTTACGCAAAGCCCTATTCGCGAACGACTTACGCAAATGACGTAAAATTTTCAAAATTCGACGCGGGAACGACGTCCATACTTAACATTGGCTATGCCTCATATAGCAGGAGTAACGTTACGCCGGAAAAAGCCTTGCGCAAACGACGTAAAAAAATCCGCCGGGCGCACGTACGTTTCTGAATCGGTGTATCCAGGTCATTTGCATATTCTACTCTGAAATCGACAGCAGCGCCACCTAGCGGCCAGCGTAAATATGCACCCTAAGATACGACGGCGTAAGAGACTTACGCCAGTCGGATCTTAGCCTAATTTCGGCGTATCTTGCTTTCTGAATACAGAAAGAAGATACGCCGGCGCACCTTTGAATTTTACGCGGCGTATCTATAGATACGCCAACGTAAATTCTTTCTGAATCTAGCCCCAGATTCCCTAAAAAGAAACCCAAGAGAAACACATGGGCTGTCCTCGTTGACCATATGAAAATGCCCAGTTACCTGGCTGTCTATGAGTTCCATACGGTCTGAGTCGCTAACCCAGAATAAGCATGCAGCAAGAGAAGTCAAGGTGGAGTCAGAGTTCCTGGCTGGTGTCGTTACTGTACTTCAGGCTAGCAACTACTCAACTTCCGAAGCCACAGCATCAGCCCGGGAGCCAAGCAAGTTGCATTTTCAAAAGTGAAAGTCGACAGCTAGTTGTCTGTCTGTCACTGGCAGGTGAAGTCATGCTTTGGCTTCCACACCTTCTGAATCGCTGACCCAAAATAAACTACTAGCAGCAAGTGAAGTCAAGGGGGTAGATTCAAAGAGCAATTGCGGCTGCGTAACCATGATTACGCAGCGCAATTGCTTACTTGCCCCAGCCTATCGAATGCTCCTGATTCAGGAACCTCGATACGCCGACTGCAGCCTAAGAAATGACTGGCATAAGGCTCTTATGCCCGCATATCTTAGGCTGCATTCTTACGCAGGCCGCTAGGTGGCGTTCCCTTTGTGGTCAGCGTATAGTATGCAAATTGCATACTAATGCCGATTCACAACCCTACGCGAGCCCTGCGTACGCAGTTTACGTCGTTTGCGTACGTCGGTTTTCGCGTAAGGCTGCTCCTGCTAATAGCAGGGGCAGCCAATGCTACGTATACCCGTCGTTCCCGCGTCGCGAAGTTTAAATTTTACGTAGTTTGCGTAAGTGAATCGTGAATGGCGCTGGACGCCATTTACGTTCACTTTGAAGCAAATGACGTCCTTGCGGCGTCATTTGCCGCAATGCACGTCGGGAAAGTTTCCCGACGGAGCATGCGCCCTACGCTCGTCAGCGGGAACGCGCCTAATTGAAATGATTCCCGCCCCCTACGGGATCATTTACATTAGGCGCCCTTACGCCGGGCATTTTTGAGGAGCGCCCACGCAAATTACGTGGCTACTGCTTCATGAATGAAGCGTAGCGCAAATAATTTGCGTAGGCGCAGGGTAAAAAGGGTGCACTGCGCCTCTGTAAGGAGCGCGCAGCTGTACCTGAATCTACCCCACTGATAATATTTGCTCCAGGGTTCAGCTTTAACAGAGGAAAACATCATTTTCGGAGTTTCCAGAAAAGGGCAAGTGAAAGGTAATCAGCAATTGTGAAAAATTTCTAGGTTCTGCTATGCAAATGTTAACTTGTAACTAATATAAAGAAGGTGTTATCCCAATTTGGCTTCAAAGGTGGAAATATACTTTAAGCCCCCGTTCACACCTAGGCGTATATACACCTGTAGTGCGACGCCGCTGCAGCCCCGAGACGCCAGAGGGATGATTTAACATGCACCTCTATGGAGATGGTTCACATCTCCACGCCGAACGCCGTACGCCTGCCGCCTGAAAAAAATGTCCCGGACCCTTTTTTCAGGCGGCTTTCGGCGTTCGGCATAGGAGATGTGAACCATCTCCATAGAGGGGGTGAAGGCTGCATTCACAATCGCGGCGTTTTGTCGCCGCAAATCGCGGTACAAAACGCTGCTATTTGTCGCTGCAATTCGCGGGACAAAACGCCGCGATTTTGTACGCCGAGGTGTGAATGCAGCCTAAAAGGAAACAAGGGGTCAGATTCACATAGAAATACGTTACGCTGCGGCGGCGTAACGTATCCCATTTACGTTACACCGCCGCAAGTTTACAGCGTAAGTGCTTGATTTACAAAGCACTTACCTGTAAACTTGCGGCGGCGTAGCGTAAATCCGCCCGGCGCAAGCCCGCCTAATTCAAATGGGGCGGGGACCATTTAAATTAGGCGTGTTCCCGCGCCGAACGTACTGCGCATGCTACGTCCCTAAAATTTCCCGACGTGCATTGCGCTAAATGATGTCGCAAGGACGTCATTGGTTTCGACGTTAACGTAAATGGCGTCCAGCACCATTCACGGACGACTTACGCAAACGACGTGAAATTTTAAAATTTGACGCGGGAACGACGGCCATACTTAACATTGGTTAGGCCACCTAGAGGGCATGCTTAGTTTTACGCGACGTATCTCTACGGAAACAACGTAAATTTAGAGCGACGGGCAAAGCGGACGTTCGTGAATCGGCGTAACTAGTCATTTGCATATTCTACGCCGCAATGGAATCGCCACCTAGCGGCGGGCCTAGAATTGCAGCCTAAGATCCGACGGTGTAAGTCAATTACACCTGTCGGATCTTAGGGCTATCTATGCGTAACCTGATTCTATGAATCGGGCGCATAGTTACCACAATCGTATCTCAGAGATACAACGGCGTATCAGGAGATACGCCGTCGTATCTCTTTTGTGAATCTGGCCCAAAGCACCCCCTCCCGGCGGAGCGGAGCGCATGAAATCTTTCTGACTCTGGATACTTTCGGTCATTTTTTCTCCCCTCTCCTCGCCTCTGTTACTTCCCGTGTTAAGTGAACAATTCCCCATTTTTCACAGTTTATGAATATTTATGGGGGAATATTAAAAACGTCCACATGTGAAATGAATGTGACATTGCGTGCTGCAGGCGGCGGCTGGCGGCTTCGGGAATGTGAGAATCATTCCTCGCCGAGCGCCGTGGACGATGGAAGTGAGAAAGAAAATGTCGCTTTCATCCGCCCTCCCTGATTACTTCCTCCCGGGCCCCGCCGACGCAGGTGCTGTGCCGTATTTAAAGCCGTATTCCGCCCAAACGACCGGGAGGAAGCGCACCTGAGTCCCAGCTGCCGAGGACTTAGCGCCGGAGGGAAGTGAAATTAATCAGCTGTGACAAGCTTATCAGAGTTTGTCAATTACGCCGCCGATCTCCGCTAGAGCCGAGGCACTACGTTCTGCACTTGCAGAGTAATTGTGTGTATAGACGCGGAATGAGCACAAGATAGATCAGGATGTCGCAACCGTAGTCCATCCTGACTGCTAAATAAAGGGATTTATTCTGCGCTTAAAGCGGAACTCCGGGATAAATACATTCATCGTGTGTATTCTTCCTGGAATCTTGGTGTGCTTTGTGCATTTCTTCCAGATTTGTGCAGAAATCCAGTGTGAGACTTTACCTAAAATAAAGACCAGTCACTGCTCTCTCTCCTTGTGCAGAATGACTGGTCTTGTCTCCGCCCCTTCCTGTAGTTTCCTGCAGGCAGCCTGTAGAGGGAGGGGCCTGCTGGGTCCCTCCCACAGCTCTCTCTTCCTGTGCAGAATGACTGGTCTTGTCTCCACCCCTTCCTGTAGTTTCCTGCAGGCAGCCTGTAGAGAATGGGGCCTGCTGGGTCCCTCCCACAGCTCTCTCTTCCTGTGCAGAATGACTGGTCTTGTCTCCGCTCCTTCCTGTAGTTTCCTGAAGGCAGCCTGTAGAGGGAGGGGCCTGCTGGGTCCCTCCCACAGCTCTCTCTTCCTGTGCAGAATGACTGGTCTTGTCTCCGCTCCTTCCTGTAGTTTCCTGCAGGCAGCCTGTAGAGGGAGGGGCCTGCTGGGTCCCTCCCACAGCTCTCTCTTCCTGTGCAGAATGACTGGTCTTGTCTCCACCCCTTCCTGTAGTTTCCTGCAGGCAGCCTGTAGAGAATGGGGCCTGCTGGGTCCCTCCCACAGCTCTCTCTCCTTGTACAGGGTGACTGGTCTTGTCTCCTCCCCTCCTGTCGTTTTCTGCAAGCAGCCTGTAGAGGGTGGGGCCTTCTGGGTCCCTCCCACAGCTCTCTCGGTTCACCTCTGAAGTGGCCGTACGGCCTGATATGCGTACACACCGTCAGTCCAAAATCCGATGCATCCAAGCATGCGTCGACTTGATTCTGAGCATGCGCAGGTTTTGAACCGATGCTTTTCTGTACTAACCATCAGTTTGGTCCGATGGGGCAGCGGTCCATCGGTTCGGTTTTGAAGCATGTTTTAAAATTTCGGACCGAAGGAAAACAGACCGATGGCCTATACACACGGTCGGTTTGGTCCGATGAAACTGAACTTCGGTTCATTCTCATCGGTTTGGTCCGACCGTGTGTACAAGGCCTAAAAGGTTTTCTTCTAAGATTGTCCTGCATTTGGCTCCATCTTTCCATCAGCTCTGACCAGCTTCCCTGTCCCTGCCGAAGAAAAGCATCCCCACAACATGATTCTGCCACCACCATGTTTCACAGTGGGGATGGTGTATTCAGCATAATGTGCAGTGTTAGTTTTCTTCCACACGCGTTTTGCTTTTAGGCCAAAAAGTTCAATTTTGGTCTCATCAGACCAGAGCACCTTCTTCCACATGTTTGCTGTGTCCCCCACATGGCTTCTCACAAACTACAAACGGGACTTTTCATGTCTTTCTTTCAACAATGGCTTTCTTCTTTCCACTCTTCCATAAAGGGCAGATTTGTGGAGAGCACCACTAATAGTTGTCCTGTGGACAGATTCTATATGTAATATTCCAAGATTTCCTGCAAAACATGAATTATCATTTATCAGTCACCCTATGCCCAAAAGCGGCACTGGGTGACCCTAGACCCAAGAGTCATTAGTGACGCTGGCACAGAAGTACCCCGCATCCTTCAAAAGTCTCTGGGTGTCACGGGTCATTCCGTTACAACGACTAATAGTTGTCCTGTGGACAGATTCTCTCACCTGAGCTGTGGATCTCTGCAGCTCCTCCAGTTACCATGGGCCTCTTGGCTGCTTCTCTGATAATTGCTCTCCTTGCCCGGCCCGGTCAGTTTAGGTGGACGGCCATGTCTTGGTAGGTTTTGCAGTTGTGCCATACTCTTTCCATTTTCAGATGATGGATTGAACAGAGCTCCGTGAGATGTTCAAAGCTTGGAATATTTTTTTATAACCTAACCCTGCTTTATACTTCTCCACAACTTTATCCCTGACCTGTCTGCTGTGTTCCTTGCCCTTCATGATGCTGTTTGTTCACTAAGGTCAAACAAATCTCTGAGGGCTTCACAGAACAGCTGTATTTATACTGATATTAAATTACTCACAGGTAGACTCTGTTTACTAATAAAGTGACTTCTAAAGGCAATTGGTTCCATTAGATTTTAGTTGGGGGTATCAGAGTAAAGGGGGCTGAATACAAATGTACACCCAGGGCTGTCTTAATGAGAGGGCACACCTGGGCACTGCCCAGGGGCCCTAGCTGCATGAGGGGCCCCTGCACTTTCCCCAAAGCAGCTGGTCTTTGAGCCCACGCTGCCCCAAAATTGGGGGGCCCATGGTGGCACAGAGAGTGATAGATACACAGGGGAGGCAGTCTGCCTCCTACCTACTTGATGTCTGTTTACCTGCACTGTCATCATTGTAGGGGCCCCAGAGCATTACTTTTCCCAGGGGCCCATGATGCTATTAAGACGGCCCTGTGTACACCACACTTTTCACATATTTATTTGTAAAAAAAAATTAAAACCATTTACAATTTTCCTTCCACTTCACAATTTTGTGCCACTTTGTGTTGGTCTATCACATAAAATCCCAATAAAATACATCAAAGTTTTTGGTTGTAACATGAGAAAATGTGAACATTTTTAACTGGTATGAATACTTTTTTCAAGGCACTGTAATAGCCAGTGGACTGTGGTGTGTGGCAGAGCAGTGTAAATCTCAGGACTGGAGACCGGATTCAGGTAGAATTGCCCATTATTTACGGAGGCGCAGGGCAACGTTTTTGCCCTGCGCCCCCGCAAATTTGCTCCGCTGCCCTTGATTCACGGAGCAGAAGCTCCGTGAATTGCGCGGGCGCGCCGGCAAAATGCCCGGCGCTAGAGCACGCAATTTAAATGATCCCGTAGGGGGCAGGAATCATTTAAATTAGGCGCGTTCCCGCGCCGATCGTAGCGCGCATGCTCCGTCGGGAAACTTTCCCGACGTGCATTGCGGCAAATGACGTCGCAAGGACGTCATTTGCTTCAAAGTGAACGTGAATGGCGTCCAGCACCATTCACGATTCACTTACGCAAAGTACGTAAAATTCTAATTTTGCGACGCGGGAACGACGGGTATACGTAACATGGGCAGCCTTGCGCGAAAACCGCCGTACGTAAACAACGTAAATTGCGTACGCAGGGCTCGCGCAACGTTGTGAATCGGTGTTAGTATGCAATTTGCATACTATACGCTGAGCACAACAGGAACGCCACCTAGCGGCCATCGCTAGAATGCAGCCTAAGATATGCGGGCATAAGAGCCTTATGCCGCGCAGATCTTAGGCTGCAGTCGGCGTAACGAGGTTCCTGAATCAGGAGCACTCGTTACGCCGGGGCAAGTAAGCAATTGCGCTGTGTAACCCATGGTTACACAGGCGCAATTGCTTCTTGAATCCGGCCCTGGATGTACAGAGACACAACTCCCTGAGCAGCCCTCTATGAATGCATTTTATCGGCGCGTTTCAGCTTTAAGAGAGGCAGCGGGAGCTGTAAACACGCCGAAGAATTCAGGTAGAACCGGCCCGGAGTCCTCCTCCTGGAACGAGTTATCCGGTGGGGCCAGGGGGGAGGCAGGGGCCTCTGCGGCTGGAACCCTAGACATTTTGGCTAATCACGGGTGGGTATCCCTACTCCACACATCGCGTGACTTGGCTTCTCGGGGAAGGAGCTGAGTAAATGAACCCCAGCCCTTGGCCTCGGCTCTCACAATATTCCGATCAGAATCTGCAGCCTGGAATGTAAATTGGAAGCAGACTTGGAGAGACTGAGAGCAGATGTTACAAGGTAACTGCTATTTATTTTACTTCTCCGCACATTCTCATGTTATTCTGGGTTCAGCAGAGGAGACAGTCCCACTCTGCGTCTCGGCAAAGGTACAAGCCGACCGAAAAAGAAATTACCGTTAGGGGGACTCTGACGCTTTATTATTTTATTTTTTATTAGTTGTTCAAAATTGGATTAAAAAATAAATATATATAGCTAGATTCAGAGAGAGTTACGGCGGCGTATCAGTAGATACGCCGTCGTAACTCTGAATCTACGCCGTCGTAAATTTAAGCGTATTCTGGAAACCAGATACGCTTAAATTAGGCTAAGATACGAGCGGCGTAAGTCTCCTACGCCGTCGTATCTTAGGGTGCATATTAACGCTGGCCGCTAGGTGGCGCTTCCGTTGTTTTCCGCGTCGAATATGCAAATGAGCAAGCTACGCCGATTCACGAACGTACGTGCGCCCGTCGCAATTAGTTACACCGTTTACGTAAGAGATACGCCGGCGTAAAGATAAAGCTGCTCCCTAGGTGGCGCAGCCCATGCAAGGTATGGACGTCGGAACAAGCCTATCTTTGTACGTCGTTTGCGTAAGTCGTACGCGAATAGGGCTGTGCGTAAGTTACGTTCACGTCGTAGGCAGTGTTCGACGTATCTTAGGCATTCTATCCGACGCATGCGCACTGGGATACGTCCACGCATGCGCCGTTCGTGAGAAACATCATTTACGTGGGGTCATGCTTAATTTCCCTAGAACACGCCCACCTATTCCTCATTTGAATTAGGCACGCTTACGCCGGCACATTTACGCTACGCCGCCGTAACTTAGGACGCAAGTGCTTTGTGAATACAGCACTTGCCTCTCTAACTTGCGGCGACGTAAGTATACGCTACGCCCGCACAAAGTTACGCTGCCCTACCTGAATCTGGCCAATACTGTATATATTTATATATATATTCTGTATATATTTCTTATATAAGTCTACATACAGTATTTTTGGTGCCACATCAGATGTATCTAATGCACGTCTCACTTTTTTTTTTGTTTTTTGGAAAATTATTTTTAACCACTTAACCCCCGGACCATATTGCTGGTCAAAGACCAGAGCACTTTTTGCGATTCGGCACTGCGTCGCTTTAACTGACACTTCCGCGGTCGTGCGACGTGGCTCCCAAACAAAATTGGCGTCCTTTTTCCCCCACAAATTGAGCTTTCTTTTGGTGGTATTTGATCACCTCTGCAGTTTTTAGTTTTTGCGCTATAAACAAAAATAGAGCGACAATTTCGAAAAAAAATGCAATATTTTTTACTTTTTGCTATAATAAATATCCCCCAAAAATATATAAAAAAACGTTTTTTTTCTCAGTTTAGGCCGATACGTATTCTTCTACATATTTTTCGTAAAAAAAAATCGCAATAAGCTTGGTTTGCGCAAAAGTTATAGCGTTTACAAAATAGGGGGTATTTTTATGTCATTTTTAGTAATATTTTTTTTTACTAGTAATGGCGGCGATCAGCGATTTTTTTTCGGTACTGCGACATTATGGCGGACACTTTTGACACATTTTTGGGACCATTGGCATTTTTATAGCGATCAGTGCTATAAAAATGCATTGGATTATTATAAAAATGCCACTGGCAGTGAAGGGGTTAACAGTAGGGGGCGGGGAAGGGGTTAAGTATGTTCCCTGGGTGTGTTCTAACTGTAGGGGGGGTGGCCTCACTAGGGGAAATGACTGATCTTCTGTTTATACATTGTATGAACAGAGGATCAGCATTTCTCTCCCTGACAGGACACACACAGCTCCCGGTCCTCGGTCTGTAACGAGCGATCGCATGTGCCCGGCGGCGATCGCGCCCGCCGGGCACGCACGGGAGTCGGGGGCGAGCGGGGCCTGCGCGAGAGCCGACGTATAGCTGCGGTCTCTCGCGCAGGGGAGCCGACCTGCCGCTGGCGGCTGGTCGGCAAGCAGTTAGTTTAACATTTTCAACTGTACATACACAAAAAATAAAAATTACAATATACCAAAAAAAAGGGAGAAAAGAAAAAACAGCCCCAAGAGCCTAATGCCCCGTACACACGACCGGTTTTCCCGTCGGAAAAAGTGCGATGAGAGCTTTTCATCGGGAATCCCGACCGTTTGTATGCTCCATCAAACTTTTTCCCCACAGGGAAACTTCCGAAAAAAAAAAAAAAAAAAAAGAGCGCAGGATCTCTTTTTTCCCGTCAGGAAAAAATCCTAGCAGGAAAAACGTTCGTCTGTATGCTTTTCCGACAGAAAAAACGCGCATGCTTGGAAACAATTCCACGCATGCTTGGAAGCATTGAACTTAATTTTGTTGGCTCGTCGTCGTCTTTTACGTCACCGCGTATTTCACCAAACTTTTGTGTGACCGTGTGTATGCAAGGCAGGCTTGAGAGGAATTCCGTCAGGAAAACCGTCGTGTTTTTTTTCCCGACGGGAAAACCGCTCGTGTGTACGGGGCATTAGCCAAAGAAAATAGGATAGTACCTGCCACCTACAAAAGGCAGGAGGGCAGAAAAGGATGTACCCATGACCAATGTAGTGCAGTCCTCACTTTTTGGTACTTTTGGATATTCTGAGAAGAGTCTAGGGGGCGCCCCCTGCTGAAGCATCCATGAGCTTATAGCAGAAGAGAATGCAGAGGATGTACACCGTATATCATTGGCAGTAAAAGTGTTCAAACGGATGCACATTAAGGTGACCACATTTTTTTGGTGCCTGAGCAGATGCAGCTGACACACTTTCTGTGTCACATCTCACTTTTTGATACTTTTGACTATTCACCATCTGGGCAAAACATTAGATCCTATTTGGTACCTTTTTTTTTTTTTTTTTTCAGATATGCTATGCATTTTCTCCTGATGAATGGCAACTGGCCACGAAACGCATCAAGCCTATCACTGTCATCATGTTCCCAACACATAGCCTGACCTCACCTGTGATTTATTTGCATCCTATAACCCATTTGTATCCATTACTCAATATGCATTGGCTTTTTATACT
The DNA here is from genome assembly GCF_905171775.1 of Rana temporaria. NCBI lineage: Eukaryota > Metazoa > Chordata > Amphibia > Anura > Ranidae > Rana > Rana temporaria. The sequence goes on along the minus strand of NC_053500.1, from coordinate 131,640,555 downwards.
AGTTACTTTTATGGGATCCTATGCGATTGCAGATGCGTACATACATGAATTCTTATTTTTTGTTTGCCATTGCCATGTGTATATAGATAAAAATACTCATGTTCAACACTTTTAGCCAGATTCACAAAGAGTTACGCTGGTGTATCAGTAGATACGCCGTCGTAACTCTGAATCTGCGCCGTCGTACATTTAAGTGTATTCTCAAATTGAGATACACTTAAATGTAGCTAAGATACGACTGCCTGCGCCGTCGTATCTTAGCTGTCTAGTTCCGCCGGCCGCTAGGGGCGTGAACGCTGATATACGCCTAGAATACGTAAATCAGCGAGATACGCCTATTCACGAACGTACGCTTGCCCATCGCAGTAAAGATACGCCGTTTACGTAAGGCGTTTTCAGGCGTAAAGTTATTCGAACAAATAGCTGGCCTAGCCAATGTTAAGTATGGACGTCGTTCCCGCGTCAAATTTAGAAAATTTTACATCGTTTGCGTAAGTCGTCCGTGAATAGGGCTGGACGTAATTTACACTCACGTCGAAACCAATACGTCGTTGTGGCGTACTTTGGAGCATGCGCACTGGGATATGTACACGGACGGCACATTCGTTAAAAACGTCAATCACGTCGGGTCACGAATCATTGACATAAAACACGCCCCCCTGTTCCACATTTGAATTAGGCGCGCTTAGGCCGGCTCATTTACGATACGCCGCCGTAACTTAGGAGGCAAGTGCTTTGTGAATACAGCACTTGCCTCTCTGACTTACAGCGGCGTAGCGTAAATACGATACGCTACGCCGGCTAAAACATACGCCACCCTACGTGAATCCAGCAGTTTGTTTATATGCCAATTAAACAATTTTACAATTTCTCCAACTCTTGTGCCTCACTCAAAGTCCCAAAAACCCCTTTCTTACTTGTGACTATTCATTAGTGAGAAGAGTCCAGGGGGCTCCCCCTACTGGAGAGACCATGAGATTACAGCAGACAGGGATGAAGAGGACGTACACCTTACACCCTTGGCAGCAAAAGAGTTGAAGTGAATGCAATTTAAGGTGAGCGCATTTTTTGGTCCCAGATCAGATGAGTCCAAAGCACTTTCTGTGTCACACTTTCTAATACTCATATAGGTGGATTCAGAAAGACTTAGGCCGGCGTATCAGTAGATACGCAGGCCTAAGTCTGAATTTGCGCCGGCGCTAATTTAAGCGTATTTTGGAAACCAGATACGCTTAAATTAGGCTCAGATACGAGCGGCGTAAGTGTCTTACATCGTCGTATCCTAAAGTGTAATTTTTAGGCTGACCGCTAGGTGGCGCTTTCATTGCGGTCGGCGTAGAATATGTAAATCACTAGATACGCCTATTCACGAACGTACGCCCGGCCGACGCAGTACAGATACGCCGTTTACGTAACGCATTATCAGGCCTAAAGTTATTCCATCAAATAGCTGGAATAGTAATGTTAAGTATGGCCGTCGTTCCTGCGTGGAAATTCGAAAATTTTACTTTGTTTGCGTAAGTCGTCCGTGAATAGGGATTTACGTCATTTACGTCCACGTCGAAACCAATAGGACCGTGCGGCGTACTTTGCCGCAATGCACACTGGGATATGTACACGGACGGCGCATGCGTCGTTCGTAAAATACGTCAATCGCGTAAGGTCACCCCCCCATTACCATAAAACACGCCCCCTCAGCTAAATTTGAATTAGGCGCGCTTACGCCCGCCCGATTTACGCTACGCCGCCGTAACTTAGCAGGCAAGTACTTTGTGAATCATGTACTTGCCTCGCTAACTTACGGCGGCGTAGTGTAAACACGATACGCTACGCGGCCGCAACGATACGCCTGCCTACCTGAATCTAGCTAAAAATGAGAAGCGTCTAGGGGGCGTCCCCTGCTGAAGTGACCAAGAGCGTATAGCAGAAAAGGAATGCAGAGGACGTACACCTTATGTCCGTGGCAGCAAGGAGGTTAAAGTGGATGCAAATTAAGGTGACTGAATTTTTGGGCTGATGTGTCTGACGCACTACATTTTTCATACTTGTGGCTATTCATTAGTGAGAAGGGTCTAAGGCAGGGGTCTCAAACTGGCGGCCCTCCAGCTGTTGCGAAACTACAAGTCCCATCATGTCTCTGCCTGAGGGAGTCGGGCTTGTAACTATCAGCCTTGCAAAGCCTCATGGGACTTGTTGTTTTGCAACAGCTGGAGGCAGGCCCGGACTGGCCATAGGGCAAACCGGGCATTTGCCCGGTGGGCCGCGGCCGCCGGGCCGCTGTTCTTGCTTGCGGGGCCAAGGCAGGCTACTCTTTAAGCCCGCGCTGGTCCTCCGACCTTTCCGCGGCCGCCCGGGTGCCAGGTTAGCCTCAGGCTCAGCGTTCGGCATCGGCATCAGCAGCAGGAGGAAGTAAACAAGGGGGAGGGACTAGAGGAGACACCGCTCCACGGCCGCCAGTGAAGTTCAGCCGTTGGTGTCGGGGGGCGTGACCAGGAAGGGAGAAGAGCCTGCTACAGCATGTTCTTTCGATGGGATTCATCTCTCAGAAAAAACGTAAGTACGGCCCCCTGTAACCTGAATAGGAGGAGCGGTGGGGTGGCTGCATCTAGAAGAATCATTCTCTCCATCGTCCTCCCGCGGTCTCTGAATGCCTGCTTCTGCTCCTCTCCCTCTCGCAGGCATTCAGGTGCTGCGGGAAGAATATGGAGAGAATGATTCTTCTATATGCAGCCACCCCACCTATCCTGCTCATCTCTGCTGCCCCCACAGTGCTCTCTAGCCCCCCAGCGCTCTCCACCTCCCCCATGCTCTCTGCTGCCCCCCGCCTCTCTTCCTGTGCTCTACACCTCCCCCCTGTGATATCCACCTCTCCCTGTGCCCTCCACTTCTCCCCCAGTGCTATCCAGCCCACCCCCCTGGCCCCTGTGCTCTCCTCCTCCCTCCTGTACTCTCCACCTCCCCCCATGCTCTACGCTGCCCCCCTGTGCCCTCCGCCTCTCCCCCTGTGCTCTCCACCTCCCCCTGTGCTCTTTTCAATTCCCCCTAATTCTCTCCAGCCCCCCTTAGTGCTCTCTATCACCCCCAGTGCTCTCCAACCCCCCTCCCAGTGCTCTCCAGCCCCCCTTCCCTCCACCTCCCTCCTGTGTTCTCCACCTCCCCCCATGCTCTACGCTGCCCCCCTGTGCCCTCCGCCTCTCCCCCTGTGCTCTCCACCTCCCCCTGTGCTCTTTTCAATTCCCCCTAATTCTCTCCGGCCCCCCTTAGTGCTCTCTATCACCCCCAGTGCTCTCCAACCCCCCCTCCCAGTGCTCTCCAGCCCCCCTTCCCTCCACCTCCCTCCTGTGTTCTCCACCTCCCCCCATGCTCTACGCTGCCCCCCCTGTGCCCTCTACCTCCCTCCATGCTCTACGCTGCCCCCTGTGCCCTCCGCCTCTCCCCCTGTGCTCTCCCCTCCCCCTCTCCCCCTGTGCTCTCCCCTCCCCCTGTGCTTTTTTCAATTCCCTCTAATTCTCTCCAGCCCCCCCAGTGCTCTCTATCACCCCCAGTACTCTCCAGCCCCCCCTTCTCTCCACCTCCCTCCTGTGCTCTCCACCTCCCCCCATGCTCTACGCTGCCCCCCTGTGCCCTCTGTCACTCCGCCTGTGCTCTCTACCTCCCCCCATGCTCTACACTGCCCCCTGTGCCCTCCGCCTCTCCCCCTGTGCTCTCCACCTCCCCCTGTGCTCTTTTCAATTCCCCCTAATTCTCTCCAGCCCCCCCCAGTGCTCTCTATCACCCCCAGTGCTCTCCAACCCCCCCCCCCAGTGCTCTCCAGCCCCCCTTCTCTCCACCTCCCTCCTGTGTTCTCTACCTCCCCCCATGCTCTACGCTGCCCCCCTGTGCCCTCTACCTCCCTCCATGCTCTACGCTGCCCCCTGTGCCCTCCACCTCTCCCCCTGTGCTCTCCCCTCCCCCTGTGCTTTTTTCAATTCCCTCTAATTCTCTCCAGCCCCCCCAGTGCTCTCTATCACTCCCAGTACTCTCCAGCCCCCCTTCTCTCCACCTCCCTCCTGTGCTCTCCACCTCCCCCATGCTCTATGCTGCCCTCTGCCTCTCCCCCAGTGTTCTCTAGCCTCCCCAGTGCTCTCCACCTCCCCTTGTGCTCTCCAGCCCCCCAGTGCTCTTTAACACCCCAGCCCAGTGCTCTCCAACTCCCCCCATGCTCTACACTGCCCCCCTGTCCCTCCGTCTCTCCCCCTGTGCTCTCCACCTTCCCAATGCTCTACGCCTCCCCCTGTGCTCTCCACCTCCCCCCATGCTCTACGCTGCCCCCTGTACCCTCTGCCTCTCCCCCTGTGCTCTTTTCAATTCCCCCTAATTCTCTCCAGCCCCCCAGTGCTCTCTATCCCCCCCAGTGCTCTCCAGCCCCCCTCTTCTCTCCACCTCCCTCCTGTGCTCCCACCTCCTCCCATGCTCTACGCTGCCCCATATGCCCTCCGTCTCTCCCCCTGTGCTCTCCACCTCCCCTATGCTCTACGCTGCCCCTTGTGCCCTCTGCATCTCCCCCAGTGCTTTCTAGCCCCCCCAGTGTTCTCTAGCCCCCCCTTTGCTCTCCACCTCCCCCATGCTCTACGCTGCCCCCTGTACCCTCTGCTTCTCCCCCAGTGCTCTCTAGCCCCCTAGTGCTCTCCAGCCCCCACTGTGCTCTCCACCTCCTCCCATGCTCTACGTTGCCCCCTGTGCCCTACGCCTCTCCCCCAGTACTCTCCAGCCCCCCATTGATCTTCACCTACCCCCTGTGCTCTCCACCTCCTCCCATGCTCTCTGCTGCCCCCCCTGTGCCCTTCACCTCCCCCCAGTGATCTCTGCCTCCCCCATGTGCTCTTCACCCCCATGCTCTCCTGCCCTCACTGTGCTCTCTGCCCCACCCTGTGTTTTTGCTTCCCCCTGTGCTCTCCAACCCCCCCACTCCCTGTGACCTTCAGACCCCCATGCTCTCCGGCCCCCCTTGTGCTCTCCTCTTCCTCCCTGTGTTCTCTGCCTCTCCCCTGTGCTCTCTGCCCCCCCCCATGCTTTTTTACCTCCCCCCGTGCTCTCACCCCACCCCATGTTCTCAAGGTTCTTCCCTGTGCTCTCTGCCCCCCCTGCTCTTTCTCTGTCCCCTTTCCCCCTGCACCTTTGCAGGGTTTCCTTTTCCCTCTCCCGTGGGATCCTTTAGGATGGAGAGTGGGGATGGGCCGGTTAAGGTGTCATGGGCTGCTCATTCCAAAATGCCCGGGCCTATTTTTTGTCCCAGTCCGGGCCTGGCTGGAGGGCCGCCCGTTTGAGACCCCTGGTCTAAGGGGTGCCCCCTGCTGAAGCGACCATGAGCTTATAGCAGAAGTGAATGCAGAGGACGTATGCCTTACTTCCTTGGCTGTTAAATGGTTAAAGTGGATGCAAATGAAGATGACCACATTTTTTAGCCCCAGATCGGATGTGTCTGATGCATTTCCTGCGTTGCATCTGACTTTTTGATACTTGTGGCTATTCATTAGTGAGAAGGCTCTAGGGGGCGCACCCTGCTGAAGGACCACAAGCTTGTAGCAGAAGAGAATGCAGTGGATGAATATCTTATGCCAATGGTAGAAAAAGATGTGGATGCAAATTACGGTAACCAAATTTTTGGTCCCAGATAAGATGTGTCTGACGCACTTTCTCCGTTACGTCTCACTTTTTGATACTTGTGGCCTTTCATTAGTGAGAAGGATCTAAGGGGCCCCACCTGCTGAATAGCCACTGCGCCAATAAAACGCAGCCACTGTGCCAATAAAACGCAGCCACTGTGCCCATCAAACTTAGCCACTGTGCCCATCAAACTTAGCCACTGTGCCCATCAAACTTAGCCCCTGTGCCCATCAAACACAGCCACTGTGCCATCAAATGCAGCCACTGTGCCATCAAACGCAGCAATTGTGCCATCAATTTCTGGCACTGTGCTATCAAACACAGCCACTGTGCCATCAATTGCTGGCACTGTGCTATCAAACACAGCCACTGTGTTATCAAACTCAGCCACTGTGCCATCAAACGCCGCCACTGTGCTCATCAAACGCCACCACTGTGCTCATCAAACGCTGACACTGTGCCATTAAACACAGCCACTGTGCTTATCAAACGCTGACACTGTGCCATCAAACGCCGCCATTGTGCTCATCAAACGCCGCCACTGTGCTCATCAAACGCCGCCACTGTGCTAATATTGGTAAAAAGATGAGGGATGGACAGCCGCACTCCAAACCAAACAGGTTGTCTTTATTCAAATCAACAGCAAGAACACAGCAGATCACAGCAATAGGAACAGGAGAATACCGACGTTTCGCACTGGCTTCAGTGCTTATTCATGGACGCCACTGTGCTCATCAAACGCTGACACTGTGCCATCAAACGCTGACACTGTGCTATCAAACGCAGCCACTGTGCCATCAAACGCAGCAATTGTGCCATCAATTGCTGGCACAGTGCTATCAAACACAGCCACTGTGCCATCAAACGCCGCCACTGTGCTCATCAAACGCCACCACTGTGCTCATCAAACGCTGACACTGTGCCATCAAACACAGCCACTGTGCTCATCAAACGCTGACACTGTGCCATCAAATGCCGCCATTGTGCTCATCAAACGCCGCCACTGTGCTCATCAAACGCCGCCACTGTGCTCATCAAACGCCGCCACTGTGCTCATCAAACGCTGACACTGTGCCATCAAACACAGCCACTGTGCCATCAAACGCTGACACTGTGCTATCAAACACAGCCACTGTGCCATCAAATGCCGCCACTGTGCTCATAAAATGCTGTCACTGTGCTCATCAAACGCTGACACTGTGCCCCATCAAATGCTCCCACTGTGCCCATCGAATGCTGCCACTGTGCCCTCCCGCCCGCCGTCTGCTCGGCACTTACCCTGTCTCGGTGGGGCAGGGCGTGACAGCGGCAGGCGGCGAGCGGTGTCCTCCATGCTCCAGTCCTCCATGTCCTTGATGTCTTCTCCTGTCCTCTCCTCCCGTCCTCTCCTATGATTGGATGCCTGATGGGTAACAGGCCCGAACACCTGATTGGCTGAGAGGCGGTTCAGTTTTAGGAAAACTAATATTTATTTGCTTTTCTAACACAGCTGGGTAAACTGCGAGCGCTCGCTGTTTACCTTTTTTGACGCCTATTAGAGCCTATGGCTTTAATCAGGTGCTTCAAAAACACCCCCCGCCACTGTAATTCAGGCGTCCGGAGCCCAGAAAAGGGGCTGGGCACCTTAATAGGGGGTGGCAGCGGCGATCATAGATAGATTCATGCAATTAATAAATCTACCTATTGGTGATAGTGGGGGGTGGCAGGAGAGAGGAGGTGGCGCACCGCCACTGATTATCATACTAAAGTTCCTCCCAGCCAATCAGGAGGGAGGTCTGTGAGACTTGTTTCTTGATTGGCCAAAGCGTCAGGCGATCCTACCGGATGCCTAGCTCTTTGGCGGAGGAGGAGACAAAATGCGGAGGAAGCTGGAGGAGCGGACACCGGAGCAGACTTCAGGAGAGGAGAAGAGGATACCACAGTCCCGCCACATGAGCAGGCAAGTGCCGGACCGCCCCGCGGGGAGGGGGTGTGTGCTGTTTCAGTGCCGTGCCATGCCGCCGAGGGGGGGGGGAGTGTTGTTTGCCCCCCCCCCCCAAAAGGAAAAGCTGTAGTATAAGTTTGATGGGTAAAGAAAGAAGCGAGATAAGGAGATGGTCCCAAGAAAGAAAAGGAGTAACAGGGATTTCTTCAAGAGTCCCTTGCTCTAGCTGGTGAATTGGAGGCAATCTTTTAAAAGGCCCTGGCTGGGTTTGGCCACAAGCGCTCTGCTTTTATTTATCTGGTAAGAGTCCCCCTTATTTGGTGATACCTATCGGTGGCGGCTTTTCCTTTGGTGTGCTATTAATTCGATTCATTTACGGTACATCACCATATGAGATATATTTTCTTTCATGCACCCTGGATTTTGAACCTATCCACTTTAATTGGAGGAATACCATCCAGACTATTAGTGGCAGTTCCTGATAAAGACCCTAGCTGGGGGTTCCAGCTGCAAGCCTTGTTTGCTTGCCCTTCTGGTAAGCGCATATCCATATATTCATCTATTGCACCGGTGGAGGATTTATGTTTGCTAGTCACGTTCTACTCATCAATTTACTCACTTGATTTGAACTTTCACCACGATCTTTTGTATGATTTTTGTCCGTTGGACCATATGGACACGATTTATATCATTTTATTTATATTTATTATTATTCACTTCAATAATTTATAATCACTTATTGTTAGCGCAACTTATTTTTTCCTTTTGTCTGTATATTGTGTGTATATCACAATTTTTGTTGCAGCTTTATTATTTCTTGTTCACTTAGTTAGGTAGCGCAGTATCACAATTTTCTCAAGGCCGTTTTAATGATCGGGTTAAAAAAAACTTTGTTTTTTCTAGACCCTTAAAAACGTTGTTTTTTACAACCCGAAAAATGATCGTGTGTACGCGGCATTAGACTGCTAGAGCATGGGGGAGAAGATGCTGCAGGGACCGGTCTAGCAGTGTGTAGAAGTCAAAGATTGGGTAAGTACAGGCCCGTCGCTACAGGACAGGCAAAACAAACAATTGCTTGGGGCCCCGAGCTGGCCTGGGGCCCCCAACTTCCCCTTCCCAGGCTGTAGCGTGGCCAAGCTCCTCTTTCTTCCTCCTGGAGTCCTGTCAGTCCGGCAGGGGTACCGCCCATGGTACAGGAGATTCAGTTTCATGTTCCCCGGCCGCACTGACAGGAAGTGCACACTGAGTGCTCACTTCCTTTCAGTCCGGCCGGGAACACAGGAAACTGAATCTCCTGTACCGTGCGGTACCCGGCCCGGGCACTATCTGTTATTATGGGGACTGGGGACCCATAATGATAGAACACCGGACTGACAGGAGGAAGAGGAACTCGGCCACACTACAGTGGCAGCCTACAGGGAAGAAGGGGAGGTGAGAATAGAAAAACATAGGGACTGGGGAGGAGTAAGAACATGGGTGTAAAAAAGTAGTGTAGCGCTAACGTAGGCTTTGTGTGCGGGGGGGGTGCTTGGGGGCCCCCATTTTGCTTGGGGCCCCCAAATTCCTTCAAACAGCCCTGGGTAAGTAGATCTACTTTTCTATGCCCCCTGGACCTAAACGAGTAATTAACCCACAACCCCACTGCAAGGGTTAATTTAAATTTAATTCCACCGACATTCATAGTAAGAGCTTGGCGTTTAATCACTAGAACACAGGACATCTCTCTCTGTCCACAACCACAAACAAACGGGACGTAATTAAAGCGCACATGTAAAAGTATTCATGAAGGGTAGGTGGAGCGTAGTATACCGGTGAAATGTGCGTGCTGTATACAAAGTACACATGGAAGTAACAGTCACAATTTATTTCCATTACGAGGGAATGAAGCATTAAGTATTCACATCTGCTTTAGTGCAAATCCCAGACAGACAAATTATATTTTCAATGCTCTGTGTCTCGAAAATAGATTTTGCCTTATTACATATGTCAAATTGACTGCAGCCTAATCTGGGCTCGGGGAAAAACGATAAAGCAGGATTAATCTGGGGAAGCCCCCAAAACGATTTGACGGAATGTCATTGGAAACGTGACACTCCGTGTCAGTGCCGTCACATGAGTTCTGTTGTAGAATTATATGTACCCGGAGTCAGACCTCCAGGGATGTTCAAGTTAAAACTCCGAGAACGTTGGCACATTTGGGGCATGTTAGAGCGGTGTTGTCAACTGGCATCCTCAGAGTTGGCAGCTGATTGTGAATGAACCTCCCTTGAGCTTATGGTCCCCAAGCCACCACACAACTTTCCACCACCAGATGTCATTCAGTTACCATTGTGAAGTTTATGACACAAGTTACAGTGGGGATCGAAAGTTTGGGCACCCCAGGTAAAAATTTGTATTAATGTGCATAACAAAGCCAAGGAAAGATGGAAAAATCTCCAAAAGGCATCAAATTACAGATTAGACATTCTTATAATATGTCAAAAAAAGTTAGATTTTATCTCCATCATTTACACTTTCAAAATTACAGAAAACAGAAAAATGCCATCTGAAAAGTTTGGGCACCCTGCAGAATTTATAGCATGCACTGCCCCCTTTGCAAAGCTGAGACCTGCCAGTGTCATGGATTGTTCTCAATCATCGTCTGGGAAGACCAGTTGATGTCAATCTCAAAGGTTTTAAATGCCCAGACTCATCTGACCTTGCCCCAACAATCGGCACCATGGGTTCTTCTAAGCAGTTGTCTAGAAAACTGAAAGTGAAAATAGTTGACGCTCACAAAGCTGGAGAAGGCTATAAGAAGATAGCAAAGCGTTTTCAGATGTCAATATCCTCTGTTCGGAATGTAATTAAGAAATGGCAGTCATCAGGAACAGTGGAAGTTAAAGCAAGATCTGGAAGACCAAGAAAAATATCAGACAGAACAGCTCGCAGGATTGTGAGAAAAGAAATTCAAAACCCACATTTGACTGCACGATCCCTCCAGAAAGATCTGGCAGACACTGGAGTTGTGGTACACTATTCCACTATAAAGAGATACTTGTACAAATATGGTCTTCATAGAAGAGTCATCAGAAGAAAACCTCTTCTACGTCCTCACCACAAAAATCAGCATTTGAACTTTGCAAATGAACATACAGACAAGCATGATGCATTTTGGAAACAAGTTCTGTGGACCGATGAGCTTAAAATAGAACTTTTTGGCCGGAATGAGCAAAGGTACGTTTGGAGAAGAAAGGGCACAGAATTTAATGAAAAGAACCTCTGTCCAACTGTGAAGCATGGGGGTGGATCAATCATGCGTTGGGGTTGTATTGCAGCCAGTGGCACAGGGAACATTTCACGAGTAGAAGGAAAAATGGATTTAATAACATTTCAGCAAATTTTGGATGGTAACTTGATGCCATCTGTGAAAAAGCTGAAGTTAAAGCGGAGGTTTACCCTAATTGACAAGTTTTGCTGTTTAAAACCAGCTGCCATAGTACGGTATGTATCCGTTTATTTTTATTTTTTTTAATCGGCCTCCTTACCTTTGAATGAGGGCCTTTTGTGAGCTGTCACTCACTTTTCCCCGCGGGAGTGGTCGTGGTTTTCAAAATCCCCAATCAGCGCTATGTCTCCTGGGAGTTAGTCCTGAGAATCCCAGCAGACGCGCTGTGTTTGAAATCCCGCGATATCTCACGGGTCTGCTAGTCACAGCGGGAAGTGTCCTTTTCAGGACGCTGCCGGCCGTTGTCCTAGCAACTATGCAGTGTTGACGGCGCGGCTCGCCGTCACACTGCGCATGCGTAAGATAGAGTGGTGAATGCTGGGACAGCATTCACCGCATCCCGGAAGAGTATACAGGAGGGCTTCAGAGTGCCCGCAGTTAAGATGGCAATGTCCATCATCAATTTTTATAAAATATACTTTTGGGGGAAATCGTCCTGCTAGCGGCTGCAACTAGGAGACTGGTGAGTACAATTTTCTTTGTACCATCAGCGTTACAAAAACGTCTTTAAAAAAAAACGTTTTCCCGTGGAACTCCCACTAGGATGGCTTCTACAAATGGATAATGATCCTACACACACCTCAAAATCCACGGGGGATTACATCAAGAGGCGTAAACTGAAGGTTTTGCCATGGCCTTCGCAATCTCCTGACCTCAACATAAATGAAAATCTATGGATAGACCTTAAAAGAGCAGTGCGTGACAGACAGCCCCGAAATCTCAAAGAACTGGAAGACTTTTGTAAGGAAGAATGGGCAAAGATACCTCAAACAAGAATTGAAAGACTCTTGGCTGGCTACAAAAATCGTTTACAAGCTGTGATACTTGCCAAAGGGGGCGGTACAAGATATTAACTCTGCAGGGTGCCCAAACTTTTGCAGACGCCATTTTTTTGTTTTCTGTAATTTTGAAAGTGTAAATTATGGAAATAAAATCTAACTTTTTTTGACATATTCTAAGAATGTCTAATCAGTAATTTGATGCCTTTTGGAGAACAAACACCCAAAAAAAATAAAGTGGAGTGGGCCAAAAAAGGAGAGAAAGGAGAAGATAGAGGAAAAGAAGAGGAGAGGGAACAAAAGGAGCCTTGGAATGCTACAGGCAGCCTAAAACCTCTGCCCTGGGGTCGCAGAGGTAGCACCCTATGGTCAGGCTGAGATAACAAGAAAAACCAATAAAGCAAAATAATGTACTGTCTTATGCCGCGTACACACAACCGTTTTTCATGACGAGAAAAATGCAATTTTTTTAAATTGGTCATTAAAAACGATCGTGTGTAGGCTCCAGAGCATTTTTCTCAATGAGAAAAATGGCCATTAAAAATTTAGAACATGCGCTATTTTTTCTCTGCGTTTTTCACTTCGTCGTTTTTCTCGTCGTGAAAAACGGTCGTTTGTACGGTTTAACGACGGGGGAAAAAAACGTGCATGCTCAGAAGTAAGTTATGAGACGGGAAATTAGCATAATCAACCCAAAGGGTGGCGCCATTCAAACGGAACTTCCCCTTTATAGTGCCGTCGTACGTGTTGTACGTCACCGCGCTTTGCTCGAGCATTTTTTATCACGATCGTGTGTATGCAAGGCAGGCTTGAGAAGAATCATGTCAAGAAAAACAACGTTTTTTTTCCATGACATGAAAAACGGTTGTGTGTACGCAGTGTTAGGCCCCGTACACACGAGGAGACATGTCCGACGAAAACGGTCATCGGACATGTCTCCTGGGAGCTTTTGGTCTGATGTGTGTACACACCATCAGACAAAAATCCCCGCGGACAGAGAACGCGGTGACGTAGAAGACACCGACGTTCTCAAACACGAAGTGCAATGCTTCCACGCATGCGTCACATCAATTCGACGCATTCGCGGGATTTCGGGACGCTGGTTACACGTCATAACCAGCGGGCATGTCCGATTAGGTGTACTAACCATCGGACATGTCCGACGGACATGTTTCCAGCGGACAAGTTTCTTAGCTTGCTAAGAAACTTTTGTCCGCTGGAAACCTGTCCGCTAGGCCGTACACACGGTCGGACATGTCCGCGGAAACTGGTCCGCGGACCAGTTTCAGCGGACATGTTCGACCGTGTGTACGCGGCCTTAGTGTTAGTGTAAAAACACAGCTAAAACAGACTATTTTAAAAATATCTTATGCCACGTACACACGACCTTTCTTCATGACGTGAAAAATGCAATTTTTTAAATGGTCATTAACTACTTGCCGACCTGCCGCCGTCATTCTACGGCGGCAGGTTGGCTCTCCTGCTATAACTTTTGCTATAACTTTTGCGCAAACCAATCAATAAACGCTTATTGAGATTTTTTTTTACGAAAAATATGTAGAAGAATACGTATCGGCCTAAACTGAGGAAAAAAAAAATGTTTTTATATATTTTTGGGGGATATTTATTATAGCAAAAAGTAAAAAAGATAATTTTTTTTCAAAATTGTCGCTCTATTTTTGTTTATAGCGCAAAAACTAAAAACCGCAGAGGTGATCAAATACCACCAAAAGAAATCTCTATTTGTGGGAAAAAAAGGACACCAATTTTGTTTGGGAGCCACGTCACACGACCGCGCAATTGTCAGTTAAAGCGACGCAGTGCCGAATCGCAAAAAGTACTCTGGTCTTTGACCAGCAATATGGTCCGGGGGTTAAGTGGTTAAAAACGATCGTGTGTGGGCTCCAGAGCATTTTTCCTCGATGTGAAAAATGGGCATTAAAAATTTAGAACATGCTCTAAATTTTCATTTGTTGTCGTCATGAAAAACGGTTATGTGTAGGCTTTAACAACGGGAAAAAAACGCACATGCTCAGAAGCAAGTTATGAGACGGGAGCGCTCGTTCTGGTAAAACTAGCGTTTGTAATGGAGATAGCACATTCGTCACGCTGTAACGGATTGAAAAGCACAAGACTGAAAAGCGCGAATTGTCTTTCACCAAACTTTTACCAACACGAAATCAGCAAAAGCAGCCCAAAGGGTGGCGCCACCCGAATGGAACTTCCCCCTTATAGTGCCGTCGTACGCGTTGTACGTCACCGCGCTTTGCTCGAGCATTTTCTTTTCACAATCGTGTGTAGGCAAGGCAGGCTTGACAAGAATCACGTCGAGAAAAACGTCGTTTTTTTCTAGGACATTAAAAACGGTCGTGTGTACACGGCATTAGACAACTCAAAGCAACCAACCAGATTTGAACCAACCTTGAAAACGAAAGGATGAATTCAATGCGATTGGTTGGCATGAATTTTTAGACCGTTTTAAAAATATTAAAATTTCAGCCCTAACAGAGGCCTTACTATCTCATATTTTGTATAAGAAGCTGTTATTATGTCACTGCTATTTGTTCCTCTACGCCAGTGGATGAATTTATGCCATGTTTTTTTTTTTTTCTGCAATTCTTTTTTTTTTTTTTTACTGCTGGGATGTTCTTCTTAATCCTGTCTGAGAGAAATGCCTTTTTTGCTCCTTGTATAGAATTATCAGTTCAATGTCGGAACGCTCCTGCTCGGCAGAGAACAAAAAACAGGACTTTGTAGCTTGATATTTAATATCTGAATCCTGTTTCTATAGTTACACTTTGCAGTAAACGGAATTATGCTGTGCATCCTTGGAACTGAAGAGGAAAAGAAAAACGCGGGAGGGAGGTGTATGTTCAATGACAAAAGATGGAAGGCTTCGGAGGAGACCAAGAACTGCGCAGAACATCTACAGTACAGACTGTCTTGCTCAGTTCAAGTGAAATTCCTTCTTTGCGCCGCATTAAAAAAAAAGAATAAAAAAAAAAGAGAGATTTCCCATGAGCTCATACATTTAATCAATTATGTCTTATTTTGAAATCATTGGCCCGGATTCCGATACCCTAGTGTATCTATCGGCGGGCGTAACATATCTCAGATACGTTACGCCGCCGTATCTTAGGGCGCAAGTTCCGTATTCAGAAAGAACTTGCGCCCTAAGTTAAGGCGGCGTAGCGTATGTGGTCCGACGTAAGCCAGCGGAATTCAAATTCTCCATGCAGTGGGCGTGTTGTATGGTAATGAAGGCTGACCCCACGTAAATTACATTTTTGGATGAACGTATCCCAGTGCGCATGCTCCAAATTAACCCGCAAAAAGCCAATGCTTTCGACGTGAACGTAAATTATGCCCAGCCCTATTCGCGAACGACTTACGCAAACAACGTAATCGACGTAAAATTTGACGCTGGCCCGACGTCCATACTTAACATAGGATACGCCGCATATAGCAGGGGTAACTTTACCCTGGAAAAAGCCTAACGTAAACAACGTAAAAAAATGCGCCGGGCGGACGTACGTTTCTGAATCGGCGTATCTACCTAATTTGCATATTCCTTGCCTAAATCTACGGAAGCGCCACCTAGCGGCCAGCGTAAATATGCGGCCTAAGATACGACGGTGTAAGAGAGGAACTACTGAAAAAAAAAATCCGGTCTCAAGGAACCCCTGCTAATACATGCTTTATCTACAGCTCACAGTACACTAGTGTGATGGTCAATGGGAAGAACTGGGTTGAACTGGATAGACTTGTGTCTTTTTCCAACCAGACTAACTATGTAAGAATGCTCTCTACATTGGTGGTCAAAGGGAAGATCACTCGTGTCGGTGGTTACTTATCTAAGAGGCAAAAATTGCTCATTGCTTAACCACTTAAGCCCCGGACCAATATGCAGCCTAAAGACCCAAGGTGTTTTTACAGTTCGGGACTGCGTCGCTTTAACAGACAATTGCGCGGTCGTGCGACGTGGCTCCCAAACAAAATTGGCGTCCTTTTTTCCCCACAAATAGAGCTTTCTTTTGGTGGTATTTGATCACATCTGCGGTTTTTAGTTTTTGCGCTATAAACAAAAATAGAGCGACAATTTTGAAAAAAAAGCAATATTTTTTACTTTTTGCTGTAATAAATATCCCCCAAAAACATATATAAAAACATTTTTTTTCCTCAGTTTAGGCCGATACGTATTCTTCTACCTATTTTTAGTAAAAAAAATCGCAATAAGCGTTTATCGATTGGTTTGCGCAAAATTTATAGTGTTTACAAAATAGGGGATAGTTTTATTGCATTTTTATTTTTTATTTTTTTTTTACTACTAATGGCGGCGATCAGCAATTTTTTTCGTGACTGCGACATTATGGCGGACACTTCGGACAATTTTGACACATTTTTGGGACCATTGTCATTTTCACAGCAAAAAATGCATTTAAATTGCATTCTTTATTGTGAAAATGACAGTTGCAGTTTGGGAGTTAACCACAGGTGGCGCTGTAGGAGTTAGGGTGCACCTAGTATGTGTTTACAACTGTTTGGGGGTGTGGCTGTAGGAATGACGTCATCGATCGTGTCTTCCCTATAAAGGGAATGACGCGATCGATGCGCCGCCATAGTGAAGGACGGGGAAGCCGTGTTTACACACGGCTCTCCTCGTTCTTCAGCTCCGGGGAGCGATCGCGACGGAGCGGCTATAAACAAATAGCCGCGCCGTGGTCCCGGATCGCTCCCCGAGCGGACCCGACCGCCGCATGTAGTGGGGGGGGTCCCGATCAGACCCCCCACCCGCTAATAGGCGAGGACGTACCCATACGCCCATGTGCCTGTACGTGCCATATTGTGGACGTATATGTACATGGGCTGGTCCTTAAGTGGTTAAGGAACCCCTAGCAATCTCTGGAGGAACCCTAGGATTCCACTGAGACCTGGTTGAGAAAGACTGGTCTACACATTTCTTTTGAACAAATGGAAACTTTTTAGCTAAGGCCGGGTACACACGGACAAACATGTATGGTGAAAGCGGTCCGTCGGACCGTTTTCACCATACATGTCTGCCAGAGGGCTTCTGTACGATGGTTGTACACACCATCGTACAGAAGTCCGCGCGTAAACAATACGCGGGGCGTGTCCGCGGTGTCGCCGCGTCGATGACGCGGTGTCGCCGCGACAATGACGCGGCGACGTGGTCGGCCCGCCTTTAAAATGCTTCCACGCATGCGTCGAAGTCATTCGACGCATGCGAGGGACGGCGGGCGCCTGGACATGTACGGTAGGTCTGTACTGACGACCGTACATGTCCGAGCGGGCAGAATTCCAGCGGACTGTTTTAAAACAAGTCCAGGAATATTTGTCTGCTGGGAAAAGGCCCGGCGGGCAAATGTTTGCTGGAATTCGGCCCGCTCGCGCCCACACACGACCAAACATGTCTGCTGAAACTGGCCTGCGGGCCAGTTTCAGCAGACATGTTTGGTCGTGAGTATGGGGCCTAAGAGATTACTTATGGCATAGCATTTGAAAAAGTAAGTAAGGCCACAATGGTGAACAAAGCCAGGAATTAAATTGGGGAGATATTCACTTCTAATGTATTTTGTTTCTAAGTGGCTATATTAAGCCCTAACACTGTTGATCCAGGGAATATCTGACTTCCTTAGTGGGTCAGGATTTTTTTTTCCTGTTGAAGCAAATTGGATCACTTTTAATACGTTTTTTTTTTTGCCTTCCTCTGGATTAGCAGTGAGCTTAGGGTTCTGAGGATGCAAGTTTGTAATTAATTTATTTGACTGTTGGTTGAACTTGATGGACATGTTATTTTATTCAACCTAACTATGTAATTATATTGCTTTTGTAATCTTTAAGAGACAAAAAGCCTGAGGGAGCTCAAACAGCCACACTCATTATTTAAAGTGAACCCATCTTGAGGGGCTGCCATTGCTGAGCTCCATCTAAAATGATAGCTACCTGGCTACTGTTCTGAGCCTCTGGCTTCAATACTTTTTGAGTCCTGCAGATCAGGAAAGTCAAACTAATGTAAAGTCCTTATCTATGGAACTCCAATGCACTCATCCCAGCATTTGCTGAACTTGTGCATAGTTGTGAAGATTGCAGACAGGCAGGCAGGGCTGGACTGGGACAAAAATTTGGCCCTGGACTTCATCCAGACTGGCCCACTTTGACAGGTCTCTCCCATGGCGGCCGGACAACTCCCGCACCCCCCCACCCACCCAAGCCCCTTCTCTCCCTTCACTAGCCACTAACCGTTTTACTTTATTAGAGTAGAACAGCTGGTACTGGTAGTCTTATAGGCAGTACCAGTGGGGAAGCTAGACATTATTTCACCCGGGCTAAAGAATCAGTTTGGTGCTCCCCCTTATGGGACAAGATTAGGCAGAAGTGAGAAACTCCCAGGCCATAGCTGTTGAGTCAGCGGTCTGTCCCCTCCCCCATGCTCCTCTGTCGTCCCCCCTGCTCCTCTAGTCCTCCCCCTGCTTCTCTGTTCCCCCCAGGTGAGCGCTGCAGGGAGGGAGAAGAGGTGAGCACTACGGGAAGGGAGAGACAGAGGAGCAGAGGGGGGGGGGCGGCGGTCACTGAAGCCGGCCCACTGAGCCATCGGCCCACCGGGAAACTCCTTGTAGTTCCAATGGCCAGTCTATCCCTGCTTACTGATGGTCTTGTAGCCAATTCCAGCCGTGTGCAAGTCCACTATCTTGTCCTTTTTGCAGCTATTTGTTCTTGCCCATGACGATAAGGTTTAAGCCTAAGCTCATACTGCTGCAGGTTAGAAATCTAGCGAGTTCAGGTGAACTTGCACAATTTCAAATCCGCATATCAGTCCGACTTCAGGGGGGGATTTTTAGAGACATCTGTGAGGGTTCTTGCACAGTCTATTTAAATCGCCCCCCGAAGTACCGTATTTATCGGCGTATACCGCGCACTTTTTTGCCCTGAAAATCAGGGCAAAATCGTGGGTGCGCGATATACGCCGATATCCGCTTTCCCGCGTCCAATTTTGAATACTGCGCCGGCATATACCGAGCGCAGTACACTCGTGTATAGTCGGGCAGTGTCGGCTCCTCCCGCGCTCACGTCCTGGACGTACAGGACGTGAGCGCGAGAGTAGCCGAGCCTGCCCGACTATACACGAGTGTACTGCGCTCGGTATATGCCGGCGCAGTATTCAAACTCGGCACGGGAAAGCGGGA
The DNA here is from genome assembly GCF_905171775.1 of Rana temporaria. Taxonomy (NCBI): domain Eukaryota; kingdom Metazoa; phylum Chordata; class Amphibia; order Anura; family Ranidae; genus Rana; species Rana temporaria. Next base: position 131,621,514 of record NC_053500.1, on the reverse strand, counting down.
AACGAGCGGGGAGGACGCCGGACCCGACGAAGAGGACACCCGAAGCCGCAGACGGACGCCGGACCCGACGAGGCCGCCGATGGACGCCGCGCAAGACACCAAAACTGTAAGTACAAAAAATCTTTTTTCCACAGGAATGCGGGTCCACTTTAGGGGTGCGCGCTATACGCCGGAGCGCGCAATACCCTGATAAATACGGTAGCTAAAAGTACCCCCCGCCAACAAAACACAATAGCACTGACTGTGTTGATAGGGAAATCAAGCAAATGTCTTTCCTTCCAGCCGTGGTGAAAGGAAATCTAATCAAATCATCTACAGGCTGCTTTAAAGGGGAAGCTAGAGACCAACTCTAATTAAATATCTGTTATTGGTGGATGGATCCTTTAATCTGGGAAAAGGGTCAAGCCAAAAGAGAGATTTCTGCAGCTACGGTCATTTAATTGAAGCGGACCAGGCTGATGACCATTACATCGTCCCAGAGCGGAGGTCAACCTAATAGTCGCTGATGATGTCACACGCGTGTACTACATGCATGTATTTTTCCAGTGGAAGGAATTCTCACGAGCTTTGCAGGACTCTCACATAATAGCAAATCGACAAAAACAATAAACGAACAGAAAACAGGCAAGCGCTTTAATTAACTGGCAATAAATACCGTGCCTCCTTTTTATTGGTTTTGATGATACATAGGCTGAAGTAAAATCAGAAAGCTATTAAGGCGTCAACGCGCTTAGTCATTACCACTCACGGCAACGATAGATTTCCTACCAGCAAAAAAAGTTAATAAAAGGCTGACAAAACCGCATATTACGGGGCAGATCCACAAAAGGATTACGCTGGCGTATCTACTGATACGCCGGCGTAATTTTAAATTTCCCGCGTCGTATCTTTGTTTTGTATCCACAAAACAAGATATGGCGACATCTCTTCGTCTCTTCGTCTTCATCTCATCGTCTTCGTACGCCGTCGGATTTAAGCTGCAATTTTTCGGCAGCCGCTAGGTGGCGTTCCCGTCGAAATCCGCGTCCAGCATGCAAATTAGCTAGTTACGGCGATCCACCAACGTACGTCGGCCCGGCGCATTTTTTTACGTCGTTTTCGTTTGGCTTTTTTCGGCGTATAGTTAAAGGTGCTATATGGTGGCGTACTCAATGTTAAGTATGGCCGTCGTTCCCGCGTACAATTTTGAATTTTTTACATCGTTTGCGTAAGTCGTTCGCGAATAGGAATTTGCGTAGAATGACGTCACCGTCGTAAGCATTGGCTTGTTCCGGTTAAATTTCCTGGGATACCCCCAGGGACGGCGCATGCGCAGTTAAAAAAAAACGTTGTTTACGTCGGGTCACGACGTTTTTACCTAAAACACGCCCCCATTACATCCATTTGAATTCCGCGCCCTTACGCCGCAAGAGATACACTACGCCGCCGTAACTTACGGCGCAAATTCGTTGAGGATTCGAAACAAACCAAAGTAAGTTACAGCGTCGTAGTGTATCTTAGATATGCTACGCCCGGCGCAATAATGCACCATTGTACGTGGATCTACCCCTCAGGCTGTAACATACTGGAAGGGGTGGCTGGACGGGGGGCTAATTGAAGCGTCATCCGGTCTAATAGCACCTGAGGCATCCCATCGTGCCCTTCTATGGCGGGAAGCCCCGGAATTTTCCAGACGCGGTGCGAAGACAATGCTTTCCACCTGAGCAACATATATGTTAGGATAGGAATAAAAAAGAGGGGGGAGGTTTTTCTGCCAAAGGGCTTCTTCCATGGGGGCGCTTGTAATAAAACAGGACCCTCATTTTTTATTTTTTTTGTAATTTTAAAAACTTAAAGGGTTTTTGTGGCAAGTAAGATTTATAGCTGGATTCCGGTAGGGGGCGGCCTAATTTTGACCCCGCGTAGCGTATCGTATTTACGCTACGCCGCCGTAAGTCAGAGAGGCAAGTGCTGTATTCACAAAGCACTTGCGTCCTAAGTTACGGCGGCGTAGCGTAAATCGGCCGGCGTAAGCGCGCGTAATTCAAAGTAGGCAGGTCGTGGGCGTGTTGTATTTAAATTAAGCGTGACCCCATGTGGATGCATGGCCGAACAAACGGCGCATGCTCAGTATCATGTCGTATTTACGCCCAAAGATACGCCGGCTCAATGCCTGTGACGTGAAAGTAACCTACGCACAGCCCCATTCACGTACGACTTACGTAAACGACGTAAAAAGATAAGCTTGTATGGGCTGCGCCACCTAGAGACCAGCTTTATCTTTACGCCGGCGTATGTCTTACGTAAACGGCGTAACTAATTGCGACGGGCGTACGTACGTTTGTGAATCGGCGTATCTTGCTCATTTACATATTTGAGGCGGAAATCAACAGAAGCGCCACCTAGCGGCCAGCGTAAATATGCACCCCAAGATACGATGGCGTAGGAGACTTACGCCGCTCGTATCTTGGCCAAATCTATGCGTAACTGATTCTTTGAATCAGGCGCATAGATACGACGGCGGCCATTCGGACTTACCACAGCGTATCTGGAGATACGCCGTCGTAAGTCTTTGAGAATCTGGGCCAAAGAGTAGAAGTGCGATAAATAATACGGCCCGCAATTAGCGATAAAAAAAGTGCCAATTTATCACTGAATCGGTCACTCGCCGTCTTAGAAATGCCCTTTAATATACCCAAAGGTGGCAGAGGTTCCGCAGCCGAAGAAACTGGCAATGAGTGAAGATTGTTTAATGAGGCAAAGAATATTAATATGCAGTAAGCTGATGCTGCCAATCACACTTCGTCATTTGTCATGGGTTTGGAACAGTAGAATGATAGATGATCATTGATTGGATGGTTTGGATTACTGCACTTTACTTAATTAAAAGAGGATCTGATTATAACAATGTCTGTAACCCTTCCCAGTGAAATAGAAACCCACAAAAGAGGACCTGTGCTGGGGAAGTGTTAAATAAAGAGGAGCAGAGGACTTAGGCCTCGTACACACGACCGAACATGTCTGCTGAAACGGCCGACCGGACAATTTTCCGGCGGATCGGACAGGTTTCCAGCGGACAAATATTTCTTATGCCGGGTACACACGAGAGGATTGATCCGCGGATACGGTCCTCCGGACCGTTTCCGCGGATAAATCCTCTGAGGATTTCGATCCGCTGGATTGTACTCACCATCGGATCGAAATCCGCGCCGAAATTAACACCGCGGTGACGTGTCGCGCCGTCGCCGCGATGATGACGCGGCGACGTGCGCGGCGCTGTCATATAAGCAATTCCACGCATGCGTCGAATCATTACGACGCATGCGAGGGATGGGTTCGGACGGATCGATCCGGTGAGTCTGTACAGACCACCGGATCGATCCGCTGGTGCCGATTCCAGCGGATAGCTTTCTTAGCATGTTTGGAAATTTTTATCCGCTGGAAATCGGTCGGCCCGATATATATTTGCGGATTAATATCCGCTGGATCGTACACACCAGCGGATCTATCCGCTGAAGCCGATCCGCGGATCAATTTCAGCGGATCGATCCTCTCGTGTGTACGGGGCCTCAGCATGCTAAGAAACATGTCCGCTGGAAGCCTGTCCGTCGGACATGTTCGGTCGTCTGTACGACTCACCTCGAAGTGATTCGATGCATGCGTGGAAGCATTGACCTTCCAGGGTCGCGCACGTCGCCACGTCATCGTCGCGGCGACGGCGCGGCCACGTCACCGCGTTCGCTGTTCGCGGAAAATTTGGTCTGATGGTGTGTACAGCCATCAGACCAAAATCCGCCAGCAGACATGTCCGATGAAAACGGTCCGCGGACCGTTTTCATCGGACATGTCTCGTCGTGTGTACGAGGCCTAAGGATTAGTCATCAGTATTGCTCGTTATCTTTTCCCCGTTCCTCACTTTCCAGGGTCAGTAGAGGAAAATCCTTACATGGAGCAACAGAATAAAATGAAACAGTAGCAGGGAGATCCCTATATTGCAGCTCCCCAGGTACAACTTCCTCTCCAGCAAGGAGGACAGTGAGCAGCACATCACCACATCTTACTCCAAAGGAAGCCGTGCCTTAGATCAGGGGGTCTCCAAACTTTCTATACAAAGGGCCAGTTTATTGTCCTTCAGACTTTAGGGGGGGGGGGGCTGGACTGTGGCCATCGCGAGTAGAAAAAGTACCGGCATCAGTTGGGGTAAACAATGCCCCATCTTTGGTGTCAGCGAGAGGAATTAGACCCCATCGTTGGTGTATTTGGTATGAATTGTGTCCCATCATTGGTGTCGATGGGAGGAATTGTGTCCCATCATTGGTGTCATTGGGAGGAATTGTGCCCCATCCATAGGCGTGCGCACAGGGTGTGCCAGGTGTGCCCAGGCACACCCTAATGACCCTTTACAGCACAGATTCCCCCTACTGGACATTGTGACAGCAAAGAAAAAAAAAATTGGGGTTTACTTCCACTCAGGTTTTTCCAAAGCTGCTATTTCGGTGGAAGCCGGTAAAGACTCAATAACCCATCTCTCGGGGAATCCAGGAAGAGACCGTCGCCACCTAAATTCCAAGCTCTTCTGACTGATCTACCTTTACCACTCTGCCTACCGAGTCTCACTTCTCGTGTTGCAACCCTGGCGACCTCCTTAGAATTCAGGTGAGCTTAGTTTGGATTGATAAATTCACTGAGCACGCGATTTATTTCTGCAAAAAAAAAAAAAACCCGTAACGGATAATGTGCGACGACCGGTCGCCTCTCTCAGATAAGGCAGATATAACCCAGACGACTGACAGCCCGGCAATAAGCCTCGAAGAGCACCAATATAGAGAAGGGTTTAGGCTCGGCAGTTATCATTGATGAGGAAGAGAATAGACGGTTGCTATGGTTACTCGGCAAAGCTGAGCCTCTTTCTAAGCTGCAATATTAATAAGCTGCTGGAGCTGACGCCGGTGTTAAAAGTTAACGAGTTGTGTGAATGGACTTCCTTTCTCCGAGTCGCGCCGCTTAAAGGGTCGCTCCACCCCGAAACTGATGTGGCGGCTGTTGGGGGGCGTCAGGGGTGGAATTACTGACCGGCGGGAAAAAATATCCTCAGCTCTGTCCCCTCCCAGGATCCCCATGTGACCTCATAGGAGGATTCCCAGTGCAGGCTGCGCTACCTATAATTGGAAATAGCCTGTAGAGGGTGTTAACGGAACAATCGTTATACATTATTAATATTATTATTATGTGGGATTTATATAGTGTTTGCACAGCACTTTACAATATAAAGGTAGAGGGCCATATTCTCAAAGAATTACGCCGGCGTATCAGCAGATACGCCGACGTAAGTCCGAATCTAAGGCCGTCGTATGTTTAAGTGTATTCTCAAACTGAGATACACTTAAACATGCCTAAGATACGACGGCCAGCGCCGTTGTATCTTAGGCTGCAATATCTACGCTGACCGCTAGGTGGCGATTCCATTGCGGTCAGCGTAGAATATGCAAATGACTAGTTACGCGGATTCACGAACGTACCCTTGCCCGTCGTAGTGATTTTACGTCGTTTCCATAAGAGATACGCGGCATAAAGATAAACATGCCCCCTAGGTGGCGTACTCAATGTTAAGTATGGCCGTCGTTCCCGCGTCTCAATTTTAAAATTTTACGTCGTTTGCGTAAGTCGTCCGTGAATGTCGCTGGACGCCATTTACGTTAACATCAAAACCAGGATCATTTGAATTAGGAGGGCTTGCGCGGGTGGACTTTACGCGACGCCGCCGCAAGTTTACAGGTAAGTGGTTTGTGAATCAGCCACTTGCCCGTAAAACTTGCGGCGGAGTAACGTAAAGGAGATACGTTACGCCGCCGGAGATCTACGAGAATCTGGCCCAGACAGTACAATTACAATACAGTTCAATAGAGAAAGAAGAACAGACGGGTCCTGCTCATGGAGCTTACAATCTAAAGCAAGGGTAGGCAACCTCGGCCCTCCAGCTGTTTTAAAAACTACAAGTCCCATGAGACATTGCAAGACCCTGACAATCGGCGGCATGACTCCTATAGGCAGAGGCATGATGGGATTTGTAGTTTCACCACAGCTGGAGGGCTGATGTTGCCTACCCCTGATCTAAAGGGACCGGGGGGTGCTACAAAAGGTAATAGCTGCGGAGGATGATCTGGCGGAGAAGGGGGAGGCTTCCCTGAATAAATTAGTTCTCAAGGATAACCTAAGGGCTGACAGGGTAGGAGTTAACCAGAAATATTGGGGAAGGGAGTTCCAGAGGGTGGGGGAGGTTCTGGAGAAATCATCGAGGCAGGGCTGGGACAAGGGGTGGGCAGGAGAGAAAGCTGCCCTGGGCACAGTGGTATTGGAGGCACACACTGCATGCTCTAGATTAGGGGGTCTCAAAACTTTATAAACAAAGTGTCAGTTTACTGTGGTTCAGAATGTAGGGGGGGGGGCCGGACTGTGGCCAATGGGAGAAGAAAATGTCCCAGCATCAGTGGGAGTAAAAAATGTCCCATCTTTGGTATTAGGGGAATTATTAGTGCCCCACCATTGGTGTCAGTGGGAGAAAAAGTGCCTCATCATTGGTGTCAGTGGGCGGAATAATGCCTCATCATTGGTGTCAGTGGGAAAAATAGTGCTCCATCGTTGGTGCCAGTGAGAGGAATAATGCCCCATCGTTGGTGTCAGTGGGAAAAATAGTGCTCCATTGTTGGTGCCAGTGGGCTCTGCCTAGCCTTTGGGTCCTGGCAGAACCCTGTGGCACATCTATACATGCACAGGGAATGATTAGGACTTCCATAATCGTGCGTCATATGTAGGAGCTCCGTGCATGCGCAGAAGCACATCTGGGTAGGTGGTGAACGTCATTCTCACCTGGGCAGCACATAAACCTTATAAAATAAAAAATTATTGTAGCAGAGCCTAGAAACAGCACATCCCTGGGGTTTCTTTAGATGTGACGTAGTCCAGGAGCAATGCATCACCGCTGTTCCTTTAGATGTGACATAGTCTAATGCTGCATACACACGATCGGAATTTCCGATGAAAAAATTTTTTTCCGTCTGCGTTTAGAAATAGAACATGTTTTATTTTGTTCCGATGGGAAAAAAAAACATAGGAAATTCCTATCGTCTGTGTGCAACTCCGACGGAAAAAAACCCCACGCATGCTCAGAATCAAGTCGACGCATGCTCGAAAGCATTGAACCTAATTTTTCTCGGCTCATCGTAGTGTTGTACGTCACTGCGTTTTGGACGGTCGGAATTTGGTCTGACAGTGTGTAGGCAAGACAGCTTGAACGGAATTCCGACGAAAAATTCCATCGGAAATTCCGATCGTGTGTACGGGGCATAAAAGCAGCATATCCCCGGTGCTCCTACAGATGGGACATAATCTAGGAGCAGCACATTCCCGGTGCTCCTACAGATGGGACATAATTAATTAGTTATTATGAATTAATGCTTGGTAGCCATACACTATTTTCTTTAATATGTGTATTTTCGTTTCAGATCAACCTACTCTCCCTGAAGAAGACTTCAAAGTCGAAACCTGTTGGGATTCATATGCCTTGAACAATGCTTCAAAGTCGAAATGTGTTAGAATACATATGTGTAATTATGTCAAAATTTGACTGTTGTTATCCTGTAACATATGTATGCAGGTTGGTTTTGGTCCAATAATATACATCAGGCCTTTAACGGCCACAAAGTATTATCCGACAACATAGTTTTTATGTTTTTTTTATTGATGTTTCAATAAAATGATTGACTTTAATACTTATGTTTTTGGTGCCAAAAAACATACCAGTCCAATTTTTTGCAAATTCTCTTGAACAATTATTAGGGATGTGCCCCCCCTAGGCTACATTTATATATGTCCTGGAGATCACTGTCACTGAGGCAGAAAGTGACCAAAATTTCACAGTTGTCCCCAGGACGAAGGGGGAGGGTCAATCTTCCATTGGGGACACCTTGTTCTGGTGACAGCTGTCACAGTGTCAGGAGCATGTAGCACTCCTGCTCCATCACAGCTGCTGCTCTCCTTCCACCCTCCTGGTTGTGATACGTTCTCCCTGTCAGTCCACCTGCAAGGTGATTGCTGTGGCCAGTATGTGGGTGGAGACCAAACCTGATTTAAGCCAGCCATGCCTGTAATCTCATGCTTGTGATATTGCATTTGTAACACATGCTCCAAGCTCTGTCTGTCCTGCCTGCTAGTTTGGATTCGCTCGGATCGAATATCGATTAATGGCAACCAGGCACTATAGCATTGTGTATAAGTCCTGGGGGCAACTGAGTAAGGGTAGGCCTGCTTGTCTTAAGGTAAAGGGAGCTGCTATAGGTGAAGAACACAGAAGCTAGCTATAGTGTCTGACCACCTGCATTAGGGGTAAGCATGAGAGATTTCCTCTGACTTCCTGTTGCATCTCTGGGACAGGAAGTGAAGGGAAATCTCCCCAATGGGACACAGCCATTAAAGAATAAACCCGCCAGGGTTTTAACTCTTTCCCTACTCTATCCAAATCCAAAACGAAAAGGTTGGACTTGACATACACTATATTGCCCAAAGTATTGGGACTCCCAGTCTTAGTCCACTGGGTTCAATATTGAGTTGGCCCACCCTTTGCAGCGATAACAGCTTCAACTCTTCTGGGAAGGCCGTCCACAAGGTTTAGAAGTGTCTATGGGAATGTTTGATCATTCTTCCAGAAGCGCTTTTGTGAGGCCAGTTCCTTCACCCCAAACTCGCTCATCCATGTCTTTATGGACCTTGCTTTGTGCACTGGTCCAAATCATTTGGTGGAGGGGGGATTATGGTGGGGGGTTGTTTTTCAGGGGTTGGGCTTGGCCTCTTACTTCCAGTGAAGGGAACTCTTAAGGCGTCAGCATACCAAGACATTTTGGACAATTTCATGCTCCCAACTTTGTGGGAACAGTTTGGGGATGGCCCCTTCCTGTTCCAACATGACTGCCCACCAGTGCACAAAGCAAGGTCCATAAAGACATGGATGAGCGAGTTTGGGGTGAAGGAACTTGACTGGCCTGCACCAGGGCTGTCTTAATTAGAGGGCACACATAGGCACTGCCCAGGGGCCCCAGATGCTTGGGGGGCTCCTGCACTTTCTCCAAAGTAGCTGGTCCTTGAGCCCATGCTTCCCCCGAAATTGGGGGCCCCATGATGGCACTGAGAGTGATAGATACACAGGGGAGGCAGTCTGCCTCTTACCTACTTGATGTCTGTTTACCTGCACTGTCATCATTGTAGGGGCCCCAGAGCATTACTTTGCCCAGGGGCCCATGATGCTATTAAGACGGCCCTGGCCTGCACAGATTCCTGACCTCAACCCGAACACCTTTGGGATGAATTAGAGCGCAGACTGCGAGCCAATCCTTCTCGTCCAACATCAGTGCCTGACCTCACAAATGCGCTTCTGGAAGAATGGTCAAACATTCCCATAGACACACTCCTAAACCTTGTGGACGGCCTTCCCAGAAGAGTTGAAGCTGTTATAGCTGCAAAGGGCGGGCCAACCCAATATTGAACTCTACAGACTAAGACTGGGACGCCATTAAAGCTTATGAGCCAGATTCACAGAAGAAGTACGCCAGAGTATCTACTGATACACCGGCGTACTTTCAAATTTGCTGCGTCGTATCTTTAGTTTGAATCCTCAAACCAAGATACGACGGCTTCTGGCTTCGATCCGACAGGCGTACGGCTTTGTACGCCTTCGGATCGTAGGTGCAGAACTTCGGCGTCCACTGGGTGGAGTTCGCGTTGTTTTCCGCGTCGGGTATGCTAATTAGCATTTTCCGTCGATCCACGAACGTACGCGTGACCGTCGCATTCTCTAACGTCGTCGCTAGTCGGCTTTTCCCGGCGTATAGTTAAAGCTGCTATTTTGTGGCGTATAGTTAGACTTGCCATGTTAAAGTATGGCCGTCGTTCCCGCGTCGCATTTAAAATTTTATTTTTTGCGTAAGTCGTCCGTGAATAGGAACGGACGTAACTCACGTCGAAGTGCGATGTCATTTCGCGCAAAGCACGGCGGGAAATTTCAAAACGGAGCATGCGCAGTACGTTCGGCGTGGGAACGCGCCTAATTTAAATGATCCACGCCCCCTACCCGGATCATTTGAATTAGGCGGGCTTGCACCAGGGGGATTTACGCTACGCCGTCGCAACTTTACAGGCAAGTGCTTTGTGAATCAAGCACTTGTCCGTAAAACTTGCGGCGGCGTAACGTAAATGCGATACGTTACGCCGCCGCAGATGTACCTGAATCTGGCCCTATGTGCGTGTAAAGGCAGGCGTCCCAATACTTTTGACAATATAGTGTACACTTCAACTAGTCAGACTAAATACGAAGGTCCACTTTAAGGAAGCATGACTGCGCAAAACTTATAGAACATTTGTAAGCGGTGTATGACACGGGCGCGGCTTGTGTTCAATCAGCTATGGGATTTAGTTTGAACAATGTTCTAATGAGTTTTAGCATGGCGGGTCCTCTTCTCTCCCCCATCCTCCCCCTCAACCCATATCTCATCCCCGCACAGTGACAAATGATCCCAATCATCTTGACTCTGAAAATATAATTTGCCTGGCAATTAATGTCAGTGCTCCCAGTGTTGGACACTTGTGTTAGGAGGGAGGGCTGGGGAGCTGGCTGCGGCCTCTTGTAATGAACCCATCTTTTCTTAATGGGAAGCTTTATTTCAAAATAATTGATGGTGTCCTAGCCCGGTGACATTGGAGGAGAATCAGGAGCGAATGTTAGAGACGGGTGCTAACGTATGGAAAGGTTACACCGGGGGCACACCGGCATCACTTGGGTTATCACCTGCCACGATGACTCTTACTTTTGTTTTACCCCCTTTTACTGGTACCTTAAATCTGCTACTTGGTACTGGTACCTTAACCACTTAAGCTCTGGACCATTTGGCTGCCAAATGACGGGGCCACTTTTTGCGAAACGGCACTGACAATTGCGCGGTCATGCAACGTCCTTTTTTTCCCATAAATAGAGCTTTCTTTTGGTGGTATTTGATCACCTCTGCGGTTTTTATTTTTTGCGCTATAAACAAAAATAGAGCGACAATTTTGAAAAAAATGCAATATTTTTTACTTTTTGCTATAATAAATATCCCCAAAAAAGATATAAAAAAACGTTTTTTTTTCCCTTAGTTTAGGCCGATACGTATTCTTCTACCTATTTTTGGCATTTTTATTAATAATTTTTCTTTTACTACTAATGGCGGCGATCAGTGATGTTTTTCATGACTGTGACATTATGGCGGACACTTCGGACAATTTTGACACATTTTTGGGACCATTGTTATTTTCACAGCAAAAAGTGCTAAAAAAGTGAATTGATTATTGTGAAAATTACAATTGCAGTTTGGAGTTAACCACTAGGGGGCACTGTAGGGGTTAAGTGTGACCTCATGTGTGTTTCTAACTGTAGGGGGGCGGGGGTGGACGTGTGACATCAGTGATCGTCTTTCCCTATATCAGGGAACAGACGATCAGTGACACTGCCACTGTGAAGAACGGGGAAGATGTGTTTACACACACCTCTCCCTGTTCTTCAGCTCCTGTGACCGATCGCGGGACTCCGGCTGCGATCGGGTCCCGCGGTCACTGAGCTTTGGACCGGGTCGCGGGCGCGCGCCCGCGGCGTGTGCGAGCGACCCACGGCGTGTGCGCGCAAACCCATGGCTGGGCACTTAAAGAGGACGTACAGGTACGTGATTGTGCCCAGCCGTGCCATTCTGCCGACGTATATCGGCGTTAGGCGGTCCTTAAGTGGTTAAAACATATTTACAGATATACAAAAAACATACACCTGGGAGTGGGTGGGTGGATGATGCAGGGTGTGTGTTAAAGAGGTCAGCTGGTTACCGTATTTATCGGCGTATACCGCGCACTATTTTGCCCTGAAAATCAGGGCAAAATCGTGGGTGCGCAGTATACGCCGATACCCGATTTCCCGCCATGAGTTTGAATACTGCGCCCGCATATAGCGAGCGCAGTACACTCGTGAATCTTCGGCCAGTCTCGGCGCCTCTTGTACTGACGTCCTGACGTCCTGAGCGTACAGGACGTCAGTGCGAGAGGCGCCCGAGCCTGCCCGAAGATTCACGAGTGTACTGCGCTCGCTATATGCGGGCGCAGTATTCAAAGTCGTGGCGGGAAACGAGCGGGAGGACGCCGCCGAAGGACGCCGGACCCGCCGAAGATGGACACCGGACCCGCCGAAGATGGACACCGGACCCCGCCGAAGATGGACACCGGACCCGCCGAAGATGGACGCCCGACCCGCCGAAGATGGACGCCCGACCCGCCGAAGAGGACACCCGACGAGGCCGCAGAAGGACGCCGGACCCGACGAGGCCGCAGATGGACGCCGCGCAAGACATCAAAACTGTAAGTACAAAACAACAAAAAATCTTTTTTTCCCACAGGATTGGGGGCCACTTTGGGGGTGCGCGGTATACGCCAGAGCGCGTTATACCGCGATAAATACGGTATCTCCTTCCTGTGTCATGACCTAAAGTCTGCCCAGGAAGTAAGGCAGAAGTACTGGATATACGTTTGGAAAGGGTTAGAGCTAAAGATAAAGATAAAGATAGCTAAAGGGTTAGAGCTAAAGATACCACTTGGGTAATGCACAAGGCTGGTGCGCCCTCTTTTCTTTGTCTTACATTGTTCCCAGTGGGTTTCCCCCCCCCGACCCTTAGGGGGCAGCAAAGCCTACTCTTCATGGCAGGAGATTTTTGTAGGAGAGAGTAGGAGAACCAGTTACCAGCAGCCGTAGTATTACATAATAAAATTTAAAAATACTTTATTAAAAAAAATTCATTAGCATTTTGATGGAGGTTGGTGGGGGATGAACCAGGGAAGCAGATTAAACTTCAGCTTTAATGAAACAAATCATATAAAATATCTTGAAGACCTTTAAAAAAAAAACTGTTTAAATAAAATTAACCAAAAACCGTTACGACATCCTTTTGAATTTAATTGAAAATAAAAATGCCTGAAATATATTTTAGGTTGAAAAGCGTAAACAGGGTAAACTTGAGCTTTGAAGTTGGGTTTCATCAACTCAAAGTGGCTTCTTTCTACGGAACGGCTCCTCTGGGGATCTTTATTTTAGATGTCTTTGCTTGTTTTTAGCTTTCTTTTTTTCCGAGCCACCACGCAGGTATGTAAAATCAGGCTTCTAGTAAGCTCGGTAGGGGTGATACAAGATAAAACAACCAAGGTGTTCTAAGCTCGGCTCACAAATCAGGCAGAGGGAGATTAAGGCACAAACTTCTTTAAGTAGGTCAAGCCTCTTTGGTAAGTATCGTTAGCGAGTGAAGAAGGCAGTTGCTCGGCTGTTTTTTTTTGGTATTTTTTATGCCTCATTTTCACTTCAGTCTTAACTTTGTTTCCATGTTACTGGAAACGTTTTAAGTAAAAGGTCATAAAAAATATATTTCGAACTTTATCTTCCAAGGAAGTATGGTGGCAGCCCGTCCCTTGGGAGGACCATCGTTTGCAAATAGAGTGAGCTCTTCCTTATCAAGGAAAATTCCAATTTTATAGTAGACCCAAGTCCTAAAGTCTCATAGATGTTTTACAATTGTAATGTAATATCAAATGTAATTTAAATGTTCTTGAACCCATAATTTTTATTAAAATAATACGCTTTAGGCGGAAATTTTGTGGAAACCTGACCATCAAACCAATATGAGCTTGTTGGACAGCTCATTAGAAAACAATCGAGTTGGCTTCCCTTTTGTGAATCTAGCAGTGGGGGCTGGTGCTCAAATTTTTTTGGGGGGTGCAAACAAACTGAAAAAAAAAACATCAATTGCAGCCACTGTGCCCATCAAACGCAGCTACTGTGCCCATCAAAGCAGCCACTGTGCCCATCAATTGCCGCCAATTTGCCCCATCAAATGCCGCCAATTTGCCCATCAAATGATGCCAGTTTGCCCCATCTAATGCCGTCAATTTGCCCATCAAATTATGCCAGTTTGCCGCATCAACTGCCGCCAGTTTGCCCCATTAAATGCCCCTGGTTTGCCCCATTAAATGACGCCATTTTGCCCCATCAAATGCCACCAGTTTGCCTCATCAAATGATGCCAGTTTGCCCCATCGAATGCCACCAGTTTGCCCCATCAAATGATGCCAGTTTGCCCCATCAAATGCCGCCAATTTGCCCATCAAATTATGCCAGTTTACCGCATCAACTCCTGCCAGTTTGACCTATTAAATGATGCCAGTTTGCCCCATCAAATGATGCCATTTTGCCCCATCAAATGATACCAGTTTGCCCCATCAAATGCCGCCAGTTTGCCCCATCAAATGATACCAGTTTGCCCCATCAAATGCAGCCAGTTTGCCCCATCAAAAGGTTTTACTGTATATGCATTTTGAGTCGCAGCCATTCCCATTCCTTTTGCAGCATACACACAATCGTTTTTCATGTCATGGAAAAAACAACGTTTTTCTCGACGTTATTTGTCTCAAGCCTGCCTTGCATACACACAATCGTGAAAAAAAAAATGCTTGAGCAAAGCGCAGTGACGTACAACACGTATGACGGCACTATAAAGGGGGAGTTCCATTCGAATGGCGCCACCCTTTGGGCTGATTATGCAAATTCCCCTTCTTATAACTTGCTGCTGAGCATGCACGTTTTTTCCCCCGTCGTTAAAGCCTACCCACGTCCGTTTTTCACGACGTGAAAAACGACAACGTGAAAAACTACGTGAAAAAATAGAGCATGTTTTAAATTTTGAATGCCCATTTTTCACGTCACGAAAAATGCTCTGGAGCTCACACACAATCGTTTTTAATGACCATTTAAAAAAAATTAATTTTTTCCACCCCGTGAACCTCCGCTTGCTCAGCGGGAATCGCTCTGTTGATCCTCGCTGAGCCGGCGGATGACAGGGCGGTCCCCGCACACTGTGCAGGGACCGCCCTGTCTTTTCTCCGCTCTCCCCTATGGGGGGATCGGATGAACATGGACTGTCTGTCCGTGTTCACCCGATCCGATCCGCCAGACGGTTGGAAAAGTAGGTTTTTCCTCCGTCACACTTTGGCGGATCGGAGCGGGTCGGATGTCAGCGGGCATGTCACCGCTGACATCCGCCGCTCCATAGAGGAGCACGGAGCGCCCGTTCAGGTCCGCCTAAAAAACTGGCAGGCTGACCTGAACGGGCCGCCCGTGTGAAAGAGCTCTTATAGCTGGATTCAGGTAGGGCGGCTTACTTTTGAGGCGGTGTAGCGTATAGCATATACGCTACGCCGCCGTAAGTCAGAGAGTCAAGTGCTGTATTCACAAAGCACTTGCCTCCTAAGTTATGGCGGCGTAGCGTAAATGGGCCGGCGTAAGTGCGCCTAATTCAAATGATGATGAGGGGGCGTGTTTTATGTAAATTACTCGTGACCCGACGTGATTGACGTTTTTTACGAACGGCGCATGCGCCGTCCGTGGACATATCCCAGTGTGCATTGCTCCAAAGTACGCCGCAAGGACATATTGGTTTCTTTTTTTTTTTTTTTTTTTTTTTTTTTTCTTTTTTTTTTTTTTTTTTTTTTTCTTTCCACGTCAGACATAACCACAGCTAGAGACCTGCTCATGATTTTATTCATAATTCCGTCTCTATTTCAGGTATAGCATCATTTGTGGTGGTTTATTTTATTTTATTTTTTATTTTTTTTGCTTAATTCTATATTTGTTATTCTGCTATTTGCATATTGCTTAATAGTTTTTTTTTTTTTTTTTTTTATTTATTATAAACATAGCTTCTTTCAGCCCTTTAACAATTTTAACGGGCTAAGGCGTTCCTCATATATACTCGGTCCAACATGCTATCATTACGTGATAACGTGGCGCAGCACCCCATCCTAGTCCCTTCCCTCCCCCCCCCCCCCCCCCCCCCCCACTACCCTTCCCACCCCTCCCGGACCATCTCCCGACTCCACCTAGTATTTTTATTTCCTATATTGCTGCATTCTTATTCCTCTCTCATATTTTCTGCGTATTTCCGAGACTTTTTGAAATCAATCCATGTTTCCCAAATATCCTTATTTCCTGCCTGTTTCTTTTCGACACCGTATTTTACTTTCTCCCTCCTATAAGTACCCTCTACAGAGTCAAACCACTCCCATATTTGCGGGCTTACCGGGTTTCTCCATTTTAGGGGTATCAATCGTTTCGCGGAGTTCAACAAATGCGGAATTAGTGATCCCCTATATTCGTTCACTGGCGTTTCTCCCCCGTGAAAGAGGACTATCCAAGGGTTATTTTCCAATTCTTTTTTAGTTATCTCCTTTATCAAGGCCAAAACTTTTCCCCAGAACGTTTTGATTTTTACGCAGTCCCACCACAGGTGGGCCATCGTTCCTCTTGCCTCACATCCTCTCCAACATTCCTCTGACTCCCCTACTCCGAATTTGGCCATTTTATCTGGGGTAGTGTACCATCCTGTCAGACACTTGAAGTTCATCTCGGCGGTTTTTACATCAACCGCCGAAGTATGAGTCAAATTAAGGATTCTCCCTATTGTCGTCTTCCCCCTTGGAACTCCTAGGTCTCCCTCCCATTTCTGTATGTAATTTAGCGTATCCGACTCGTCTATTTTCTGCAAATATTTATATACTTTGGAGATATTTCCTTTTGAGCTTTCGGTACTGCACATCTGTTCCAGTATAGTGTACTCCTCTCGTGACCTTAATGGGTGTGGGAGGCACTTAACGAATGACACCAACTGAAGGTATCTCCACTCGCTGAGTGCCTCCATTTCAATCCTGATTTCGTGTAGGGCCATAATTTTGCCCTCTAGTGTTATGTCTTTTAACTGTGTTCTATTTTTAATCCACTTACCACCTACCTCTTTAGTCCCAGGTGCAAAATATTCGTTTTCTTTCAAATCTATAAGGGGTGAGTTGAATTTAGTTTTTAATTGTTTGTGTAATCGATCCCATATCCTTAAAGCGTTATGTGTAATTGCGTGTGTTGACGTGTGTAGGGTTCTAAAATGTGGGGGGTTCCAGATTAATCTCCCTAACTGTGCCCTCGCTAAAGTGCATTCAATACTTATCCACCTTTTATCCTGTGACTCTTTAGCCCATTCTATGACCCGTGTGAGGACCGAAGCGTTATAGTATAATCTAATGTCAGGTACAGCCAGGCCGCCTTTTTTCTTAGTTCGTTTTAGAGTTTGGGCAGAGACTCTGTGTTTTTTATTGTTCCATATGTATTTCATTAGAAGGGAGTTAATTATTTTGATATATGACGGGGGCAAATAAATTGGGACCATTTGGAATTTATACAAAATTTTGGGGATAAGTACCATTTTTACCACATTTATCCTCCCAAACCACGATATTGGTCTATTGTATATAGTTTTAATTTCTCTTTTAATCTCGTCGAGAAGGGGGATGAAGTTTATTCTATATATTTTTTTCAAAGTATTTGCCATTTTTATACCCAAATACTTTATCTCTCTTTGCCAGGAGAAATTGTATTTCTTCCGCAAATATAGTTCTTCATCTTTATGGATATTAATATTCAAAATCTCCGTTTTTGTTGTATTCATTTTAAAGTTTGAGACCTCGCCATATTGTTTTAAGGTATCTATTAACTTCGGGAGAGTGACTCTTGGGCTGCTTATGTAAAATAATAAATCATCTGCAAAGGCCGACAGTTTATGCTCGTCTTCACCTACTTCTACCCCATAGATTTCTGGGTTTTGTCGGACCATTGCCAGGAGGGGTTCCAATGATAGGACAAAGAGGAGGGGGGATAGGGGGCATCCTTGCCTAGTCCCATTTTTCATCTCAAAAGGAGCGGATAAGGATCCGTTAATTTTGATCCTTGCACACGGGTGGAAGTATAGGGTTTTGATTCTCCTTATCATCCCTGGACCTATTCCTATGGATTCTAGGGTTTGTATCAGGAATCCCCAGTCTACCCTGTCGAAAGCTTTCTCAGCATCGACCGACAGGAATAGACCGGGGGTCCCACTTTCTTTGATCTGCTCAAGGAGAAGGAGCGCCCTCACACCATTGTCTTTTCCCTCCCTCCCAGGTATAAAACCTACCTGGTCTGGGTGGACGATAGCTGTCATCGCTCCCTTCATTCTTTCCGCTAAAATTTTTGCATACAGTTTCGTATCTGCGTTCAGGAGTGAGATCGGTCGATAACCCGAGCAAGTCGTATTATCCTTTCCCTCTTTTTTGATCACTGTAATCGTTGCTGTTAAAGCCTCTCTACTCATTTCATAGTCAGTTCCAAGACCATTAAAGTATTGGCAGAGTCTGGGGATTAAGATGGTGCTGAACTTTTGTAGGTAGGCAGATGTAAAGCCATCTGGCCCGGGACTTTTCCCCTTAGGAGTGTTTTTTAAGGCCTCCCTTATTTCCTGTTCCGTTATTGGACCTTCCATCTCTTCTACCTCCTCTTCTTCTAATTTTGGGAGATTGGCTAGCTGTAGTATTTCCCTACTCTTATCCATTTTTTCGCGTGGGCACCTGATCTTTTGTTGGATATCGTAAAGTTCTTCATAGTAGCCCCGGAATACTTCTGCTATTTTATTTGTCGCATGTACTAAGTCACCATTCCTGTCTCTGATTTTTTCTATAAAATTCCTAGTTTTCTTTTTTCTTACCATTCTGGCCAAATTTTTACTAGGTTTGTTTCCCCAGACATATCTTTCTCTCTCTGTCCGGTCTATATATTTCTTAGTTTCTTGTTCCACCAGAGCTCTATATTCATCCCTTCTTATACTCAGCTTATGAAATATTTCCCTCTTTTGCCCCTGTGATTTATGCTCCTGTTCTAACCGATATATCTCCTCCCTTAATGTTTTTAATTTACTCGTTCTTATTTTGTTTTTCCTTGCCCCTTCTACAATAAAGATTCCCCTTATATACGCTTTATGGGCCTCCCAAAGGGATGCTCTTGAGATACCCTCCTTGTCATTCTCCTGAAAATAACATTCCAACTCTTTCTGTATCCTCTCCACTACCCCCTCGTCCCCCAACAGACTCTCATCCAATCTCCATTCTGGTGGTGTGTCTTTTTGTATAGAAGTTTTTATTTTTAAGGTTATAGGGGCGTGGTCTGATAACGTCATGATCTCACACCTTGCTTCTATCACACTGTCCAGAAGTCTGTGGTCGACGAGGACATAGTCGATCCTCGAGTACGTCCCATGCACAGGTGAGAAAAACGTGTAGTCGCGGGCCCTCGGATTGAGGATCCGCCATACATCCACCATTTGATTTTGTGTCATTTGTTTTATCAGTATTTTTAGTTGCTCACGATTTGTCCCCTGTGCACAGGACGTACTATCGAGGTTTGGACTCATACAGAAATTGAAATCTCCCATCATAACTACATGGCCCTCTTCAAATTCTTTTAGTTTTCTCATGATTTTACTAATATATTTAACCGAGTTTACATTGGGGGCGTATACATTAGCTAGGGTATAGATCTCTCCTCCAAGTTTTATTTTCAGGAACAGAAATCTCCCCTCCGGGTCTGTCTGTCTATCCACCAATGTGAATCGGATTCTACGAGCGAATCCAATAGCAACCCCCCGGGATCGCGATGAAATTGTATCCCCATAATACCATATCGGATATTCTGTTGAGTAGAGCTTTATATTGGATTCCAAGGTAATATGGGTCTCTTGAAGATAGGCAATATCTGTTTTATGCTGTGTTAATTCACAAAGAATTTTGTGCCTTTTAATATGGGAATTTAGTCCCTTTACATTATATGAGAGAAACTTGACATCTGTCATATATGTTTTTTTTGTTTTTTGTTTTTTTTAAGTGTTTGGAATATTTTCTTGTGAAGTCGGTCAGATGGTCTCCCTGCCCCCTCCCTTTTACCCCCCCCCCCCCCCCCCAGCGCCCCAGCCCCCCTCCCACCCTCCCCACCCCCGGCCCACACTTGGCCTGGGAGCCTCTGATGGGGGATTTTTCGCCCTCATCCTTGACTCCTCATTCGTGGTGGTGCTCGGGGCACTCCCCCGACTCCCCCCCCTCCCCCCTCCCCACCCCGAACCCCAACCTCGGGTCGTACAGAGCCCAACTAATCTACCCATTCTGGGAGCTCTGGTGTCATTAAGTCCATTTTGGAGCAAAATTCATTCAATTCCTCCGGGTGTCTGAGTCGTGCTGTTTTACCTCCTTTGATGCCAATGAGGCACGCCGGAAACCCCCACTGATACCTTACATTTTGTGCCCTCATGAGCTCCAATAGGGGTTTCAAATGCCTTCTCCTGGCCAACGTTTCTTTAGACAGATCAGAGAAAACTTGTAGCTCAATGTCTCTATATCTCAAGGGAGGTTTTCCCCTGAGGCTTCTCCAGATTTCCTCTTTATCCACATAGTTCTTAAAACGTACAATCACATCCCTTGGGCCATATTTTCCTATCTGTTGGGGGTTTCCCACCCGATGTACTCTCTCAATCTTAAGGGGCTTGGATTCTACTGATCTTACTAACAAGGGGTTCAATAGAGTGTTCGTAATGTCCCTGAGGTCTTCATCTTTTTCTTCTACAACCCCTCTAATTCTGAGATTCTGTCGTCTATTACGATTCTCCTGATCCTCCATCCTATATGCCGCTAATCTCTGATTTTCAGTCAGGGCTTTTACTTGCTTTTTCAAGGAGTTTATTTCCTGGTCCTGCTCCTCTATTCTCCTTTCCGTCTCGACCACTCTATCGCGGAGCCCACCTAGGTCTGCTCTTACCTTGTTAATTTCTGTCTTGATGATGTTTTCCATGGCATTTTCCATCCTCATCAGCATGGCATTCATCTCTGCCTTCGTGGGGGGGTGTGTATCTTGATCTGACTCTCCTACATTATATTGCTCTTGCTCACTTTCAAGTGTCGTTTCACCTCTAGAGCTCTCAGCGCTACCTGTTCCTGTACCCTTTTTTGTATCAATCTTTTTTTTTTCAGATTTTTTTGCAAGACCTGGGCTTTTACTATTCCCTTCTTGAGTCATATATTGTTGTATGGAGCTATTCCCTGAAGTGTTCTTAATTGGTTTTGTAGTACCCCCTCTAGTTGATCTATTCATTTTATTTGTGGGTCTGATTCTCTTCCCCAGTTTGAAACGAAAAAAAGAATAAAAGGGGCCACGGGGAAAAGTAAAAAGATAGGGCAGCAATCTAAAGGGCCCCCCTTTACGCCCGATCAGTCCGTTGTTCCAGGTGACCCTGTCTCCTTTCCCTTTTTTTTTTTTTTTTTTTTTCCTTTTCTTCCTTTCTCTCACCCCTCGGGTTAAAAAGCCTGTTTACTTCTTTTAGATTGAGTTCTCCTAGTACGGCCTGATTGTCATTTTACTGGGGAATACCTTCTATATTTTACCGAGGATGTTTCCTGTATTACGTCAGCCCTGTTTATCGTGTATGTTCCTGAAGTAATGCAGACGTAAGAATTTTGAAGGATTTTGTAGCTACGATATCCAAAATTATAGTGCCTCTATGGCCACTATTCAGCAGTAGGGGTCTTTCCTCCAAAAGTCATTACAACAATATCCAGGACACTGAGATACCGTTAAATCCGCTTAATCAGTTCTCGGTAAGGGGTGTTCTCAATGGGGGGGGGGAATTATAGTTGAGATCCAGCTCCAATCTATCCCCCTGTTTATCTCTACAGGCCCGTCAGAACCGGCAGAGATGCTCCATAAAATTCTGTTCAGTTAGAACATTGGGCCAGAGTCTTACTATAACTAAGGCGGACAGCAATGCATGGGAGTCACTACCAATGGAATGATGAGTTAATCATAATTTATTCCAAGTATATAACTCTCAGATATTCCACTTTTACTTCTCCCTGCACCGAGCTGATGATGTATATTAATTTCAATTTATAGTCGTTCTCCTCCTGTTCACTTCAGTTGAACTCTCCCCACTGTTGAACCCCGTAAAAAACTCTGCAGCTAGATATAGTCCATATGTACACATAGATCTCCTTATATGCTATAGTTGAGGATGTTTATGGAGCATGTTCTATGCCTGAGTTTTACTCTCCACAATAAGGGGTCTCCTACTACACATACAGGTTTACCTCCTGCACTCAGTTCGGCCCGCTATGTTCTAGTGATTACAGTCCCGCCTTGTTATTTGTCTCCATATGTAGAGCTATAAATTTCATTTAGGCTGATCGACTCATTTATGCCCGCATTTAGCAATCAGAATATTATGCCACTTATATGCTGTGGGGGGGGGGGGGGGTTGCATAGACACCCCTGTTTATATGGTTAACTCTGCTCCCCCTTTTTTTTTATGGCTTCCAGATACTTCCAGATACTCCAGTCAGAAAAACAAAAGGAAGGCTTCTTGTACTGATCCCTTTTGTATCAGCTGGGCTAAGCATTTGACTCCCAGGTTGGGCATACAAGATAGGAGGGGGGGGATGAAACCAGGGGGGGGGGGTGCAGCGGGACAGCGCCCGACCCAGCTCGGCTCACTGAGCGTCTCACCCGACCCGGTATATTCAAATCCGCCTGCTGCCGCCGCGCAGTTCTCCTTCCCTGCAGCGCTGCTTCCTCCTTATCGCGGTTGCTCTCGGCATGTCCTCGGTCAGCATCCAGCTCCGGGTTGGGGTTGGGAGATCCCGCAGCTCCGCGGCGTCCGTCCTTTTGGCCGTTGAGTCTCCGTCTCAGCCGTCGGGGGGGAGTCAGCCTCTCACGCTGACATCTCTCCGATTCCGAGGCTGGGATGATCGAATCTTCGGGTCCCGCCGCCACACGCTACAGCGAGCCAGGGAGCGCTCCGGCACCTCCCACCCTCACACACGTCACGTCCGCATCCACATGACCGCCCCCCATATTGGTTTCGACGCGAACGTAAATTACGTCCAGCCCCATTCACGGACGACTTACGCAAACGACGTAAATTTTTTACATTTCGCCGCGGGAACGACGGCCATACTTAACATTGGCTAGGCCAGCTATTTGTTCGACTAACTAAAACTCCTTACGTAAACGGCGTATCTTTACTGCGACGGGCAAGCGTACGTTCGTAAATCGGCGTATCTCGCTGATTTACGCATTCTAGGCGTAAATCAGCGTTCACGCCCCTAGCGGCCGGCGGAACTAGACATCTAAGATTAGCTAGGTTTAAGTGTATCTCAGTTTGAGAATACACTTAAACATATGACGGCTTAGATTCCAAGTTACGACGGCGTATCTACTGATACGCCGGCGTAACTCTTTGTGAATCTGGCCATTAGTCTTTTCCTTTTCCTACATGTTTTAAACCCGGAAAATATATCTACAGAAAAAAAGAAATCTCTTCCTCGGCTGTCTTGCTCTCTAGTGGAAGAAATCAAATTTGCCCATTTCATGCTGTAAATGTTTACATAAAATCTCTTTATCTCAGTGGGCGCACTTTTTCAACGCGCATCACCCAGAAAGTGCGTGTCAGCTCTACAAGCTGGCGAAAAAAATGATGAAACTGCTTATTTCCACAAGAATCAGCAGTGCGGAGAGGGGCTGCGAGGAATCAAAGCTTTGTGCTCCTCTTTTTTTTCCTCACCGCTCCACTTTTCCTTTATAAATATATATATATATATATATGCTTTGTCGTCACCTTGCCTTCATTTACCATTTAATGTCTCACCGCCGGCCGCCGTTCCCTGGCACGGCCCGCTGTAACATTCTCCGTAATCAGGGCATAAATATAAAATATGGAGCGTCTCAAGGAAAAGGTTAGCCAGAAACAGCAGGCGGATTAACAATGGAAATTGGTCATAAATGTACTTCTCTCGACGTGCTAAAGTGCACCTGTCATATGAAAACAGAGCGATGTGCAAAGGGCAGGGGCTCGAGTCAACTAATCATATTCCCTGTTCAGAACCGCTGAAAGGTGATCGGCTGCTATCAGCCGCGGCACATCACCGCTCTGTGCATGAGGGCGCTTATACCGGCTGTGCAATGCTGCATTTCTCTATGGCAACCCCTACTTCATCCTCTTATCCTTTTGATGGAGTTATTATTAGATCGCTTTCCACGGGGGTGCACTATTCGAAATATGAATGGGAGGCTTGATTCATATTTTCCATACAATTTCCTGGGGGATTCCCTGGTAAAGCATACAAGTTACTTAATGTAGTAGTGACCAAAAAAAAAATGCAGCTACACCCATGTACTTACCTATAAATTGTCAATGTCCTCTTATTTTCTGGAAAAGAAAGCAACAACATCATGTTTTTTTTTTGGTAGCAGACTGTCCTGTCCAGACTGTCCTGGAGTTGAAGTGGATGTCACAATGTAGAACAGGGGTGTCAAACTCAATTTCATCGTGGTCCGCATGGGCATTATGGTTGTCCTCAAGGGGCCAGTTGAGCACCACACACCACCTTACATCAGATCAGGGCCGATCCTAGGGTCACAGGCGCCTGGGTGCAGAAATATTTCTGGCGCCCTACATGGGCGTCGTCCTTTTACTAACTCCTCCCCTTTACAAATGTTTCTATGGCAATGACTCAACCACAAAGATGCTCCCCCACAAAGTTTTCATTACCCTGGGATCCTTACATGATCTCTTAACAATAAACAAAATACAGGAAGAGAAGCAAAGTACTTTATTGGGACCTGGAGGTGGGAATCTCTGATGGACACAGAGAGGGCTTCTGTTAGAGAGTCTGTTAGATGTTCGGCGCCCCCACCTCTGCAGGCGCCTGGGTGCAATGCATCCTGTGCACCCTGCCTAGGATCGGCCCTGGACCACACACAGCCAGGGTTATAGACGTGCGCAATGGGTGTGCCAGGTGTGCCTGGGCACACCCTAATCCTGGGGTTGACGACCTGTCAGTGGTGAGCAGGTGAAAGGTAAACCACAATCCTTCCTTGCCGGTCCTCAGAACTTGGACAGGAGAGGCGGCGGGGGGTGGAATTTAATGGAACCGTATTTTCCTCCGGCAGCAGCTGAAAGTAGGCTTCTCCTCCTCTCCCTTTTGTTAACATTCAGCTGCCACAGGAGGAAAATATAGGGGATCGGTACTAATTAATGCCACCCCTTTCTCTGTTTCTCCTCCTTCTGTTGCCCGGGTTGCCCATGTGCTCCCCCTTTCTCCCATTGTTTCAGGATGGAGAGCGGGGAAGAGGCCGGTAAATATGTCAAATGCATATGCGTTGGAGCTTTGGGGTGCACACCTATAGCCAGGGTTATGATTTTCCAGAATCCAAGGAGGCTTTTTTTGACCTGGTCCTGTTGGCTGACCTACAGGGGATCCAACACCATTAAAGCACCTGGTCAAAAGTGGTGGATCTATTTTCAAGGACATGCTTTGTCTGACGAATAAAACACAGTTACAAAGATTGTGCAACATTGTATATTATTTGTAGCACAAGCTTGAACTTGCTTGGTGTTGTGAATATAATATTATGTTGTTTCTGTTCAGGTGAATTTTGTAACTCAATGTGGTGACCACTGTGTCTGGACCCCCACATTTGCTACTACTTTATTCTGTACTGAACTGTGTGCCGTAAAACTTCAATAAAGATGTATTTTACAAAAAAAATATAAAAATACAGCTACATCCGAAACTGCTTTCCCAAAATTGGATCGGCAAACGTGGGATGAGTCATTTTTTTTTCTGTCTCTCACATTCCCCATGGGAGAGATAACCTGCGGAAGGTTTTGTCTCTGCGTCATCCTACAAAGCCACAGCCGAGGTGTCACTTGTACAATTCTGGATTGTGTGTTTGTCTCCTATTGTAGAGAAGTGGTGAGAGGAGCCTAACCGTAACAATAGGGTAGAACTGGGAGTTTTGGTCAAGATAACCGACCAGACAAATGTCTTGTTAAAGGGGGCGCCGCGGTGCTACGATCATCTTCCAACTAGCCGGAAGGAACACCCCCTGATAGGCCCTACAGTAAAAATCTGCGCACAAGTAGTAGGGAGCACCTCTCTCTCTCTCGACCACAGACTCTCCCATGACACCCATTCTTAGCAATCCGCAATTTCCTCTGGGCCTGAGAGACTGTCATTTCTCTGCCCTACGACGGAATACCGTATATACTCGAGTATAAGCTGAGTTTTTCAGCACATTTCTTTGTGCTGAAAATGCCCCCCTCGGCTTATACTCGAGTCACCTTTTTGCCCCTGATCTCCCGTATTTTGGGGACCTTGGCACACATGTAGCCCCACTCTTCCTCTGCAAGTGTGAAAAGTTTGTTGTCCGGGGGACCTACGGCCAAGGAAGCACAGATTTTTCAAAGCCGGGCACCCTTTCTATATACTCCCATGTTAAATGGTAATTTCTCTGGTAACTTTGGGGACCCAGTACCGGCCGGTCGTAGGTCCCCTGGACCCGGAACTTGGCACACATGTAGCCCCATTTCTCATATACAAGTTGTTGTCTGGGGGACCTATGGCCAGGGAGCACCAATTTTTCAAAGCCGGGAACCCTTTCTATATACTCCAATGTTAAATGTAAATTTCTCTGGTATCTTTGGGGACCCAGTACCGGCCGGTCATAGGTCCCCTGAACCCAGAACTTGGCACACATGTAGCCCAATTTCTCATATACAAGTGTGCAAAGTTTGTTGTCTAGGGGAACCTACAGCCGGGGAGCACCAATTTTTCAAAGCCGGGCACCCCTTCTATATACTCCCATGTTAAACGGTAATGTCTCTGGTAAATTTGGGGACCCAGTATCGGCCGGTCGTAGGTCCCCTGGACCCGGAACTTGGCACACATGTAGCCCCATTTCTCCTCTACAAGTGTGCAAAGTTTGTTGTCTGGGGGACCTACGGCTGGGGAGGACCGATCTTTCAAACCGGGCACCCCTTCCATAGAATTGGTGAATGGATTGTGAACTTTGTGCGCTCAAAGTGATTAGGATGAGTATACTAATAAACTAATAATGGTGAACAAGTATATGCAGCTCAATCTAAAGTGGAAACAACTCACTGTGTAGAAAGTAAATAAAGGGAAGTGATAAGCGCAAATAAATAAATTAAAGTACTAAATTAATAAGAGAGTAAAAAACCGTGTGAATAAATATATGTAAATATATATATATATAAGAAGGCCAGTATGGTGGCCTGAGTTTATGGGA
This sequence comes from Rana temporaria, assembly GCF_905171775.1. Taxonomy (NCBI): domain Eukaryota; kingdom Metazoa; phylum Chordata; class Amphibia; order Anura; family Ranidae; genus Rana; species Rana temporaria. The sequence goes on along the minus strand of NC_053500.1, from coordinate 131,594,445 downwards.
GGAGCCCGGAGGGTATTTAAGCAGCCCACTCACACATGCTCTTTGTCGGTTCAGTGTGCGGTTCTACACGTCACTGGGCCGACTCTTCCCAGCTCACCTCATGTCCGTGAGTCTGCACATTTAATCGCATTCGACACCCTCCCGCCCTTCCCTTTTTCAGGGCACTTCTCAGCATATCCTTCTTCAATTAACTACCCATTACTTACCTTGGGTATGCCCCCTTTTCTTGGCATACTGACCAGACCACCAAGGCACACTTCAGGTCTATTTATGTTGTAAGTCTTGTCGCGTGTTTATGTGATCCACATCTCTCTCGGTCAGAGGGTAACGACCATAAATATATATATATATATATATATATATATATATATATATATATATATATATATATATATATATATATATATATATATAATGATAAAGGTGCTGTATGATCAAAACATAAATATCAGCGAATCAAAATAGTGACAATGAATTAAGGAATGTGACAAAAATACATAATAATCACAAACTGAAAAGTGCTGGATGAGCAATCCTATCTATTATGCACAGGTGTGCACAGTGCTGATAAGATGCTGGTGTAGCAATAAAGTTCAAATACTGGTGAATGAGAGATGGTGCCTATAGGATCCAATGACATATAAGCAAGGAACAATTCATTGAAATAAAGTTCATAAACCGGTGTATTTCATGTATTCAAAGGGCCAGATTCACGTAGATCAGCGGATCTATAGATCCGCTCGATCTACGTGATTTAAGATCCGCTCCCACAAGTATGAGAGGCAAGTGGCTAATTCACAAAACACTTACCTCCAAACTTGCGGCGGCGGATCCTAAATCCCCCGGCGGAATTCAAATTCCGCGGCTAGGGGGAGTGTACTATTTAAATCAAGCGCGTTCCCGCGCCGATTTAAATGCGCAGTCCGGGGAATTTCCCGGCGTGCATTGCTCCCACTGACGTCGCTAGGACGTCAGTGGTTTCGACGCTTACGTAAACGACGTCCATCCGTATTCTAGAACGACTTACGCAAACGACGTTAAAAAATTCAAATTCGACGCGGGAACGCCGGCTATACTTAACATTGGCTGCGCCTGATGAAAGCAGGGGTAAGTATACGATGGGTACGCCGCTACGGAAACGTCGTAAGAAGACTGCGTCGGGTCCGCGTACGTTTGTGAATTTGCATATCTCGCTGATTTACATATTATTCAAGGTAAATCAGCGGGAACGCCCCCGGCGCCATTTTTAAATTGAAAAAAAGATCCGACAGTGTAACACAGTTACACCTTTCAGATCTTAGCCCTATCTATGCGTATCTGATTCTATGAATCAGGCGCATAGATAGGACCAGTGTAAGTCAGAAATACGATGGTGTATCTGTAGATACACCGTCGTATCTCTTTGTGAATCTGGCCCAAAGTGTTTTCTATACAGGGTAATCTTCTTCCTTCCTGATACTAGGCTCACAGAGCGCTTACCTTAGCCCAACAGGGCAGTAGCTCAGAGTGGTGTATTGTAGTCCTCTCCCAAACAGCGTGTCAGCTTGCATGGGCGTTTGTTGTGAACCAGGCTGGTCTTCAAGAAAATGGATGCCTCCAAACGTCCACAGGTTGTCCACGGGTCCAATCCAGGAAAGAAAATAAAGATTCCCAAAATCGTGAAGCACGTTAAGTCAAAATATTTATTTAAAAAAGGCTTACATAGAGCAAACAAAAGATTTAAAACAGCAATCCTAAGTCTGGTGTAGCTGTAGCAGGGACGGATGTCACTTCCGGTCACATGGGTACCTAATTCCTTACATGTATCGTCACGTCACGTGACTTCATCAGAGGAGTATCCCATGTTAAACGTCAGTCTAGTCATGGGCACAGTGAGGCATGGGCACAGTGAGGCATGGGCACAGTGAGGCATGCACATGTACACAGTGAGGCATGGGCACAGTGAGGCATGGGCACAGTGAGCCATGCACATGGACACAGTGATGCATGGGCACAGTGAGGCATGCAGATGGACACCCTAGGCTTATACTCGAGTCAATAATTTTTCCCATTGTTTTGTGGTAAAATTAGGTGCCTCGGCTTATATTCGGGTCGGCTTATACTCGAGTATATACGGTAACTGTTTTAGGGCATCACACTTTCTACAGTCAGGAACCTGGCCTTCGATCTCTGCACTAATGGAACCCGTGGGACCCTTTTGCCTGCCATTCTGGAATGCCCTACAGCTTCACCACTTCCTTCACTCTCTAAGCGATTTAGTCGGCAACTCTCCACATTTGAAGAGTATTGCTCAGGCGATGGGACTTTAACGTAAGTACTCTCAAAAATGTATAGTCTACTGATAACCCCCCCCGGAACAGGTGCACCTACCATGGATAGAGAAATGTGAGAAAGAGATGAACCGTAAATTTACAATGGGTCAAAGACAGAATATGATTAGGTTCTCATTAAAGTCGTCCATCTGCATCAAAATCCAAGAAACAAACTACAAAATATTGACAAGATGGTGCCATACCCCGCAGGTGCTACATAAATTGTATCCAGAGGTGCCCGATCGGTGCTGGAGATGCCAGGAGGAGGGAGGTACGATGCTACGCGTTTTCTGGTCCTGTCCGAGGAGAGCATCGTACTGATGGGAAGTGCGTAGCATTGTCCAAAAATTCACTGACGATACCCGATGACCCGACCTTCTTTTTTTTACTGCACTTTACGATCATTCCAGCCAAAAAATATAAGAAATCGATTCTACGACATTTGATAAACGCCGCTAAGACATGCATCCCCCTTAAGTGGAAAAAACGTTTCTCCCCCAATAATTGGCTGCTGGCTCCACAAAGTAGAAGAGATTAATTGTCAGTTAAAGCGACGCAGTGCCGAATCGCAAAAAGGGGCCTGGTCCTTTAGCTGCATAATGGTCCGGGTCTTAAGTGTTAAAAAGCGGTAATAAATGCAAAACCAAAAAATGTAATATATTGCAGATTGCCAATCCTTGTGATGTAATGGCTTCATTTAGTTTCTTTTTTTTAGCCTTTTTCCCTCTATTTTCACCTGGTGATCTGGCCAGTAACACGCCTCCTGTATTAGAGCGCCCCCCACTGTGGATGAAGGAGCACAGGGGTCACCTTTGGGCAGCAGCATTGCCAGTCTGTGGGGAGGCAATCTGATGCCGCGTACACACCATCACTTTATGTGATGAAAAAAAACTACACTTTCTGTGAAGTAAAAAATGACGTTTTTGAAACTTCAATTTTCAAAGACGAAGTTGCCTACACACCATCGTTTTTCTCACAATGATCTTGCAAAGTGAGGTTACGTTCCACCACGTTTTACCATTGAAGCTTGCTTCATAAGTAGCTTCTGGGCATGCGTGGATGAAAAAACGTCTTAGAAAACGACGTTTTTTGCTACACACGGTCAATTTCTGTGAAGTAAAAAGTGCACTTTTGAAAAACAACACATAAAATTGAAGCATGCTTCAATTTTTTTTGGTCGTTTTTTACAAGACATAAAACGACGTTTTCCCCCACACACAGTCAATTAAAGTGACGTTTTTAAAAACGTCATTTTTTTTCATCACATAAAGTGATGGTGTGTACGCGGCATAAGAATTGGTAAGCTGTAATAAAATAAAATGTTTTTTTTTGGGTTTGATAACCTTTGTTCTTTGTTCTTGTTCTTTCACCAGTTCTGTAAGTGAGGGATACATACAAACTTTGAGTTGTCACCAGAACAAGAAAAACGTGGAAATCTTCCAATGGGGACACTTTGTCATTGATTGGATTTACCTGCATTTTGGAGGTGAAGGGAAATCTCTCATATGGGATACAGATGCAAAAAAAAAATGTTGGGTTTGAACAATTTCCTCCAAAATGCAAAATGGCTTTAACAATACAACGTCCTTTGCCCCAGTGTGTGCCCTGCCTGAGTACAAAGGAACAGACTCAGGTTTCGGAATACATTACATGTGTGGCCGATGCAACTAATCGCTCCAGTGGTGCGTGTCACTCTCTGGTCCCGCTGACGTCCTCGCAGGCGGCACTCGCCTCCAGGGAAACTCGGTGCCGTCATTGTTCACTACACCACCCTGGAAGCATGCCTGACCTACAGGACACAGTGGAGGAACTAATGACAGATGAGACCTGCTGGACCCAAGCACTCTGATGGGGACACCTGATGTAAGGGGGCAGAGTGCCCCCTTACATCAGGTGTCCCCATCAGAGTGCTTGGGTCCAGCAGGACAATCCATGTAAGGAGGCTTTCTAATGGGGAAACCTGATGTAAGGGGGCACTCTGATAAGAACCCTGATGTAAGAGGGCACTCTGATGGGGACCCTGATGTAATAGGGCTCTCTGATGGGGACACCTGATGTAAGGGGGCACTCTCATAGGAACCCTGATGTAAGAGGGCACTCTGATGGGAACCCTGATGTAAGAGGGCACTCTAATGGGGACCCTGATATAAGGGGGCACTCTTATGGGAACCCTGATGTAAGAGGGCACTCTGATGGGAACCCTGATGTAAGAGGGCACTCTAATGTGGACCCTGATGTAAGAGGGCACTCTGATGGGAACCCTGATGTAAGAGGGCACTCTAATGGGGACCCTGATATAAGGGGGCACTCTGATAGGAACCCTGATGTAGGGGGCACTCTGATAGGAACCCCAATGTAAGGGGGCACTCTGATAGGAACCCCAATGTAAGGAGGTACTCTGATGGGGACACCTGATGTAAGGGGGTACTCTGATGGGGACACCTGATGTAAAGGGGCACTCTGATGGTAATAATCCATGTAAGGTGGCACTCTGAAGGAGACACATGATGTAAGATGGCTCTCTGGTAGGAAAACTGATGTAAGGGAGGCTTTCTGATAGGAACCCTGATGTAAGGGGGCACTCTGATAGGAACCCCGATGTAAGGGGGCACTCTGATGGGGATCCTGATGTAGGGGGCCACACTGATAGGGAACTTAATATAAGGGATCACTCTAATGGGGACCCTGATGTAAGAGGGCATTCTAATGGGGACCCTGATATAAGAGGGCGCTCTAATAGGGACCTTGATATAAGGGGGCACTATGATGGGAACCTGATGTAAGGGGGCACTCTGATGGGGACCCTGATGTAAGGGGGTACTCTGATGGGGACCCTGATGTAAGGGGGCACTCTGATGGGGACCCTGATGTAAGGGGACATGCTAATGGGGACCCTGATATAAGAGGGCGCTCTAATAGGGACCCTGATGTAAGGGGGCACTCTGATGGGGACCCTGATGTAAGGGGGCACTATGATGGGAACCTGATGTAAAGTGGGACTTCATCTTTAAAGGTTAAATATTCAAATAATCTCAGGACCCCAGTTCTCATTATCAGCTTGAAATGCAGACAAGCAGAAAAACACACACCTTGCTTTCCCTTTAAGACATGAAGATCTGATATTGAAGATGTCCTGGGAGCCACCGGGGCACTTCCCCGCACTTCTCACGGAAACTCATAAACGGTTCAGATTATTAGATTCCGATTGCGCTACCAAACGCCGGGGCTTGTTTGAAAGGATAGGATGTATCCCCAGACAAAGACACCATGGAAACAAGAGGCAGTGTTCATCACAGACATACATCCGACACCATGGCCTCACAACTCAGATGTATGTTAGGATTTATTTTTACTCGTGTATGGCGCTGTATACAGCTGTTACTATGGCAACACTGTCCCAATCTGTTACCTTGAAGTGGTGTTCCCTGTTCCCGTTGCGGCATAAAAAGCTAGTCTGGCCGAGGCTCGTTTCTTTTTTTTTTCACACATCCTGCAGGTATAAGTCCAAAATAACAAGAACAGTTAAAGGCACAGTCCACCTTTTGAAAAGAAAATTAATGAATGCCCCCACATTGATCAAAGACAGAGGGCCAGATCCACGTAGCGCAGCGCTTCTTTACGTCCGGCGTAGCGTATCTCAGATACACTACGTCGCCGTAACTTACAGCGTATTTCCCATATCCACAAAGAATTTGCGCCGTGAGTGACGGCGGCGTAGTGTAACTGTGTCGGCGTAAGGGCGCGCAATTCAAATGGATGAGATGGGGGCGTGTTTTATGTTAATACGTCTTGACCCGACGTAAATGACGGTTTTTCTGAAGGGCGCATGCGCCGTCCGTGGGGGTATCCCAGTGCGCATGCTCCAAATTTACCCGCAACAAGCCAATGCTTTAGACGTGAACGTCATTCTACGCAAAGCCCTATTTGTGAACGTTTTACGCAAACGACGTACACGACGGAAAATTTGACGCTGGCCCGACGTCCATACTTAACATTGGCTATGCCTCATATAGCAGGAGTAACGTTATGCCGGAAAAAGCCTAACGCAAACGACGTAAAAAAATCGTACGTACGTTTCTGAATCGGCGTATCTAGCTCATTTGCATATTCTATGCCGAACTCAATGGAAGCGCCACCTAGCGGCCAGCGGAAAAATTGCACCCTAAGATACAACGGCGTAGGAGACTTACGCCGCTCGTATCTTAGCCTAATTTAAGCGTATCTGGTTTCCAGAATACGCTTAAATTTAGGACGGCGTAGATTCAGAGTTACGTCGGCGTATCTACTGATACGCCGGCGTAACTGTCTCTGAATCTAGCCCAGAATGTGCATTGGTTACAAATTTAGCATTGAGACCCGCAGAGCATCGCATCCATGATAAGAGCAATGCACAGGCCAGGGCCGTTTTTAAGGTAGGGCACACACACAGATCCCGGTTCTCTCAGTGGCAATGAGACTGATGGTATGTTCATACGAAGTATGAACACCGTTCTCTCTCTTCCCCTAGTCAGTCCCATCCCCCCATAGTTAGAACACACATTAGGGAACACAGTAACCCCTTCATCCCCCCCCCTAGGAAAAAAATTTTTTAATTGGGATATTTATTATAGCAAAAAGTAAAAGTTATTGGCCGGATTCACAGACATCGGCGCATATTTATGCTGCCGTAGCGTATCTTTTGTACGCAGCGCAGAGAGGCAAGCACCGAATTCACAAAGCACTTGCTCTCAAATCTGCGCTGGGTTTCTAAGGCGTAAGCCGGCGTAGGTAGAAGTGGGCGTGAGACATGCAAATGAGGCGTGACCCCATGCAAATGATGGGCCGAGTGCCAGACAGATACATCTAATGAAACGGCGCATGCGCCATCCAGTGGCCGCATCCCAGTGCGCATGCTCAGAATCACGTCAAAACAACTGCCTAAGATACGTCTAATTATTGCCTACGGCGTGAACGTAACCTACGCCCAGCCCTATTCACGTCCAGCGTAAAATACAACGGCGTATGTTCCCTGGTCCATACCTTTGCATGGGTTGCGCCTCATATATGGGGAATAACTTTACGCCGGACGTACAACTTACGCAAACCGCGTATATTATGCACCGGGCGCAAGTACGTTCGTGAATCGCCGTATTTCCCTCATTTGCATATTTGAATCGATAATCAATGGGAGCGCCACATGTGTCCAGCGTAAATATGCGCCCACGATACGCCGGCGTAGGCAAGGTACGTCGGTCGGATGAAGCCTATTTTTAGGCGTATCTTGGTTTCTGGTTCGGCGCATTGATATGACGGCGCACATTTGTACTTACGACGGCGTATCTGGAGATACATCGGCGTAAGTGCTTTGTGAATCCGGGGCAAAGTGGTTTTGTTTTTTAAATTGTCGCTCTATTTTTGTTTATAGCGCAAAAAATAAAAACCGCAGAGGTGATCAAATACCACCAAAAGAAAGCTCTATTTGTGAAGAAAAAAGGACGTCAATTTTGTTTGGGTACAACGTCGCACGACCGCGCAATTGTCAGTTAAAGCGACGCAGTGCCGTATCGCAAAAAATGGCCTGGTCATTGAGCAGCCAAACGTTCCAGGGCTGAAGTGGTTAAATACCGCCAAAAGAAAGCACTAGTTGCTAAAAAATCGGCCTGGGCAGGAAGAGGGTAAAAGTGCCTGGTATTGAGGTGGTTAATCATTCCATAATCTATCCCCAAAAAATGTAAAATAAATAATAATGGAAATTAAAAAAAGGTGTTGGCTGGAGATACACAGAGTGGTAAAGCTCATTGAATAATAACAAGGAGATAATACGTTCTCCGCACAATACACAATATCGGATCATCGGGCAGTTCATCTCGTTTAAATTAATTTATTTGTAATTATTTTCATAAGCAAAGATGATACATTGGATTCTTAATTTCAATCTCGTCATCGTATTTATGAAATTGCAATCATGAGTGTCAAGGCCAAAAAAAATATTAGTTTTAGACCCAGATCTAATCCATAGAGGATTTTTCTGTTAATAAATGTCCCAAGTATCAGCTTATCTTTACATGGCTTAAAGCTGAACTCTGGGAAAAAGAAAATTCATTTAATTATACTCCTCAATGGCCACAAAGGATCCACTTTGTGTGCACTAAATACCTTTACAAACCCACATTTAACTGTATAAACATAGCAGTGACATCATCACTCTGCTGTACATGGCCTGTGCAGAGAGCAGAGCTGTGGGAGGGGCTCAGCAGGCTCCACCCACTACAGGCTGCCTGCAGGAAATGACATAAGTGGGCGGAGACAAGACCAGTCTCCCTGCACAAGGAGAGAGAGCAGAGCTGTGGGAGGGGCTCAGCAGGCTCCACCCACTACAGACTGCCTGCAGGAAATTACAGAAGGGGGCGGAGACAAGCAGGGCCATCTTAATAGCATCATGGGCCCCTGGGCAAAGTAATGCTCTGGGGCCCCTACAATGATGACAGTGCAGGTAAACAGACATTAAGTAGGTAGGTGGCAGACTGCCTCCCCTGTGTATCTATCACTCTCAGTGCCATCATGGGGCCCCCAATTACGGGGAAGCGTGGGCTCAAGGACCAGCTGCTTTGGGGAAAGTGCAGGGGCCCCCCATGCAGCAAGGGCCCCTGGGTGCCCTCTCATTAAGACAGCCCTGGAGACAAGACAAGTCTTCCTGCACAAGGAGAGAGAGCAGAGCCGTGGGAGGGGCTCAGCAGGCTCCACCCACTACAGGCTGCCTGCAGGAAATGACAGAAGAGGGCGGAGACAAGACCAGTCTCCCTGCACAAGGAGAGAGCAGAGCTGTGGGAGGGGCTCAGCAGGCTCCACCCACTACAGTCTGTCTGCAGGAAATGACAGAAGAGGGAGGAGACTAGTGTGAATGAGCCCTTATAGCGTTGTGGTCCTGTACGATTTTTACCCATGCCGGAGTGTTAATTTTTAATGGCCAGTCTCAATGCAACATGTTAATCTTCGACACAACGCGTGTCAACGTACTGCACAGGAGTAAATGGGTCCTCAGTGTTTTTGCTTTAATAAATTAGCGCATCCAGTGGTGGATTTTCAATATCTCGCCCGGAGTTGAGCTTTAAGTGTATTTCCTGTCTATTGACAGTTTTACAACACGCCATAAATGAAGGTATTTGGGCTCCTGCAGACCATACTTAATTCAAGCAGTTAGAACTGGCTGCTACAACAGCTCCAGAGAGTCCCAAGAACTATATTAGCAGCAGCCTTGTACCGGCCATTATAGGCGTCAGGGGAGGTTCAAGTCATCTCCAGCCTGCGGGCTAAAGAAACGTTCCTACATTTTATTCTTCATTACAATCTGATGCTTAACAATACTTAACTCATTGAATTGTTGGGTATTTATAGCATGAATATGTAGAAATTGACACTGGGAAATTTTGATCTAGACCTGTACTTACCTAAATGAAAAAAATGTATTCACATAATTATTGTGTTTTTGTTTATTTTTTCCATCTTTTTTTAATTATGTTTTTTTTTTTTTTTTTCCAACAGTACAAAACAAATGACAAAGACAGAAAAGAAAATGTCATGGACCACCGCCTGGGGCCATTCAGTGTGCAATTCGGGTGTATTTCTCCACCCGGGAGACACAGATGCCCCTACAAATATTGGCCCGGATTCAGATAGAATTTACGTCGGCGTATCGATTGATACGCCGCGTAAGTTCTAGGAAGCGCCGGCGTATCTTCTTTCTTTATTCAGAAAGCAAGATACGCCAGAATTTTACTAAGATACGTCCGGCGTAAGTCTCTTACACCGTCGTATCTTAGTTGCATATTTACGCTGGCCGCTAGGTGGCGCTTCCGTAGATATTACGCTTCCGTAATATTTTGCCTCCAATCTCCCCCTACCTCCAATCTCCCCCTACCTCCAATCTCCCCCTACCTCCAATCTCCCCCTGCCTCCAATCTCCCCCTGCCTCCAATCTCCCCCTGCCTCCAATCTTCCCCAGGCCCCCTGCCTCCAATCTCCCCCTGCCTCCAATCTCCCCCAGGCCCCCTGCCTCCAATCTCCCCCTGCCTCCAATCTCCCCCAGGCCCCCTGCCTCCAATCTCCCCCTGCCTCCAATCTCCCCCAGGCCCCCTGCCTCCAATCTCCCCCTGCCTCCAATCTCCCCCAGGCCCCCTGCCTCCAATCTCCCCCTGCCTCCAATCTCCCCCAGGCCCCCTGCCTCCAATCTCCCCCTGCCTCCAATCTCCCCCAGGCCCCCTGCCTCCAATCTCCCCCTGCCTCCAATCTCCCCCAGGCCCCCTGCCTCAAATCACCCCCTGCCTCCATCGTCCCCTGCCTCCATCCCCCTCTGCGGTGCCACCAACAACCCCTGTCTCCATTCCCCACCCTCTGTGGTGCCACCATCAGTCTCTGCGGTGCCACCAACACCCCCTGCCTCCAATCACCCCCTGCCACTAACACACCCTGCCACCAATCACCCCCTGCCACTAACACCCCCTGCCTCTAATCTCCCCCTGCCTCCAATCTCCCCCTGCCTCCATTACCCCCTGCCTCCAATCTCCAAGCACAGTTCAAAGCCGAACCAATCTCGGCTATTTTTACTGGCACATTCCCGCAACCACAGACATTTACGAACGGGTGAAAAAGTGTCCATTTTTACGAACCGTGCGTAAAAATACGGACGGTTGGCAACACTGGATGGATGGAGCCTACACACGGTCAGAATTTCTGACCAAAAGCTCACATCAAACTTTTCTTGTCGGAATTTCTGATCGTGTGTACGCGGCATAAGTAGACCAACCAACGTCCGGGCAGGAATGGGTTATAGAGTGCACGTGCAACCCCACCAGTCATGCGGCCAAGTCACTACTCAACGCAGCCAACAAAATGCAAGACACAGTAGCATTCTATCTGTACCTCCCAGCCCATGTAAAAAGGATCAGGCCAATTCGGTAAACATGGGACTATTTCAAAGGCCTGCCCTTTTATCCATTGAATACAGTAATTAATAATGTCGCCATCACCTTTCATAGATCATAGCTATACTGAAAAATGGGTTTCATGAACAGCACTATAATGGCAGCCTAAGCACACTATATAGAGCAGTAATTTATCAATGTATACATAGTATACGGCTTGCTGTAAAACCCATTAGCCAACAGCCAAAGATTCTAGGAGACATTGTAATGCAAATGATGCGGAGTGTGTAGTATCTGACAAGGGGCAACAATGAACTCATTTACATAAAAAATGTATCTCCTGCTGTACAGTGCTAAGCTATTTCCATATATGATCCTTTTAGAAGGGATTTATAAGAACAATGGAAAGCCATTACTTGATTGGAACACTCTGTGTTGGAATGTGGAATATACCTTAGATAGTTGCGTTCTTATGCATCCTTTTAAAAGGAAACAATAACTATTTGGGGGTCCTTTTTATTTTTTGTATATTTATAAATTGAGGTTTTATATATTTTTTTGTTACTACATGTATTCACTATGAAATGTTATATACTTGTAGCGCCCCCTTACTTTCAGTATGGGCACTACGCTAAAGTTAATGGGGAATGGGAGAGTTAGTTTGCTCCCATTCACAATTTTGCTAAATTCTGGCTGCTGTCATTCCAGAACTGTCCTGTAGGTCGGTCTGCGCTCCAGGGGTGTTGGTACCACCCCTGGGCGACAGTTGGCGCTAGAGGGGTTCTGGCGGAGCCAGCAGCCAATTAGAGGAGTTTTCCCTCGCAGAGCATGCTGGGGGAGAGTATATCTGTGGCAGACGCCATCTTGTGTGGCTCTTCTTCTTCTCCGCGGGTCCCAGGTGCGGCACCCACCTTTAGGGTGTGCGCATCCAACGGACCCCGGCGATGGCCTTTCAGGCCGGGGTCGCATGCTACGAGGAGCTCCATGTTCCTGACAGGGGCCCCAGTGACTAACTGGGCTCCCAGCTCTATTGAGGAGATGCCAGGCTGTATGCCGTTCGATGGGGGGTCGGCTTGAGGAGAACCCGGAGGCAGGTTGTCCAAGAGGGCTTGAACGAACCATGGGGGATCTGGTGACCGGGACACTGACATGTACACTACAACTGTCACCCGGTGACCCTAGTCTAATCCACTGGGAGGATTTGCTCCGTTTATCTAGCTCATTCAAGTACTAGGCCTGTGGCAGAGGCCCTAGAGCCAGGTCTGTGGCAGAGGTCTGTTCCTCCCAGTAACCTAAAGTGACGTTTCGGCTGCCAGGCTCGTGGCAGGAGTCTGTCCGGGGGCACTTCACCCACTCTGGCTAGAGTGGCGACAAACTGAAACTATTGCTACTAAGAGCAGGATTGCTCGGTTCACATCCAGGCCTGATACTGTAAGTTCTCTCCTACTTCATCAACCTTCTTGCTCTTCTGCGCTGTGTCGGCGTAGCGTAAAGGAGATACGCTACAGCGGCATTAATGTGCGCCGCTGTATGTAAATCCGGGCCTATAACTTTTGCGCAAACCAATCAATAAATGCTTATTGCAATTTTTTTTACCAAAAATATGTAGAATACATATCAGCCTAAACTGAGATGTTTTTTATATATTTTTGGGGGATATTTACTATAGCAAAAAGTAAAAAATATTGCCTTTTTTTTTGGTTATAGCGCAAAAAATGAAAACCGCAAAGGTGATCAAATACCACCAAAAGAAAGCTCTATTTGTGGGAAAAAAAAGGATGTAATTTTGTTTGGGAGCCACGTCACACGACGGCGCAATTGACAGTTAATCGCAAAAAGTAGCCCGGTCATTGGGCAGCCAAATCCTCCGGGGCTGAAGTGGTTAAGGGGGCAAATCCTTCCAGTCCTTAAGTGGTTAAAAAATATCCAGGTATCAGATGACAGGTCCACTTTAAGTAAAGTAAATCTCATACACATAGGCCTGGATTCAAGAAGCAATTGCGCCTGTGTAACCATAGGTTACACAGCGCAATTGCTTACTTGCCCCGGCGTAACGAATGCTCCTGATTCAAGAACCTCGTTACGCCGACTGCAGCCTAAGATATGCGCGGCATAAGGCTCTTATACCCGCATATCTTAGGCTGCATTCTTGCGATGGCCGCTAGGTGGCGTTCCCGTTGTGCTCAGCGTATAGTATGCAAATTGCATACTAACGCCGATTCACAACGTTGCGCGAGCCCTGCGTACGCAGTTTACGTCGTTTCCGTACGATGGTTTTCGCGTAAGGCTGCCCGTGCTATTAGCAGGTGCAGCCAATGTTACGTATACCCGTCGTTCCCGCGTCGCGAAATTTGAAATTTACGTACTTTGCGTAAGTGATTCGTGAATGGCGCTGGACGGTAAAATTCACGTTCACTTTGAAGCAAATGACGTCCTTGCGACGTCATTTGCCGCAATGCACGTCGGGAAAGTTTCCCGACGGAGCATGCGATCTACGATCGGCGCGGGAACGCACCTAATTTAAATGATTCCCGCCCCCTACGGGATCATTTAAATTGCGCGCGCTTACGCCGGGCATTTTGGCGCAAAAAAATTGCGGGGGCGCAGGGCAAAATCGTTGCCCTTGCGCCTCCGTAATAAATGCGCAAATCTACTTGAATCCGGGCCATAGTTATTATATAAATCCATCCTTGTTTTTCACACTAAGCGACTCGCAAGTCATTTTATTCTGGATGTTTATTGTACATTTGTGCAGTACTTTGATGTGTAATATTTTCCTAAGTATATATTTGAGGATATAAAAAGCCTCCTATGAATTGAACTTCATTGCTCTGCAGCCTAATTTCGAATGTCTAACGTGTAATTGAGCCGATCATTAAAGGCTTCTCCAATAATTAAACCACCGTCGTAGTGTGTTTGAATTTCGTACGTTCGGTTCTCATAGAAAACTAATTGGCCAATTGCAATTAGGTACCTTCCATCTTGGTAATTACTCCGCGACTTATGAAATTTCAGCTGTCATGTAGTATGATTGCTACACCTTGCTGCTGGAGTGTGTTGATTAAAATAATTGTGTTTAGAAGATTCGAAAAGTTAAGATAAATTAAACTGACAAGCACACCGCGGTCGGAAACGTCCTGGTATATCCCGTTATCATGATGTCGGCCGGGCTATTTAAAGATAAAGTATAAAAAAAGGTAAAAAATTCTGCGCCATTCAAAAGATGAGCGTCCAATAGCAGCTTCGGGAAGACTGTTATAGATTCAGGGCCCTATTAGAAATCATGGGGTGCCCCCGACACACCTTCTGAGGGAGGAGGGGGTTCACCGGTGCTGCACATCCATGTGAATAGTGCATTATTATGGGGGTTGTTCTTCAGGGGTTGGGCTTGGCTCTTTAGTTCCAGTGAAGGGAACTCTTAAAGCGTCAGCATACCAAGATATTTTTGACAATTTCATGCTCCCAACTTTGTGGGAACAGTTTGGGGACGGCCCCTTCCTGTTCCAACATGACTGGGCACCAGTGTACAAAGCAATTGGCACCTTTCGGGGAGAGGGGGGACAGGATACCTGTCAATAACAGGTATCTTTCCCCACTTCCGGGGGTCCGGATGCAGCTGTGACATCACTGTGGGGCTCCCTCCTCCTCCTCCCTTGGCCGCCGAGCTAATAGGAGAGAGAAGTGGGCCTCGCACATGTGCAGTAGGGTTCCCGGCATGAAGCCGAAAGGCTACACTGCCGGGTTCCCTTACCAGCAATGGCGACGGCAGCACCTGACAGCTGATGGGAAACATCAGCTGTGGTGCCGACATTGAGGGACACCGGGAAAGGTAAGTCTCCATTTATTAAAAGCCAGCAGCTGCAGTATGTGTAGCTGCTGGCTTTTAATTTTTTTTTTTTTTGCCCTGAACACCCCTTTAACTTCATGTTCAGTGTTTTGATGATGCTATCTATTCATCTAGTTTGCTGTTGTCCTCTTCTCCTTTTTCCTTCCATGTTTCTCAGCATCAAGGTCTTTTCCAATGAGTCCTCTCTTCCCATTAGGTGGCCAAAGTAGTTTATATACACTACTACATGTAGTGTATATACACATATATATACAGTGGAACCTCGGATTGCGAGTAATGCAGTTAACAAGCGTTTTGCCATACGAGCACTGTAATTTAAAAAATCCTAACTCGGTTTGCGAGTGTTGTCTTGCAAAACAAGCAGGGTTCAGACCAAAGGGGTGTGCAGTACCGCGTTTGGCCTGAAGCGGGGGGGGGGGGGGCGCCGGCGCCGTTACGGAATGCTCAAAAAGACACAGAAATACTCCATTCCCAAGCCTTTCCGAGGTTTGCAGAGGTCAGCCGAGCTGTCCTTGGGCCTTCCCAGCCGTTTCCGAGGCTTTGATTGCTTGCGGCTAGAGGTGGGCGCCTCATGGCAGCCAATCCAATTTTACTTACAAGTCACCAAATACAGTTAAAAGGAATTTTAATTACGGTAGTTGCAGTTAAACTCTCTGCATGTTGCTCTATGCTTGGTTCAATAAGCCCGATGTCTTCAAAATGACAGGTTCACTTTAAGGTGGAATACAATTCAGCGGCACCTCTTTCAGCGGCGCCCAGAGTCTTGCTGCCTTTCATTCTCCACCGCTGTATACATGTGTTTTCAGAAACAGAGCTTGATTTATGTCTTTGACTCCCTGTGGGCACAAACATGTTAAAGGTAATATTTTTTGCATTTTGCTTTGCTCTACATATTGTTGTGTGATCAGCAGAAACAGATACGCTGCTTACTTCTATGTCATTAATAAATAAAAAAACAGAACAGATCCAGGACAATGGCTAAATTGGTTCAGTTGGCTGGTATAACGCAATGAGATCTCAGAGGCTTGTTGTGCGTAAGGAAACGTCTACTGATGTTCGGGAGGATTTTTTTTTAATAGAACATAATATAAATAGCAAGTAAAATAACTTTTCAGAAGACTAAACAGCGTAACTGAAAGAAGACTGCAACTCAGAACTAACATACTGTAACTAGAAAAGCAAAAATTTCTGGGGAAATTGTGTGAAGTGTTCTTGCCTCTACCAGTAGTCTACAACTGGAGAGGGCGGAGTAACTGGGTGGAGTGGCTGGAGTAACTGTGGAAAGGTTGGACTGGGCAGAGTAACTTTATGGAGTGGCTACAGTGGAGTTTCAATGAATGTCAATGGATGGCGTGAGTTGCAAACAAATGGTCATATTGTGAAAACTATCAGGACTATGGCTTAGCCGTGGACATGTGTAGTGGCAGCAGGGATAGCTGAACGTTTTGTGTAGATGGGCTTGAAAATGAGGGAGTGGTGGCAGTTTTGAAATCATGTCCTGATTTTTCAGCTTTTGTCAGCTCCCACTCTAGTTTTGAACATTTCGCCATTCATTCCTATGAGACCAATTTCGCCGCAAAAACGATGATATTTCGTGAACCATTTGGCGAAACGTTCCACAAAGTAAAAGCACACCAATTGGGTGCAATCCGCACATTTTGGTATATTACTGTCTATGTAGTGTAAAAGCTGTTGGAGAAGTTAGGGTGGTAAATTTGGCTATAATAAGAATAATATATATGTGAGATAACAGTAAGTGGTCTTGCTATGCAAGAACATTTAAATATATTACCAGACAGATCCACAGAAGACCAACTTCTAATTCCATGATGTCCACCTAGAAGTAAAGTTTAGCTACATGGAGAGCCTGTGGGCTTGGCCAGCTCCGGACTTCCTATATTTCTTGGATCTTCCAACACTGGAATCTTTCAGCCATTATTCTAAGCTCTGTCCTGGCCTTTCAGAGAATTGTGAGTGTTCTTATGCAACTTTTTAGTGTTCCAGCTCTTCCTCTTACATTCTCCATTATAAATAATAATAAATGGAACCTCCAGCAGGGAAAGTATAATGCCCCGTACACACAATCGAAAAATCCGACAAGAAAAGTCCGATGTGAGCTTTTAAATTGAAAATTCTGACCGTGTGTAGGCTCCATCAGAATTTTTTCTGTCGGAATTTCCAGCAAGAAAAATTTGAGAGCTGGTTCTCAAATTTTTCGACAAGAAAAGTTCTTGGAGGAAATTCCGATCGTCTGTATGCAATTCCGATGCCAAAAAAACACACATGCTCGGAATCAAGTCGATGCATGCTCAAAAGCTTTGAACTTCATTTTTATCGGCTCGTCGTGGTGTTGTACATCACCGCGTTCTTGACGGTCGTAATTTTGTGTGACCGTGTGTATGCAAGACAAGTTTGAGCCAAGATTCCGTCTGAAAAAAATCCTAGAAGTACTCCCGCAAATACCCCCGATACCAAAATAGAATACTCCCATGGGGTGGATATGGGGTGAGACATGGCTGGATATGGGGGGGGACATGGCTGGATATGGGGGGGGGACATGGCTGCATATGGGGGGGGGACATGGCTGCATATGGGGGGGGACATGGCTGCATATGGGGGGGGGGACATGGCTGCATATGGGGGGGGGGGGTCATGGCTGGATATGGGGGGACATGGCTGGATATGGGGAGGACATGGCTGGATATGGGGAGGACATGGCTGGATATGGGGTGAGACATGGCTGGATATGGGGTGAGACATGGCTGGATATGGGGTGAGACATGGCTGGATATGGGGTGGGACATGGCCGCATATGGGGTGGGACATGGCCGCATATGGGGTGGGACATGGCCGTATATGGGGTGGGACATGGCCGCATATGGGGGGGACATGGCTGCATATGGGGGGGGGACATGGCTGCATATGGGGGGGGGGACATGGCTGCATATGGGGGGGGGACATGGCTGCATATGTGGGGGGACATGGCTGGATATGGGGGGGACATGGCTGGATATGGGGGGGACACGGCTGCATATATGGGGGGGACACGGCTGCATATATGGGGGGGACATGGCTGCATTTGTGGGGGGACATGGCTGCATTTGGGGACACATTTAAAAAAAAGTATCGGTATTCGGTATCGGCGAGTACTTGAAAAAAAGTATCGGTACTTGTACTCAGTCTACCGCCTACCCCAACTAAGTCGGGGAATGAACATGTCGGGGAATGAACAAGTCGGGGAAAGCGTCTTTGGGTGCTGACGAAAAAAGAAAAGGGGATGCCATCCGGGGCCCTGGGGACCACCAGGCCCCTTAGAGGTCGGGGGGCTGTGGGTGCTGATGAAAAAAAAAAAGAAAGGAGGTCATCCGGGCCCCTTAGAGGTCGGGGTCGGGGGCTTTGGGTGCTGACAAAAAAAAAAAAAAAAAAGATATATCTTTTTTTCAAATAAAAGAAAAAAGAAAAAGGAGATGCCGTCTGGGCCCCTGGGAACCACGGGCCCCTTACAGGTGTACTGCCTGTACCCCCCTGGTGGCGGCTCTGTATATTATAGTTGTGACATTTCAGGACACATTTTTATTTATTTCCCTGTGAATGAGATTTTGTGTTGAGTAAAGTGAAGCCATCACATTGACTAGAAAACACCCTAACAGCTGCTGACCGCCAGGACATCATAATCATAGTACACTAATCCAAATTATGCCCAACAGATGTTCTCTGCTGCAGCATTTATATATTGGATTGCTGGGTAACACGGATGTGTCAGTATATTAAACAACCTGTTATTAAATCATTTACTCTTACTAGGATAAACAGACTTGCTGAATCTCTATAAAGAGGACCTGTCATGACCTGCCTTCAATGTGGACACCCTTTTCTGCCCATGTTGTCCCAAATATGGGAAAAACCAGAGCCTCCTCCATTATAATCTTCACTTGGCGCAGCAGATATGATACAGCTCTCCGCACCTGGCACATATAAACTACACAAATGAATGGAACTCTGAGATCATTAACCACTTCAGTCCTGGAAGAATTTACCCCTCTTCCTGACCAGAGCACTTTTTGCGATTCGGCACTGCGTCACTTTAACTGAAAATTGCGCGGTCGTGCGACGTTGCACCTAAACAAAATTGATGTCCTTTTTTTTCTCCAGAAATAGAGCTTTCTTTGGTGGCAGACATCGAGTCCGTGGGTCCCCCGTATGGTCACGGAGCACGCGACAGGTACATTGCTTTGCGCAGCCGCATCATTCTGCCGACGTATATCGGCGTTAGCAAGCAGTGTAAGAACCACATTTTACCTGGTTTTAGCCTCTTGCAGTCACCGTACAGCAGGGCTGGAGTATGAGAGGAAGAAGCAGTACAAGCAGCCAATCGGTTCATGTGCTGCCAAGAAGCATGCTGATAGGAGGCGAGATCTGCGTGACAGAGAAATGAGCTCTCCGCTTCTCCTTTCACTGTCCAGTCACAGGCTCGGGGCTGGTCCGGGATGACCTGGGCTCATGGGAAGCTGGCAAATTATGCCAGCCATCAGACCTAGTATGTCACAGTACCCCCAGCTCTGCTGATGCCCCCCTCAGTAGTACCCACAGCTTTATTGATCCCCCGATAAGTAGTCAGCCCCAGCAATTCTGATCCCTCATTCAGTAGTAACCCCCAGCTCTGCTGATCCTCTGGTTTGCTTATCCTCTTCTCTCTCCAGTCCCTGCTCACCTCCTGCTATATTTCTACCATGCTGTGCATCACAGGGGGACATCTGCTTGTTTCTCCTCCTTTGGTCCCACAGCTCTGCTGATCCTCTTCTCTCTCTCCAGTCCCTGCTCACCTCCTGCTATATTGCTCCCATGCTGTGCACCACAGGGGGACATCTGCTAGTTTCTCCACCTCTGGTCCTCCAGCTCTGCTGATTCTCCACCACTCAGTCCTCACTCTCCAGTCCCCAGCGTTCCCATGTTGCACACCACATGTGCCATCTACTAGTTACTCCACTCCACTTGTCACGTACCTGGTGGAGATCGAGCAGTAGAGGGGGCTCCTCTTGCACCTCCAGTCCAACGCCCCTGCTAGAGATGACAGGGAGTGGAGGACACAGAGTGGCACGAGGGCCGATGTAGTAGATGGCTGCGGCTGGGCCTTGGCAGAGACCTGATGGCTGGAGATCATCACTGGAACTCCGTGTTGCTGGAACAGCAGGCGGAGGCGTAGCCGCAACGGAAGCCAGGGGGTCATCAGCAGCCGAGCAGAGCAGGTACCGAGACGTGAGGCAGAGGCTAAGTCAGGATACAGGCCGGGTCTGGCACACAGTCGGGCATCGAGGTATAGGAACATAAGGCAGGAGCAGAGTCAACACAAGCCAAGATCACAGGTAGGCAGGTGGAGATCCAAGACAGATACAGATGAAGCCGGGTCAAACGCAAGGAACAGGAACAGATCTGGTAACAGTAAACAAGCTGAAAGACCACTCAGCAAAGTGTGTATGTCATTGCCTGGTTTAAATAGGTGCACTGGCGCCAATGCGAACACGTGTGCGCGCACACGCCGTCTCGCACCCGCTCACGCATGCGCCAGTGCATGCCCTTTCTTGTGCACATCCTGGTATGCCCGTGCCTGTGCGCCAATGCGCGCTTGTTCCTCGGGTTTCTCTTACACCACTCCAGACCCCGCTCACTTTCCCGCTGCTCCACGCTGCACACCAAATGTGACGTCTGCACCAGACACTCCCAGAATATACCGTATTTTCCGGCGAATAAGACGACCTTTTGGATGCAAAAAATGCATCCAAAGTCGGGGGTCGTCTTATACGCTGGTACCTGTCTCCGTCAGGCTGCGGGCATCCATGATTTAAAAGCCGCGCCTCCTCCTCAGACTGTTCCGCGATTGGCGGAACACTCATTTTCCCAGCAGGGCCTCTGTTCAGTGTTCCGCCAATCACGGATGCCTTCTCATCCTCGGACGAGAGGACATTCGTGATAGGTGGAACACTGAACAGAGGCCCCGCTGGGAAAATTAGTGTTCCGCCTATCACGGAACAATCTGAGGAGGAGGCGCAGCTTTTGAATCATGGATGCCCGCAGCCTGGAAGCCAAAATCTGAAAAGAAAGTAAGGTAGGGAGATCGTCTTGGCACAGTGGAGGCATGTGGTGGCACAGTGGAGGCATGTGGTGGCACAGTGGAGGCATGTGGTGTCACAGTGGAGGCATGTAATGGCACAGTGGAGGCATGTAATGGCACAGTTAGGCATGTAATGTAATGGCACAGTGAGGCATGTAATGTAAAGGCACAGTGAGGCATGTAATGTAATGGCACAGTGAGGCATGTAATGTAATGGCACAGTGAGGCATGTAATGTAATGGCACAGTGAGGCATGTAATGTAAAGGCACAGTGAGGCATGTAATGTAATGGCACAGTGAGGCATGTAATGTAATGGCACAGTGAGGCATGTAATGTAATGGCACAGTGAGGCATGTAATGTAATGGCACAGTGAGGCATGTAATGTAATGGCACAGTGAGGCATGTAATGTAATGGCACAGTGAGGCATGTAATGTAATGGCACAGTGAGGCATGTAATGTAATGGCACAGTGAGGCATGTAATGTAATGGCACAGTGAGGCATGTAATGTAATGGCACATAGAAAAACAAAAACTGGACAGCCGCACTCCAAAATAACTTAAAAAAGTTGTCTTTATTTTTCAACTGTACAAACACAGTCATTGCAACCAACAGAAAACAGGATGGCCGACGCGTTTCGCACTTACAGTTAGTGCTTAGTCATGGCTGTAATGGCACAGTGAGGCATGTAATGTAATGGCACAGTGAGGCATGTAATGTAATGTAATGGCACAGTGAGGCATGTCATGTAATGGCACAGTGAGGCATGTAATGTAATGTAATGGCACAGTGAGGCATGTAATGTAATGGCACAGTGAGATCTGAAAAAAGCCTGTTCCTGTCAGCAGTTGTTCCTGTCAGCGGTTGTTCCTGTCAGCGGTTGTTCTGGCTCCCCCTTAGCTTCCAGAAAGACTAGTAGGAAGGGGGTAGTCTTATACGGCGAGTATATCCCAAAACCAACATTTTTCCTGGAAAATTAGGGGGTCGTCTTATACGCCCAGTCGTCTTATACGCCGGCAAATACGGTATACAGTACACATGATCCCGGACGTGACATCTTTCCGGTTCGCTTGTTGGTTTCCCAGTGCATTCTGGGATATCTCATACCTACAATATATCCAAAACAAAGCAAAAACCAGCTCTACATAACACCTGCAGCTTCTGGGCACCGAAATGCGCTATATGGCCCAATGCCCCGCATGTAGGAGTCTGAAATTCACTGCCGCATAATTAAACGTTGCCGCCACTTGCACATGTTCAGCCTGCATACAGAGATTTAGCACAAAAGATATGTCATGTCATAAAAAAATAAAGGTCCCTATTATTTATGAATGAGTTGATTTGACTTCATTCCCACTAGAAAGCAAACCTGCTTCATGTTGTCAAGCGGGCCAGACAGACTGCATCACTTTGCCAGGCATCGTGTTTACAAAAAAATCATTTATGGCAGATGGCAGGGCCATCCAATACAAACGCTTTAAAAGGGCGCTACCGCCGGCCTGGTTTGTATTTGTCAAAATATGAAAGTCTTTTTAATAATAGAGACGGCCAACAACGTGTCACCCAGACAACCGACCCGTCTACATCAAAGGAAAAGGAGGATGCTGCGGATTTTAAAGGGGAAAAAATAGCTTTTAAAATAACAAACATGGCATGCTAACATGGTTTGGCACAGAGCAGCTAAGTGGGTCGACCACCGGCGCTTCTGGCTCCTCCCCCCTAAGTGCACCCATAGCACTTGACAGGTGGAACCTAATAGAGTGATAAGGAGTGAAAGGGGCAGCTGAAGCCAGGTGGGTTGGCAGTGCCTCAAGAGGTGGTGCTTGGATTAGTAGCCACAAGAGGGGCCCCGGGTTCCTGCCTGTAGTGGGCCAACGCTTAAAACTTGACTGAGAACCTGTCAGGTCTTCACAGTGATCCAGCTGGGTTTTTCAAGTAAGTGATTGAATGGGCATCCTGTAATCTCCCATCCATCCCTATCCAAGTTATTACCCTCAATCAGTGGCGTCTGGTGCTCAACATTTTTGGGGGTGCAAACAAACTGAAAAAAAAAAACATCAAATGCCGCCACTGTGCCATCAAACGCAGCCACTGTGCCCATCAAATGTAGCCACTGTGCCCATCAACTGCAGCCACCGTGCCCATCAAACACAGCCACTGTGCCCCCAATTGTCCCCACTGTGCCCCCAATTGTTGCCACTGTGCCCCCAATTGTTGCCACTGTGCCCCCAATTGTTGCCACTGTGCCCCCAATTGTTGCCACCGTGCCCCCAATTGTCACCACCGTGCCACCAATTGTCGCCACTGTGCCCCCAATTGTCGCCACTGTGCCCCCAATTGTTGCCACTCTTCCCCCAATTGTTGCCACTGTGCCCCCAATTGTCACCACTGTGCCCCCAATTGTCGCCACTGTGCCCCCAATTGTCACCACTGTGCCCCCAATTGTAGCCACTGTGCCCCCAATTGTAGCCACTGTGCCCCCAATTGTTGCCACTGTGCCCCCAATTGTCACCACTGTGCCCCCACTTGTAGCCACTATGCCCCCACTTGTAGCCACTGTGCCCCCACTTGTAGCCACCGTGCCCAGTACCCCCCCCCCCCTGGCACTTACCTTTATGGCTTCTACGTCCCTCGATTTGTCCCTCGTCCCGCCCTCGATGACGCTTCAGCCAATCAGGTTACCTGATTGGCTGAGACGCCTGTCAGTCTTATCCTCGGATGCACGGCCGGTACGTCCCGAGGATGAGCTTCAGGAAGCCGACTACAGCCTCAGGGCTGTACTCGGACAGCCTATCAGGGCCGCTGGCTGACCGGCTATTTAGCTGACCGGCGCTCAATGTCCGGTCAGCTGAATAGTGGGCGGCAGCGGCGAAAATATACAGATTCATACAGTGTATGAATCTGTGTATTTTACTGGCTGTGAGTGAGCCAGAGGGGGCGGCGTTCCTGCGTCCCTATGGACGCACCGCCACTGGAATGAGGGACACCTACTAGCAAATATATGTTGGCCTAATACACGCCCCCCTACCACGCCCCCTTAAAGGAGAATTAACACACAAAAAAAAGTTAATTAAGTCCACAAGTTTTTTTTTTTTACAACTACTATTCCTTTATTTTGGCTTTTAAAATTGACAAATGCAGCAATTTAGATGAAAAGTTTAGCACTGGGAAACACTTTTTGAAAGATAAAAATGCATTTTATATATAACTATAGAGATCAGACCAAAATGAGGAACAAATGAGGAGGTATGAGGGACAGAGGGACATTGCTCCAAATCAGGGACAGTTAGGAGCTATGGTGACTATACTGTCTCCCTTTATATTGTAAAGCACTGTGCAAACTCTTGGCTCTGCCACCAATAATGATTGGTTTATAAGTTTATATGTGGCAAAAAAAAATGTCTTCTCCATAGACCGCACAATCAGCCTCATCTTACCTGCATCTTTTTTTCAGACGGGCTCACAAGAGGTTGTCATGGGTGTAATATTCTGATGGTTAATGATCAGCTGCTATGGGACTCTCGGGTTTAACCTGTCACAAGCACATGTTGCTGTGTCTGCAATGGATTAGCAGAGATCCAGTTGCTAGGGGACATTTCAGCCGGTCGGAGAGGTGTCTCGCACATGCACCCTCCACAGATGGCGGATTATTGGCGGCATCTGTGCACACGCTCATAAAACGAGGAAATCGCGGCACAGACAGGAATCCAAAGAGACCAGCAAAAATAAAGCAGTCAGACTGCCAAAAGGGCAACGGAGTCAGTGAACAATGGGGTAGATTCAGTAAGATATGCGCATTTTTTTACGTAGGCGCAGGGCACCGTTTTTTCACGGAGCAGTAGCTCCGTAAATTGCGTGGGCGCTCCGGCAAAATGCCCGGCGTAAGCGCGCGCAATTTAAATGATCCCGTAGGGGGCGGGAATCATTTAAATTAGGCGCGTTCCCGCGCCGATCGTAGAGCGCATGCTCCGTCGGGAAACTTTCCCGACGTGCATTGCGGCAAATGACGTCGCAAGGACGTCATTTGCTTCAAAGTGAACGTGAATGGCGTCCAGCGCCATTCACGAATCACTTACGCAAACTACGTAAAGTTCAAATTTTGCGACGCGGGAACGACGGGTATACGTAACATTGGCTGCCCCCTGCTAATAGCAGGGGCAGCCTTACGCAAAAACCGCCGTACGCAAACGACGTAAACTGCGTACGCAGGGCTCGCGTAACGTTGTGAATCGGCGTTAGTATGCAATTTGCATACTGTACGCTGAGCACAACGGGAACGCCACCTAGCGGCCAACGCAAGAATGCAGCCTAAGATATGCGGGCATAAGAGCCTTATGCCACGCATATCTTAGGCTGCAGTCGGCGTAACGAGGTTCCTGAATCAGGAGCATTCGTTACGCCGGCGCAAGTAAGCAATTGCGCTGCGTAACTATGGTTACGTAGGCGCAATTGCTCTCTGAATCCGGGCCAATGCTTCCAGGAGGCTCATGTGCAGGAGGATGTTGGGCTTTTAAAGGGCAAATCCACCCAAAAATTATATTTTAGGTTTAGGTGAAGACATAAATGTTGACTCATCTGTCAGTTTTCTATAGCTTTTGAAGATCCCACTGGCCGTT
Source organism: Rana temporaria (assembly GCF_905171775.1). NCBI lineage: Eukaryota > Metazoa > Chordata > Amphibia > Anura > Ranidae > Rana > Rana temporaria. The sequence continues at coordinate 131,568,660 of NC_053500.1, read as the reverse complement.
CCTGGACTGTCATAAAGATCAGGGGCGGACTGACAACTTATGGGGCCCCCAGGCAATAGAAGATTATGGGGCCAACGGGCAATAGGAGATTATGAGACCCCCGGGCAATAGGAGATTATGGGACCCCCGGGCAATAGGAGATTATGGGGCCCCCGGGCAATAGGAGATTATGGGACCCCCGGGCAATAGGAGATTATGGGGCCCCCGGGCAATAGAAGATTATGAGACCCCCAGGCAATAGAAGATTATGGGGCCAACGGGCAATAGGAGATTATGGGGCCCCCGGGCAATAGGAGATTATGGGGCCCCCGGGCAATAGAAGATTATGAGGCCCCCAGGCAATAGAAGATTATGGGGCCAACGGGCAATAGAAGATTATGATGCCCCCAGGCAATAGAAGATTATGGGGCCCCCAGGCAATAGAAGATTATGGGGCCAACGGGCAATAGAAGATTATGATGCCCCCAGGCAATAGAAGATTATGGGGCCCCCAGGCAATAGAAGATTATGGGGCCCCGGGCAATAGAAGATTATGAGGCCAACGGGCAATAGAAGATTATGAGGCCCCCAGGCAATAGGAGATTATGGGACCCCCGGGCAATAGGAGATTATGGGACCCCCGGGCAATAGGAGATTATGAGGCCCCCGGGCAATAGAAGATTATAAGGGCCCCGGGCAATAGAAGATTATAAGGGCCCCGGGCAATAGAAGATTATGGGGCCCCTGGGCAATAGAAGATTATGGGGCCCCCAGGCAATAGGAGATTATGGGGCCCCCGGGCAATAGAAGATTATAAGGGCCCCGGGCAATAGAAGATTATGGGGCCCCCAGGCAATAGAAGATTATGGGGTCACACAGTATACACACACAGTATACATACACACACTGAAAAGGTGTAGACGCTATAACTTTTGCGCAAACCAATCAATATACGCTTATTGGGATTTTTTTTTACCAAAAATATATAGCAGAATACATATTGATAAAGAAATTAAATTAGTTTCCGTTGACTTCTATGGGGAAACTCGCTTCGATATGCGGGTGCTTTGGATTACAAGAATTCTCCTGGAACGGATTATACTCGTAATGCGAGGTTCCTTTGTACTGTATATTTCATTAAATATTGAATTTATGTAACTACTGTGGAGATGGTTATTATATGACACTTTGCTTATAGGCTGATCACTCCATTTACACCAGGGGTCTCCAAACTTTTCATACAAAGGGCCAGTCTACTGTCCTTCAGACTTTAGAAGGGCCGGATTGTGGCCAGCAGGGGTAGAAAATGTCCCGAGCCCAGCATCAGTGAGAATAAATATGGCCTCAGGGTTGGTGGTCAGTGGGAGGTGTAGTGCCCCATCATTGGTATTAGTAGGAGGAAACGTATCCCATCATTGGTATCAGTGGAAAACATAGTGCCATATTGCTGGTGTCAGTGGGAGGAATAGTGCCCCAAGGGCCGGATAAATGCTAGCAAAGGGCCACATCTGGCCCTCGGTGCCAAAGTTTGGAGACCTCTGATTTACACTTTTTGCTTTAGCAGAAATCTTTTTTTTTTTTTTTTTACAGCAGTTGGGCAATTTCATGTGAAGTTGGGTTCTAAGCTTTCCAGATATGCAGTGGCGGCTGGTGCTCAAAATTTTTGGGGGGGTGCAAAGGAAAAAAAAATTGCAGTCTCACTGTGCCCAAACGCAGCCACTGTTACATGCCATCAAATGCAGCCACTGGGCCATCAATTCGCACCACTGTGCCATGCCATTAAACGCAGTCACTGTGCCATGCCATCAAATGCAGTCACTGTGCCATCAATTTGCACCACTGTGCCATGCCATTAAACGCAGTCACTGTGCTATCCATTGTCACCACTGTGCCATGCCATTAAACGCAGTCACTGTGCCATCCATTGTCACCACTTTGCCATGCCATTAAACGCAGCCACTGTGCCATACATTGTCACCACTGTGCCATGCCATTAAACGCAGTCACTGTGCCATCCATTGTCACCACTGTGCCATGCCATTAAACGCAGCCACTGTGCCATACATTGTCACCACTGTGCCATGCCATTAAACGCAGCCCCTGTGCCATGCCATTAAACGCAGCCACTGTGCCATCCATTGTCACCACTGTGCCATCCATTGTCACCACTGTGCCATGCCATTAAATGCAGCCACTGTGCCATCTATTGTCACCACTGTGCCATGCCATTAAACGCAGCTACTGTGCCCTTTAATGGTCGCCGCTGTGCCAATTGTCCCCACTGTGCCGTGTGCCCTGTAAATTGCGTTCTTCCTCCCCCCCCCGCCCGGCACTTACCTTTACTGGAGTCAGGCATCCACGTCCCACGATGTCTTCTCCCGCCCTCGATGACTGACAGGCGTCTCAGCCAATCAGGTTACAGGTAGCCAGAACCGGCCAACCTGATTGGCTGAGGCGCCTGTCATCTTATTCAAGGGGCGTACAGTCTGTGCGCTCCGAGAATAAGATTCCGGGACCCGGGGGCTGTATTGGGAAAGCCTATCAGAGCCGTTGGCTTTGATAGACATTTCCTTACAGCCAACCAGCTGGCGTTATTCAGATGGCCGGACATTGAGCGCCGACCATCTGAATAACAGCGGCGAAAATAACATAGATTCGTGCAATGCGTGAATCTATGTTATTTCACTCAGTGGCGGTGAGAGCCAGAGGGGGCGGCGCTCCAGCGCCCTCTATGGACGAACCGCCACTGCAGATATGGATGTTGAGAGTCTGAGGCCCGGATTCTCGTACGAGTTACGCCGGCGTATCTCCAGATACGCCGTTGTAACTCTGAGTCTGAGCCGTCGTATCTATGCGCCTGATTCTTAGAATCAGTTACGCATAGATTTGTTTTTAGATCCGACCAGCGTAAGTCTCTTACGCCGTCGTATCTTAACTGTATATTTACGCTGGCCGCTAGGGGAGTGTACGCTGATTTACGCCTAGAAATATGTAAATCAGCTAGATACGCCAATTCACGAACGTACGCCCGGCCGACGCAGTACAGATACGCCATTTACGTTATGCTTTTCCCGGCGTAAAGTTACCCCTGCTATATGAGGCGTAGATGAGGCGTACCACTGTTAAGTATGGACGTCGTTCCCGCGTCGAATTTTGAAAATTTTACGTCGTTTGCATAAGTCGTTCGCGAATAGGGCTGGGCGTCATTTACGTTCACGTCGAAAGCATTGGCTTCTTGCGGGTTAATTTGGAGCATGCGCACTGGGATACTTTCACGGACGGCGCATGCGCCGTACGTAAAAAGCGTCATTTACGTGGGGTCACATTAAATTTACATAACACACGCCCACATCTACCACATTTGAATTAGGCGGGCTTACGCCGGCCTATTTACGCTACGCCGCCGCAACTTTGGTTTGAGAATACGGCACTTGCCTGTCAAAGTTGCGGAGGCGTAACGTAAATAGGATACGTTACGCCCGCACAAAGATGCGCGCTTCTACGTGAATCCGGGCCACACTGTTTGTACATTTGGCCAAATCCAATAAATAGAAGTCCATCACCTCTTGGGTCAAGTCCACTTACTCTACTGTCTCTGTTCATGCTGGAAAATGTGAGAAAGGAATTGACCTATCCGGTTTTATTTTGTATTTTGTTTTTATGTTATTTTTTTACACACTAAAGCTTTGAAGATAAGGACACAAGGCCAATGTCTGACCATGTAGGAAGAAAGAAAACCAAATAAAGTGTGCGCCATTTAGTAACATAAGCAGTGGTGAATTTAAGGGGATCACGCTGAGCTGACAACCTGGCACCAGAATACAGAAATGCCCAAAAGACCTTATCGGAGATTCAGATTAACAGATTGTGTTGGGCAGCAGGCACTGCTAAAGCAATTTTCGGTCCTTTAAGCTTGCTAGAATGATCATTATTTTCCTTTAGCTCGCTATAAAGCATTTTTTTCGATAGAAGATTTGTCAATTGCACAGAACACTAGGGCTATTTTTGAGAAAGTTTTAAAAAAAAAAAATGAGCTAGTTTTGTCACAAATGGGGCTTTCAAAAATGCCTAGCTCCCAACTGTCCCTGATTTTGAGGGACTGTCCCTTATTTGGAGCAATGTCCCTCTGTCCCTCTTTCCTCCTCATTTGTCCCTCATTTTGGGAGACAAAGTCATTGGGAACAAGTGGGGCTCCAGCTATAGTAACATTAAGAATCTCGGGGTAACAAAGGAGTTCTCAGAAAGTCAGGAACACTAGCAGTCTTGAGGTCACTCAAAATCTTCTTGGAAACCCAGGCATGCTGGGAAGCACTGGGGGACACTAGGAATCTTCTCCACTAGGAAACACTGGAAGATATTGGGAATCTTCCCCACTAGGAAGCACTGGGTGCATTAGGAATCTTTCCCACTAGGAAGCACTAGGGGGCACTACAAATCTTCTCCTTTGGGGGACTCTAGTAATCTTCTCCACTAGGAATAAGTTGAGGTCACTTGGAATCTTCTCCACTAAGAAACACTGAGGGACATTAGGAATCTTCTTGACTCCCGTGGTCACTATAAATCTTCCAAAACAGAAAAAATATTGCGCATACCATATGTGAAAAATAAATAAAAGGAAGCTGCGTCTCAAAAATGTCATACAACATCAAACAAACAGATAAAAAAAGGAGTCGCGCTAAATTGTACAAAAAATTACTAATTGACCACTAAGTGACGTGGACACAATCCTAATACAAATATATATTCAGTGCATCAAGACTGTCCAGAATATAAATTTGAAGTATAATGATTGAAAAAAAGGTGAAAAAATAATAATAATAAACACAGTCCATTAATAGGCACAACAGGAAAAAGTGAGTCCCAAGTGTGAAACAAATCCACATGCGTTGTGATTATTGACGAACAGGAGACCTCCACCAACAAGAAACACTGACCCTTACCAGAGTCTAAGATCTCAGCGAGATCAAAAACAGCATAAATGTAAAGACATCCACTATCCACAGCAGGAACGCATACAAGCCTCCATTCAGTAATGTTAGAATAAGTAGTGAATCAATCTCCCAATGGTCACCAGGTAAGGATACTCCGGAATATGCAAAGGAATCAGGGAGAACTCATAGCGTAAAAACGTATGGGATTTTAATAAGTAAAACAGATTGTACACTTACAGCAATCTCGTAGCATAAGAGCATAAAATAACAGCCGGCCGGCCTGTAGGAGCGTGTGCCTGTGTCTTCCGGGTCCTCACACATAAACGCGGTGACGTCAGAGCGCCGCCTCCCTCGGGTCCTCACACGTAAACGTGGTGACGTCAGAGCACCGCCTCCCTGTTATTTTATGCTCTTATGCTACGAGATTGCTGTAAGTGTACAATCTGTTTTACTTATTAAAATCCCATACGTTTTTACGCTATGAGTTCTCCCTGATTCCTTTGCTTATTCCGGAGTATCCTTACCTGGGAATAAGTGGGGGTCACTGAAAAAATTCTCCACTAAGTAACGCTGGGGGACACCAGGAACCTTTCCCACTAGGAAGCGCTGAGGGATATTGGGAATCTTCTCCACTAGAAAGCAATCGGGTCACTAGCAACCTTCCTCACTAGAAAGTGATGGGGTCACTAGGAACCTTCCCCCCTAGGAAGCACTGAGAGACGCTAGGAATCTTTTCCACTAGGAAGCACTAAGGGACACTAGGGATGTTCTACACTGGGAAACACTAGGAATAATCTCTACTATGAAGTACTGGGGGACACCATGAATCTTCTCCACTAGAAAACACTGGGCGTGGGGGACACTAGGAATCTTCTCCACTAGGAAGTACTAGGGGGCACTAGGAATATTCTCCACTAGGAATAAGTGGTGGTTTACTGGGAGTCTTCCCCACTAGGAAACACTTGGGGACATTAGGAGTCTTCTCCACTAGGAAACACTTGGGGACATTAGGAGTCTTCTCCACTAGGAAACACTTGGGGACATTAGGAGTCTTCTCCACTAGGAAACACTTGGGGACATTAGGAGTCTTCTCCACTAGGAAGTTCTGGGGTCACTAGGAATCTCCCCCCCTAGAAAATACTACTGGGGGACACTAGGAATATTCTCCACTGTGAAACAAGTGGTGGTTTACTGGGAGTCTTCCCCACTAGGAAACACTTGGGGACATTAGGAGTCTTCTCCACTAGGAAACACTTGGGGACATTAGGAGTCTTCTCCACTAGGAAACACTTGGGGACATTAGGAGTCTTCTCCACTAGGAAACACTTGGGGACATTAGGAGTCTTCTCCACTAGGAAGTTCTGGGGTCACTAGGAATCTCCCCCCCCCTAGAAAATACTACTGGGGGACACTAGGAATATTCTCCACTGTGAAACACCACTGGGGGACACTAGGAATCTTTTTCACTAGGAAACACTAGGGGACATTAGGAATCTTCTCCGCTAGGAAGCACTGGGGTCACTAGGAATCATCCTTACTAGGTAACACTGAGGGAAACTAGGAATCTACTGGAAACAGTACTGGGGGACACTGGGAATCTTCTCCACTAGCAAGCAAACTAGGGGGAGGGGGGAGCGGCACACTAGGAATCTTCTCCACCAGGAAGCATTGGTGGGCACTAAGAACCTTCTTGACTAGGAAGCACTGGGGGACACATGGAATCTTCTCGACTAGGGACACTAACTGTTGCTCAAGCTAATTGGGTCAACAGCAGGAGGTTAACCAGTCTTGAATACAAGTCTTGTGGGATGCAGAACAATGAAAGTTAAAGCCATTGAACTACATGTGCCAGCATGCCTGACGATCTTTGGGAATAGAAGAGGCAAAGCTGCTCTGGCCCCATTATTAGAAAAGAAGAAAAACAAGGGCTGATTTCCATTGTAGCAAATACAATTTTTGTTCCACTGATTCCTGTGAGTGACAGGTCAATTTTGGCTCCTGGACTTAGCAAAGAATTCATCTGAGAAGTAACCTCTATTACAGGGATATGCAATTAGCGGACCTCCAGCTGTTGCAGAACTACAAGTCCCATGAGGCATAGCAAGACTCTGACAGCCACAAGCATGAAACCCACAGGCAGAGGCATGATGGGACTTGTAGTTTTGCAACAGCTGGAGGTCCGCTAATTGAATATCCCTGCTCTATTAGGAGACATTGACTTTGTCGATGGATCTGTGATTGTAGATTCTTATTTTAAGACAACATTTTCTCACCCGGAGGAGCCAAACTTTAGTCTTCTAATGAACATAAACAACAGTAGGAGGGATTCCACGCTGTCTTGGCGAGGGCTAGAGTGTGTGGGGAATCTTATATCTTAAACACAGAGGGTTCCGACAACTTAATAGCATGGTATGGGAAAGAGTGAAATTCAATGTTTTTATGTCCCTGGCATAGATTGTAAGACCTCTGTGAAATTTGAAACAAATTGACAAAATAAGTTGGAGTCAAGAAGGAAGGAAAAATGAGGTTGGCTCCAGGAGAATGTATTGTGTTAGACAACAAAAACTTATATATGGATCCCCAACTTGTCACATGAGAATAGTGGGCCACCAAACACTGGAGGCAGACCAGAGGCTTAACTTGAACCTTCACTGCAAGAAACTATGAAGGCCCCTCCCGACTCCCTTTGCTCAGGGCCTGGGGCCCTTCCCATTGATCCAGGAGCCCCTTACTCCCACTATGGGACCCTTTATTACAGTCCCGAAGCAGGACCCTTTCACATGTTCTGCCCCCCTCCACGGTGGCACGTGCACCCCTGCCGCGAGCTCCGTGACCGTGCCCGCGGGACCCACGGACTCAATGTCCACTGGTGTCCCACGATCACATCACGGAGTTGCAGAACGGGGGGATGCCTGTGTAAACAAGGCATCCTCCCTGTTCTGCCTAGGAACAGAACACTGATCGTCTGCTCCCTCTCATCGGAAGCAGTGATCAGTGTCGTGTCACAGTAAGCCCCGCCCCTGCACCGTTAGAACACATCCCTAGGACACACTTAACCCCTTCCTAGCCCCCTAGTGGCTAACCCCAGTCACATTTATACAGTAATCAGTGCATTTTTATAGCACTGATCGCTGTATAAATGTGAATGGTCCCAAAATAGTGTCAAAAGTGTCCGATGTGTCCGCCATAATGTTGCAGTCATGATAAAAATTGCTAATCGCCACCATTACTAGTAAAAAAAAAAAAAATTAATAAAAATGCCATAAAACTATCCCCTATTTTGTAGACGCTATAACTTTTGCGCAAACCAATCAATAAACGATTATAACAATTTTTTTACCAAAAGCATGTAGAGGAATACGTATCGGCCTAAACAGAGGGAAAAATTATTTTTTTTATAGATTTTTTGGGGGGATATTTATAATAGCAAAAAGTAAAAAATATTGCTTTTTTTCAAAATTGATGCTCTTTTTTTGTTTATAGCGCAAAGAATAAAAACCGCAGAGGTGATCAAATACCACCAAAAGAAAGCTCTATTTGTGGCGGGAAAAAAGACGCCAATTTTGTTTGGGAGCCACGTCGCACGGCCGCGCAATTATCAGTTAAAGCGACGCAGTCAAAAAGTGGCCTGATCATTTGGCAGCCAAATCCTCCGGGGCTGAAGTGGTTAAGCTGCACTATGGCCTGGGTCCTTTCCGTTTGGTCTATTACGTTACCTGAATACCCACCACCTGTTCCTGTGTTGACTCCCTGTTACTGACTTGATCTGCTCCTGCCTGAACGCTGCCTGTACTGACCCCTGGCTTGTCTTTGGATTTCGTCTTTGCCTGCTCCTTCTGCTTATCCGCCCATCTGTCTGCTGTTACCGACCCAGCCTGACTTTGGTTACTCTTCTGTCTGCCACTTGTACTTGAAAAATTTGGGGCTCAGGTAAGTAAAATGGGGGGCCGGACACTGCAAGGTTTTTTTTCACCTTAAAGGGGTTGTAAAGGTTAAAAAACATTTCCCTAAATAGCTTCCTTTACCTTAGTGCAGTCCTCCTTCACTTACCTCATCCTTCCATTTTGCTTTTAAATGTCCTTATTTCTTCTGAGAAATCCTCACTTCCTGTTCTTCTGTCTGTAACTCCACACAGTAATGCAAGGCTTTCTCCCTGGTGTGGAGAAAGCCTCTTGAGGGGGCGCGCAGGAGTGTCAGGACGCCCACTAACACACAGCTCCTTTCTCTATCAGCAAAGTAGAGAGCGTCCTGACTTGCCTGCTCGCCCCCTCCCCCCTCAAGAGGCTTTCTCCACACCAGCGAGAAAGCCTTGCATTACTGTGTGGAGTTACAGACAGAAGAACAGGAAGTGAGGATTTCTCAGAAGAAATAAGGACATTTAAAAGCAAAATGGAAGGATGAGGTAAGTGAAGGAGGACTGCACTTTTTATTCCACACACCAGCCAAAACGATTCTAAATATTTTGCCAACAACACAAAACGCTAATTATGTGGCAAAGTAAATTAACCAGAATAACTGCTCATCCTTAACACATCGCAAATAACATGCACTGAAAGCAAAACAAAAAGAATTGATGTGAAAATATTGGCGTAAACACTCAAATAAAAGCACAAAACTAGGGATACTTTTTTTCTTTTAGTCCTCGCCAACACCAATTACCGATATATAGCGCTAATGTTTTGTTTACAATTCAGCAATGAAAGAATTTAAACGTTTTTTAAACAAGCCTTTCCAATCACTTTAATTAGCTCAATATTCTCCTTCTCCATTTAATTATTATTTTTCTGCTGATTATTTTTTTAATTTTGCCACTTTTTTCAATTTGAAACGTGTGAATATATGTTAAATGTGTAAAAATTTTAAATATTACCTAACAAAGCAAACACTTTTTTTTTAAATTGTTAATAGTTTATAAATTAGAAAAAAAATCAGCAGGAAAATAATAATTAAATGGAGAAGGAGAATATTGAGTTATTAAAGTGATTGTAAAGGCTTGTTTAAAAAATAAAATAAAAATAACAAACATCATACTTGCTCTGTTGCAATTGGTTTTGCACAGAGCTGCCCAGATCCTCCTCTTCTCGAGTCCCTCTTCGCCGCTCCTGGCCCCTCTCTCCTGTCGAGTGCCACCACAGCAAGCAGGTTGCTATGGGGGCACCGAGCCACGTCACAGCTCCCTGTGTCCATTCAGACATGAAGCCTCGACCCGGCCCCACCTCCTCTCTTCCCTGACTGGCTGACTTTGTTTGACAGCTGCGGGAGCCAATGGCGCCGCTGCTGTGTCTCAGCCAATCAGGAGGAGGGCCCCAGACGACTGAGACAGTTGTAAACATTGTTGGAAAGAAATGGGGCTCAGGTAAGTTACTAGTGAGTGCTGGGGTGGCTGCTACACACAGAAGTTTTTTTTATCTTAATACATAGAATGCATTAAAGGGGTTTTCCACCCATTTTGTAAGTTTATTAAAAGTCAGCAGCTACAAAAAGTGTAGCTGCTGGCTTTTAATAAACCGACACTTACCTGCTCCACGGCTCCAGCGACGCGCTGGACGGGGCTCCACTCCTCGCCCCCCCTCGCCGGCCGGCGTCTTCATGCTCAGTGTGGGCACCCAGCCGTGACAACTTTCGGCTTCACGGCCGGGCACCCACTGCACATGCGCGAGCGGCACTGCTCATGCGTGAGCGGCGCGGCCTGGCGAGGCGCCGTCTGATTGGACAGGCGATCGCAGAGGACCTGTTACGTGTCCTGGGCGATCGCCTACAGCAACCCCTTCCTGTAGGTGATTAAGCTTAATCGCCTAGGCGATTAGGCTTAATCGTCTACCCGGAAGGAGGAAGTGGGACAGGAAGTCCCACTCCTCCTGAAGCCCCCACTCCCCCCCCAAAAAAATTACATGCCAAATGTGGCATGTAAGGGGGTGAGGAGTGGGATAAGCGGAAGTTCCAAATTTGGGTGGAACTCCGCTTTAAGATATAAAACCTTTTGCCTTTACAATTCCTTTAAGGCTGATTAGAGTATATTAAGGGTTAATAAGGGGTTAAACTGAGGAACATTTAATAAAAAATAAATAAATAATAATATTTTTTACTTGACAGGGTGCTTTAAAATTACTTCATCTGCAGATCAAAGTTCATCACTTTGATCTGTAAATGAATAAACAGAAAGATACAAAAAGAAACAATGTTTCATTTTATCTTTCTGTTCAATGTTGTTGATAAACTTTTTTTTTTTTGATAGCTCCAATTGCTGGGGACTTTGTTTACACTTCAGCTGTCAACAGGGGAACCCCACTGACAGCTAAATGAGTCATCATCATGACTTGCCAGCTTTTTTTTTTACATTGAACCTAGCCTGAAAATATCGGTTTCGGGTATCGGAGCACTTGCACGAGTACCGATACTCATGCAAATGCTTAGTTAAGAAAATGGCTAAGAAAGAGCATGGCTGCATAGATGCCACAGAAGATCAACAGCACCGAGATGTAACAAAAATGAACAAATACAAATATTTTATTTGGGGAAAAAAGCAGTTATCATTTTATAATAAAGAGTACTTTAAGCAAACTAATTGTCATTCTAGTTGAAAACTTTGCAAAAAAAAGGTCCAGTTTTTGATAGTGAAGTGAAGATTTAGAGGCGCTAGCTGATAGTGTGTATACACTGAATAAATAATAAAAATTGTATGCATCAATATATAAACATATAACAATAACATGTGAATAAATAGTGACCATATATAAAAATTAAACCACAATGGTGGTTATAAGCAAATGGTGAAAGTCCACAAAGCAAATAGAAATAGTTTTTGATAGTGCCAAAAGCTGTGAAGAAAGCGATCTTTGTGTTCTTTATCAGGTATGCAGAACAGGTTTTGGTCTCTGGAAAGCTATTTAATCAAATTGACGGGGCAGTAGGATTCGAACGGGGGCGCCGTTCAAAGAATGATGGGCATCTCCTTGAAAATTTTAACCTAAAACAAACAACTTGTGCTCTCAAATAAAAGTCCAGTAAGCCTAATGCCGCGTACACGCGATCATTTTTCGGCATGAAAAAAAACAATGTTTTTCCAACTTCATCATTAAAACGACGTTGCCCACACACCATCGTTTTTAAAAAATGCTCTAGCAAAGCGCGGTGACGTACAACACGTACGACAGCACTCTAAAGGGGAAGTTCCATGCGGATGGCGCCACCCTTGGGGCTGCTTTTAGCTGATTCTGTGTTAGAAAAAGACGATTCACGCTTTTCTGTCTGTTAGAGCGTGATGAATGTGCTTACTCCATTATGAACGGTAGTTTTACCAGAACGAGCGCTCCCATCTCATAACTTGCTTCTGAGCATGCACAGGTTTTTAACGTTGTTTTAGCCCACACACGGTCATTTTTTACAACCCGAAAAACGACATAGGGGCAGATCCACAGAGCGAGTACGCCGGCGTATCTACTGATACGCCGGCGTACTTTCAAATTACCCGCGTCCTATCTTTGGTTTGAATCCTCAAACCAAGATACGACGGCATCTGGGTTAGATCCGACAGGTGTACATCTTCGTACGCCTTCGGATCTAAGATGTAATACTTCGGCATCCGCTGGGTGGCGTTCACGTCGTTTTCCTCGTCGGGTATGCAAATTAGCTATTTCCGACGATCCACGAACGTACAAGCGGCCGGCGCATTTTTTTCCGGCGTCTCTAGTCGGCTTTTTCCGGCGTATAGTTAAAGCTGGTGTTTCGTCGCGTATAGTTAGACCTGCCATGTTAAGTATGGCTGTCGTTCCCGCGTTTATTTTGAATTATTATTATTTTTTTGCGTAAGTCGTCCATGAATATGGATGGACGTAATTCACGTCTAAGTTAAAAAAAATGACGTCGTTGCGACGTCATTTAGCGCAATGCACGGCGGGAAATTTTGAAACGGAGCATGCGCAGTTCATTCGGCGCGGAGACGCGCTTCATTTAAATTAAACACGCCCCCTAATCGCCGATTTGAATTCCGCCGCCAGAGATAGACCACGCCGCCGTAACTTACGGCGCAAATTCTTCCAGGATTCGAACTGAAGCCAGGTAAGATACGGCGGCGTAGCGTATCTCTGATACGCTGCGCGGGTGCAGATCTCTGTGGATCTGCCCCATGGTTCAAAACGTCGTTAAAAAATGCAGCATGTTCGAATTTTTTTTTTTTTTACGTTTTTCAGAACCTGAAAAATGATGTGAAGCCCACACACGATCAATTTAAATGACATTTTTTAAAAACAAAGTTTTTTCATGCCGAAAAATGATGGTGTGTACGCGGCATAAGTCCACTGAAGAACTTCACGAAAGTTCAATTAGTATGCGTTCAGTGAAAGATTACATGTGCAGATCATTCAGAAAATGCAACGCATTCTCAGAATGCCACCCATTCCAAGGGGCCGACCTCCTGTGTATACTATGCATCAGGCTGGCCGCTCAGCACAGGACCCGGAAGCCAGTGGAGATTACTGGAGTGGCACAGCTCCCAACTGTCCCTGGTTTGGAGGGACTTTCCTTGATTTCCAGGGACTGTCCCTCTGTCCCTCATTCCTCCTCATTTTGGTCTGATCTATATAGTTGTATATAAAATTCACTTTTTATCGATCAAAAAGTGTTTCCCTAAACCTTTCACCCAAATTCTAAATTGCTGCATTTGTAAATTTCAGAAGCCAATAAAAAGGAATAGTATCGGTAAAAAAAAGCACTTGTGGGTTTAACCAATCTTGTTTTTTTAATAGAATTCTCCTTTAAGGAGGCGTGGCAAGGGGTGTGTCCAATGCCTGCATACTTTTGCTGATAGGTGTCCCTCATTCTCATCTCAAAAAGTTGGGAGGTATGGAGTAGTGGTGTCCACTTCAGTGATTTGCAGCTTCCAGGGGCATCAGCCAGGTATAATGTGTATATAAAGACATACAGTAGGTCCAAACGTGACTGTGTAAAAATATATCATACCTGGAATTCTTCTTTAAAACGGAATTATGCTCACCTCATCTACAGCGATATACCATTTGGTTTGGGATTTTTGGTAATTTTGATTGGCTATACCAGGATGACATAACTCCCGCACAGGGGCTTGCAGGGTCGATAACATCACAAGGGGAGGGTCACCCGGTGATGTCACTGGGTGGCCCCGCCCCTTAGTTATTTAAGAACTGGCAGGCGACAGGAGCGGACCTTTTTCGGGTCGGCAGTGACGGCAGGCTTGGTGATTGAAGAAGGATCTACGTTGGGGGACCTTTTTTTTTTTTTTAAATAAAGGACAGTCTAATTTCTTTTTTTACATAACACATTTTTGGGGGGTGACTGAGTAGGGGTAGTATACTGAGTAGGGGTAGTATACATCCCATAATCATTCCATGGGGGGGCGGGACAGGATATGAGGATCTGTTGAAGGGGGCATCCCGATTCCAATAAGCCCCTCTGCCCGCAGACCCTTAAAACCACCGGCCAGGGTTGTGGGGAAGAGGCCCTTGTCCCCAGACAGGGTGCATTGGGGTGGGGGGTTCTCAGAGCTCCACCTACCCTAAAGCACCCCCCATGTTGAGAGCATGTGGCCTTGTACGGTTCAGATATATATAATTATTATTATTATTTTTAAAGGGCCCAGAGGTCCCCAGGGCCCCGGATGGCAACCCCCCTTTTTTTTATAAAAAAATATAATTTTTTTTTATATTATTTTATTTCTTTTTTTATATATATATATATATATATATATATATATATATATATATATATATATTTTATTATTAAAGGGCTCAGAGGTCCCCAGGGCCGCGTGTGGCAAACCCCCTTTTTATATTTTTTTTATAAATGTTTATTTTTTTATTTTTGTATATATATATATTTTTAAAGGGCCCAGAGATCCCCAGGGCCCTGGATAGAAACTCCCCTTTTTTTTCCGTTATAAATGTTTGTTTTATTTTTTTTATATATTTGTTTTTATTTATTTTTTTATTAAAGGGCCCAGAGGTTTCTTTTTTTATTTTTATTAAAGGGCCCAGAGGTCCCGGATGGCAACCCCCCTTTTTTTGGAATTTCTTTTTATAAAAAATAATAATAATTTGGATATATATATATATATAGGGCCCAGAGGTCCCAAAGGTCAAGGTCCCGGATGGCTACCCCCCCCCTTTTTTTATATATATTATTCTTTATTTCTTCTTTTTATTGTAAGGGGCCCCCCCACTTCTCAAATCGCGGCAGCCCCCCCCCGCTTCTCAATTTCAGGCGGCAGCCCCCCCCCCCCCCCCGGTTCTCTGCTCCAGGGGGCCCATGCCTAAAGCTGTGTAAGGGGCCCCAGAATTCCTGATGGCGGCCCTGCTGAATACTATAATAAATGCAATACTTTTTTCCTTAACAGTCCTTTAAAATACTTATGAATATTTTTAATGACTATACAAGCTAAATGGTGTTTTTTTTATAATTTTTTTTATTATTTGACCAAAGTCTTGCCTTGACTTGCTCATTGACAATATCCTGCTTTTCCCATTAGAACTCAGTTCTTTTTAATCTTCCTTTTCTTCCGTTTCCATAGAGAACAGCGAGTGTTAGTTCCATTAACACGTCAAGCTTGTCTTACGGAAAAGCCTGATCTGAGTCTTCGCTGTGTTTCATCCGTGCGCTGAAACTTTTCTTCGGACCCCGCTTCGGGATAGCTTATAAGGCCCCATAGCCTGCGAGAGGCCATCATGAGCAGGGCCGCCATCAGGAATTTTGGGGCCCCTTACACAGCTTCAGGCATGGGCCCCCAGGAGGGGGTGCCGCAAGTTGAGAAGCGGGGGGTGCCACTGCGAATTGAGAAGCAGGGGGGGCGGCGCGAATTAAGAAGCGCGGGGGGGGGGGGACTTTGGGTGCTGACAAAAAAAGAAATGTGGGATACCATTCGAGCCCCTTACAGGTCAGGGGGGGCTGACGTACAAAATAATAAAAAAAAAAAAAAGGGGATGCCATCCGGGCCCGTTACAGGTCGGGGGGGTGGGGCTTTGGGTGCTGACGAACAAAAAAATGTAAAAAAGAAATAAAAAAATTTAATATTTAAAAAAAAAAAAAAATGGGGGATGCCATCTAGGCCCCTGGGGACCACCGGGCCCCTTACAGGTGTACTGCCTGTACCCCCCTGATGGCAGCCCTGTGTGCGTGTAATGGCAGGTGTCCCAATACTTTTGGTAATATGGTGTAATTTGACACATCCAGTGAAATGAATGGACCCGTCTTTATAGCTGTAGCAGGTGGGCAGACCTGGGACCCCTCGTCCTCCGACGTCTTTCATGGATACAATACGCTGATCCAGCTGAAATCTTTTTGGATGGACTGATCCTTTAATTGTGTCCATTAACCACTTGAATACCGGCCGCATGTAAAATGACGGCTTCACAGTGGCTCTGGAAACTCAACAGGACGTCAATTGACGTCCTGGATTCCTCCGGCCACTGGGGGGCGCGCGCGCGCCCGGCGCGTCCCCGAGATGCCGATGCGCGTGCCTGGTGGTCGCGATGTCCGCCGGGCACCCACGATCAGCAGTGACAGAGCAGGGACGTGGAGCTCTGTGTGTAAACACAGAGCTCCATGTCCTGTCAGGGGACAGAGGAGACCGATCTGTGTCTCTTGTACATAGGGACACAGATCGGTTACCTCCCCCAGTCACCCCCTCCCCCCACAGTTAGAACACACCCAGGCTACACATTTAACCCCTTCCTCACCCCCTAGTGTTAACCCCTTCAATGCCAGTCACATTTATACAGTAATTAGTGCATATTTATAGCACTGATCGCAGTATAAATGTGAATGGCGCCAAAAATGTGTCAAAGGTGTCCGATGTGTCCGCCATAATGTCGCAGTCCCAATAAAAAAATCGCAGATCGCCGCCATTACTAGTAAAAAAAATAATAATAATAATAATGATTCTGTCCCATATTTTGTAAGCGCTTATTGCGATTTTTTTTTTTTTCATTATTTTTTTTTTTTTTACCAAAAATATGTAGAAGAATACGTATTGACCTAAACTGAGAAAAAAAATTTTGGAAAAAAAAAATTTGGCCATTTATTATAGCAACAAGTAAAAAATATTGAATTTTTTTTCAAAATTGTTGCTTTTTTGTTTTATAGCGCAAAAAATAAAAACCGCAGAGGTGATCAAATACCACCAAAAGAAAGCTATATTTGTGGGGAAAAAAAGACGCCAATTTTGTTTGGGAGCCACGTTGCACGACCGCGCAATTGTCAGTTAAAGCGACGCAGTGCCGGAAGCTGAAATTTCACCTGGGCAGGAGGGGGGTATATGTGCCCGGTATGCAAGTGGTTAAGGTTGTGTGTCCGCATCTTGTTCTCATGGCAGAAACACAAGTGTGTCTCTCATCAGCTGCTATTGTGTAGGGAGGATTTGCATAGATGCAGCGCTCTGCCGCCGGCACCTCCGAGCCCCGAAGTGTCCACACACATTTCAATCCAAAAGAATTGTCAACGTTTCAATCTAATCTAAGAGAAGACATAGAGTGGGTGAAGCTCCTTTCATCTGAATCCTGATTAAATTTCATGTCAAATAAAAAAGAAAGATCTGGTAAGTCATCAGAGATAGGTAGGGGAGTGAGAGGGAGGAGAAACGAGAGGGCAGAGAGGAAGATAGGGAGACTGAGAGAAAGAGATAGGAAAGAAGAGAGAGGAGTGTGAGAGCAAAAAAAGAGAAGAGGAGCGAGGGAGGGGAGAAAGGAGAGAGGGAAAAGGGAGAACGAGAGAGGACAAGCGAGAAAAGAAAGAAAAGCAGTGTGTGAGGGAGAGGAAAGGAGAACAAAGGGAGGGGGAGGAAAGGAGAGAGAAGCGAGGGGGAGGAAAGGAGAGCGAGGGGTGGGGGAGGAAGGAGGAGAAGAGAAAATGAGAAGGTATTGAAGAGTATAGGATAGGGGAAAAGGAGAGAGAGAGAGGAGGGGGAGGGGGAAAAGGAGAAGAGATTGAAGAGTGTATTGGAGGGGAGAGGAGAGAGAGTGAAGAAAAAGAAAGGAGAAGGTATGGAGAGTGTAGGACAGGGGAAAAGGAGAGAAAGAGAGGAGGGGAGGGGAGAAAGGAGAAGAGATTGAAAAGTGTATTGGAGGGGAGAGAGAGTGGAGAAAAAGAAAGGAGAAGGGATTGAATCGTGTAGGAGAGAGGAAAATGAGAGAGAGGAGAAGAGAGAGGAGAAGGGGTTGAATAGTGTAAGAGAGGGGAAAAGGAGAGAGAGAGGAGAAGAGAAAATAGAAGGGGTGGAAGAGCGTAGGAGTAGAAAAAGAAGAGAGAGAGGAGGGGAAGGAGAGAGCAGAAGAGAAATGAGAAGAGATTGAAGAGTGTAGGAGAGGGGAAAGGAGAGAGAGAGAGGAGGGGGAGGAGAGAAAGGAGAAGGGATTGAAGAGTGTAGGAGAGGGGAAAGGAGAGAGAGAGAGGAGGGGGAGGAGAGAAAGGAGAAGGGATTGAAGAGTGTAGGAGAGGGGAAAGGAGAGAGAGAGAGGAGGGGGAGGAGAGAAAGGAGAAGGGATTGAAGAGTGTAGGAGAGGGGAAAGGAGAGAGAGAGAGGAGGGGGAGGAGAGAAAGGAGAAGGGATTGAAGAGTGTAGGAGAGGGGAAAAGAGAGAGAGAGAGAGAGAGAGAGAGAGAGAGAGAGGAGGGGAGGAGAGAAGGGAGAAGGGATTGAAGAGTGTAGGAGAGGGGAAAGGAGAGAGAGAGGAGGGGGAGGAGAGAAAGGAGAAGGGATTGAAGAGTGTAGGGGAGAGGATAAGGAGAGAGAGAGGAGAAGAGAAGAGAAAAGAGAAGGGGTTGAAGAGCGTAGGAGTGGAAAAAAAAGAGAGAGAAGAGGGGGAGGCGAGAAAGGAGAAGGGATTGAAGAGTGTAGGAGAGGGGAAAGGAAAGAGAGAGAGGAGCAGTGGCGGCTGGTGCTCAAAATTTTTGGGAGGGCGCAAAGGAAAAAAAAATTGCAGTCTCACTGTGCCCAAACGCAGCCACTGTTACATGCCATCAAATGCAGCCACTGTGCCATCAATTCGCACCACTGTGCCATGCCATTAAACGCAGTCACTGTGCCATGCCATCAAATGCAGTCACTGTGCCATCAATTCGCACCACTGTGCCATGCCATTAAACGCAGTCACTGTGCCATCCATTGTCACCACTGTGCCATGCCATTAAACGCAGTCACTGTGCCATCCATTGTCACCACTGTGCCATGCCATTAAACGCAGCCACTGTGCCATACATTGTCACCACTGTGCCATGCCATTAAACGCAGCCACTGTGCCATCCATTGTCACCACTGTGCCATCCATTGTCACCACTGTGCCATCCATTGTCACCACTGTGCCATCCATTGTCACCACTGTGCCATGCCATTAAACGCAGCCACTGTGCCATACATTGTCACCACTGTGCCATGCCATTAAACGCAGTCACTGTGCCATCCATTGTCACCACTGTGCCATGCCATTAAACGCAGCCACTGTGCCATCCATTGTCACCACTGTGCCATCCATTGTCACCACTGTGCCATGCCATTAAATGCAGCCACTGTGCCATCCATTGTCACCACTGTGCCATGCCATTAAACGCAGCCACTGTGCCCTTTAATGGTCGCCGCTGTGCCAATTGTCCCCACTGTGCCGTGTGCCCTGTAAATTGCGTTCTTCCTCCCCCCCCCCCCGCCCGGCACTTACCTTTACTGGAGTCAGGCATCCACGTCCCACGATGTCTTCTCCCGCCCTCGATGACTGACAGGCGTCTCAGCCAATCAGGTTACAGGTAGCCAGAACCGGCCAACCTGATTGGCTGAGGCGCCTGTCATCTTATTCAAGGGGCGTACAGTCTGTGCGCTCCGAGAATAAGATTCCGGGACCCGGGGGCTGTATTGGGAAAGCCTATCAGAGCCGTTGGCTTTGATAGACATTTCCCTACAGCCAACCAGCTGGCGTTATTCAGATGGCCGGACATTGAGCGCCGACCATCTGAATAACAGCGGCAGCGGCGAAAATAACATAGATTCGTGCAATGCATGAATCTATGTTATTTCACTCAGTGGCGGTGAGAGCCAGAGGGGGCGGCGCTCCAGCGCCCTCTATGGACGAACCGCCACTGGAGAGGAGGGGGAGGAGAGAAAGGAGAAGAGATTGAAGAGTGTAGGGGAGGGGAAAGGAGAGAGAGAGGAGGGGGAGGAGAGAAAGGAGAAGAGATTGAAGAGTGTAGGGGAGGTGAAAGGAGAGAGAGAGAGAGGAGAGAGGAGGGGAGGAGAGAAAGGAGAAGGGATTGAAGAGTGTAGGGGAGGGGAAATGAGAGAGAGAGAGAGAGGAGAGAGGAGGGAGGAGGGGAGGAGAGAAAGGAGAAGGGATTGAAGAGTGTAGGGGAGGGGAAATGAGAGAGAGAGAGAGAGGAGAGAGGAGGGGAGGAGAGAAAGGAGAAGGGATTGAAGAGTGTAGGGGAGGGGAAATGATAACGAGAGAGAGAGAGAGAGAGGAGGGGAGGAGAGAAAGGAGAAGGGATTGAAGAATGTAGGAGAGGGGAAAAGGAAAGAGAGAGGCGAAGAGAAAAGAGAATGTATTGAAGAGTGTAGGAGAAGAGAAAATGAGAGAGAGGAGAAGAGAAAGGAGAAGGGGTTGAATAGTGTAAGAGAGGGAAAAAAGGAGAGAGAGGAGAAGAGAAAAGAGTAGGGATTGAAGAGCGTAGCAGTGGAAAAAAATAGAGAGAGAGAGGAGAACAGAAAAAAAAAAGGAATTGAAGAGCGTAGGAGTGGAAAAAAGTAGAGAGAGAGGAGGGGGAGGAGAGTGTAGGAGAGGGGAAAAGGAGAGAGAGAGGTGAGAGGAGAAGCCTGGCGAACGGATTGAACAGTGTAGGAGAGGGGGAAAGAAGAGAGAGAGTAGAGAGAAGAAGAGAAAGGAAAAGGGGTTTAATAGTATAGGAGAGGAGAAAAGGAGAGAGAGGAGGAGAGAAAGGAGAAGAGGTTTAATAGAATAGGAGAGGAGAAAAGGAGAGAGAGGAGGAGAGAAAGGAGAAGAGGTTTAATAGAATAGGAGAGGAGAAAAGGAGAGAGAGGAGGAGAGAAAGGAGAAGAGGTTTAATAGAATAGGAGAGGAGAAAAGGAGAGAGAGGAGGAGAGAAAGGAGAAGAGAAAGGAGGAGGGGTTTAATAGAATAGGAGAGAGGAAAAGGAGAGAGAGGAGAGAAAGCAGAAGGGATTGAATAGTGTAGGTCGGGAAAGAAGAGAGAGAGGAGAACTGAAAGAAGAACGGATTTAAGATTGTAGGAGAGGGGAAAATGAGAGAGAGAGAGGAAGAGAAAGGAGAAGGGATTGAAGAGAGTAGGAGAGGGGAAATTGAGAGAGAGAGAGACAAAGGGGCAGGAGAAAGGAGAAGGGAAAGGAGTCTGACAGAGGGGGGGGGGGGGAGAGCAGATAGAGTGAAGAAGAGAAAGGAGTATGTAATCTAGGAAGAGAGAATAGAAAGAGCAGAGAGGAGAAAATAAAGAAAAAAGGAAAGGAGAGTGTGGGAGAGAGAGAGGGAAAGAGAGAGACAGACAGAATGTGGGACAGTGAGAGAGAAGAAGGGAAAGGAGTGTATGATTATTACAGAAAGGTGGAAGAAGAGAAAAAGAGAGGGGAGGGGGAGTGAGAAAGATATAGAAACAAAAAAGATTGTGAGAGAGGGAGAAAAAGGGAGAGGGGGGATGGGAGAGAGAGAGAGACGACTGGAAAAGAGGGAGAGGAGTGTGAATGTGAAAAAGGAGGAAAGGTGAGCAAGGAGGCAAAGGCGAGAGGGAGAAAAATAGAGAGAAAAAAAAGAAAAGAAGTGTGTGAGAGAGAGAGAGAGGAAAGGAGGGGGGAGAGAAAAGAAGAGAAAAGAATAGAGCAGTGTTAGGACAATGAGAGGAATAAAGAGGGGGGGGGGGAGAGACAAGATTGTGAGGGGGTAAAGGAAAGGAGAGGAATATAAAGGAGTGTGTGATCAAGGAAGAAAGGAGAGGGAAAAAAAGAGAAACAAGGGGGAAGGAAAGAGAGAAAGAAGGAGCAGAGGGTGGAAGAATAGAAGAACAGATAGGAGAGTGTGAGAGGGAAGGAAGAAAAAAGAGAAAGAGGCAGAAAGAGAAAGTGTGAGAGAGAGAAGAAGGTAAATAAGTGTGTGATCATTGGAGAAAGGTTGGAGAGAAAAGAGAGGTGGGGGGGGGGGGGGGGTGCTGATAAGATAGAGAGGAGAAAAAACAGGAGTTTGTGAGAAAGGGGGGGAGAGAGAAGGAGGGAGAGAGAGAGAGAGAGGACAGACGGAGAGAGAGAGGAAGAAGGGAGAGAGAGGAATGAGGGAGATAGAGAGAGAATGAGAGAGAGAGGAAGAAGAGAGAGAGGAAGGGGAAGGAGGGAGAGAGGAAGGAGGGAGAGAGAGAGGAAGGAGGGAGAGAGAGGAAGAAGGGAGAGAGAGGAAGGAGAGGGAGAGAGGAAGAAGGGAGAGAGGAAGGAGGGAGAGAGGAAGAAGGGGGAGAGGAAGGAGGGAGAGAGAGGAAGGAGGGAGAGAGAGAGAGAATGAGAGAGAGAGGAAGAAGAGAGAGAGGAAGGGGAAGGAGGGAGAGAGAGAGGAAGGAGGGAGAGAGAGGAAGGAGGGAGAGAGGAAGAAGGGAGAGAGGAAGGAGGGAGAGAGAAGGAGGAAGAAGAGAGAGAGAGGAAGAAGAAAGAGAGAGGGAGGGGAAGGAGGGAGAGACAGAGGACGGAGGGAGAGAGAGGAAGGAGGGAGAGAGGAAGGAGAGAGAGAGAGGAAGGAGGGAGAGAGAGAGGAAGGAGGGAGAGAGAGAGAGGACAGAGGGAGAGAGAGAGAGAGAGAGAGGGAGGGGAAGGAGGGAGAGAGAGAGGAAGGAGGGAGAGAGAGGAAGGAGGGAGAGAGAGGGGAAGGAGAGAGAGAGAGGAAGGAGGGAGGGAGAGAGAGAGGACGGAGAGGGAGAGAGAGAGGAAGAAGGGAGAGAGAGAGGAAGGAGGGAGAGAGGAAGAAGGGAGAGAGAGAGGAAGAAGAGAGAGAGGAAGGAGGGAGAGAGAAGGAGGGAGAGAGGAAGAAGAGAAAGAGGAAGGGGAAGGAGGGAGAGAGAGGAAGGAGGGAGAGAGAGAGAGAATGAGAGAGAGAGGAAGGGGAAGGAAGAGAGAGAGAGGAAGGAGGGAGAGAGAGAGGAAGAAGGGAGAGAGAGGAAGGGGAAGGAGGGAGAAAGAGAGAGGAAGGAGAGAGAGAGGAATAAGAGAGCGAGAGAGGAAGAAGAGAGAGAGAGGAAGTGGAAGAAGGGAGAGAGAGGAAGGAGGGAGAGAGGAAGGAGGGAGAGAGAAGGAGGAAGAAGAGAGAGAGAGAGGAAGGGGAAGGAGGGGGAGAGAGGAATAAGAGAGAGACAGAGGAAGGAAGAAGAGAGAGAGAGAGGAAGAAGAGAGAGAGAGAGGAAGGAAGAAGAGAGAGAGAGAGAGAGAGAGAGAGGAAGAAGAGAGAGAGAGAGGAAGAAGAGAGAGAGAGAGGAAGGAAGAAGAGAGAGAGAGAGGAAGAAGAGAGAGAGAGAGGAAGAAGAGAGAGAGAGAGGAAGGAAGAAGAGAGAGAGGATGGAGGGAGAGAGAGAAGAAGGAGGGAGCGAGAGAGGAAGAAGAGAAAGAGAGGAAGGGGAAGGAGGGAGAGAGAGTATAAAGAAAAAGCGAGAGAGGAGTGTGAGAATGAGAGCGAGGAAGGAGGAAAGGGGGGGGAGGAGGAAGAAGGAGACAGAGAGAGGAAAAGAAGGAAAATAAATGAGTGTGTGAATATGGGGAAGAGAGAGTTTAAAAGAAAAGAAAGAGGACAGAAGAATGTAAGAGAGGGAAAAGGGGAAAGGGGAGGAGAGAGAGAAGGTAGTGTGTGATTAAGGAGAAAAAAAGAGGAAAGAGAAAGAACAAGAGAAATAAGAGTGTAAAAGAGACATAAAGGAGTGAGAGGAGGAGAGAAGAAGGGAAACAAGTGTAAGATCACTGAAGAAAGGAGAGAAGGAAAGAAGAACAGAGAGAGGGGAGATAGGAAAGGATAGAGAGAATGATGAGAGCGAGAATGGAGGGAAGGGGAAGGGGGGAAGGGATACAGGAAAAAGTGAGAAAGGAGACAGTGTAGAACAGAGAGAGAGAGAAGAAAGGAAAAGAATGTGTAAAAAGAGGAAAGGAGAGGAGGAGAAAGATAAATAAACAGCAGAGGGGTAGCAGAGAGTAGAAGAGAAAGGAGAAGGAATAAAAGAGTGAGGGGGGAAGGAGATGAGAGAGGGGGACAGAGTGTGCTATTGAGGGAGAAAGGGGTGAAAGAGAGAAAAAAGAGTAGGAAGGGGGAGCAGAAGAAGGGAAAGGAGAGTTTGGGAAATGGGGAAATAAAGAGAGGAAGAGGGAGAGAGAAGAAGAGTGTGCGATCATTCTATAAAGGAGGGAGTGAGAAAAAATGAAAAGTGTGTGTGGGGGAGGGGACAACAAGAAGAGGAGTATGAGAGTGAAAAAGGAGCAAGGGAGGAGAAAAAGAAAAGAGAGAGAGAAAGGAGACTGAGAGGGCAAAATAAAGAAAAAGAAAGGAGTGTATGAAGGAAGGGAAGTACAAAGTAGAGTAGAAATAGCGAGGAATGAAGAGAGAGAGAGAGAGAGAGAGAGAGAGAGAGAGAGGGAGAAGAGAGAGAGAGAGAGAGAGAGAGAGAGAGAGAGAGAGAGGAAGAAGAGAGAGAGAGAGAGAGGAAGAAGAGAGAGAGAGAGAGAGAGAGAGGGGAAGAAGAGAGAGAGAGAGAGAGGAAGAAGAGAGAGAGAGAGAGAGGAAGAAGAGAGAGAGAGAGGAAGAAGAGAGAGAGAGAGAGAGAGAGGGGAAGAAGAGAGAGAGAGAGAGAGAGAGAGAGAGAGAGAGAGAGAGAGAGAGAAGAGAGAGAGGGGAAGAAGAGAGAGAGAGAGAGAGAGAGAGAGAGGGGAAGAAGAGAGAGAGAGAGAGAGAGGGGAAGAAGAGAGAGAGAGAGAGGGGAAGAAGAGAGAGAGAGAGAGAAGAGAGAGAGGGGAAGAAGAGAGAGAGAGAGAGAGAGAGAGAGAGAGAGAGAGATGAAGAAGAGAGAGAGAGAGAGAGAGAGAGAGAGAGAGATGAAGAAGAGAGAGAGAGAGATGAAGAAGAGAGAGAGAGAGAGAGATGAAGAAGAGAGAGAGAGAGAGAGAGAGAGAGAGGGGAAGAAGAGAGAGAGAGAGAGAGAGAGAAGTGATTGAGGGAAATGGGAGGAAGGAGAGAACAAGAGAGGGGAGAAGAGATGAGACTATGGGGGGGGGGTAGTAAAAGTGATGCACACAGAATCTGGTGCCGCTGTGCATGGTAACCAATCAGCTTCTAACTTCAGCTTGTTGAATTTTGCTTTGACACTAAAACCTGGAAGCTGATTGGCTCCTATGTACAGCAATGTGCGCCAATTTTAGCAAATCTTCCCCACTGGGTATGAGAGAGAGAAAGAGATATAGAGAGGGAGATATAATAACAAAGAAGGAGATAGAAGAGGGGGTGGGAAAGGAGCAGATAACGATACCAATAGGAGATTTTGCAGGGAGGAGGGAGATGAGAAGCAGGGAGAAGAGAGGCAGGGAGGAGAGAGAGGAGTGGCAGGGAGAAGGGAGAAGAGAGGCAGGGGGAGGGAGAGGAGAGGCAGGGAGAAGAAAGGCAGGGAGGAGGGAGAGGAGGGGAAGGTAGAAGAGAGGCAGGGAGGAGGGAGAAGAGAGGCAGGGAGAAGAGAGACAGGGAGGAGGGAGAGGGGAGGCAGGGAGAAGGAAGAGGAGTGGCAGGGAGGAGGGAGAGGGGAGGCAGGGAGGAGGGAGAGGAAAGGCAGGGGGGAGGGAGAGGAGATTGTGATACAGACAATGGGAAGGGAGAAGGGAGAGGAGTGGCAGGGAGAAGGGAGAGGAGTGGCAGGGAGAAGGGAAAGGAGTGGCAGGGAGAAGGGATAGGAGTGGCAGGGAGAGGGGAGAGGAAAGGCAGGGAGGAGGGAGAGGAGATTGTGATACAGACAAGGGGAAGGGAGAGGAGTGGCAGGGATGAGGGAGAGGAGAGGCAGGGAGGAGGGAGAGGAAAGGCAGGGAGAAGGGAGAAGAGAGGCAGGGAGGAGGGAGAGGAGAGGCAGGTAGAAGAGAGGCAGGGAGGAGGGAGAAGAGAGGCAGGGAGAAGAGAGGCAGGGAGGAGGGAGAGGGGAGGCAGGGAGGAGGGAGGGAGAGGAAAGGCAGGGAGGAGGGAGAGGACATTGTGATACAGACAAGGGGAAGGGAGAGGAGAGGCAGGGAGAAGGGAGAGGAGAGGCAGGGAGAAGGGAGAGGAGAGGCAGGGAGGAGGGAGAGGAGATTGTGATACAGACAAGGGGAAGGGAGAGGAGTGGCAGGGAGGAGGGAGAGGAGAGGCAGGGAGGAGGGAGAGGAAAGGCAGGGAGAGGAGAGGCAGGGAGAAGGGAGAAGAGAGGGAGAGGAGAGGCAGTGAGATGAGCAGTGTAATCTTAAGAGCATTATAGGCCCCCGGGCAATACAGTGCACTGGGGCCCTGTTTACACAATCACGCACGAGAATTTACTGACAAAAATCATAAAATTTACTGGCAGAACCATTTTTTACTGCCACTGCAAAAAAGTACCTAAAATTACAGTTTTCAGTGCCGAACAATGCAAATGTCAGTATTTAAACTATAAACATATAGCTAGTGCTATTAGCAATGTGTTTAAGTTAAACAAAAGTAATACAAAAAATGTCTTCATTAACCCAGCCAGCACAGAGTTTCCTCTTACATCAGAGTCTGCAGGATTCCCCCTTACAGTGAAAGGGAACTCTTATGTAAAGGGGAACGCTGCAGATCATGATCTAAGGGGGGGGAACTCTGATGTGGAGGGGGGCTCTGGTGACCAGAGACCACCTTATATCAGAGTCCACTGCTTTCTCTTTCCCAGTTACATCAGGGTCCGCAGCCTGAGTTCCCCCTTGCATTGTAAGGGGGAATCCTGCAGACTCTGATGTAAAGGGGAACTCTGGTGTGGGGGGCACTCTGGTGACCAGAGACCACCTTCCATAGAGTAAATACACTAAGGTAAGGGGGGTCACTAATATAGGAGGGGGAACCTTTATATCAGTGCCCCCTTACATTTTTGCATTCACTCCCCCCTTACATCAGCAACCCCCGGATGACCGGATCATCTCTGTGATTTCCACAAACTGGGCATGGGCAGTTCTCCACAATTTTTTACTGGGGTTGCTGGGCAGCCGGTGGGGCCCCCCAGGCAAGCGGGGCCCCCGGGCAACTGCCCAGCGTGCCCAATGGAAAAGATGGCCCTGGAGATGAGAGTCAGGGAGGAGGGAGAGGAGTGGCAGGGAGAAGGGAGAGGAGTGGCAGGGAGGAGGGAGAGGAGAGGCGAGGAGGAGGGAGAGGAGTGGCAGGGAGAGGAGAGGCAGGGAGAGGAGAGGCAGGGAGGAGGGAGAGGAGTGGCAGGGAGGAGGGAGAGGAGAGGCGAGGAGGAGGGAGAGGAGTGGCAGGGAGAGGAGAGGCAGGGAGAGGAGAGGCAGGGAGGAGGGAGAGGAGTGGCAGGGAGGAGGGAGAGGAGAGGCAGGGAGAGGAGAGGCGAGGAGGAGGGAGAGGAGTGGCAGGGAGAGGAGAGGCAGGGAGGAGGGAGAGGAAAGGCAGGGAGGAGGGAGAGGGAGAGAAGAGGCAGGGAGGAGGGAGAGGAGTGGCAGGGAGGAGGGAGAGGAGAGGCAGGGAGAGGAGAGGCAGGGAGGAGGGAGAGGAGTGGCAGGGAGAGGAGAGGCAGGGAGAGGAGAGGCAGGGAGGAGGGAGAGGAAAGGCAGGGAGGAGGGAGAGGAGAGGTAGGGAGGAGGGAGAGGAGAGGCAGGGAGAGGAGAGGCAGGGAGGAGGGAGAGGAGTGGCAGGGAGAGGAGAGGCAGGGAGAGGAGAGGCAGGGAGGAGGGAGAGGAAAGGCAGGGAGGAGGGAGAGGGAGAGAAGAGGCAGGGAGGAGGGAGAGGAGAGGCAGGGAGGAGGGAGAGGAGATTGTGATACAGACAAGGGGAAGGGAGAGGAGAAGATAGAGAAGAGACAGTGCGAGTGGAGAGGAGAGGCAGGGAGGAGGGAGAGGGGAGGAGGGAGAAGGGAGAGGGGTGGCAGGGAGAAGGAAGAGGAGAGTCAGGGAGGAGATTGTGAGAAGGGAGAGGAGAGACAGTGAGAGTGGAGAGGAGAGGAGAGGCAGGGAGGAGGGAGAAGGGAGAGGAGAGTCAGGGAGGAGATTGTGAGAAGGGAGAGGAGAGACAGTGAGAGTGGAGAGGAGAATACAGACAGTGATTGGGGAGAATGTAATAGACATTGGGGGGAGGGGGCGTCACTCTTCTGGTACTATGCCCCTCCCATCCGCCCCCCGCAGGGTCCCCAGAACCTCCTCCATCCATCTCTCTACCTGAGCGGCTCCGCCCACCGCCCCTCCCACATTCTCCGCTGGAGCATTTGGCACCGAAGCTGGACGGAGCTCTAATCTCATTCCAGATGTGTCCCCGCCCCACGCCCCTCCTTCCCAGCCCTGTGATTGGCGGGTGGGCTCGCGGTGGGCGGGGGGCCGTCTGCAGAAGTTGGACTCGGGGAATCCAGCTGTGGCCAAGTGAGATCTCCGGCGTCTTCCCCCCGGCTCGCTCGCCGCATCTCGCCTCTGCCTTCTCCGCCCTCCTCCGAACAACTTCCATCCCGGTGTGGCGGCGGGAGAGCGGCACCACCGGCACTTTTATCCCGGAGCTCGCTTTAAGAATTCCCTATAAAAGGTGGGGAGGGGGGAGGAGGAGGAGGAGGGGCAAGCATCACCTGGCACCGATCACTGGCAACATCTGGAGAGGAGAAGAAGGAGCCCAGAGGGCGGACGTTTGGCATGAAGATCTGCTGGAGCCATCAGGAGGCAAGGAGAGAAGGATAGAGAGAGGAGAGGAGCGGTCCAGGGATGGGGGATGGTGAATTGGTGATGATGGAAGAGAAGACATCCAGGTGAGAGGTAGGAAGCTCCATCACCAGCCCAGAGGTGGAAGGGTGAGGCCACCTTCCATGGTCCAGGTCCTGGAGAGCTCAGGTGAGGGTCACCCAACCATGGCAACCTTAGACTAGAAGACAACCTTCCCCTCCTCCACAGGCTGAGGCTATGAAACCTCTGGACAGGTGAGACAGAAGCCCCCCCCAACTTTGCCCACCTATGTTGGAGCCCCTCCAAGACCCAACTTACCTTCTGGATGCACCTTCAGGCTGGGGGCGGAAGAGGCTGGACCCTTTGGATGAAGCATCGCCCCCAACAGTAAAAGAAGAGGAGCCCCCCTACCCTTGCTGACTTTGGGGACCGAGGTCAGGAGCAGCAGCATGGCCGGAGAAGTCAAAGCCCAGGAGCAGGATCCTTCCAAAGACAGCAAGGCGACGGAGGCGGAGGTGGACGGGCTGCCCTATCCCACCATTGCTCCAGTGGTATTCTTCTACCTGAACCAAGAGAGCAGACCCAGGAGCTGGTGCCTGAGGATAGTGTGTAATCCATATCCTTTCAATGAGCCCAGGTAAGGGGAGGGGGGGGGGGTTGGGTGTAAGGTCCACTGTTGGGTGCAAGGTCCACCGTTGGGTGCTAGGTCCACCGTTGGGTGCAAGGTCCACCGCTGGGTGCTAGGTCCGCCGTTGGGTGCTAGGTCCACCGTTGGGTGCAAGGTCCACCGTTGGGTGCAAGGTCCACCGTTGGGTGCAAGGTCCACCGCTGGGTGCTAGGTCCACCGTTGGGTGCAAGGTCCGCCGTTGGGTGCAAGGTCCACCGTTGGGTGCAAGGTCCACCGTTGGGTGCTAGGTCCACCGTTTGGTGCAAGGTCCACCATTGGGTGCAAGGTCCGCCGTTGGGTGCAAGGTCCGCCGTTGGGTGCAAGGTCCGCCGTTGGGTGCTAGGTACACCGTTGGGTGCAAGGTCTACCGTTGGGTGCAAGGTCCACCGTTGGGTGCAAGGTCCACCGCTGGGTGCTAGGTCCACCGTTGGGTGCTAGGTCCGCCGTTGGGTGCAAGGTCCACCGTTGGGTGCAAGGTCCACCGTTGGGTGCTAGGTCCACCGTTTGGTGCAAGGTCCACCATTGGGTGCAAGGTCCGCCGTTGGGTGCAAGGTCCGCCGTTGGGTGCTAGGTACACCGTTGGGTGTAAGGTCCACCGTTGGGTGCTAGGTCCACCGTTGGGTGCAAGGTCCACCGTTGGGTGCAAGGTCCGCCGGTGATGGCAGGTGTCTCTATTTTGGCTACATCTAGTGCAGGGGTCTCCATACTTTTCAAGCGAAGGGCCAGTTTACTGTCTTTGAGACTTCAGGGGGGCCAGATTCTGACCAACGGGGGTAGAAAATGCCCCAGGGCCGAGCATCAGTGAGAATAAACATGGCCCCAGTGTTGGTGGGCAGTAGGAGGAGGAATAGTGCTCCATTAGTGGAAGAAATAGAGCCCCATTGTTGGTGTTGTTGGGAGGAATAGCGCCTCATATCATTGGGAGCAATACTGCCCCAAGGGCCGGATAAAGGCTAGTAAAGGGCCACATCCGGCCCTCGGGCCGCAGTTTGGAGACCCCTGATCTAGTGTATTGGATTATTACGGCTATATGTATATATATCTCTTTATATAATCTTGCATTGCATTACTGCTTTGTGATTCAGCCTGTAACAATGCTCCTGCACTGTCTATGGCCTCGAAGCAATGTATTGAGGTAGATAGGCAGGGTTGCCAACTGTCAGTAAATTCGCAGGCAACTTGTGATTTTTATATCTGTCAGTCAATGACCATTACTCGTAGTCTGTACGTCCGTATGGACGTTCCCAGGCAGATGTAAAAATCACGGATTTTACAAACTCTGTGAATTTACTGACAGTTGGCAACCTTAAGCATGGGTCACATAATCACTGCACTTTTTTTTTTTGCTACCTTAAACCAAGCTCGATGCATTTTTTAGATAAAGAAAACGTAGGACTTGACTTGTAAAAATCACAGATTTTACAAACTCTGTGAATTTACTGACAGTTGGCAACACTCAATGCTGGACCAAAAAAATAAAATAAAAAAGACGATGTGGTAACCCGTAACAACAAGTCAAGTCCTACGTTTTCTTTATCTAAAAAACGCATTGGGCTTGGCAAATAAGGCAGCAAAAAAAAGTGCAGTGATTATGTGACCCATGCAACTGTCAGTAAATTCACTAACAGTTTGTAAAATCCATGTTTTACAAACTGTTAGTGAATTTACTGACAGTTGGCAACCTTAAGCACGGGTCACATAATCGCTGCACTTTTTTTTTTGCTGCCTTAAACCAAGCTCGATGCATTTTTTTAGATAAAGAAAACGTAGGACTTGACTTGTAAAAATCACGGATTTTACAAACTCTGTGAATTTACTGACAGTTGGCAACACTCAATGGTGGACCAAAAAAAAAAGATGATGTGGTAACCCGTAATGTGGAAACCCATAACAACAAGTCAAGTCCTACGTTTTCTTTATCTACAAAACGCGTCAGGCTTGGCAAATAAGGCAGGAAACAAAAGTGCGGCGATTATGTGACCCGTGGTTAAGGTTGCCAACTGTCAGTAAATTCACTAATGCCGCGTACACACGATCATGGCTTTTGCCCGGCCAAGTCACATATATTCTATTAACCAGATTCAGAAAGACTGGCTTAATTTTGAGGCAGCGTAGCGTATCGCATATACGCTATGCCGCCGTAAGTCAGAGAGGCAAGTGCTGTATTCACAAAGCACTTGCCTCCTAAGTTACGGCGGCGTAGCGTAAATGGGCCGGCCTAAGCGCGCCTAATTCAAATGATGAACAGGGGGGCGTGTTTTATGTTAATGACTAGTGACCCGACGTGATTGACGTTTTTAACGCACGCGCCGTTCGTGGACATATCCCAGTGTGCATTGCTCCAAAGTACGCTGCAAGGACGTATTGGTTTCGACGTGAACGTAAATTACGTCCAGCCCCATTCACGGACGACTTACGCAAACAACGTAAAAATTTCAAAATTTGACGTGGGAACGTCCATACTTAACAATGGCTAGGCCAGCTTTTTGTTTGACTAACTTTACGCCGGAAAAAGCCGTACGTAAACGACGTAAAAAAATGCGCCGGGCGCACGTACGTTTCTGAATCGGCGTATCTAGCTCATTTGCATATTCTACGCCGAAATTAACGGAAGCGCCACCTAGCGGCCAGTGTAAATATGCACCCTAAGATACGTCGGCGTAGGAGACTTACGCCGCTCGTATCTTAGCCTAATTTAAGCGTATCTGGTTTCCAGAATACGCTTAAATTTACGACGGCATAGATTCAGAGTTACGACGCCGTATCTACTGATACGCCGATGTAACTCTTTGTGAATCTGCCTATATATCTAAACTCTGATGGAATTCATCGGAATTTCCGATGAAAAAACTCTGAATTTACTGACAGTTGGCAACCCTCAACACTGGACCAAAAGAAAAAGTCAATGTGGTAACCCGTAATGTGGAAACCCATAACAACAGGTTTCTGTGAATTTACTGACAGTTGGCAACCCTCAACACTGGACCAAAAAAAAAGACGATGTGGTAACCCGCAATGTAGAAAACCCATAACAACAAGTCAAGTCCTACGTTTTCTTTATCTAAAAAACGCATCAGGCTTGGTTTAAGGCAGCAAAAAAAAAAAACGTGCAGCGATTATGTGACCCGTGGTTAAGGTTGCCAACTGTCAGTAAATTCACTAACAGTTTGTAAAATGCATGGGGCCAGATTCAGAGAAGAAGTACGCCAGAGTATCTGCTGATACTCCGGCGTACTTTCAAATTTGCCGCGTCGTATCTTTATTTGTAATTCACAAAAAAGATACGACGGCATTTGGCTAAGATCCGACAGGCGTACGCCTTCGGATCTTAGGATGCAATACTTCGGCGGCCGCTGGGTGGAGATCGCGTCGTTTTCCGCGTCGGGTATGCTAATTAGCTGTTTACGGCGATCCACGAAGGTACGCGCGTTCGTCGCATTCTCTTACGTCGTCGCTAGTCGGCTTTTCGCGTCGCAAAGTTACGGCTGCTATTTGGGTGGTGTAACAATAGACAGCCCATGTTAAAGTATGGCCGTCGTTCCCGCGTCGAATTTCACATTTTTATTTTTTTGCGTAAGTCGTCCGGGAATACGAAAGTACGTTACGCACGTCGCCGTTCAAAACATTACGCCGGGGCGACGTCATTTCGCGCAAAGCACGGCGGGAAATTTCAAAACGGAGCATGCGCAGTACGTTCGGCGCGGGAACGCGCCTAATTTAAATGGTCCCCGCATCATTTGAATTAGGCGGGCTTGCGCCGGACGGCTTTACGCTACGCCGCCGCAAGTTTACACGCAAGTGCTTTGTGAATCAAGCACTTACGATGAAAACTTGCGGCGGAGTAACGTAAAGGACATACGTTACGCCGCCGTAATTTTTTGTGAATCTGGCCCATGATTTTTACATCCCTCCGTGAATGTCCCTTATAGACATGCAGTCCGGACGTTCACGAAAAGATGTAAAAATGAAGGATTTCTCCAATTGTCCGCAATTTACTGACAGTTGTGGGCCAAGCTGGCCAATCAGAATTCATCTTTGATATTCTGACTTTATAAAAAAAAAAAGAAATCTGCTCGGCTGTTATAGGTGACTGTGGTTTGCCTATCACTATTGCATTGCCTGCATGGTTCCTATGCTCCAGTTTCTAATAGTCAGCTTCCTTCAGCTTATTGTGACCTCCGGTTGGGGAAGGGAAAAAAAAAAATGATTGGTCAGCAAGTAGCTTCTGTTTAAGGTTTCTTGTGAACGGCGACTGTATTTTCAGGTTGCGTCAAGCAGCACTTATGAGGTAACACCTTTGTTAAAAAAAAAAACCTTTTACTGATGATATGGGATCCTTCCGATCTCCTGAGAAA
Source organism: Rana temporaria (assembly GCF_905171775.1). Lineage (NCBI taxonomy): Eukaryota > Metazoa > Chordata > Amphibia > Anura > Ranidae > Rana > Rana temporaria. Next base: position 131,534,846 of record NC_053500.1, on the reverse strand, counting down.
AGAACCAAATTGAACGGTTGGCAGAAGACAATGCCATGCAAAAGGAAGTTTGTCAAGGTTCCCGTACGTTGTGCTTGTAAGGATGGGCAAAGTTTTGGTGAAGGTCACAGCAACATTGCACAATGTTCATGGGATTTAGAGGATGTGATTAGATTCTAGGCTAGATAATAAGATAGATAGATAGATAGATAGATAGATAGATAGATAGATAGATAGATAGACAGATAGATTCTAGGCTAGATCATAGATAGATAGACAGATAGATAGATAGATAGATAGATAGATAGATAGATAGATAGATAGATAGATAGATTCTAGGCTAGATCATAGATAGATAGGGCCAGATTCACGTATCTGGCCGTATCTTTGTGCGGGCGTAGCGTATCCTATTTACGCTACGCCTCCGCAACTTGGACAGGCAAGTGCAGTATTCACAAAGCACTTGCTCTGTAAGTTGCGGCGGCGTAGCGTAAATTGGCCAGCGTAAGCCCGCCTAATTCAAAATAGGCTGGTAGGGGGCGTGTTGTATGTAAATGAATCGTGACCCCACGTAAATGACGCGCCTAACGAACGGCGCATGCGCGCGCATGCTCAGTATCACGTCGAATTTACGCCCTAAGATACGCCGGCTCAATGCCTGTGACGTGAACGTAACCTACGCACAGCCCCATTCACGTACGACTTACGTAAACAACGTAAAACGATACGCTTGCCGACGTCCATACTTTGCATTGGCTGCGCCTCATATAGCAGGGGTAACTTTACGCCGGACGTAAGCCTAACGTAAACGGCGTAGGGGGCGCAAGTACGTTCGTGAATCGGCGTATCTTCCTAATTTACATATTCGACGCGTAAATCTACGGAAGCGCCCCTTGCGGCCAGCGTAAATATACACCCAAGATATCTTGGCCAAATCTATGCGTAACTGATTCTAAAAATCAGGCGCATAGATACGATGGCTCACATTCGGACTTACGGCGGCGTACGTGGAGATACGCCGTCGTAAGTCCACTGTGAATCTGGCCCATAGATTTTAGGCTAGATCATAGATAGATAGATAGATAGATAGATAGATAGATAGATAGATAGATAGATAGATAGATAGATTCTAGGCTAGATCATAGATAGATAAATAGATTCTAGGCTAGATCATAGATAAAAAAATAGATTCTAGGCTAGATCATATATAGATAGATTCTAGGCTAGATCATAGATAGATGGATAGATTCTAGGCTAGATCATAGATAGATAGATAGATAGATAGATAGATAGATAGATAGATAGAAAGATAGATCATAGATTGATAGATAGATAGATAGAAAGATAGATAGATAGATAGATAGATAGATAGATAGATAGATAGATAGATAGATAGACACAGCCTAAGACTTGTAAGTGATGCAGCAGTATTAAACATCCCTTACGATTCTGAACATCCCCCGTAATTTTGTATTTTTCGACATTTGGAAAAATCGTTGCAATAAATGCTCTGTAGTTTCCTCCACGGAAGACTCAATATGTCTTCTACCACACATATAATGCGATAGAATAATGGCCAAGTCTGGGGTGAAAGGTCGTAATGGGTACCAAGTAGAATGGACATATCTCTAAAAGCCAACTGTTCTTGGTGCAGGGTCCGCTCATGAATGCCCACCCATAGATAGGTTGATACTTTTGGGCTTACATGAAGGGTCATGAAGCATCCCAAGCAGAATGGAAGGATCTATAAAAGTCGGTTGTCGGTTGCAAGATCTGCCCGTAGATGCCAAATTCATGGGTCATTTGTTACTCATGGGCTTACATTACATGTTTACGATGGGTCCTAATTGACAGATCTCTGAAAGCCAACTGTCCTTGGTGTAAGATCTGCCCATTCATAGGTAGTTTGGCACTCTCTGGCTCACGTGAGAGGTCAAGAAGCATCCCAAGTAGAATGCAAAGATCTCTGAAAGCCAGCAAGATCTGCCCATGGATGCCTATTCATGGGTCATTTCATACTCCTGGGCTTACATAAAAGGTTGCGAAGGGTCATGACCAAGTAGAACGGACAGATCTCTGAAAGCCAACTGTTCTAGGTGCAAGATTATCTGATATCTATTCATGGGTAGATTGACAATCTTGGGCTTACATGAAAGGTTAAGATGGGCCCCAAGTAGAATTGATAGACCTTTGAAAGTCAACTTTTCATGGTGCAAGATCTGCCCATGGGTAGATTGACACTCTTGGGCTTCCATAAAGGGTCACGAAGCATCCCAAGCAGAATGGAAAGATCTCTGAAAGCTCGCTGTTCTTGATGCAAGATCTGCCCTTGAATGTCTCTTTATGGGTCATCTGATACTCTTGGGCTTACATGAAAGGTCGCGACGGGTCATGACCAAGTAGAATGGACAGATCTCTGAAAGCCAACTGTTCTAGGTGCAAGATCTTCTCATGCCTATTCATAGGTAGATTGACACCCTTGGGCTTTGGTGAAAGGTTAAGAAGGGGTCCAAGCAGGGCTTTTTTTCAGGGTGAACTTGGTGGAACTCAGTTCCACCACCTCTGGTTCAGACCCTTGGGGGGGGGGGGGGCTGCTCACCACAATTACTTGTAAACACAGAAGTTGCGTGAGCACGAGCGAAGCCGAGCCTGGCCGAATGTAGCCCAGTGTACTGCACTCGGTATATGTCGGCCCAGGCATTCAAACTGAGCGCGGGAAGCGGGTATCGGCGTATATCACGCACCCACGATTTTCCCCTTATTTTAAGGGGAAAAAAGTGCGCGGTATACGCCGATAAATACGGTACCTCATCCTTCCATTTTGCTTTTGAATGTCCTTATTTCTTCTGAGAAATCCTCACTTCCTGTTCTTCTGTCTGTAACTCCACACAGTAATGCGAGGCTTTCTCCCTGGTGTGGACTGTCGTGCTCGCCCCCTCCCTTGGACTACAGGGGAGTCAGGACGCTCTATACGTTGCAGATAGAGACAAGAGCTGTGTTGTGTGTTAGTGGGCACCCTGACTCTCCTGTAGTGTAAGGAAGGGGGCGAGCACGACACTCCACACCAGGAAGAAAGCCTCGCATTACTGTGTGGAGTTACAGACAGAAGAACAGGAAGTGAGGATTTCTCAGAAGAAATAAGGACATTCAAAAGCAAAATGGAAGGATGAGGTAAGTGAAGGAGGACTGCACTAAGGTAAAGGAAGCTATTTAGGGAAATAAATTGTACCTTTACAGCCCCTTTTAAACCTAATTCCTCCAAGGATGACTGGACATTTTCTGCATGTGTTCATTTTTTTTTGTTTGCTATTGCTCCATTCAGTGCTGATCCTGACCTCCCTGGGGCCCTAAGCAAAAAAATTACATGTCACATTAAAGTTGAGAAGCGGGGGGGGGGGGGGGTGTTCTGCTGTCGGTAATGACATCTTACATTAAAGTGAGAAGCAGGGGGTGCAAACTTCTTACCTCTTCTCCCATGCAGCCAGCAGCGAGTTGAGAAGCAGGGTGAGGGGCCGAAAATGACTTCTCACCAGGCGGGGGCCTCTAGTAATTTTGGGGGCCCTTCGCAGCTTTGAGGGGCCCTAAGCGGCTTGCATAGTGAGCCTATAGGGCAGATCGGCCCTGGCCCCATTTCTACTTCTCACCCCATTGTGATAAACCCATCTTTTATATTGTGTCTTATTTGTCTCAACCTGTGTCTCTCTGTGAGTTGCTATACCGCCCAGCGAGTCTTTTTTGTATATTTACATACTGCATCTCTCAGCTCAGCAGGATCAGGGATTTTCTATAATCTGGAGTTAGCGTTTTGTTAAATTAAAAGCAGATGCTACTCGAGGAAGAGAGGAAGGATTTTCCTGTACGCAGAAGGGGCTTTTTATGGGACAGGTACAGAATTTGAGACCCCCAAAGGCCCTGTAAAGTTTCCCGTGCCTCTTCTACAACACCAACCCGAAGCTTTATTAGCCTTTTAGGTTCGTTTATCCGCTCTCTGCTTTTTTCTTTTTCCTTCCTTGTTATGTCGCTTTTTTTTTCCTCCTTCTTGGAAGATCCCTTTGAATATTTGGGGTCTTCTGCGGCCCACTCACAGGGATTTCTCCCGGAGCTGAAGTCAAAACATGAAATTCCAGAAAGATTATGACGTCAACGAAATGGAAACAATATGTACGGCTCAGATGGCGATATAGAGAACTGGTCTACGGGAGAAAAGCAAAAAAAAAAAAGGATTGAATGTAGATTGGAAGGGAGCCGTCTTTGGGTACTTTGTAGACCAGGTCCAGTGTTCTAACGCCGCCCTACGAGTCGCCACGAAACATTCCAAAGCCTCGAACTTTGGCACAAGGTAAAACAAGTTCATAAAAATTTTGACTCGGGGAAAGAACATTATGAATTCGTCTTTATTATTTACTCATGCTTGGGTAAATCTGATACTCGCTTCTTTCTTTCCCTAGACAATATCAGATTTTACATTTGCAAAATAACTTTTTTTTTTTACATTTTTGTATATATTTTTTCTGCTTTAGCAATGAATTTTAACCACTTGTCCACCGGAGGACGTCATATGACGTCCTCGTATTTGTGCGGTGATATCTGAATGATGGGTGCAGCTACAGGCATCATTCAGATATCGCCGTCTTCAGCCGCCGATTCTGCTGCCGGTTCTGTTCCGCCGCTTGATCGTTCTTATAGGCAGTGGGAGGGGACGTTCCCCCCTCCCTCCGCCATCCGGTGCTTCTCCGTGCTCTCCCGTGCCATCGGGGGCCTGGAGAGCGAATCGGTCGGCGCTGCCTGGAAAGCATAGAGATGACTGGTGACCAGATGGTCATCTCTATGACCGTCGGAGGCCCGGGCGCGACGTTATGACGTCACGCCCGGTATAGGGTGACCACATTTCCAAACTACAATTCAGGGACACCCCCCCTTCCCAAAAATCAGCTTGTGCTGTAACGAATCACAGCACACTGATTGGACACAAGAGGCGGGATTTATGATTTCTCCAATCACAATCAGGGGGCGGGATTGTGCTCCTCCAGGCATTCCCGGCCAGGACAAGTACTGTCAGTGAGTAAAGCGGTGATGTGGCGGCCTTTTTTGGGGGCATCAGATTGGCCCGGGGGGGGGTGGCTGTTTCAGTTTTATTCCGGGACACTGTATTGTCCTGGAATGAAGGTGCCCGGGACAGACCTGCAAAATGCGGGACTGTTCCGGGCAATCCAGGACACGTGGTCACCCTAGCCTGGTACCCGGATAGACAGTTATCAGAACTCCCAGTGTATAGATAGACAGTTATCAGATCTCCCAGTGTATGGATAGACAGTTATTATCAGATCTCCCAGTGTATAGATAGACAGTTATTATTAGATCTCCCAGTGTATAGATAGACAGTTATCAGATCTCCCAGTGTATAGACACCCGAGAAAAACAAAGTAAAAAAAAATTGTCCTACACAGAGCGACCTTTGCAATCTTTCTTTTTAAATTTCTTCCCAGCGACAAAACAAGCAGCGTGCAGCGAGCGAAAGTAATAAATAAGCCAGAGCTCGGGATCTGCGCACTCGTTCTGCACTTGGATTGTATGGAAGCCGCTGGCAGCCATTGTTCTGCGCTCAGCGGGACTTCCCTCCACCATAAACCTGCACTTGGCAGAGGGGAACTTAAACTGAACCTGTAATTCGCTCTTCCCGGGGGAAAGGTTCACTTTATTCTGGGGAAACGTAAAGCAGTAATTAAACCCGAAAAGCAAACATTTATTATATTTCCGCCTACCAATTCTTAGATGCGGTGGCTGCGTTTGTTTTCTTTTTGACGCTGGGTTCACACTGGTGGGATGGCAGACATTGCATGCGATTCGCACCGCATTCAAGTGCACATCACATGCGAAGTCTGTACTGTGCGATTTCAGCCATACAGCTTGTGTGGCTGAAATCGCATCACTTTCGTATCAAAATGGCGCAGGACTCTTTTTTTCTCCCCGTATCGGAATCGCATTGCACTAATTCACACTCATGCAATGCGATTCTGGTGTTTCGTCATCTGTTTCAGGGTGTCGTTAACACAGGGTTTGACAAATTTGCTTGGAATCTGGGAGCCAGCTAAAAAAGTTAGGAGCCAGAAAACGTGCCCCGTCCCGACGAGCTTGCGCGCAGAAGCGAACACATATACGTGAGCAGTGCCCGCATATGTAAACGATGTTCAAACCACACATGTGAGATATCGCCGCGATGGTTAGAGCGAGAGCAATAATTCTAGCACTAGACCTCCTCTGTAACTCAAAACATGCAACCTGTAGATTTTTTTAAACGTCGCCTATGGAGATTTCAAAGGGTAAAAGTTTGTCGGCATTCCACGAGCGGACGTAATTTTGAAGCGTGACACGTTGGGTATGAATTTACTCGGCATAACATTATCTTTCATAATATTAAAAAAAAATGGGGATAACTTTACTGTTGTCTTATTTTTTAATTAAAAAAAGTGTAATTTTTTCCCAAAAAAGTGCGCTTGTAAGACCGCTGCGCCAATACGGCGTGACAGAAAGTATTGCAACAATCGCCATTTTATTCTCTAGGGTGTTAGGATAAAAAATATATATAATGTTTGGGGGTTCTAATTAGAGGGAAGAAGATGGCAGTGAAAATAGTGAAAAATGACATTAGAATTGCTGTTTAACTTGTAATGCTTAACTTGTAATACCAACGGCCACCACCAGATGGCGCCAGCTCACACATTTGGTGGTAATAACTTGTAATACCAACGGCCACCACCAGATGGCGCCAGCTCACAAAAAAAAAAAAAAAAACTTTTTTTTTTTTTGCCCACCTTGCCAAGTCGCCAGGACACTATTTCTAGTCGCCATGGCGACCTGGCGGCCGGGATTTGTTGAGCCCTGCGTTAAGATAACATTGACACCGCCGCAGATCGCATAGACGCCACACGATTGCAATGCGACGCAGGAAACACACAGGATTTGCTGCGTTTCCCGCCTCGCATAAGTGTGAACCGAGTCTTATGCCGTGTACGCACGATCGGAATTTCCGATCCTGTGTGGACCCCATCTGACTTTTTTTCGTCGATGTTTAGAAATAGAACACGTTTTTTTTTTCCGATGGAAAAAAAAAACGATAGGAAATTCCTATCATCTGTGTGCAACTAGGACGTTGAAAAAACCCACGCATGCTCAGAATCAAGTCGACGCATGCTCGGAAGCATTGAAATTCAATTTTCTCGGCTCGTCGTTAGTGTTTTACACCACCGCGTTTTGGACGGTCTGTCTGACAGTGTGCATGCAAGAGTGATGGAAGTCGTCGGAATTCCGGCGGGAAATTCCATCGTGTGTACGCGGCTTTAGGCTTTCTTTTTTCTAGTTTCATCTGGTGATCTGGCCAGTAAGTCTGTTGTTTTACAAAAGAACAAGCTGTCCTTCAGATATATCAGTTACAGGGATACAGGCATGCAGCACTAGCAGATGGCTTACAAGGATCAGCTTTTATTTATTGTTATTTAGTGTTTATTTGTGTATTTTATATATTGTGTCTACGATGATTCCTTTAAAAAGTTTCTGCACTTTTATTTAACTCTTTATATTAAGAATTTCAAAAACAAATGACACTAATTATACTAAAGTGCAAGGTCAGCCGGCTCGCCAGAGAGACGAGTCACATGACGACCAATTATTATTCCTCCCGCCCCTCAACATTTCCAACGAAAATCTAAAAGAGTGGAAACCTTTTGAAGACCCCTTGTGTATTTATTGTATATACTGGAGTATAAGGTGACCCGAATGTAAGCCGAGGCTCCTAATTTTACAAAAAAAAATGGGATAACGTATTGACTCGAGTATAAGCCTAGGGTGTCCATCTGCATGCCTCACTGTTCCTCACTTTGCTCACTATGTCCATGTGTATACCCCACTGTGCCCATGCCTCACTGTGTCCATGACTAGACTTGCGTTTAACATGGGAGTCTATGGAAGAGGTGCCCGGCTTTGAAAAACCGGTGTCTCACTGTGTCCATGCCTCACTGTGCCCATGCCTCACTGTGCCCATGCCTCACTGTGTCCATGCCTCACTGTGTCCATGCCTCACTGTGCCCATACCTCACTGTGCCCATGCCTTGTAGGTTCTAATAGGCGTCAAAGAAGGTGAACAGCGAGTGCCATGCTGGACATGGATATTGGCTTTCCTAACACTGAACCGCCTCTCCGCCAATCAGGTGCTCGGTTCTGTTACCTGTCACCTGATTGGCTGAAACAACAGGCGCGATGATTGGACGCCTATCAGGCGTCCAATCATAGGAGAGGGTGGGCGGGAGAGGACATTGAGGACACCGGACACCAGGGCTGGACTGGGACAAAAATTTGGCCCTGGACTTCATCCAGACTGGCCCACTATGACAGGTCTCTCCCACAGCGGCCGGACAACTCCCGCACCCCCCCGGCCACCCAAGCACCCTCTCCCCCTTCACTAGCCACTCTTTATTAGAGTAGAGCGGCTGGTACTGGTACTCTTATAGGCAGTACCAGTGGGGAAGCTAGACATTATTTCACCCAGGGCAAAGAATCAGTTTGGTGCCCCCCCTTATGGGACAAGATTAGGCAGAAGTGAGAAACTCCCAGGCCGCTGTCACTGAAGCCGGCCCACTGAGCCACCGGGAAACTCCCTGTAGTCTCAATGGCCAGTCCATCCCTGCCGGACACCGCTCGCCGCCTTCACCCGCTGCCCACCTGAGACAGGGTAAGTGCCGGGCAGACGGTGGGCGGGGGGTTCAGTGGCAGCATTTGGGGCACAGTGGCTGCATTTGGGGCACAGTGGCTGCATTTGATGGCACAGTAGGCGCATTTGATGGGGTGTTTTTTTTCAGAATTTTTCAGTTTGTTTGCATCCCCCCAAAAAAGGTTGCCACCACTAATCTGGGGGTGTCATTAATCTCTATTGACAAACGCAGCAGTTTGTAACTGTGTGAACGGACTGCGAATCATATGCGATGCGGGGGGAACATGCACAGGAATCACACTGGTTCCCGCATCGCATATGGGTGAATCGAGCATAGGGTGGTAAAACTGTTCGGAGGTCAAGTGGTTAATTGTTGCAGCTTCTAATGCACAGAGGCGATTAAGTTTGCATGTGTTGCGCTATATAAGTTTCCATTCATTCATTCACTCAAGAAGCTCACAGTGTGCAGTGAAATCAGAGCAAGCCATTTCAGTCCAGCAGAGGAGCCGGGACAGCAGTGCAAGGCGGAAGGGAAGGCCGGAGTTCTGCTTTAACATCAAACAACGAGGAGTCCCCTTTTATCCGTAGCGGAATTCTTCACTCCTACCTCTGGGGAAGTCTTGTATTTGGATGTTGCACAATTTTCCAGCTACGGTGGTCACTAATTAGGTCACATTACTCGGGTCTCTGAACGTATTATAGTCATTTGACTTCATATAATAACATTTAGCGATTCTCCAGATTTAAAGGCCATGTTTTTCCGCAAGGAAACAGACTTTGGCCTGTAACGCTTCCGCCGACCTGTTCCAGATTAAAGCCTAACTCCGGACAGATTTGACCTTTTAAGTTTCGGATACAGTTCTGAAGCTTGTAAGGCTTTGTAATTCTGTCTGTGACCCCATTGGAGGGTTTGCCCTCACTTCCTGTCCCTGAGATGGCCAATGGGGTGGGGGGGAGTGGTTGTCACCAGCAGCAATAAAAACTCTGCCAGACGTTCTATTCCTTTTTTCCAATCTTTTTTTGTGTCCATGTTTTAAAGATTACCCTTCACTTACTATACCGGAGCCCAAAAAAAAAATTAAAAAAAATTGCCCAATAAGGATAAAAAAGACAACAATAAAAACTGGACAGAGGCTCTAACCCTTCCCTGCTCCATTCATATTACATTCAAAAAGTTTTGGCTGCAGTTAGTCTTTGACCCTAAACCATTGCCCTTTAAATGGGTGTTAACACCAGGAGGCGGAGGCAGATTTCCAATCACGTATTTGCTGCTATTGGCAGTCATAAGTCATATGATCCATCCTGTTGCCTACCAGGAGCCCATGGTTATAGCCCACGCAGTGTCCTGGGACTGCGCAGTAAGCACGCTCCCAGCACAGAACCTCGGAACCCTGTGGATGTATATTTGCGGTGGCTGAATGTTAAGTCCCACCTGCCCTGTCAAAGCATATATACAAAATGCAGTCAACAAGAAAGAAATGATGGGGTTTTAATTAGTCTGCACTCTAAAACCAGAATGTAAGGAGCATTCTTTCCACTGACCACCAATGTAAAAGGCATACTTCCCACTGACCACCAATGTAAGGAACATTCTTCCCACTGATCACCAATGTAAGGAACATTCTTCCCACTGATCACCAATGTAAGGAACATTCTTCCTACTGATCACCAATGTAAGGGACATTCTTCCCACTGATCACCAATGTAAGGAACATTCTTCCTACTGATCACCAATGTAAGGGACATTCTTCCCACTGATCACCAATGTAAGGAACATTCTTCCTACTGATCACCAATGTAAGGGGCATTCTTCCCACTGACCACCAATGTAAGGAACATTCTTCCCACTGATCACCAATGTAAGGAACATTCTTCCCACTGATCACCAATGTAAGGAACATTCTTCCTACTGATCACCAATGTAAGGGACATTCTTCCCACTGATCACCAATGTAAGGAACATTCTTCCCACTGATCACCAATGTAAGGGACATTCTTCCCACTGATCACCAATGTAAGGAACATTCTTCCTACTGATCACCAATGTAAGGGGCATTCTTCCCACTGATCACCAATGTAAGGAACATTCTTCCCACTGATCACCAATGTAAGGGACATTCTTCCCACTGACCACCAATGTAAGGGACATTCTTCCCACTGATCACCAATGTAAGGAACATTCTTCCCACTGATCACCAATGTAAGGAACATTCTTCCCAATTTTGTTTATTAAAAGTCTTGCAAACAAAAAGCATAAAATCACTATAAGATATACATAAATATACACATATTTACATAAATGAAAATAAATATAGCAAATCTGCTCTCAAACAAAAGACTTTACAGCAAAGCAAAAATCATGTAATCACCAGGAAAGTAAATCTTAATACAAACTCACACCACTACACCAGACAAACCTGCAAGGTCAAGAAACAAACCCGCACCCATTATGCATGCAGCCCTTCTAAGAAACGTCCAACACCATGCATCCACCTATTTCTACCTCAATTACCCGCCGGCGCGTTACCATATCGGTTTCAAAAAGTACCGCAACTCCGCTGCAGGGCTCAGCCGCAAGAGACCAAAAGGAGGGACCGCCTCTCCACTCCCTTTTTGCCAGGTGGACATCGGCCAAAGTATGGAGCCAGGTCTCTTGCAAAAATAAAATCTCGGCATCAAACTCGCTGAGCAAAAATAAGGCCATATCACGAGCTCTTGCAGATTTAATGCTGGCGACATTAATGGTCGCCACCTTTATCGGAGGGGGAACTGCCATCAGGATGATTGGGGTAGTCGTTTCTTGACCTTCACCACACTCTCATCACCAGAAACCGCTCTCTTCAAACAACGTGACTCATCCATAGATGAAAAAGAAGAAGACAAAGACATCTTTTCACCTGACAACACATTAAAGGTGTTACCAAGGGGAACCCCTCCTGGATCCGACTCTGAGGAAGAGACGACCGGTTTTCTTGTCTTTCTCTTCATTTTTTTCCTCCTCCTAATCTTCTCCCACCCCTCCTCATCCGAATCCCCATCAATGGAATGTGAAACATGGGGTACGGACACCCTTCCATCAGCCCCACCCTCATCCAGCACCCCCACATTCCCCTGACCACGCTTGCGCTGCCGAGGGGCAGGGACTGGAGGCTGAGTGGGAAGATCCGCTAAACCTGCCCCCCCAGCAGCCTCCGCCAGTCTGGAGGATCTACGAATAGATGGATTAGGGACAGGAGGGACAGATTTAGGGACCACATCTCTAGGGGGAACAGAAACAGATGTCACAGACACAGAAGGGACAGACTCAGGGACCACATCACTAAGGGGAACAGAAACAGATGTCACAGACACAGGAGGGACAATCTCAGGGACCACATCACTAGGGGGAACAGAAACAGATGTCACAGACACAGGAGGGACAACAAGAGTTTCAGTGGCCTCATCCTCCTTATCCAGCCTCTGCAGCTCAGCCACCAACCCTGGCAGGTTATGTAATGCCTCCGGGCATTGACTGTACGGGTGACCAAGTTTTTGGCACAAATTGCACCGAATGTCAGTACAGTCTTTAGCCAAATGGCCAAGCTCCTGGCACAAAGAACATTTCTTGCGGGTGCAGGTGGAGGCAAAATGGCCCTTGTCACCACATTTATTGCACACCTTAGGCTGACCCTGGTAAAAAATGGTCAGCCTGTCCCTCCCCAGAAAGGCTGAACAGGGCAGATGTTGAACAACATTTCCCTGCACCCCCAATTTTAGTGACACTGTCCAGGCCCCTGTCCATATCCCATGCTGATCAAGGACCTTCCGCAGTGGAGCGAGGACTTCACCATAGCGGCGTAACCATACTACCAAATCAGCCTCTGGGATGGATTCGTTACGCACAAGGATCGTCACTGATTTTATTAGAGGCTGCCTGGAAACCACCTTTGGCATCCAACCATTCCACTGCGGAAGGTCCCTGCGCCCCCTAAAACGTTCCCAAAATAAATCCAGACCCTCAGGCTTTACAAAGGACAAATCAAATTCCCAACTCCCAACGGGACAAATCAAAGCAAAAATGTCTGCGACTTTGAACCCCATTTCCAGGATCAACTCTGCCACCCTCCCCCTTACTGGTGGGGTCCCCTCCCCCTCCCACTTCAACTGGACCACATTTCTCCGCTTATACCCACCAACCATCCCACCACTAAACCCCCCCAAATTGTGACCACCAACATTTGCACCATTCCCCCCACCCTCCTTGGTGCGATTCCCCAAAACCGACGCGTAACTCCCAGCAGATAAACCATTGGTTTGTTTTGAACCATCTGACACATTTGCAGCAGATATCGATTGCACAGATTTGGTCTGAACAATCGGTGAGTCTTTCCTCTGCTGAGCAGGGGGAGGAATGTCATTTTGATTTTTCTCAGCAGTATTAACCCCTTCACCACCCACCACATCCATTGTTTTATCATTACTGTCATTCTTAGTACTTGCTGGAATATTCACAGTTCCTGCAGTCTTCCCAGCAGTGTCAGTTCCCACTGCTGTGCTTGTAGAAGCTTCAGCTGGCCGGTTCTCTTCTGTCAGGACAGGGTTGTCATCAGGGGATAGTGCAGGCTGGTCTGATACTGCAGCAGGTGAAACCTCCATTGCTTCTTCCACTGCACATGGTGCAATATGCTGATCCCCTCCCCCACCACAGGGAGGCTCAGGTGAGGCAATCTCATTGCTAGTAACAGGCATACCTTGTACAGAGGAACTACAGGTCCCAGCAGAAACTCCAGGCAGCGCTTTGCACAAGGCCTTCACTTTCTGCTCCTTAGTCAGGACACCGTCCACCACAGCAGGTTGGGCAGACATGTTGGAAGACAGTGAGGTGTGCTGACATTTCTCCACCTGTACTGGCTTGGCTTCAGGGACTTCTGTATTAGCAGGCTTGTTTGCTCTCAGGGGTGACTCCATCTCCTGGATACATTTCAGGGTGCCATGCTCACTCTCAAAACCCTGGCTGGTTGCTGTCGGCGATTCCAAGCCCTGACATGGAGGGAGAGGTGCAGAAGCAGATGGACCCGCGTCATCCATTATCTGAGGCTGGTCCCTGGAACTTGCTGTCTGGCTGGCAAATCTCCTCTCATTATCAAACTTTTCTCCACTTTTATCTTTCAGCTTTTCCAATAATAAAGATTGTTCCTTTACCTTTTCCTCCAATTCCTGCAACTCAGGCTTCATGGCCAAACGATTTTTACTCCAGGCCTGGAAATACTTGATTTTGAAGGATTTGTGTTCAGCCTTCAAAATTTTAAGTTTTTCTTCAGCTCTTCCAATCGCCCTAAAACGATCAATGCTCTTCTGACTGAAGACATTCGCATCCACAGCAGGGCCTGGACCTACAGACAGATCCTCCACCTCCTCCTCACTAGGCCCCGTATCATCAGGGGGATCCGTCCCAGGGCCTCCCCCAGGATCAGGCATTATTCCTGGGCCAAGCTAGCAGGCAAGGCCCAGGCTTGAAAAAGGTTGGATCTCTCAGAGAGCTCCTTGGGTGTGTCCTCCTCCTTCTTCCCACTGATCACCAATGTACGGAACATTCTTCCCACTGATCACCAATGTACGGAACATTCTTCCCACTGATCACCAATGTAAGGAACATTCTTCCCACTGATCACCAATGTAAGGAACATTCTTCCCACTGATCATCAATGTAAGGAACATTCTTCCCACTGATCACCAATGTAAGGGACATTCTTCCCACTGATCACCAATGTAAGGGGCATTCTTCCCACTGATCACCAATGTAAGGGACATTCTTCTCACTGATCACCAATGTAAGGAACATTCTTCCCACTGATCACCAATGTAAGGAGCATTCTTCTCACTGATCACCAATGTAAGGAACATTCTTCCCACTGATCACCAATGTAAGGGACATTCTTCCCACTGATCACCAATGTAAGGAACATTCTTCCCACTGACCACCAATGTAAGGAACATTCTTCTCACTGATCACCAATGTAAGGGACATTCTTCCCACTGACCACCAATGTAAGGAACATTCTTCTCACTGATCACCAATGTAAGGGACATCCTTTTTACTGACCACCAATGTAAGGGACATTCTTCTCACTGATCACCAATGTAAGGAACATTCTTCCCACTGATCACCAATGTAAGGGACATTCTTCCCACTGACCACCAATGTAAGGATCATTCTTCCCACTGACCACCAATGTAAGGGGTATTCTTCCCACTGATCACCAATGTAAGGGACATTCTTCCCACTGATCACCAATGTAAGGAACATTCTTCTCACTGATCACCAATGTAAGGGACATTCTTCTCACTGATCACCAATGTAAGGGACATTCTTCCCACTGATCACCAATGTAAGGAACATTCTTCTCACTGATCACCAATGTAAGGGACATTCTTCTCACTGATCACCAATGTAAGGAACATTCTTCCCACTGATCACCAATGTAAGGAACATTCTTCTCACTGATCACCAATGTAAGGAACATTCTTCCCAATTTTGTTTATTAAAAGTCTTGCAAACAAAAAGCATAAAATCACTATAAGATATACATAAATATACACATATTTACATAAATGAAAATAAATATAGCAAATCTGCTCTCAAACAAAAGACTTTACAGCAAAGCAAAAATTATGTAATCACCAGGAAAGTAAATCTTAATACAAACTCACACCACTACACCAGACAAACCTGCAAGGTCAAGAAACAAACCCGCACCCATTATGCATGCAGCCCTTCTAAGAAACGTCCAACACCATGCATCCACCTATTTCTACCTCAATTATCCGCCGGCGCGTTACCATATCGGTTTCAAAAAGTACCGCAACTCCGCTGCAGGGCTCAGCCGCAAGAGACCAAAAGGAGGGACCGCCTCTCCACTCCCTTTTTGCCAGGTGGACATCGGCCAAAGTATGGAGCCAGGTCTCTTGCAAAAATAAAATCTCGGCATCAAACTCGCTGAGCAAAAATAAGGCCATATCACGAGCTCTTGCAGATTTAATGCTGGCGACATTAATGGTCGCCACCTTTATCGGAGGGGGAACTGCCATCAGGATGATTGGGGTAGTCGTTTCTTGACCTTCACCACACTCTCATCACCAGAAACCGCTCTCTTCAAACAACGTGACTCATCCATAGATGAAAAAGAAGAAGACAAAGACATCTTTTCACCTGACAACACATTAAAGGTGTTACCAAGGGGAACCCCTCCTGGATCCGACTCTGAGGAAGAGACGACCGGTTTCCTTGTCTTTCTCTTCATCCTTTTCCTCCTCCTAATCTTCTCCCACCCCTCCTCATCCGAATCCCCATCAATGGAATGTGAAACATGGGGTACGGACACCCTTCCATCAGCCCCACCCTCATCCAGCACCCCCACATTCCCCTGACCACGCTTGCGCTGCCGAGGGGCAGGGGCTGGAGGCTGAGTGGGAAGATCCGCTAAACCTGCCCCCCCAGCAGCCTCCGCCAGTCTGGAGGATCTACGAATAGATGGACTAGGGACAGGAGGGACAGATTTAGGGACCACATCTCTAGGGGGAACAGAAACAGATGTCACAGACACAGAAGGGACAGACTCAGGGACCACATCACTAAGGGGAACAGAAACAGATGTCACAGACACAGGAGGGACAGACTCAGGGACCACATCACTAGGGGGAACAGAAACAGGTGTCACAGACACAGAAGGGACAGACTCAGGGACCACATCACTAGGGGGAACAGAAACAGATGTCACAGACACAGGGGGGACAACAAGAGTTTCAGTGGCCTCATCCTCCTTATCCAGCCTCTGCAGCTCAGCCTCCAACCCTGGCAGGTTATGTAATGCCTCCGGGCATTGACTGTACGGGTGACCAAGTTTTTGGCACAAATTGCACCGAATGTCAGTACAGTCTTTAGCCAAATGGCCAAGCTCCTGGCACAAAGAACATTTCTTGCGGGTGCAGGTGGAGGCAAAATGGCCCTTGTCACCACATTTATTGCACACCTTAGGCTGACCCTGGTAAAAAATGGTCAGCCTGTCCCTCCCCAGAAAGGCTGAACAGGGCAGATGTTGAACAACATTTCCCTGCACCCCCAATTTTAGTGACACTGTCCAGGCCCCTGTCCATATCCCATGCTGATCAAGGACCTTCCGCAGTGGAGTGAGGACTTCACCATAGCGGCGTAACCATACTACCAAATCAGCCTCTGGGATGGATTCGTTACGCACAAGGATCGTCACTGATTTTATTAGAGGCTGCCTGGAAACCACCTTTGGCATCCAACCATTCCACTGCGGAAGGTCCCTGCGCCCCCTAAAACGTTCCCAAAATAAATCCAGACCCTCAGGCTTTACAAAGGACAAATCAAATTCCCAACTCCCAACGGGACAAATCAAAGCAAAAATGTATGCGACTTTGAACCCCATTTCCAGGATCAACTCTGCCACCCTCCCCCTTACTGGTGGGGTCCCCTCCCCCTCCCACTTCAACTGGACCACATTTCTCCGCTTATACCCACCAACCATCCCACCACTAAACCCCCCCAAATTGTGACCACCAACATTTGCACCATTCCCCCCACCCTCCCTGGTGCGATTCCCCAAAACCGACGCGTAACTCCCAGCAGATAAACCATTGGTTTGTTTTGAACCATCTGACACATTTGCAGCAGATATCGATTGCACAGATTTGGTCTGAACAATCGGTGAGTCTTTCCTCTGCTGAGCAGGGGGAGGAATGTCATTTTGATTTTTCCCAGCAGTATTAACCCCTTCACCACCCACCACATCCATTGTTTTATCATTACGGTCATTCTTAGTACTTTCTGGAATATTCACAGTTCCTGCAGTCTTCCCAGCAGTGTCAGTTCCCACTGCTGTGCTTGTAGAAGCTTCAGCTGGTCGGTTCTCTTCTGTCAGGACAGGGTTGTCATCAGGGGATGGTGCAGGCTGGTCTGACACTGCAACAGGTGAAACCTCCATTGCTTCTTCCACTGCACATGGTGCAATATGCTGATCCCCTCCCCCACCACAGGGAGGCTCAGGTGAGGCAATCTCATTGCTAGTAACAGGCATACCTTGTACAGAGGAACTACAGGTCCCAGTAGAAACTCCAGGCAGCGCTCTGCACAAGGCCTTCCCTTTCTGCTCCTTAGTCAGGACACCGTCCACCACAGCAGGTTGGGCAGACATGTTGGAAGACAGTGAGGTGTGCTGACATTTCTCCACCTGTACTGGCTTAGCTTCAGGGACTTCTGTATTAGCAGGCTTGTTTGCTCTCAGGGGTGACTCCATCTCCTGGATACATTTCAGGGTGCCATGCCCACTCTCAACCCCCTGGCTGGTTGCCATCGGCGATTCCAAGCCCTGACATGGAGGGAGAGGTGCAGAGGCAGATGGACCCGGGTCATCCATTATCTGAGGCTGGTCCCTGGAACTTGCTGTCTGGCTGGCAAATCTCCTCTCATTATCAAACTTTTCTCCACTTTTATCTTTCAGCTTTTCCAATAATAAAGATTGTTGCCTGGAAATACTTGATTTTGAAAGATTTGTGTTCAGACATCAAAATTTTAAGTTTTTCTTCAGCTCTTCCAATCGCCCTAAAACGATCAATGCTCTTCTGACTGAAGACATTCGCATCCACAGCAGGGCCTGGACCTACAGACAGATCCTCCACCTCCTCCTCACTAGGCCCCGTATCATCAGGGGGATCCGTCCCGGGGCCTCCCCCAGGATCAGGCATTATTCCTGGGCCAAGCTAGCAGGCAAGGCCCAGGCTTGAAAAGGGTTGGTTCTCTCAGAGAGCTCCTAGGGTGTGTCCTCCTCCTTCTTCCCACTGATCACCAATGTAAGGGACATTCTTCTCACTGATCACCAATGTAAGGGACATTCTTCCCACTGATCACCAATGTAAGGGACATTCTTCCCACTGATCACCAATGTAAGGGACATTCTTCCCACTGACCACCAATGTAAGGGACATTCTTCCCACTGATCACCAATGTAAGGAACATTCTTCCCACTGACCACCAATGTAAGGGACATTCTTCCCACTGATCACCAATGTAAGGAACATTCTTCCCACTGATCACCAATGTAAGGAACATTCTTCCCACTGATCACCAATGTAAGTGTCAATCGTCCTACTAACCACCCATGTAAGGGACATTCTTCGCACTGATCCCAAAGTAAGGGTTATTCTTCCCACTGACCACCAATGTAGGAATAATTCTTCCTACTGCCCAACTAACTATCCAAAATTAACTCAGCAACTGAATAAATCTGTGCGGTTTCCAGGCATAGAAAGGTAACCAAAGCTCCAGACTCATCTTCTGCTATAGAGCCAGCTATTCATCATCCAAGATGTCAAAGCAGCTGACTTTCCACCACTAAATACATGGCAATATTTGCATACTTCTCAAAGTTCCAAGTTTATAAAGATATGCTATTATGGATGTGGTTCCTTGGTCTACCACGAACCTGTCCACTAAGTAGATACAGTAGGTATATGTTGGCAGAGCGCTGGACCCCAGAGTGGACAAAAATCAGTGGTCAGGCATGGAAACGTAACCAAAGCTCCCGGCTCTAGAGCCAGCTAGTCTTCATCCAAAGTGGGTTACTTTCCACCACAAAATACATGGCAATGGTAACGTACTTCTCAATGGTTTGAGAAGGATATGCAGTTATGGTTTTGGTTTCTTGGCCTTCCCATGAACCTATCCACTACTATGTGTTGGTGGAGCCCTTGACCTCATAGTGGACAAAAACGAGCCAGACACAAGCCTTTCAGAGGCAGCTCTCTGTCAACCAGCGGTATCACACAGTCAGAGTCTGCGGGGCAGTCTGAAAAATATTGGAAGGATGAGAGCACCACAAAGTTTGAACAACTGTGTTTCCCCGAAAATAAGACCTACCACGAAAGTAAGACCTAGCGTTATTTTCCAGGAGGGTTGCAATATAAGCCCTACCCCGAAAATAAACCCTAGTTTAAAATGCTTTTAAAATCCTTTAACCCTCTCTATTACAGTAGTATATAATGTACAATGTGTGTGTTTCTGTAATATAAATGCAGGGAAGAGAGCTCCAACAGGTCACAGAAGCGCAGAACGGCAATATAACAAAGGTATTTGACACAATTAAATTACAGAAACACACACATTGTACATTATATACTACTGTAATAGAGTGGATTATAGGATTTGACAAGCATTTTAACTTGGTTCACATTGGGGATTCGTAACAGGCAGAGAGAGAGAGGGGGAGAGAAGACAGCACATTACATGGTAAGACCTACCCCGAAAATAAGCCCTACTGTGTCTTTTGTTGCCAAAATTAATTTACTGTATTTATCGTGGTATAACGCACTCCCGCGTATACCGCGCACCCCTAAAGTGGCCCCCAATCCTGTGGAAAAAAAGTTGTTTTGTTTTTTTGTACTTACGGTTTTGGTGTCTTGCGCGGCGTCCATCGGCGGCCTCATCAGGGGCCGGCGTCCTTCTGCGGCTTCGGGTGTCCTCTTCGGCGGGTCCGGCGTCCTTCTGCGGGGGTCCGCTGTCCTCTTCGGCGGGTCCGGTGTCCTCTTCGGCGGGTCCGGTGTCCTCTTCGGCGGGTCCGGCGTCCTTCTGCGGCGGGTCCGGTGTCCTCTTCGGCGGGTCCGGTGTCCTCTTCGGCGGGTCCGGTGTCCTGTCCGGCGTCCTTCGGCGGGTCCGGCGTCCTTCTGCGGCGTCCTCGCGTCCTTCCCGCCACGAGTTTGAATACTGCGCCGGCATATACCGAGCGCAGTACACTCGTGAATCTTCGGGCAGGCTCGGCAACTGACGTCCTGTATGTACAGGACGTCAGTGCGAGAGGCGCCGAGACTGCCCGAAGATTCACGAGTGTACTGCGCTCGGTATATGCCGGCGCAGTATTCAAACTCGTGGCGGGAAAGCGGGTATCGGCATATATCGCGCACCCATGATTTTTCCCTGATTTTCAGGGCAAAATAGTGCGCGGTATACGCCGATAAATACGGTAAGTCCCGGGCTTATTTTCGGGGAAACACAGAAGATCAATAGGAATTTTATTCATCAAGACTGGTAACCATAAATTCAATGCGTTTCAGGGCTCAAAACGTCATCATAAAATAATGAGTTGGGTATCTTAAATTGTAGAGTATCTTGATTGTAAGATTGTATTGTCTAGAACAGCAGGGGGCACTTACCATCACTGAGCAGCAAGGAGGTACACAAGGGGGCATATTGACTAAAAAGGGGACACTGGCCATCAATGAGAAGCAAGGGGGTACATATTGGCCACAAAGAGGGCACACTGACCACCACTGAGTAGCAAAAGTACACACAGGGGCATATTGACCACCACTGATCAGCAATGGGGGTACACATGGGCATACTGATCATAAAGAGGACACACTGACCACCACTAAGCAGTAAGGTGGTACACAGGGGGCATATTGACTTTATAGGGGGCACTTACCATCACTGAGCAGCAAGGAGGTACACAAGGGGGCATATTGACTAAAAAGGGGACACTGGCCATCAATGAGAAGCAAGGGGGTACATATTGGCCACAAAGAGGGCACACTGACCACCACTGAGTAGCAAAAGTACACACAGGGGCATATTGACCACCACTGATCAGCAATGGGGGTACACATGGGCATACTGATCATAAAGAGGACACACTGACCACCACTAAGCAGTAAGGTGGTACACAGGGGGCATATTGACTTTATAGGGGGCACTTACCATCACTGAGCAGCAAGGAGGTACACAAGGGGGCATATTGACTAAAAAGGGGACACTGGCCATCAATGAGAAGCAAGGGGGTACATATTGGCCATAAAGAGGGCACACTGACCACCACTGAGTAGCAAAAGTACACACAGGGGCATATTGACCAAAATAAGGCACATTGACCACCACTGATCAGCAATGGGGGTACACAGGGGCATACTGACCACCAACAGTTACGGGGCCACACACCATTGACCACCAGCATTTAAAGGGACACTCACCATTAAGGGACGCTAACTCCTAACCACTGAAATGTGTTCTGAAAACTAGAAAATGTCCTGATAATGAAGGGGTATTATAGTCTGGTGCTCAGTTGGTTGAGATATTAAGTGTCGTGATGTTTTCATGGCATGCATTTGCTTTACACACTTTATTGATGCTCTGGGTTTACTCTGAAGTTAACATAAGACAGATTAATCCATCACGGGGCAGTGGAGTCTCTCCTGATCATTGCTTGCAAGAGAATGCAAACCTCTGCCAGTCAATTATATCTTCTGTAGCTCCCCTTATATATGGTGGTGTGGTTCTGGAACATTCAGTATGATCGTTATCGCTGGGCTGACTGTCTCTTGGAATTTTCGAGTCCCCGTTGTGATGTGGATTTAATTTGTCTCCGTACGCTTTAGCTGGGAGGCGAAGATACTTTAGAAGAATGCTATTTTTATTTGTATAACATTTTGATTTGTGTTCTTTTTTCGGAATTCATGCCAAACAGCAAGTCAATTTGAAGCATTATTGCGGGTTTCCAAGAAGAGTGTCATCCACCAATATATTTTTCAGTGACTCGTAGATTTGTAAGGAGAAATAGCCAATATGTCAAATATATTAAAGCTGAACTCAAGACGAAAAGCTCAATACGCAAATTAAATATACCTATACCGTGTTTCCCCGAAAATAAGCCCGGGTCTTATATTAATTTTGGCAACAAAAGACACAGTAGGGCTTATTTTTTGGGTAGGGCTTACCATGTAATGTGCTGTCTTCTCTTCCCCTCTCTCGACCTGCCTGTTAGGAATCCCCAGTGTGAACTTAGGTAAAATGCTTGTAAAATCTTGTAATCCACTCTATTACTGTAGTATATAATGTGCAATGTGTGTGTTTCTGTAATATAATTGTGCCAAATACCTTCATTATAGCACCGCTCTGCGCTTTTGTGACCTGCCGGAGCTCTCTTCCCTGCATTTATGTTACAGAAACACACACATTGTACATTGTGTACTACTGTAATAGAGTGGGTTATAGCATTTTAAACTAGGGCTTATTTTCGGGGTAGGGCTTATCTTGCAGGCCTTCTGGAAAATTACGCTAGGTCTTATTTTAGGGGTAGGTTTTATTTTCAGGGAAACAGGGTAGGAGGCTGTTTTAGTTGCCAATGGATTTGTATTTCGGTTCATGCAATCCTGAGGCCCCGTACACACGACCGGTTTTCTCGGCAGAATTCAGCAAGAAACTCGATGGGAGACGTATTCTGCCGAGAAAACCGGTCGTGTGTACACTTTTCGCCGAGGAAACTGACAAGGATCTCGTCGGGCCAAAAAGAGAACATGTTCTCTATTTCCTCGTTGGGCAATGGGAAAATTTGGCTCGCCGAGATCCTCGGCAGCTTCACAAGGAACTCGACGAGCTAAACGATTTGTTTTGCCCGTCGAGTTTCTCGGACGTGTGTACGGGGCCTGAGCTTTACACAGCTCTGACTCATAGCACAGCTCTGTCTGCCAAGGCATGAGACCTGATACTTTCTGTTGCAGTAAGTAAGCAGCACTTACAGGTCTGGCCCCTCCCCCAGCCTTTGATTGGACCGTGGAAGGAGAAGCAGCAGACTGATAAACTCGTCAATCTGCTCTCTCCTTCTGTCTAAATAAAAAAGATGTAAACCCAATCATTAAAATTTCATATAATCTGTAACACGTTTGTGTCATTTCAAAAGTCACTTTCTGTAGATGTGCTACGGATTTGGTTGGAGACTTTAGAAATGCTACAAATTTGGTTGGAGACTGGAGACATGCTACGGATTTGGTTGGAGACTTTGTACTGGTTTGATTGGACACTGGAGACATGCTACGGATTTAGTTGAAGACTTTGTACTGGTTTGATTGGACACTGGAGACATGCTACGGATTTGATTGGAGACTTTTAGCTAGATTCAGAGAGAGTTAGGCCGGCGTATCAGTAGATACGCCGACCTAACTCGGAATCTGCGCCGTCCTAAGTTTAAGTGTATTCTCAAACTGAGGTACACTTAAACCTAGCTAAGATACGACGGCCTGCGCCGTCGTATCTTAGGGCGCAATATTTAGGCTGGCCGCTAGGTGGTGCTTCTGTTGAGTTCGGCGTAGAATATGTAAATGATTAGATACGCCTATTCTCGAACGCACGTGCGCCCGTCGCAGTAAAGATACGCCGTTTACGTAAGGCGTTTTAAGGCGTAAAGTTATTCCATCAAATAGCTGGACTAGTCAATGTTAAGTATGGCCGTCGTTCCCGCGTCGAAATGTGAAAATTTCACGTCGTTTGCGTAAGTCGTCCGTGAATAGGGCTGGACATAATTTACGTTCACGTCGAAACCAATACGTCATTGCGGCGTACTTTGGAGCAATGCACACTGGGATATGTAGGCGGACGGCGCATGCGCCGTTCGTAAAAAACGTCAATCACGTCAGGTCACCCCCTATTATCATAAAACACGCCCCCTCAGCCTAATTTGAATTAGGCGCGCTTACGCCGGCCCCATTTACGTTACGTCGCCGTAAGTTAGGAGGCAAGTACTTTGTGAATACAGTACTTGCCTCTCTGACTTAAGGCGGCGTAGCGTAAATACGATACGCTACGCCGCCTTAAAGTTGCGGCGGCATCTCTGAATCCAGCTATCTGTACTGGTTTGGTTGCAGACTGTAGACATGCTATGGCTTTGGTCGGAGGCTGTAAACATGCTACCGGTTTGGTTGGAGACTGTAGAAAAATGCTACAAATTTGGTTGGAGACTTTAGAAATGCTACAAATTTGGTTGGGGACTGTAGACATGTTAGAGATTTGCTTGAAGACTGTAGACATGCTATGGATTTGGTTGCAGACTTTGTACCGGTTTGGTGGAAGACTGTAGACATGCTATGGATTTGGTTGGAGACTTTGTACCGGTTTGGTGGAAGACTGTAGACATGCTATGGATTTGGTTGGAGACTTTGTACCGGTTTGGTGGAAGACTACAGACATGCTATGGATTTGGTTGGAGACTGTAGACATATTACAGATTTGGTTGGAGACTGGAGACATGCTACAGATTTGGTTTCAGACTGGAAACATGCGACAGATTTGGTTTCAGACTGGAAACATGCTACAGATTTGGTTGGAGACTTTAGAAATGCTACAAATTTGGTTGGGGACTGTTGACATGTGAAGCCTCGTACACACGACCGAGAAACTCGAAGGGTGAAACACATCGTTTTCCTCGTCGAGTTCCTTGTCAGGCTGTCGAGGAACTCGACAAGCCAATTTTCTCCATTCCCGTCAAGGAAATAGAGAACAGGCCTCGTACACACGACGAGTTTCTCGGCAAAAACCAGCAAGAAACTTGCTGGGAGATATTTTTTTGCCGAGGAAACCGGTCGTGTGTACATTTTCGTCGAGGAAACTGTTTAGAAACTCGACGAGCCAAAAAGAGAGCATAGCTTCGTACACACGACCGAGAAACTCTGTTCCTCAGCAAAAAAAATATCTCCCAGCGAGTTTCTAGGTGGTTTTTGCCGAGAAACTCGGTGGTGTGTACGAGGCCTTAGAGATTTGCTTGGAGACTACAGACATGCTATGGATTTGGTTGGAGACTTAGTACCGGTTTGGTGGAAGACTTTAGACATGCTATGGCTTTGGTCGGATTCTGTAAACATGCTACCGGTTTGGTTGGAGACTGTAGACATACTGCAGATTTGGTTGGAGACTGGAGACATGCTACGGATTTGGTTGGAGACTGTAGAAATGCTACAAATTTGGTTGGGGACTGTAGACCTGTTAGAGATTTGCTTGGGGACTACAGACATGCTACGGATTTGGTTGGAGACTTAGTACCGGTTTGGTGGAAGACTTTAGACATGCCATGGCTTTGGTCAGAGGCTGTAAGCATGCTACCGGTTTGGTTGGAGACTGTAGACATGCTACAGATTTGGTTGAAGACTTGGTACAGACTTGGTTGGAGACTGGAGACATGCCGCAGATTTCGTGAGAGACTGGAACCATGCTGCAAGTGACAGTGAGAGACTGGGGACATGTTATATGAAGTTATTAGAGATTACAATTACTACAATACTAACCAACCTCTTTGTCCCACTCCTCAGGATACTGGCACCGCTGCCTATGGTTTACACTTGAAAACCCACCTCAATTGCCCCCCCTTGCCCTATGGAGCGGACGCCCATGGACAGTTGGCACCTCTGCTTCTACCCATTTACAAATCTATGCTCGTACTCCCAATACAGACTTTTGGGGTCCAAAATCCCCAGAAGTAGCATAGGGTCACATGTGGCATAGGTTGAGCACGAGGTATATGGTCAAATTTGGCCCCGCTTTATGGCAACTTCAGTGATCCAATCTGTATGTAAACTCAAACCGAACAAAAAATTGGTGCAGCAGTCAGAGTTTCACCAACAAGAGCATATGCAGCATCCATAACAATCTGAGAATGACTTCTGTACTTGTCGCAATGCCAGACCATCGGTTGTGAGCCGACTATCGGGCAGCGCCACGGTCTGCATTCGCCATTCATCTTGTGATGTGAGAGACATAAACTTGGACTGCTATTGTGATTTTTAAATGCTTTAATACTTCTATCTGGATCTTTTCCTTTATCTGGAAATGCAAGGAGAGCAACTCACCTAATTATATCTGATTGTTGTCTGGCCCGGTATAAATAGCAAATTTAATTAGGAAGTGGCAGTAAGAAATACAGTGCCTTGAAAAAGTATTCATACCCCTTGAAATTTTCCACATTTTGTTTATGTTACAACCAAAAACCTAAACGTATTTTATTGGGATTTTATGTGATAGACCAACACAAAGTGGCACATCATTGTGAAGTGGAAGGAAAATGATCAATGGTTTTGATTTATTTTTTACAAATAAATATGTGAAAAGTGTGGCGTGCATTTGTACTCTGATACCCCTAACTAAAATCTAGTGGAACCAATTGCCTACAGAAGTCACCTAATTAGTAAATAGAGTCTCAGTAGAGTCTTAGGGGCAGATCCACAAAATAATTACGCTGGCGTATCTATTGATACGCCGGTGTAATTTTAAATTTCCCGCGTCGTATCTTTGTTTTGTATCTACAAAACAAGATATGACTGCATCTCGGATCGATCCGACAGGCGTACGTCTTAGTACGCCGTCGGATCGTAGATGCATTTTTCCGCCGGCCGCTAGGTGGCGTTTCCGTCGAATTCCGCGTCGAGTATGCAAATTAGCTAGATACGGCAAACCACGAACGTAAGTCCGGCCAGCGAATTTTTTTACGTCGTTTCCGTAAGGCTTTTTTCGGCGTATAGTTACCCCTGCTATATGAGGCGTATCCTATGTTAAGTATGGCCGTCGTTCCCGCGTCGAATTTTTAATTTTTTACGTCGTTTGCGTAAGTCGTTAGCGAATAGGGATTTGCGTAGAATGACGTCATCGTCGTAAACATTGGCTTGTTCCGGTTTATTTTCGAGCATGCGCACTGGGACACCCCCACGGACGGCGCATGCAACGTTAAAAAAAAACGTAATTTGCGTCGGGTCACGACGTATTAACATAAAACACACCCCCATCACATACATTTGAATTGCGCGCCCTTACGCCGCAAATTCTTTGAGGATAAGTAAAATGCGCTTCCGGACGTAGGAATGCGATGCGCTACGAGGATCTGGCCCCTGGTCTGTAAAGGCAGGCGTCCCAATACTTTTGACAATATAGTGTATTCAACTCTGAAGAAGAAGGTCTACCCTCAAAAAAAAACACATAAGCCACTTTTGGATCCCAGACGGCGTCTTCATGGCGTTGGATCACTCCGGGTCTTACTTATCACTTTTCCACAAGGTTTTTAATCTACTTTTAATAAACTACCCTTGGGATAATGCACTAGGCTGATGCGCCTTCTGTTGTTAGTTTTCTTGCAGTTGATGTAGATATAGCCAGAGGACTGCTGGGGATGCTGAAGATCTCTGTGATAGTCCACGTTACAGTCAGTGATAGCTGTATTCTTCTGGGTGGTACTACAGCCACTTCCCCTCTGCCCACTTACCACAGGGGGTTGTTTGTTTGGCACCACCACCATTCAGAGAAAGCCTGGTATTTTTTCAATGATTACAAGGCATTCTCTGATTTTATTACTATATAAAATGAATGTAAAAATCTAAAGAATAAACACATTTATATACAAATAAAATGGTAATTGTAACTGAATAAAAGAAAACTTAAAGTAAAAAAAAAATAGAAAAAATCTTATTATTATTATTATTAGTCTTGTTGTTGTTATTATAATTATTAGTATTATTAATAATAACTATAAACATAAATGTAAAAATCTGAAGAATAAATACATTTATATACAAATAAGATGGTAATTGTAACTGAAAAAATAAACATTAAAGTAAAAAAAAAAAAAAAATCTTATTATTATTATTAGTATTGTTGTTGTTATTATAATTATTATTATTAATAATAACTACAACAAATAGGATAATAAATAATAACATGCAAAATTTCAAATATAACTATTATTTTTATTTATGATGTTGGTGTTGTTAATAATAATGAATACAAGAATACATAAAATACATAAAATAAATAAATAAAGAAGCTTCCCAAAAAACAATACCTGCGTATAATAGATAATTGGATGTAAAAGATGTCTAATATTTTTAAGGGGTAATAAATTAATTAATATATACACACATTGACTTGCAATTTTATATATATATATATATATATATATATATATATATATATATATATATATATATATATATATATAGTGCTTAAATACAGTAATATAAATATATATAATATAGTACTTAAATAGTACTTAAATACAGCAATATATATATGTATATATATATATATATTGTCCCTCTCTTTTTTTACAGTAACTCTAGTAATTCTATACACTCTGGTGTCGTGTTGAAGGATATCATCTTTACAGGAAGGGAGGGGAAATTTCCCCATTGAGAACAACGTGTTTATGGAATTGTCTTTTTTTTTACTCCTTATAAGCAAAACAAAAAAATAAAATTAATAAATAAAAAGTGATGCTACATTAAAACTTGAAAAGGTTACATAAAATGCAACGTTTGAAAGTAAATTGAACCAGGAAATATGGCGCAATGGGGCTTTATGGCTCTGCCATTTAAAATTAAAAAAATATATTTATCACCACGTCAGTGATAAATGATTTTTAAAATGCTGGCATAAGCCCGTCATCTTTTTTTACCTTGTTTGTTTAGTAAGGTGTACGAGGACATACGTGTCCAACTGATGATAAATGTGTTCTGGGAATGAGTGGGAGGGGCCAGAGGTAGGGCCAGGCTAGATCCATTGCTCTTCATTTTGCAAATGGTAAGTCTAGTATTTGGGATCAATGACTTTCCATAAAAAATGTATGTAGTAATTATGCAAAAAGCATGTCACGCCCGTGTTACTGTGAGGTTTTACAAAGCCCCTTTGTTCCAACACCTATTGACTCCTTTTTCTTTAGTCTATAGAGCTGCCAAAATATACCGTAGTTACATTTTCTTTCTTTTTTTTTTTTTTTACAGAACTATTTAAAGAATTTGATATTCCTACAACCTGATAACATTAAAGTGGATCTTTCACCAACTTAACAAATATGCATAAAAAAAAAAAAAAATAGTATAATTTTTTTTATATATATAAAAAAAAGGCCCAGATTCACAGAAAAAGTACGCCGGAGTATCTGCTGATACCCCGGCGTACTTTCAAATTTGCCGCGTCGTATCTTTATTTGTAATTCACAAACAAAGATACGACGGCATTTGGCTAAGATCCGACAGGCGTACGGCTTCGAATCTTAGGATGCAATACTTCGGCGGCCGCTGGGTGGAGATCGCGTCATTTTCCGCGTCGGGTATGCTAATTAGCTGTTTCCACGAAGGTACGCGTGTTCGTCGCATTCTCTTACATCGTCGCTAGTCGGCTTTTCGCGTCGCAAAGTTACGGCTGCTATTTAGGTGGTGTAACAATAGGCAGCCCATGTTAAAGTATGGCCGTCGTTCCCGCGTCGAATTTCAAATTTTTTTTTTTTGCGTAAGTCATCTGGGAATACGAAAGTACGTTACGCACGTCGCCGTTCAAAACATTACGTAGGGGCGACGTCATTTCGCGCAAAGCACGGCGGGAAATTTCAAAACGGAGCATGCGCAGTACGTCTGGCGCGGGAACGCGCCTAATTTAAATGGTCCCCGCCCCATTTGAATTAGGCGTGCTTGCGCTGGACGGCTTTACGCTACGCCGCCGCAAGTTTACACGCAAGTGCTTTGTGAATCAAGCACTTACGATGAAAACTTGTGGCGGAGTAACGTAAAGGACATACGTTACGCCGCCGTAATTTTTCGTGAATCGGGCCCAAAGGCTTTACCTTTTTGTCATTAAAAAGCTGTCTTTGAGATTGCCTAGGCTAAAATGATGTTATCAGTCTGCTGCAGGCAGTAGAAATTTAACTTTAACCACTTGCCGTCTGCCTCGTGTAGATATACATCGGCAGAATGGCATAGGCAGGCAAAGCAACGTACAGATACGTTGCTTTGAACCTGCCGCCTGGCCGTCATTCGCGCGACGCCGGCGGTGCGTGCGCGCGTCCGCTGCGATCCGTCACTGTGACCACGGGACACGCGGACTCGATGTTCGTCGGTGTCCCGCAATCGTGTCATCGTGTCACAGAGCGACAGAACGGGGGGGATGCCGTTGTAAACATGGACAGGACAGTGATCTACTACTCCCTGTCATCGGGAGCAGCGATCAGTGTCGTGTCACAGGTAGACCAGCCCCCACACAGTTAGAATCACTCCCTAGGACACACTGAACCCCTTCCTTGCCCCCTAGTGATTAACCCCTTTCATCGGGCAAAAGTTCGCCCTGCAAACAAACAAACTTTTCGGCAACAAAAGTCCTACGGTGCAAAATCCTATCGTGTGTACAGAAGTCCATCGGACTTTAGTCCAAAGTACAAACACGCATGCTCAGAACCCCAATGTTAAAATCAACCAACAATAGCAGAAGTTGACCAAAGGGTAGTGGTAAAGAGCAGAAAAGAGCTGAAAAACCTCGCGATTTTGGTAAAGTTTGTTGAAAAAGTCCTGCCGTGTGTATGCATACCAAGTTCACGGCCAACGCCCTTCAAACAAAAATCCACAGAAAAGTTTGAAGTCCGGCTGTGTGTATGAGGCTTAAGGAGCATTCTCCCCATTGACCATCACACTAAAGTATCATGAGTTGTAGTTACAGTCATTTTTAAACCTCGTACACATGATCAGACTTTTTGCCAACAAACTTCAAAATGAGCAAGTTTTCCAAAAAATCCGACCGTGTGTACGCTCCGTCGGACAAACTTTTTCGGTTTTCATCGGACAAAAGTTCGCTCTGCAAATGGACAAACTTTTCGGCAACAAAAGTCCTACGGTGCAAAGTCCTATCGTGTGTACAGAAATCCATCGGACTTTTGTCCGAAGTACAAACACGCATGCCCAGAACCAATGTTAAAATCAACCAACAACAGCAGAAGTTGACCAAAGGGTGGTGGTAAAGAGCAGAAAAGAGCTGAAAAACCACGTGATTTTGGGAAAGTTTGTTAAAAGATTCCTGCCGTGTGTATGCACAGCAAGTTCACGGCCAACGCCCTTCAAACAAAAATCCACAGAAAAGTTTGTTTGAAGCCGACCGTGTGTACGAGGCTTAAGGAGCATTCTCCCCATTGACCATCAGTATCATGAGTTGTAGATACAGTCATTTTTCGTAGGGGGTTCCCTGAGACTGGAAAGTGATTTTGAAGGGATCCTCTGTGTTAAAAGTAGGGTTGTCCCGATACCGATACTAGTATCGGTATCGGGACTGATACCAAGCATTTGCCCGAGTACTTGTACTCGGGCAAATGCTCCCGATGCTTCACCCGATACTTGTACTGTCGGCGGTGATCAGTGCGTGGGGAAGTTACAAGCACCGATCACCGCTGTATAGATTTAAAATTAATTTCTCCGCTTCTCTCTACACCCCGCGCGGCTTTCAGCTGCTTTAAAATCAGCGGTGATCGGTGCTTGTAACTCCCCCACACACGATCACCGCTGACTGTCCCGTGTCCTCCTCCAGCCCCCCTCCGTTTTGCTGCAGTCTGTCTCCCTCCCTCCGTGTATCCTGTGTATCCCTCTGTGTATCCCGTGCATCCCGCCGTGTATTCTGTGCATTCCGCCGTGTATCCCGCCGTGTTTCTCTCCCCTTCCGTGCTCCTCCTCCACCTCTGGAAATGTCCTTACTGCTCCGAATGGACAGAGTCAGTGATCACTGACTCTGTCTATTCACATAACTGAAACATTGTAAACTGTGATTACAATGTTTCAGTTTATGAATGAAGAGAAGACACTGTCTTCTCTCCATTCATTTTCAGCGCAGCTGATGCGGCTGAGAAAGGGACAGGGGAACATGTGTCCCTAGTCCCTTTCCCTGTCTCAAAGGGAAGATGTCAGAGGTCTGTTAAGACCCCTGATATCTCACCAAAGCCCCCCCCCCCCCAACAGGGCTGAAAAAATAAATACAAAAAATAAAAAAACAAAAAAATAAAAAAAATTATTGTAGAAAATAAAAAAATTAAAGAAAAAACACGCTGACACGGTCCACCCCCCCCCCCCCCTTAAAAAAAAAGAAAGCATTATAAATAAAAAAAATGTAAAAAAAAATTGTAAAAAATTAAAAACAAATTGTTAAAGATAAAAAAAATAAAAAAACTACTGACACATGTGCCGCTGTCACATGAGATTAAAAAAAAGTATCGGTATTCGGTATTGGCGAGTACTTGAAAAAAAGTATCAGTACTTGCCTTTTCTACTCGGTCTTAAAAAAGTGGTATCGGGACAACCCTAGTTAAAAGGTTCAGAAAGGCCGATATAAACTGTCCCATTTGTGAATGAACTTACAATAGCGCGGTATCTTGCAGTATTTACTGGAATGTTACACACGGTGTCAGAAGACATTTTTTTGAGCCTCCACTGTTTATATGAGAAGAAAAACTTCATTATGTCCTAAATTGTGGCGTAGACGCAAACAGCAGGTGGTCCTTTGCGCTGCCAAAGCAAACTTAATTTTGAGAGTAGACTCAGGTGTGTAATCAAGGGCAGCATCAGTCAAGGGAAGTGATGTTGAAGGCCTTGTACCGGCGCTGGAGATTGGCTGCATGATTACTTATTTATACATTTCGCAGACCTTCTGCTGGGATGGCGGAGGCAGGAGAACCAGAGTTCTGTCGGAAGATGGCTAATATTTTGCTCCATTTTTCTCATTACTTCATTTTACCTTGTCGGTTTAATTATACCTTTAATTATCTCTATAAATCACGTTTCTGAATTTGTCCACAGTTGTTGCACGAAGGGAATAATTTATGAGTAGGAAATGTGCAGATGCTCAGTGTAGTTTATTTTGCAAATTTGCTTTAGAAGTTCAATGTAGTGTCGTTTTTTTTTAGGTTGGAGTGTTGCCAGCATATTATTTTTGTCGTCAATTACCCATATATACTCGAGTATAAGCCGACCCGAATATAAGCCGAGGCCCCAATTTTACCACAAAAAAATGGGAAAACATATTGACTCGAGTATAAGCCTAGGGTGAGAACGCAGCAGCTACTGTAAGTGGATAAGAGGGTCAACAATGCCTATTTGCAGCTTAACTGTGCCCATTTGCACGCCTCACTGTGCCCAATTGCAACCTTACTGTGCCCAGTCTCACTTTGCCTATTGCAGCCTTACTGTGCCCATTCTGACTGTGCCCATTGTAGCCTTAACACGATTGGTTAACCAGAGGACAACGGTCTGATGGACCGTTTTCATCGGTCAAAACAGATCGTGTGTGGGCGCCATAGGTTATTTACCCATAGGTTAAAAAAAAGCCAACTTGCTTTAAATTTAACCGGTGGATTCCTAACCGATAGGTCAAAACCGATCGTTAGTAGGCACAACCATCGGTTAAAAATCCACGCATGCTCAGAATCAAGTCGACGCATGCTTGGAAGCACTGAACTTCATTTTTTTAGCACGTCGTGTTTTATGTCACCGCGTTCTGACACCACCGTTTTTTTAACCGATGGTGCGTAGGCACGACTGACCATCAGTCATGAAATTTACAAATGCAGCGAGATTTAGTCCTGGGAAAGACTTTTTAAAAGATAAAAAGTGCATTTTATATACAACAATATAGATCAGATCAAAATGAGGGGCAACGAGGGACAGGGGAACTTTGTTCCAAATCAGGGACAGTCCCTCGAAATCAGGGACAGTTGGGAACTATGCTATAGGATATTGCATTTAAAATTTGCTACTATATTCCTGCCATAGGGGTGACCCTGGACAGTCATAAACAGGTAGATATGGTAGGAAGGACGTCCTTGAAGGCAGGGGTCAAGTCCCGGGGAAAAAAGTGTGGGAACTCCCACCCAAGATCCACTCCCCCACCAAAAAAAAAAAAATGATATGCCCATATGCATAATTGCTAAACCGCATGTTTTTTTTTTTTTTTTTTGATCCACTGTACCTTAGTAAGTAACTTTAAGCAAGTTCTTTCTAAATCCCGCGATAACTCGCGGCAGACCTCCGCAATGCCTCCTGGCAACAATGACAAAAGCTTCCAGGAGACATTGCGGCATCAAGGAAGTGACGGAACACTACCTGATGAATCCATATACAGGAAGCGGCCAGTAACATAAAGGATTACTAAGGTTCGCCTGCCCCTGACAGTGACTCGAGCTGGGCATCGCTCGATTGGCTCGGCTGCTCTCGGGTGCTCTAGTCCTGCAAAGGGAACTGCGTTCCTGCTGTGAAAAAAGTGCAGGAACTCCGTTCCCACGCGTTCCCGCAGGACTTGAGCCCTGCTTGAAGGATTCCCCAAAAGGTTTAAGCCGTTCCTAATTGTAGTATCAGAAAATGCAAGAACAGCAATTGTAGAGTTAATTGCAGTGCCCTAATTGTAATGAACTGTACAATTGCTGTTCTTGCATCATTTGATATTACAATTACACATTACTCAAACCTTTTTAGGAATTCTTTTAGGAAATCTTTCCTACCATATTTGCCTGTTTATGGCTGTCCAGGGCCATCCTTATGCAAACTATATAGTAGATCATTTTGATGCAATATCCACACCTCCCAACATTTTGAGATGGGAATGAGGGACACCTACTAGCAAACATATGTAGCCATAGGACACGCCTCCTGCCACACCCCCTTAAAGGAGAATTAACCAAAAAGAAGGTTAATTAAATCCACAAGGGCTATTTTTTACCACCACTATTCCTTTATTTTGGCTTTTAAAATTTACAAATACAGCAATTTAGAATTTGGATGAAAGGTTTAGCGCTGGGAAACACTTTTTGAAAGATAAAAGGTGAATTTTCTAAACATCTATATAGATCAGACCAAAATGAGGGACAAATGAGGAGAAAAGCGGGACAGAGGGACATTGCCCTAAATAAGGCCCCGTACACACGACCGAGTTTCTCGGCAGAATTCAGCCAGAAACTCGATCGGAGCTGAATTCTGCCGAGAAACCCGGCGTGTGTACACTTTCGGCCGAGGAAGCCGACGAGTTCCTCGTCGAGCCAAATAGAGAACATGTTCTCTATTTCCTCGTTGTTCTATGAGGAAAGTTTGCTCGCCGAGATCCTTGGCGGCTTCACACAGAACTCAACGAGCAAAACGATGAGTTTTGCTCGTCGAGTTCCTCGGACGTGTGTACGGGGCCTCAGAGGCAGTTGGGAGCTTTGAATATCCTGTTTGTAAACTTAGACGGTCTACTATGGCCTACATAATAGGTTCTTGCAAAGTTTGGCTTTTTCTGTTTTAACCACTTAAGACCCGGACCAAAATGCAGGTAAAGGACCCGGCCAGTTTTTGCGATTCAGCACTGCGTCGCTTTAACTGACAATTGTGCGGTCGTGCGACGTGGCTCCCAAACAAAATTGGCGTCCTTTTTTCCCCACAAATAGAGCTTTCTTTTGGTGGTATTTGATCACTTCTGCGGTTTTTATTTTGTGCGCTATAAACAAAAATAGAGCGACAATTTTGAAAAAAAAATCAATATTAATTACATTTTGCTATAATATATATCCCCCCAAAAATATATAAAAAAAATGTTTTTTCCTCAGTTTAGGCCGATACGTATTCTTCTACATATTTTTGGTAAAAAAAATCGCAATAAGCGTTTATCGGTTGGTTTGTGCAAAATTTATAGCGTTTACAAAATAGGGGATAGTTTTTGGCATTTTTATAATTTTTTTTTTACTACTAATTTCGGCGATCAGCGTTTTTTTTCGTGACTGCGACGTTATGGCGGACACATCGGACAATTTTGACACATTTTTGGGACCATTGTCATTTTCACAGCAAAAAGTGCTATAAAAATGCACTGATTACTGTGAAAATGACAATTGCAGTTTAGGAGTTAACCACTAGGGTAGGACCTCATATGTGTTTCTAACTGTAGGGGGGCGGGGCTGGACGTGTGACGTCATTGATCGCCTTTCCCTATATCAGGGAACAGACGATCAATGACAGCGCCACAGTGAAGAACGGGGAAGCTGTGTTTACACACACCTCTCCTCGTTCTTCAGCTCCGGGGACCGATCATGGGACGGCATGCGCCATTCGTTTTAAGTACTTGTATGGCACTCGGCCTATCATTTGCATGGGGTCACGCCTCATTAGCATGGCTCACGCCCACTTCCACTTATGACAGCTTACGCCGAGGGAACCCATCGTAGTTTGGAAGGTAAGTGCTTCGTGAATTCGGTGCTTGCCTCTCTGCGCTACGTCGGCGTAGCGTATATTGGATACGCTACGCTGGCATAAATATGCGCCAATGTATGTGGATCCGGGCACTTGTGTTTAAATCTGTAATCATTGGCTGACAGCTGATCACATGGTAAAGAGCCCGCTGTGATTGGCCCTTTACCCCGATCTGTGATTAGCTCGAAAAACTTGGCGATCACAGATTGCCCCGCCCGTGCACCACAGGGGGCACGCGGGCAGAGCAATCCCTGGAGGATGTCCACGGACCCCCTCCTGGCATTGGAAGGCCGCACTGTAGAAGTCTTTTGGCTATAGCACAGGCGGCCAGCGATTCATTCGAAAAATCCCATAAGAATGTTATGCTTGAAGTCAGTGGCCCGGATTCAGAGACCATAGTTACGCAGCGCAATTGCTTACTTGCGCCGGCGTAAAGAATGCTCCTGATTCAGGAACCTCGTTACGCCGACTGCAGCCTAAGATATGCGTGGCATAAGGCTCTTATGCCCGCATATCTTAGGCTGCATTCTTGCGATGGCCGCTAGGTGGCGTTCCCGTTGTGCTCAGCGTATAGTATGCAAATTGCATACTAACACCGATTCACAACTTTACGCGAGCCCTGCGTACGCAGTTTACGTCGTTTGCGTACGGCGGTTTTCGCGTAAGGCTGCCCCTGCTATTAGCAGGGGCAGCCAATGTTACGTATACCCGTCGTTCCCGCGTCGCGAAATTTGAACTTTACGTAGTTTGCGTAAGTGAATCGTGAATGGCGCTGGACGCCATTCACGTTCACTTTGAAGCAAATGACGTCCTTGCGACTTCATTTGCCGCAATGCACGTCGGGAAAGTTTCCCGACGGAGCATGCGCTCTACGATCGGCGCGGGAACGCGCCTAATTTAAATGATTCCCGCCCCCTACGGGATCATTTAAATTGTGCGCGCTTACACCGGGCATTTTGCCGGAGCGCCCACGCAATTTACGGAGCTACTGCTCCGTGAATTGCGGGTAGCGCAGAAAATTTGCAGGGGGCGCAGGGCAAAAACGTTGCCCTGCGCCTCCGTAAAAACTGCGCAAAGGTACCTGAATCTACCCCAGTGTATCTTCCCATGTAAATTATATAATCTCTCCTTTTTTGTGTATGGGACATTATTGGGCAAATACCTTACCTCCCTTATACACAGCAATAAAAACCTGTCAGTTGTTAAACCGATCTATCATCTATGATGAGTAACGTGACATTTCACTTTTATTTTTATCGCAAAGCTGCAATTATCCTTTAAAGCAGAAGTGTAGGCAGATGAAAAATTCCCCAATTTAGCCTGATTCATTTAACCTCCTGGGACCCGCGCTATAGTCAAATGACGGCTACAGTGCGGATCCCAAAATCCAACAGGATGTCAATTGACGTCCGCCCCTTTGGGCGTTCCCAGAGCGCGCAGCGGGGAAACTCTGTGTTGGCCATGTCCCTTGGACACAGCCAATTACAGATCGCCGCGAACGGGCAATCAGAGTGGCCGTTTGCGATGCGATCTGTGCGGCCAATGAGAGATGATCTCATATGTAAACATATGAGATCATCTCTCATTGCCGTTTTACACAGAGACAGCGGTGCTGTCTCTGGAGAGGAGACCGATCTGTGTCCCTTGTACATAGAGACACAGATCGGTCACCCCCCCCCAGTCACCCCCCCTCCACCTACAGTTAGAACACAATGCAGGGATACATTTAACCCCTTCTTCACCCCCTAGTGTTAACCCCTTCAATGCCAGTCACATTTATACAGTAATTAGTGCATATTTATAGCACTGATCGCAGTATAAATGTGAATGGCGCCAAAAATGTGTCAAAAGTGTCCGATGTGTCCGCCAATAATGTCGCAGTCCCAATAAAAATCGCAGATCGCCGCCATTTCTAGTAAAAAAAAAAATAATAAAAAAATAATTCTGTCCCCTATTTTGTAGGCGCTATAACTTTTGCGCAAACCAGTTTTTTACCAAAAATATGTAGAAGAATACGTATCGGCCTAAACTGAGAAAAAAAAATGTGTTCTTTTTTTTTAAATTGGGATATTTATTATAGCAACAAGTAAAAAATATTGTATTTTTTTTAAAATTGTCGCTCTTTTTTGTTTATAGCGCAAAAAATAAAAACCGCACAGGCGATCAAATACCACCAAAAGAAAGCTCTACTTGTGGGGGAAAAAGGACGTCAATTTTGTTTGGGAGCCACGTCGCACGACCGCGCAATTGTTAGTTAAAGCGACGCAGTGCCGGAAGCTGAAATTTCACCTGGGCAGGAGGGGGGTATATGTGCCCCAGTAAGCAA
Source organism: Rana temporaria (assembly GCF_905171775.1). Lineage (NCBI taxonomy): Eukaryota > Metazoa > Chordata > Amphibia > Anura > Ranidae > Rana > Rana temporaria. The sequence goes on along the minus strand of NC_053500.1, from coordinate 131,496,021 downwards.
GTGGTTAAAGTAGATGTAAACCCAAATCACTAAAATCTCCTACAAGCTTAAACATATTGGAGTCACTTTACAAGTCATTTTCAATACTTTTAAATCTGCAGCTTTCATTAAAAAGATACACGGTGATCCTGCCATAAGGGTCCTTGGTCATTATTTGTTTATAACGTGACAACACTCTGTTCCTGTTTCCCGGTTGTGTGCCTATGTTGTCACCCATGTCACATAAGCTTCCATGTGGTTGCGTCTATTATGTAGGCATGGCCCACTATTGCCATCCTCCGAAATGCCATCCAGCTAATGTTGCAATGTTTGCAGATAGGAAATGGCTGAAAAGAGGCTGCAGAATAAAAAGGTGACAATGCTGTGTGAAGGAGGAGGGGGGGGGGTGTCCCTTCCCTCCAATCAGCTCTCAGAGCTCTCCTCACCTCCCCATCATTGGTGTCATTGGGAGGAATTGTTCCCCATCATTGGTGTCATTGGGAGGAATTGTTTCCCATTGTTGATGTCACTGGGAGGAATTGTGCCCCATCATTAGTGTCACTGGGAGGAATTGTGCCCCATCATTGGTGTCATTGGGAGGAATTGTTCCCCATTGTTGATGTCACTGGGAGGAATTGTGCCCAATCATTGGTGTCAATGGGAGGAATTGTGCCCAATCATTGGTGTCATTGGGAGGAATTGTGCCCCGTCATTGGTGTCATTGGGGGAATTGTTCCCCATTGTTGATGTCACTGGGAGGAATTGCGCCCAATCATTGGTGTCATTGGGAGGAATTGTGCCCCGTCATTGGTGTCATTGGGAGGAATTGTGCCCCGTCATTGGTGTCATTGAGAGGAATTGTTCTCCATCATTGGTGTCATTGGGAGGAATTGCTTCCCATTGTTGATGTCACTGGGAGGAATTGTTACCCATCATTAGTGTCAGTGGGAGGAATTGTTCCCTATCGTTGATGTCACTGGGAGGAAGTGTGCCCCGTCATTAGTGTCAGTGGGAGGAATTGTTCCCCATTGTTGATGTCATTGGGAGGAATTGTGCCCCATCGGTGGTGTCATTGGGAGGAATTGTGCCCCTTCATTTATCTCAGAGGTCAGGCTCTATGTTTCTTCCAGGTAAGATGGTGGATGTGACCGTACGCCGGACACTCGATAAGGGGTATTGATGGACTGGATCTGTTCATAAAGTACAAAGGGAGCGGCCATTAGCCCCGCCCTGGGAGCGGAACCGGCACTATGCATTATTCTATTGAATCCAATGGCTCTGCATTATTTCAGAATATCACAGACTTGTTTTTTATCCGTGACAACATGAAAAATCCGCCGCTATGCCAATGAGTCATGAAATATGTCAACTTTAAATATGTCTTTGTTATTTTGCATCACAAAAAGTGTTTAATTCACACTTCTCGCTGCCTTCCCACATTTTCATCTGACACCATCTGCTAGTCGGTCAAACATTTTACTGAGGAAACATGTGATTTGCATTGTTTTATATTTAGAGGAATCACATTCTGAAAACCCCTCAGTAGACACACAAATATTGTGCATGACTACCCAGTCACACTCTAGATCACACTCTGGCGGAAATATCAATAGCTTATCAGGCCCTGACCCAGGCATAGTGGCTGATAGGCCCGCCCCTGAGGAGCCCCGACTCTAGGAAGTGCCCGTCCCTGAGGACCCCTGACTCTAGGAAGTGCCGCCCCTGAGGAGCCCCGACTTTAGGAAGTGCCCGCCCCTAAGGAGCCCCCGACTCTAGGAAGTGCCCGCCCCTGAGGAGCCCCGACTCTAGGAAGTGCCCGCCCCTGAGGAGCCCCGACTCTAGGAAGTGCCCGCCCCTGAGGAGCCCCGACTCTAGGAAGTGAGGACAGCAATAGCAGGTCAGGCTTATCCTGTTATTCCAGTTTTCCTTTATTTTTTTTCAGATCTATGCAGTACATTCCTCTATTGTTGTCCTTTTGGAGTGGACGGTTTCCTTTTCCAATATATTTATGCCTGGTTCAGTTTGAGCAGTTGTCATTAGGAGCCACATCTTTCTAAGCAGTGGGCCGAATTCAAAGAGATTTGCGCATTATTTACGGAGGCGCAGGGCAACGTTTTTGCCCTGCGCCCCCGCAAATTTGCTCCGCTGCCCTTGATTCACGGAGCAGAAGCTCCGTAACTTGCGCGGGCGCGCCGGCAAAATGCCCGGCGCAGGAGCACGCAATTTAAATGATCCCGTAGGGGGCGGGAATCATTTAAATTAGGCGCGTTCCCGCGCCGATCGTAAAGCGCATGCTCCGTCGGGAAACTTTCCCGACGTGCATTGCGGCAAATGACGTTGCAAGGACGTCATTTGCTTCAAAGTAAACGTGAATGGCGTCCAGCGCCATCCACGATTCACTTACGCAAACTACGTAAAATTCAAATTTCGCGACGCGGGAACGACGGGTATACGTAACATGGGCTGCCCCTGCTAATAACTTGCCCCGGCGTAACGAGTGCTCCTGATTCAGGAACCTCGTTACGCCGACTGCAGCCTAAGATCTGCGCGGCATAAGGCTCTTATGCCCGCATATCTTAGGCTGCATTCTTGCGGTGGCCGCTAGGTGGCGTTCCCGTTGTGCTCAGTGTATAGTATGCAAATTGCATACTAACGCCGATTCACAACGTTGCGCGAGCCCTGCGTACGCAATTTACGCGCAACGTTGTGAATCGGCGTTAGTATGCAACTTGCATACTATACACTGAGCACAACGGGAACGCCACCTAGCGGCAACCGCAAGAATGCAGCCTAAGATATGCGGGCATAAGAGCCTTATGCCGCGCAGATCTTAGGCTGCAGTCGGCGTAACGAGGTTCCTGAATCAGGAGCACTCGTTACGCCGGGGCAAGTAAGCAATTGCGCTGTGTAACCTATGGTTACAGAGGCGCAATTGCTTCTTGAATCCACCCCAGTATATATAAATAGGGTCCATAATGTACAGGATGCATTAAGGTGAAAAAACGAGAACCTTTACAACCCCTTTAAGGTCAGCAAAGGCTGCCTTTAGTCTCTGCTTCTGATGTAAAAGGAGACTATGATGGGGATCCCAAAGTAAAGGGGGACTCTGATGCAGACCCTGATGTAAGTGGGGAGTTTTATGAGGACCGTGATGTAAGGGGGGGGGACTCTGAAGGGGACCCTGATGTAAGGGGGGACACTGATAAGGACCCTGATGTAAGGGAGATTCTGATGGGGACCCTGATGTAAAAGGAACTTTGATAAGGAGCATGATGTAAGGGCAGGACTTTCACAGGGACCCTTAGGTAAAGGAAGACTCTGATGAGGACCATGATGTAAGGTCGGATTCTGTTGGTGACCCTGATGTAAGGGGGGAACTCTGATGGGGATCCTAAAGTAAGGGGGAGCACTGATGCAGATCCTGATCTAAGGGGAACTTGGATGAGGACCATGATGTAAGGGCAGGACTTTCACAGGGACACTTAAAGCGGTAGTTCACCCCCCCCCCCCCGACACATTTTACCATCGAGACAGGCATTGTAGCGCGAGCTACAGTATGCCTGTCCCGATTTTTTTAACCCCGGACTCACCTTGTAATCCGACATCGTAGGTTTCGGCTCCCGCGGGGAATGGGCGTGCCTATGGAGAGGGAGGATGATTGACGGCCGGCCCTGGCACGTCACTCTCCCCGAAGACACCCGGAGTAGGTCTCGGCTCTTCACGGCGCCTGCGCACAGGCTATGCGCACGCGTCGTGAAGACCAAGCCTATTTCGGCTATTTCCGGAGAAGCGTGACGCGCCAGAGCCGGCCGTCAATCATCCTCCGTCTCCATAGGCACGCCCATTCCCCGGTATCTTCGATGGACGACTACAAGGTGAGTACGGGGGTAAAAAATTCGGGACAGGCATACTGTAGCTCGCGCTACAATGCCTGATTTTAAGGTAAAAGAAAAAAAAAATTTTTTTTTTTGGTCGATAGGGTGAACCCCCGCTTTAAGTAAAGAAATAACTCTGATGAGGACCATGATGTAAGGGCAGGACTCTCACAGGGACCCTTAGGTAGAGGAGGACTCTAATGAAGACCATGATGTAAGGGCAGGACTCTCTCATGGACCCTTAGGTAGAGGAGGACTCTAATGAAGACCATGATGTAAGGGCAGGACTTTCACAGGGACCCTTAGGTAAAGGAAGACTCTGGTGAGGACCATGATTTAAGGCTGGATTCTGTTGGTGACCCTGATGTAAGGGGGGAAATCTGATGGGGATCCTGAAGTAAGTGAGAGCACCAATGTGGGCCCTAAACTAAGGGGAACTCTGATGAGGACCATGATGTAAGGGCAGGACTTTCACAGGGACCCTTAGGTAAAGGAAGACTGTGATGAGGACCATGATGTAAGGCCGGATACTGCTGGTGACCCTGATGTAAGGGGGGAACTCTGATCCTGAAGTAAGTGGGAGCACCGACCTGGGCCCTAAACTAAGGGGAACTCTGATGAGGACCATGATGTATAGCAGGACTTTCACAGGGACCCTTAGGTAAAGGAAGACTGTGATGAGGACCATGATGTAAGGGCAGGACTTTCACAGGGACCCTTAGGTAAAGGAAGACTGTGATGAGGACCATGATGTAAGGCCGGATTCTGCTGGTGACCCTGATGTAAGGGGGGAACTCTGATGGGGATCCCGAAGTAAGGGGGAGCACTGATGGGGTCCCTGATCTAAGGGGAACTCTGACAGGAAACGTGATTTAAGCGGGGACATTGAGGGGGACTGTAATGTAAGGGGAAACTAAGAGGCACCAGATGTAAGGGAGACTCTGTTATAAAAAAAAAAATTCGCCCCACAAACATTTTTTAAATATGCAATGCGGCCCTCATAATGAAAAGTTTGGAGACCATTGCTCTATATCATTGTATGTGATTGGAGGATGCTGGGGTGGCACCCAAGAAGTGGGTTGAATGACACTGGGTGTCACACAACTGAGAAGACTGGTGACATCTAGTGGTGGAAAGGAATTACTGAATGGAATAGCACTAAGAAGGAGGTAACTATTGTAGTCAATTACTTTTTTTTTGTTTCTAAACCTCCCAGATTTTTTTGGGCAACAGTTTGTTTTTCTAAAATTCTCCTTTTACGAACAAAAAAATAAATCTAAAATTGATTTTTTTTTTTTAAATCCCTAAAAAAAAATCCTAATTTATTCGAGCTTCTACCTTAACCAGTACACTGCAGGTAATGAACATATGCTGAAAATACAACCTTTAAGCAGAACAAGCAAAACAAGACTTATAATGAGTCTAATCTGTCAGAGGATGCCAAGGACTAATTGCAGAAATGATTATGCAACCTGTGAAATAAATACAGTACCGAAAAACCCCAACTTACTAATGAGCAGATCTCCACCTGATTTGTACCGCAGGCATTTTGTTACGGTCGTAACGGTGCCCATGTACTGGAAATATTACTACTGCACTATGAGAACACATTCCTAATAAAGTCTAGGTAAACTCATAAACACAAATGCCATGTATTGCAGCTTAGCAGTTCTTAGATTTGCTGGCTGCATTTAATTTCTTATTTCAGGTATTTTTTTCCTTTATTTTTACCTGGTGATCCTGCCAGGGCCGATCCTAGGGTCACAGGTGCCTGGGTGCAGAAATATTTCTGGCGCCCCCCACATGGGCGTTGTCATTTTACTAACTCCTCCCCTTTACATCTCATTATACATCACATCTGTAGATGGACTAGGCGCAGGAATGGGCAGGGGCTGTGTATCCTATGCAGTCTATCATTCCATAAAACATCTAGAGCAGGGGCAGCCCAGAGCATGTGTAAAGGGATGCTGGGGATGCCATCCCCCAGCACACAGCACACTGAACACTGTGACTCACCTCAATTTTCTCTCTGTGCAGCCTGAGATAGAGATGGGAGTGGGAGGCATTCCAACTGGAGTGCATGATCCAAGACTCCCAGTGTGAGGAATTTATTCCTGAACATCATCACTCAGCAGCCACTGAAAACTAGAACTCTCATGTCAGGAAGAGGAGTGGCCCTCCCCCGAGCACTGCCAGGCTGGACGGGCTGCTCTATGCTCACACATCAGTTCTAGACGGACACACACCTATGCTCAGAACACTAGTTCTGGACGGACACAAACAAGGAGAGAAGGAGAAAGGGGAGAACTCTGGCACTTCGGCGCCCCCACCTCTGCAGGCGCCTCGGTGCAATGCACCCTGTGCACCCAGCCTAGGATCGGCCCTGGATCCTGCCAGAAAATACATGTTCTGTCCTAGGGTGACAGACAGGGCTGCTATTAGAAATCACGGGGCAAAGAAAGGAATTGAGGACACAGATTCCCCTATCTCTCTCCCTGCAGCCTCAGCTGCTTTGCAGATGAATGAACAGGAGGCGCTATGCACAGAGTCTCCCTGTTCATTCACAAATTTAAGTTTTAGGCCCAGATTCTTAAAGGAAATATGACGGCGTATCTCCAGATACGCCGTCGTATCTCTGAGTCTGAGCGGTCGTATCTATGCGCCTGATTCTTAGAATCAGTTACGCATAGATTAGTATTAGATCCGACCGGCGTAAGTCTCTTACGCCGTCGGAACTTAACTGCATATTTACGTTGGCCGCTAGGGGCGTGTACGCTGATTTACGCCTAGAAATATGTAAATCAGCTAGATACGCGAATTCACAAACGTACGCCCGGCCGACGCAGTACAGATACGCCGTTTACGTTAGGCTTTTCCCGGCGTAAAGTTACCCCTGCTATATGAGGCGTACCAATGTTAAGTATGGACGTCGTTCCCGCGTCAAATTTTGAAAATTTTACGTTGTTTGCGTAAGCCATCCGTGAATGGGGCTGAACGCATTTACGTTCACGTCGAAACCAATACGTCCTTGCGGCGTACTTTGGAGCAATGCACACTGGGATATGTCCATGGACGGCGCATGCGCCGTTTGTAAAATGCGTCATTAACGTGGGGTCACATAACATTTACATAACACACGCTCACATCTTCCAAATTTGAATTAGGCGGGCTTACGCTGGCCTATTTATGCTACGCCGCCGCAACTTACGGAGCAAGTGCTTTGAGAATACAGCACTTGCCCGTCTAAGTTGAGGAGGCGTAACGTAAATAGGATACGTTACGCCCGCACAAAGATACGCCGATCTACGAGAATCGGGGCCTAATTGTGTAAAGTGAAAGAGGAGTACCACTGTTCACAGTAAAAACTGTAAAAAAAAAAGATGGATAACACAGAATTAGCTTCCCAAACGCTTCGGGCATCAACTTAATAACGTCACAGCAGGCTTCGCCCTACCCGTTTTGTCATATCTGACGTCATCTGGGACACTCTACTTGCCGAAATCTGTAGTGGATGGTCTATTTCTTCTGGTAAGCTTTGTTTCCCATGGGCTAGATTCAGATAGGTTAGCGGATCTTTAGATCTCATTTACGAAGGCCATGCTTAACATAGGATACGCCTCATATAGCAGGGGTAACTATACACCGGAAAAAGCCGAACGCAAACAACGTAAAAAAAAAACGCCGGGCGGTCATTTGTTTCTGAATCGGCGTAACTCCTCATTTGCATATTCCTTGCGTATACAAACGGAAGCGCCACCTAGCGGCCAGCGTGAGATTGCAGCCTAAGATCCGACGGTGTAAGTCACTTACACCTGTCGGATCTTAGGGAGATCTATACGTAACCTGATTCTATAAATCAGGCGCATAGGTACGACGGCCGGACTCAGAGATACGACGGCGTATCAGGAGATACACCGTCGTATCTTCTTTCTGAATCCGGGCCCCTGTGTTTATTGAGGAACATAAAGAACGTGTTTTTGGCGAAGTCCATCTTTAAGCATGCACATAGTTTTCTTATATAGTCAGGACAGCCCTGTCAATGTATGAGATGTATTCATTTCCTGCAACATCCAAGCCTTACGCCTGTACCCAGACCACCCACCACTAACTTTCCCAACGCACGTGTATTAAGCAGTTCCTATTGCTGTCATCATTCTTTCTATTCTTCCATACACAGACACATTTTGGCGGTGACATTAATACGTAACAGACGGACATGGCATACATCTGTTCCGTTCTTTTATCTCTCTTCTTTTTTTTTTCTTTTGCATTTTTTCAGGCTCATTAATTCAGTAGTTGCTGCTGTCAGCTAGGCACAGATTGCAGGGCTGCCTACTGTGCTCGGCGTTTGACTTCTAGACAGAGTCGTTTGGGTAGATCCACAGAGAGCGCCGCAACTTTAAGGCGGCGTAGCGTATCGTATTTACGCTACGCCACCTTAAGTCAGAGAGGCAAGTACTGTATTCTCAAAGTACTTGCCTCCTAACTTACGGCGGCGTAGCGTAAATGCGGCGGGCGCAAGCGCGCCTAATTCAAAATAGGCTGAGAGGTGTGTTTTATGATAATTTTGTTTGACCTGATGTGATTGACGTTTTTTTGGAACGGCGCATGCGCCGTCCGTGTACATATCCCAGTGTGCATTGCGGCAAAGTACGTCGCAAGGACGTATTGGTTTCGACGTGGACGTAAATTACGTCCAGCCCTATTCACGGACGACTTACGCAAACGACGTAAAATTTTCAAATTTCGACGCGGGAACGACGGCCATACTTAACATTACTAGTCCAGCTATTTGATGGAATAACTTTACGCCTGAAAATGCCTTACGTAAACGGCGTATCTGTACTGCAACGTGCAAGCGTACGTTCGTGAATAGGCGTATCTAGTCATTTACATATTCTACGCCAAACTCAACGGAAGCGCCACCTAGCGGGCAGCCTAAATATTGCACCCTAAGATACGACGGCGCAGGCTGTCGTATCTTAGATAGGTTTAAGTGTATCTCAGTTTGAGAATACACTTAAACTTAGGACAGCGCAGATTCCGAGTTAGGTCGGCATATCTACTGATACGCCGGCCTAACTCTCTCTGAATCCACCTAGTAGTCTTTTTTTTTCTTTGTAACCTGGAATTCACGTTACTTGTACATCCAAGAGCTGGTCTCGGAGGTTGGAAAGATGCCACGGAGTTGATGACTTGTCTTTCCGAGACCTGGTGGGGTTTAGGTGGACTTCGATCTGTGCGATCTATTGTGGAATTCTATGGAGGTCCATCATAGACAACAATCAGATGGGAGCAGCTCACAATCTACCTGTCCCAAATATGTCTTCCCCTGACTACTACACAGTTGTCCTCGGGGCTGGATTCCAGACAAGGCCACCGATGCCAGGCCTCGGGGCGGCAGTGGGTGCAGGGGCGGCACTGCAGCAACAGGGGGCAGAAAGGCACTGGCCATCGGGACTATCGGGAGTTTCCTGGTGGGCTGGCCTTGGGGGGGGGTGGCATAGGGAGTAAATCCGGGCCTGGTTGTCCTTTTAGGTTAGGGTGACCAGACATCCCCGGTTTCCAGGGACAGTACCCGGATTGAGGACACTGTCCCTGGACCAAGTCTGTCCCCGTTTTTGTCCCCAGATTGGATTTGAACAGGGGCTGGGGGCAATTTCAAGACCGATCGCGGGACCCCATCGGCGATCGGGTACACGGGTCCCGGAGCTTCGGACCGGGTCGCGGGCGCGCACCCGCGACCCACGGCTGGGTAGATGTACAAGACGTACCGGTACGTACATCTGCCCAGCCATGCCATTCTGCTGACGTATATTTACAGGAGGCGGTCCTTAAGTGGTTAAAATTGAACCGATGGACGCCTAACCGATAGGTCAAAACCGATCGTTAGTATGTAAAAGCATCGGTTAAAAACCAGCGCATGCTCAGAATCAAGTCGACGCATGCTTGGAAGCATTGAACTTCGTTTTTTCAGCACGTTGTTGTGTTTTACGTCACCGCGTTCTGACACGATCGGTTCATTAACCGATGGTGTGTAGGCACATCAGAACATCAGTCAGCTTCATCGGTTAACTGATGACAACGATTCTTCGGACCGTTCTCAGCGGATGGACCGATCGTGTGTACGCGGCCTAAGCCTACATAGTAGGGTTGTCCCAATACCGATGCTAGTATCGGTATCGGGACTGATTCCGAGTATTTGCGGGAGTACTTGTACTCCCGCAAATGCCCCCGATGCCTCATCCAAAACTCGCGCCGCCCGCCGCCGCCGCCACCGCTTGGTTAATACGGGCGGGGGGAACATTACAGCTTTCATTTGAATAGCTGTAGTGTTTCCCGCCGCGCCGCGTATAGACAGTCCCCCTTGCTCGGGTGAACTGTCCAATCCCGAGCAAGGGGGAGTGTCTATACGCAGCGCGGCGCGAAACACTACAGCTATTCAAATGAAAGCTGTAATGTTCCCCGCCCGTATTAACCAAGCGGCGGCGCGGCAGCATGTAGGTAAGGGGGACATTGCTGCATATATGGGGGGGACATGGCTGCATATTTGGGGGGGACATGGCTGGATATGGGGGGGACATGGCTGCATATGGGGGGGACATGGCTGCATATGGGGGGACATGGCTGGATATGGGGGGGACATGTCTGGATATGGGGGGGACATGGCTGCATATGGGGGGACATGGCTGGATATGGGGGGACATGGCTGGATATGGGGGGGACATGGCTGCATATGGGGGGACATGGCTGGATATGGGGGGGACATGGCTGCATATGGGGGGACATGGCTGCATATAGGGGGACATGGCTGCATATGGGGGGACATGGCTGTATATAGGGGGACATGGCTGGATATGGGGGGACATGGCTGGATATGGGGGGGACATGGCTGCATATGGGGGGACATGGCTGCATATGGGGGGGACATGACTGCATATATGGGGGGGACATGGCTGCATCTGTGGGGGGACATGGCTGCATTTGGGGATACATTTTAAAAAAAAGTATCGGTATTCGGTATCGGCGAGTACTTGAAAAAAAGTATCGGTACTTGTACTCGGTCCTAAAAAAGTGGTATCGGGACAACCCTACTACATAGTATAATGTATTGTGCATGTTCTAGGCACAAATGAAACCTGTTTAATATGTCTGGGATTCCATTCAAGTAGCAGGTCTGGAATACATTTGAAGGGCTTTTGAAAAAAATTAGTTGGCTCCATGATGGCGAGATCGAATGCTCTGATGAACAACGTTTCAGAATTTCTGTAACCTTCGTATTAAATTTGATTGTTATATGACCAGCTTTATTAATTAAAATTGTGCTGAATACATACATTTCAGCAGAAGTATTTATACCCCACTATGACAGTGTAGCTGCACATTATTAGTTCATAAAATTAAAATTTAGGAGAATTTGTCAGCACATTCAATCTGAACAATTTGTTAAGGATGTGATGATACTCCTAAAAATTTATAGTAGCGTTTTTATCTTTCCACAATATGGCCATAATCATAACACAGTCACACAATCTTCTTCAACCCTTCTAGAAAACCCGTTTCATGACGCAATAAAAAAAAAAAACAGTCAATCTCCAAACTGTTCCCTCAAAGTTGGGAGCATGAAATCGTCCAAAATGTCTTGGTATGCTGACGCCTTAAGAGTTCCCTTCACTGAAACTAAGGGGCCAAGCCCAATCCCTGAAAAACATCCCCATAGCATAATCCCCTCTCCACCAAATGATTTGAATCAGTGCACCAAAGCAAGGTCCATAAAGACATGGATGAGAGAGTTTGGGGTGGAGGAACTTGACTGGCCCACAAATGCGTTTCTGGAAGAATAGTCAAACACTCCCATAGACACACTCCTAAACCTTGTGGACGGCCTTCCCAGAAGAGTTGAAGCTGTTATAGCTGCAAAGGGGGGCCAACTCAATATTGAACCCTACGGACTATGACTGGGATGCCATTAAAGTCCGAAAACTGAATGATCATATGACCGCTCAGTTTTCTTCAGCTCTGAGAAGAGATTGGTGACTGTCAATCACCCCTATTCGAGTGCCGGGTTGGTGAGGTGGCGATCACAGCTGACTTTGGCTCTCAGTCAAGTGCTGAGAGCTGCAGTGAGCTGGCAGCTGAGTGAATCCCAACAATATGGTCAGGATCCTTCCAGAGGCTGGAGCAGCTCCATGACGTCAGCGCTATTAGCTGACTCTGAATCATAGAAGAGCAAAAGTAAGTGCACTCCTGTGACCCAGATAAGAAGCCCATTAATCTTAAACCATTGCCTATACTTCTCTTTTAATAAACATTTTTATATTCTTTAAAGGGGTTGTAAACCTGTTTTTTCACCTTAATGCATCCTATGCATTAAGGTGAAAAAACATCTGATACTTACTGGCCCTCCAGCCCCCCCCCCCCCCCGGTTTACTTACCTGAGCCCTCAAAAGTCCTGCGTCAAGAACGCGCTGGCTTCTCGGCTCTTCTTGCCCCGGGCTTCTCAGTCCTTCATTGGATAGATTGATAGCAGCGCAGCCAGGAGCGTGCACGCAAGATAACCCCCTTGGGAAAGCGCTTCCCAGAGGGGGTTATCTGATACGGGGAGGAACCGAGACAGCCGCCGAGTGACCCCAAAAGTCGAGGTCCGGGCCACTCTCTGCAAAACGAGCTGCACAGCGGAGGTAAGTATAACATGTTTGTTATTTAAAAAAAAAATATTAGAACCTTTACAATCACTTTAAGATGCTTTCTTGACACAAAACACGTGTGTGGAACGTAGTAAAATAATTGAATGTCAAACTTGATCTTAGCTTGGTGGTAATATAAGCGATGCACCTAGAAGATAATAGATTTTTGGGGGGATTTTGGCCCGTTCCTTCGGCTTCCTATGATAAACCCCACATCGGAAATCACGCACATACGAACAAGCTCTTTCTGTACAGACATGGCTACTTGAATGGTATGTAAATAACGTTTGTTTTATACTTTCAATATGCCCGTTGCTGAGTGATGCGTCTCTCTGATGATTCATATTTGTTTGTATCTCTCCTAATTTGACTTTGATTTGCGATCACAAAAAAGTGTTATTGTCCGGGTCTTTTTGAAGTATGTACAAAGTTACGTTGGTATAGATATTATAATGAGATCTGCTTTGTACACAATGGTATTCAGTGTGTCTGGCTTTCTCATATAGCATTTTCATCTTTTAGCTCCCTGATATACAGCCTGTATTTGCATATGTAGCAATTATAGCATTAATAATAAATGCATAGGGGGGTTTTGCATGCAGCTGTACATTTTTTTATTTTCCAGTAAAGCCGTGCCTAGAAACAGGTGGCCAGTGGAGGCCCCTGCTATGGCAGTACCAGTCCGCACGGACTTTGGCATCAGAAATGGGACCCCTCTAAAAATGTTAGCCTGGTTCTACCATACAATTGATGATGGAAAGGTAAAGAAATGCCTGTCTGGTGGTAGAAGGTAAGTTTCTTGCACCTGCCCTAGTAAATAACTAGAGACCCGCATGCGCCGTTCGTGAAAAACGTCAATCACGTCGGGTCACACAACATTTACATAAAACACGCCCCCCTGTTCCAAATTTGAATTAGGCGGGCTTACGCCGGCCGATTTCCGCTACGTCGCCGCAACTTACGGAGCAAGTGCTTTGAGAATACAGCACTTGCCCGTCTATGTTGCGGAGGCGTAATGTAAATCAGATACGTTACGCCCGCACAAAGATACACGATCGTACGTCAATCTGGCCCTAGCTGTCTGGCTTTCTCTGGCTTTGGTTCATTGAGACATGAATCTGGAACAAAAACCAGAGGCACGGCGATGGGCTCTAGTTTCGCCCCTTGCTATGCAAAATTCAACATTGGATTTTTGGGAAGAACATTCCATATAAAATAATAGCTCATATGTAAGATCCATTATATTCTATGGAAGATACATTGATGATGTACTCATTATTTGGGATGGTGATGTGGATGGGTTCTTGGCTTTTGTTGCACATTGTAACAATAATGATTTAGGCCTCACCTTTACAAATGGTATCGATTCTGATCATTTGGTGTTTTTGGATTTAGAATGAACACATGAAAATGGCTCCACTGTGGTTAAACAGCACATGTGAGTCTGGCTTGATCTTCCTTTTGTATATGCACATGTGCTTCTTTCTTTTTTACATTTGAATAAACTGCTTTATTTGCATATGAGCCAGCAAACTTTCTCATTCACCACATTTTTGGGTACAGTGCCCCCTTTTCCATTTTTTTTATTGCTTTCTCAATGGTCATATGAGTTGGGGCAGCAGCGGCCTTTCTGTTCTACTAAATTATCCACTTGGACATTCTTCCATGTGTCTGTTATCTTGTTTTTGAGTACAGTTGAACCTCGGATTACAAGCATAATCCATTCTAGGAGTATCCTCGTAATCCAAAGTACTCGCATATCAAAGCGTGTTTTCCCATTGAAGTCAACGGAAACGAAAATAATTTGTTCCGCATTGACTTAAATGGGATGCAGTACCGAATGCGGCCAGAGGTGGGGGGGGGGGTGTGCCAAAAACGTCCGAAAAGGCCAGAGGACACTTCAGCTTGTTCCCTGCGCCCTGTACCTCAGGCCAAATGAGGTACTGCAGGCCAATTTTCAGCTTTTCTCGGCTCCTGTGCCCCTGTACCTCAGGCCAAATGAGGTACGGCAGGCCTATTTTCGGCTCTGCTCAGCTTCTGCGCCTCCGTACCTCAGGCCAAATGAGGTACTGCAGGCCTATTTTCGGCTCTGCTCAGCTTCTGCGCCTCCGTACCTCAGGCCAAATGAGGTACTGCAGGCCTATTTTCGGCTCTGCTCAGCTTCTGCGCCTCCGTACCTCAGGCCAAATGAGGTACTGCAGGCCTATTTTCGGCTCTGCTCAGCTTCTGCACCCCCGTACCTCAGGCCAAATGAGGTACTGCAGGCCTATTTTCGGCTCTGCTCAGCTTCTGCGCCCCCGTACCTCAGGCCAAATGAGGTACTGCAGGCCTATTTAACTTGAATTCTGCTCGTCTTGTGAGTCAACACTTGCAAACCAAGTCAGAATTTAAAAAAAAAGTTGCTCGCAAATCAAAACGCTCTCAAACCAAGTTACTCTTAAACCGAGGTTCCACTGTATAAGCTCTGTGCTCACCCTCCAGTGCACAGCCCCACCGCAGGGGGAAAAAAAATGTGCCCAGAGTTGGGCTTTATAAAAGGTTCTATTTATTGGGCCAAATTTGGGCCAAATTTTTAAAAATGCACTGCACCACAATTCGATAGTGCCATTGATAGATTTGTTTTTGGATTTTTATATCCAAACTGCTTTCTCTGTTAAATAAAATGTAAAAAATGCCCAGCAGGTATGTTACAGGTAGCAAGTAAACCAAAAATGATGAACTGGGACTTTAACAGGTTGACTGCATCCTTCGGTCCAACCACTATGCCTAACAGCATTTGATGAAAAGCAAGCAATCGAGTTTCGGTTTTATCACCTGGTGTTCTTCCGCCACTTGGCCATAAGTGCCGTTGTTGGCACCAAATTCAGCAACAAGGAAATTAGATTTGCTTTTGATTGTGTTTGCGGAGCCTAGATTGACTGGTGCATGAGCTGATGGGTTCTTAATTGGATACGCTTGTCCTTGTGATCTGTTTAGACATAATAATTGACAGTTGTGCATTGTTCCAGTTAAGCTTGCCCTGTTTCTGCTCAGTGCAGAATGTTCCATTGGTAAGACTGTGCGGCAGACTTAAATATTCAGCTTTGTTACATCCAAATCCCTCATTACTCTTCACGTGTGACCATCGTACGAAATAGCAAAGCAATGGACATTATGAAAAAAAAGAGGGGGGATTCTAATGGAAGCGATGATGACCCTCTAAGAATCCAGGTCTTTTCCTGCAATTGCCTTTATCGTACTCGCTCAGCTTAGGCTTTGTCAATGGTCTTTCATTTCGCACAGCTGCGTTAAGACCTATGTAAGTAGGTACGAGTCAGCGAATACAGAGCGCGTGAACTGTAAGTTGTGTTTTGTCTGCGTAGGATTATCGCTTCTGTGAATAGAAGAAATGTTGAAATGTCAGAATTAAACTTCGGTGAAGATTTAATGGCAGTCAAATACAATCAAAATGCAGAATTACAAAATGGGGGGTTTAACGTGGGCTGAAAAACAAGAAAATGGTTTAAAAGAGGACCTTCCGTCCAGATGTAAAATCCGCTTCTTTGTGAACATCCTATTACAGAAACAAAATTAGGTGGAAATAAAACTTCAAAAATAAAAAATCACTAAAAACAAAGATAGAAAAATACTTCAGTCCATTTGGAGCCTGTGGATACAAAATGCCCACCCGTCTATGTCTATAACAAGTTATGCATATTTATAGGCCCTTGGGCTCTGGTTGCTGTGTCCCTGACATCCTTCCTCCTCTACTTCCCCACATCTTTTCCCCCTCTATCCCCTTTGGCCCCCCTGTTATGAAGGCCTCTGCCTACATATTTCTTTGTTACCCCATTTGGAGAACCCAACTCCTTCATTAAACTTACCAGTGCCTTCTGGCACCCAGCTAGCACTCGGTCAGGGCCGATCCTAGGCAGGGTGCACAGGGTGCTCCGCACCCAGGCGCCGCAGAGGTGGGGGCGCTGAAGCTCCAAAGTGCTCCCCTCCCTCCTTCTTGTCTGTGTCCAGAGGCGGAGCGCATGTAGCGGGTGCTGTGGTTCCCCATCCCGCTTGCTCTCTCCGCTGGCAACTGACGAGCGCATACCTCCCACTGTCCCCGGAACCCGGGTTGGGTACCACAGCGGAGCCTAGTACCGGAACACGTCCTGGTACTAGGCTCCACTAATTAATTCTGTCCAGTGTGCATGTAGCAGTCTCCTGTGTGACCCGCCCCCTCTGCGGGTGTCGGCTCTTCTCCTATAGGCGGTGTGATGAGAGGCTTCAGGGTTGGCCGGAGCTGCTGCCAATCATCCTGTGCACTCCCAGAAATGCTCTCCGAGTGCCACCCTCCAAGTAACGAAAGATGCCACGTATGCCCCGCCCCTGTAATGTGCTTCTGCTCCCAGCGCGCCCGAGCTACAGGGATCTATTGGACAAGTACTTATCTATGGGGACACCTGATGTGGGGGGCTCTGATGGGGGACACCTGCTGGGGGGGGCTGTGATGGGGGACACCTGCTGGGGGGGGCTGTGATGGGGGACATCTGCTGGGGGGGGCTCTGATGGGGGACATCTGCTGGGGGGGCTCTGATGGGGGACACCTGCTGGGGGGGGGCTCTGATGGGGGACACCTGCTGGGGGGGGCTCTGATGGGGGACACCTGCTGGGGGGATTCTGATGGGGGACACTAATGAAGACTTCTTAGGGGAGCATCTCTGTGTTTAAGTCGTAGCCATAGAACCATTTGTAAAGGGGAGGAGATACTAAGATGACCACGCCCATGTGGGGTGCCAGAAATATTTCTGCACCCAGGCGTCTGTGACCCTAGGATCGGGTGCAAGTGCAAGTAGTGCCGCCATGCCTAACTACTGCCTCCTGGATCCTTGAAATTCCATGCGCATACTCTACTGCAATGGTCTGAGATACATTCCCATGTCATTTTAGGTGCTCAGCTATCGCATTGAGATGTGGTTGATGGCACCTTCTGCTCTTAGAAGCATTGGAGGCTGAGACAAGGTATTTTTTCATCTCTTATTGTGAAATCTTTTCTTTTACAGACACATTTGTTTCATTGGCGGGGTGCTGGCAGGGGAGTAGAGCTTCCATTTTTCATTGGGCAAAGCTCCTAATGGGGAGATAGCAGTAAAAACCTCCAACCACTCAGGGATGCCCTCTGATGTGGCCCACGACCTCCTGCTTTGGGATGGCAGGTTGGCAAGCCCAGATTGTGGGTTCCCAACCTGCCACCCCAGAGGATCAGTGTTCTGAATGGAACCCGCACTGGAGGAAGCATGGCTGCGGAGGGAGCAAAGCTGCATAAGCCGATGCTTCCTGTATAGTGCTAGCTCCTGTCACTGGCGGAGTGATACCAATTGCATCCCACTTTGGACAGCAACAGCTGGCAATACCTGTAGCAAGGGAGATTCCTGAATGGAAGATTATTAATAAAGGTCAACTTATATTCTAAAATCATAGTGTACAGTATATATGGCATATCTCTTCTGCAGCGGTTTCCCTAAAATTTCCAATGCTAATTAGTAGGGTTGTCCCGGGACCGATACCAAGCATTTGCCAGAGTACTTGTACTGTCAGCGGTGATCAGTGCATGGGGAAGTTACAAGCACCGATCACCGCTGTATAGATTTAAAAGTAATTTCTCCGCTTCTCTCCCCCCCCCCCAGCTTTCAGCTGCTTTAAAATCAGTGGTGATCGGTGCTTGCAACTCCCCCACACACGATCACCGCTGACTGTCCCGTGTCCTCCTCCAGCCCCCCTCCGTTTTGCTGCATTCTCCCTTCATGTCCCCAGCCGTGTTTCTCTCTCCCTCCGTGTCCCCAGCCGTGTTTCTCTCTCCCTCCGTGTCCCCCCCGTGTTTCTCTCTCTCCCTCCGTGTATCACTCCGTGTCCCCCGCCGTGTTTCTCTCTCTCCCTCCGTGTATCCCTCCGTGTCCCCCGCCGTGTTTCTCTCTCCCTCCGTGTATCCCTCTGTGTCCCCCCCCATGTTTCTCTCTCCCTCCATGTATCCCTCCGTGTCCCCCGCCGTGTTTCTCTCTTCCCTCCGTGTATCCCTCTGTGTCCCCCCCCATGTTTCTCTCTCCCTCCATGTATCCCTCCGTGTCCCCCGCCGTGTTTCTCTCTTCCCTCCGTGTATCCCTCCGTGTCCCCCGCCGTGTTTCTCTCTCCCTCCGTGTATTCCTCTGTGTCCCCCGCCATGTTTCTCTTTCCCTCCCTGTATCCCTCCGTGTCCCCCCCCCGTGTTTCTCTCTCCCTCCCTCCGTGTATCCCTCCGTGTCCCCCGCCGTGTTTCTCTCTCCCTCCGTGTATCCCTCCGTGTCCCCCGCCGTGTTTCTCTCTCCCTCCGTGTATAAATTGTAAAAAATTAAAAACAAATTGTTAAAGATAAAAAAAAAAAAAACTACTGACACATGTGCCGCTGTCACATGAGATTAAAAAAAAGTATCGGTATTCGGTATTGGCGAGTGCTTGAAAAAAAGTATCGGT
Organism: Rana temporaria; assembly: GCF_905171775.1. Classification (NCBI taxonomy): domain Eukaryota; kingdom Metazoa; phylum Chordata; class Amphibia; order Anura; family Ranidae; genus Rana; species Rana temporaria. The sequence continues at coordinate 131,477,003 of NC_053500.1, read as the reverse complement.
ACTTGTACTCGGTCTTAAAAAAAGTGGTATCGGGACAACCCTACTAATTAGGTTTCACTTTCTTTTCCTAAAAGTTTGAGGTCAGGGGTCAAGAGTCTTGAGCATTACTGTAACCTGTATAGTGCAGTAATCCATCACTCTCGTAGCTTAAAGAGGAGTTCCAGCCAATATTTATGTTTATTAAAAGTCAGCAGCTACAAAAAGTGTAGCTGCTGGCTTTTAATAAACAGACACTTACCTGCTCCAGCGTTCCAGCGAAGCGCCGGCCGGGGCTCCGCTCCTCTCCCCCCCTCCCCGGCTGGCATCTTCATTGTCACTGTGGGCACCCGGCCGTGACAGTTTTTGGCTTCACGGCCGGGCACCCACTGCGCATGCGCGCCCGGCGCTGCGCTGTTTGATTGGACAGGCGATCGCCTAGGGCCTGTCACGTGTCCTAGGCGATCGCCTACAGGGAGGGGCTGCCAAAAGGCGATTAAGCTTAATCACCTTTCCAGCCCCTCGGAGGAAGTGGGACAGGAAGTCCCCTTCTCCTGAAGCCCCCACTCCCCCCCAAAAAAAATGACATGCCAAATGTGGCATGTAAGGGGGTGAGGAGTGGGATAAGCGGAAGTTCAATTTTTGGGTGGAACTCCGCTTTAAATGCACACGTTAAACAAAAATTTGATTGACCAACGCGGCCAAATATACTGTCTTATCAAATAAGGTTGATGGTTTCATAGCTAGTTGCTGATACTGTTGGTGGGATTGTAGATTGTAGTAGACTGTGTTCATGTGACACATGAAATAGAGTTCACCGTGTGAGAAATGGTTGTGACATACCGTTGACTCATCCAGGGATGGAAGCTATGTCAGCACCTCTGCTCTTGTCATCTGCATTGTTGTATAATTGAGGGATGATATTCTACAATGTGACACATTTTTCAAAGCGTCCTTTTATGTTTGAAGTCTAAAATGTCTTTTTTCTTCCAATGTAACTCCTTCCCTTTGGTCAAGAACATGACCGGATTGCCCTGTCTTCATCGCTTGTCTCTAAAACGAACGCATAAAAAATCTTGTTCACATTTAAACTGACACAGAGGTAAATGTTAAAGAAGAACTTGAGGCAAATGTACATAAAATACCCTTTACTTTACAGACTTGTTCCTTCAAAAGTCATGAAATCATTTTTCGGTGAAGCCACGATAGTTTTTATTACCGAAAATCTGTCTGGATATGCCTGAGAAGGGAAGGAACTTAACCCCTTCGCGCCTAATGCCCTGTACCAGGGTTTTACAAATTTGCTTGGAATCTAGGAGCCAGCTAAAAAAGTTAGGAGCCAGAAAACGCGCCCCGTCCCGACGAGCTTACGCGCAGAAGCGAACACATACGTGAGCAGCGCCCGCATATGTAAACGGTGTTCAAACTACACATGTGAGGTATCGCCGCGATTGGTAGAGCGAGAGCGATAATTCTAGCCCTAGTCCTTCTCTGTAACCCAAAACATGCAACCTGTAGATTTTTTTAAACGTCGCCTATGAAGATTTTAAAGGGTAAAAGTTTGTCGGCATTCCACGAGCGCACGCAATTTTGAAGCGTGACATGTTGGGTATGAATTTACTCGGCGTAACATTATCTTTCATAATATTTAAAAAAATGGGGATAACTTTACTGTTGTCTTATTTTTTAATTAAAAAAAGTGTAATTTTTTCCCAAAAAAGTGCGCTTGTAAGACCGCTGCGCAAATACGGCGTGACAGAAAATATTGCAATGATCGCCATTTTATGCTCTAGGGTGTTAGGATAAAAAATATATATAATGTTTGTGGGTTCTAATTAGAGGGAAGAAGATGGCAGTGAAAAATAGTGAAAAATTACATTAGAATTGCTGTTTAACTTGTAATGCTTAACTTGTAATACCAACGGCTCACCACCAGATGGCACCAGCTTACACATCTGGTGGTAATAACTTGGAATACCAACGGCTCACCACCAGATGGCACCAGCTCACAAAAAAAAACATTTTTTGCCCACCTTCCAAGCCAAGTCGCCAGGACACCATTTCTAGTCGCCATGGCGACCTGGCGCCCGGGATTTGTCGAGCCCTGCCCTGTACACACGATCGATCCATCAGATGAAAACGGTCTGATGGACCGTTGTCATCAGTTAACCGATGAAGCTGACTGATGGTCAGTCGTGCCTACACACCATCAGTTAAAAAAACGATCGTGTCAGAACGCGGTGACGTAAAACACAACAACGTGCTGAAAAAAACGAAGTTCGATGCTTCCAAGCATGCGTCGACTTGAGTCTGAGCATGCGTGGATTTTTAACCGATGGACGTGCCTACAAACGATCGTTTTTTTTCTATCGGTTAAATTGAAAACAAGATTGCTTTTTTTTTAACCTATGGATAAATAACCGATGGGGCCACACACGATCGGTTTGGTCCGATGAAAACGGTCCATCAGACCGATCGTGTGTACGCGGCATAAGGGAAAAACAAATCTTAATGCCTAAGCACAATTTTGCAACTTTGACATGTGTTCGTAAAACCGTACAGATCATCGCAACTATTGTGCATCCAGGTGGATTATACTGCATTATTTTTAGTACCAACTGGGCTTTCATTTGGTGGTAAATGGTAATGGATATCTCCTGATTTATTTATTTTTATTATGGAAGAAAAACTGGTCCTTAAAAAAAAAAATTATTTTAAATTTCGTTGTATACCGTATTTATCGGCGTATAACACACACTTTCCCCCCCTTAACATCAGGGGGAAATTGTGGGTGCGTGTTATACGCCAAACGGCTGCCTCGGAGGGGAAGGAGGGAACGAGCGCCGCAGAAATAGACAGAGCCGAGTGTACTGTGTACTCGGCTCCGCTCGCAGTCACGCCCAGTCATTCCCTTCTAGCATTTACGTCCTGCCATTGGACCGGTGTTATGTGCATCATAGGAGCCGGGCCAAGGGGCGGGACTGGGTGGGACTGCGAGATGAGCCCAGAGGAGCCAAATACACAGGACATTCGGCTTTGTCTATCTCGGTGGCGCTCATTCCCTCCTCGGCAGGCAGATGGACACTGATAATGGTGTAATTTTGGGCAAGGCTGCAGATGGACACAATTTTGGGCAAGGCTGCAGATGGACACACTTTTGGTCAAGGCTGCAGATGGACACACTTTTGGGCAAGGCTGCAGATGGACACACTTTTGGAGAAGCCTGCAGATGGACACACTTTTGGGCAAGGCTGCAGATGGACACACTTTTGGGCAAGGCTGCAGGTGGACACACTTTTGGGCAAGGCTGCAGATGGACACACTTTTGAGCAAGCCTGCAGATGGACACACTTTTGGGCAAGGCTGCAGATGAACACTGATCATTCTGCAATAATGGGAAACGCTGCAGATGGACACTGATCATTTTGCAATGATGGGCAAGGCTGCATATGGACAGTGTCATCTTAAGAGCATTATAGGCCCCCGGGCAATACACTGGGGCCCTGTCTACACAATCACGCACAAGAATTTACTGACAAAAATTATAAAATTTACTGGCAGAACCACATTTTTTACTGCCACTGCAAAAAAAAGTACCTAAAATTACATTTTTTAGTGCCGAACAATGCAAATGTCAGTATTTAAACTATAAACATATAGCGGGTGCTATTAGCAATGTGTTTAAGTTAAAAAAAAGTAAAAAAAAATCTTCATTGACATGAAGGTTGGGTTACTATAACCCAGCCAGCACAGAGTTTCCTCTTACATCAGAGTCTGCAGGATTCCCCCTTACAGTGAAAGGGAACTCTTATGTAAAGGGAACGCTGCAGATCATGATCTAAGGAGGGAACTCTGATGTGGAGGGGGGCTCTGGTGACCAGAGACCACCTTATATGAGAGTCCACTGCTTTCTCTTTGCCACTTACATCAGGGTCCGCAGACTGAGTTCCCCCTTGCATTGTAAGGGGGAATCCTGCAGACTCTGATGTAAAGGGGAACTCTGATGTGGGGGGCACTCTGGTGACCAGAGACCACCTTCCGTAGAGTAAATACACTAAGGTAAGGGGGGTCACTAATATAGGAGGGGGAACCTTTATATCAGTGCCCCCTTACATTTTTTGCATTCACTCCCCCCTTACATCAGTAACCCCCCGCACTCGTGGAGGACCAGATCTTCTCTGTGATTTCTGCAAACTGGGCATGGGCAGTTCTAACCCGTCACTCTCCACAATTTTTTACTGGGGTTGCTGGGCAGCCGGTGGGGCCCCCAGGCAAGCGGGGCCCCCGGGCAACTTCCCAGCGTGCCCAATGGAAAAGATGGCCCTGCATATGGACACTGATAAGGCTGCATTGATGGGCATTTAAAATGTATTTTTTTTTCCTTAAACTTCCCTCCTAAAATTGGATCATGCTCTGCTGGGGTTTTTTCGCCTTCCTCTGGATCAACTGTGGGTATAGAATTGGGTATATAGGATTGTACGATATTTTTTATCTTATTTATTTTATGGTTGAACTAAATGGACTTGTGTCTTTTTTCAACCTAACTACTGTATGTAACTACTATGTAACTAGCACCCTTATTGTGAGATTTTCCATCACCTCCTGGGCCGGTAACAACTGCAAAAATTTAGAAATTTCCCCATTGTCTGTCTTAGTGATAATGGCAACCTTGACGAATAGGATCGATCTCTCCAGCCTACACATGGGGTTTTCTAAATCTCCTTTTCAAAAATATATATTTATTAAATGTTTTTCCTATACATACAGTACTCATTAATATTATGTGTCCTTTTTCTGAACTTCCAAAGAATATTTTCCCACTAATCAACAGATCAGAATATTATGCAGTCATATTAATGCAGAGTCGTATTAATGAATCTCTCTACAATGCACTCTCATCAGCTCAATTATAATGGAAATAGCCAAGCTCAAGTTCCCTTCTTTAGCAGATATAAATGGCTTATGTTTCACCATTTATTCTTGAGGGGACTACATTTAGTATACATCCACAAAACTCAACTCATTTTCCAGCTTCATGTGGATGTAAATTCTATGAGCAAGGGGCCAAAAATAATGGTTTCTACTTCTACTCTTGTAAGTAGACGCTTTATAATTCACGTGAAATCAACTCTTGAGTCTTTACAGAATTAGTCTGAATTCAGGCCCTCCAATTGTAAGGGAACACAATGATACTGTGTTTCCCTGGAAATATGGCAACAAAAGACACGGTAGGGCTTATTTTCGGGGTAGGTCTCACTGTGTATTGTGCTGTCTTCTCTCCCCCTGCCTGATGCCTAGTACACACGTACAGGATTCCCGGCGGTTAAAAGTCCGCCAGGAATCCCGAGGGGAAAACCGAGAACCTGTTCGGTACGTTTTTCCCCCTACAAATGAGAGGTTTTCCCAACAGGAAAACTGCTGTCGAGCTTTGGTCGGGAATCCCAGCCGTGTGTATGCTCCATCGCAGTTTTTCACGTAGGAAAACTGCGGGGAAAAAAGACCACCAGGAATCCCGGCGGGAAAAAACGAGAGCTGGTTCTCTTGTCCTTGAATTATTTTTCACATCATCGGTGTGAGTGGGGCCCCATGTTAAGTTTTTGCCTAAGGCCTCACAAAGCCTAGAGCCGCCTCTGCTGGGCTCCAATACCATCGCATTGCTAATTTGTAGTTTCTTTCACAGTTTGGTGACCCCCGCCATAGAGGAACTAGGTTCACCTCGACTTCTACCACACTTGCATTGCTGCTGTGGACGAGGAGAAAATAGACTGGACTAGATTGTTACAGTTGATTTCTTCTTTGTGCTCTTTTGCCATTCTGTTTACTAGGGTTTGTCCCGATACCGATACTAGTATCGGTATCGGGACCGATTCCGAGTATTTGCGGGAGTACTTGTACTCCCGCAAATACCCCCGATACCGAAATAGAATACTTGCACTCCCCCCCCCCGCCGCTGCCGTTACGCCGCATCCCCGCTACCGCCGACTGGGTAATACGGGCAGGGAACATTACAGCTTTCATTTGAATAGCTGTAATGATTCACGCTGCGCCGCGTATAGACACTCCCCCTTGCCCGGGTGAACTGTCCAATCCGGAGGGAGGGGGAGTGTCTATACGCAGCGCAAATCATTACAGCTATTCAAATGAAAGCTGTGTAATGTTCCCCGCGCGTATTAACCAGTCGGCGGCAGCGGGGATGCAGCGGGATGCAGGTAAGGGGGACATGGCTGGATATGGGGGGGAGACATGGCTGCATGGGGGGAGACATGGCTGCATGGGGGGAGACATGGCTGCATGGGGGGGACATGGCTGCATGGGGGGAGACATGGCTGCATGGGGGGGACATGGCTGCATGGGGGGAGACATGGCTGCATGGGGGGGACATGGCTGGATATGGGGGGAGACATGGCTGCATGGGGGGAACATGGCTGGATATGGGGGGAGACATGGCTGGATATGGGGGGAGACATGGCTGGATATGGGGGGGGACATGGCTGGATATGGGGGGACATGGCTGCATATGGGGGGGACATAGCTGCATATGGGGGGGACATAGCTGGATATGGGGGGAGACATGGCTGCATATGGGGGGGACATGGCTGGATAATGGGGGGACATGGCTGCATGTGGGGGGACATGGCTGCATGTGGGGGGGACATAGCTGGATATGGGGGGGGACATGGCTGCATATGGGGGGGACATAGCTGGATATGGGGGAGACATGGCTGGATATGGGGGGACATGGCTGCATATGGGGGGGGACATGGCTGGATATGGGGGGGACATGGCTGCATATGGGGGGGACATGGCTGGATATGGGGGGACATGGCTGCATATGGGGGGGACATAGCTGGATATGGGGGGGGACATGGCTGCATATGGGGGGGGACATAGCTGGATATGGGGGAGACATGGCTGGATATGGGGGGACATGGCTGCATATGGGGGGGGACATGGCTGGATATGGGGAGACATTGCTGCATATGGGGGGGACATGGCTGCATATGGGGGGGACATAGTTGTATAGGGGGGGGGCATGGCTGCATTTGTGGGGGAACATGGCTGCATATGGGGGGGGGACATGGCTGCATTTGGGGACACATTTAAAAAAAAGTATCGGTATTCGGTATCGGCGAGTACTTGAAAAAAAGTATCGGTACTTGTACTCAGTCCTAAAAAAGTGGTATTGGGACAACCCTACTGTTTACTCATCAAGGTCAAGAGAAACAAATAATTAGCAACTTTACTGTTTGTCTTGGTCAGGACCTTCCCTCTCACTGAGCCTTTGTAGTATGGTGAGCACTCCACCTTTGCCGGTACACCGCTCTGTTTTGTTCCTTCGGCTCTCCTCCATCTATTTGTATGGTTTTGGTCAGCTTGGTTGGCTCCTTTGGGCTTCAGTATTATGTATATGCTGATGACAGTCAAATCCATCTCTCGGGCTTCCTGTCTCTCATCTTTAATGGATTATTTTCCTCGTTGCCTCACAGCTGTCTCCTCTTTCATGTCCTTTTCACTGCGGGAAAACCCGACGGATAAAAGTGAACTTTTCATTATTCTGTTTTCTCCCAGTTTTAGTGCATTGTTCAGTTGTTTGCAAATGAGAGCGGTAATCCCAAACTGTGCTGCTTGCAAAGCATGTAATTATTAGTGTGTCATTGTATACTGTTTCTACATTGCAATAATTACTAGCCCACAACACACTGACTACCGTGCTAAAACACTTCTTATTTGTCAGAAGAACTTAAAGGTACACTCCAGACAAAAATCGATGTTTTGCATTTAATTGTAAAGGGGTGGCAGGCTCTAGGGTGTGATGGGCATCCTTCTAAGTGTGCGGGATACTGGTTGTGGTTAATGATTAGCTTTTGCCTGTTGGAGTGGAGTTGATGCATGGAGAAAACGGTGAGGATAAAGGCAAAAACCAGTCTGGAATTGGCACAGGCTCATTGTCCGTCTCACACGGCCTACTGGTTCTGTGTAATAAAAGTGTTAAAGAGTAACTCCACCAGGGGTGTTGCTAGGGGGCAAAAAGACCCGGGGCTTCAGCCGAAGTCCAAGGCCGGCACCGGGGGGGGGGGGGTTATTTGGCTGGGTGGCGCTGGGTGGCGCTGAGTTATTTGGCTGGGCGGTGGGGTTGTGTGGTGGGGGTAAGCTCACTTGCTGCCTGGTTTACCAGTGCCCATCAATGATGACCACTAAACTCACCTACCTGACACACTGACCATTACACTGACCTACCTGACCTCACCTACCTGACATACATAAACTGACCTCACCTACTTGACATACAGACTATCACCTACCTGACATACATAGACCTACCTGACATACATACACAGACCTACCTGACATACGTATATTGACCTCACCTACCTGACATACATACACTCACATATCTGACATACATACACAGACCTACCTGACATACGTACATTGACCTCACCTACCTCACATACACACACTGACCTACCTGACATACATACACTCACATACCTGACATACATAGACCTACCTGACATACATACACTGACCTCACCTACCTGACATGCATACACTGACCTACCTGACATACCTACCTGCAGGGGTCAAGTCCTGGGGAAAAAAGTGTGGGAACTCCCACCCAAGATCCACTCCCCCACCAAAAATATAAATAAATGATACGTGCATATGCATAATTACTAAACCGCATGTTTTTTTTTCCGATCCACTGTACCTGTACACTGTATCGTGGGATTTAGAAAGAACTCTTTCTAAATCCCACGATAACTCACGGCAGACCTCCGCAATGTCTCCTAGGAACAATGACAAAAGCTCCCAGGAGACATTGCGGCATTGAGGAAGTGACGGAATACCCGCACACTACCCGATTAATCCATATACAGGAAGCGGCCAGTAACATAAAGGATTACTAAGGTTCGCCTGCCCCCAACAGTGACTGGAGCTGGGCATCGCCGCTTAGTGAAGGATTTGCTCAGTTGGCTCAGCTTCTCTCGGTTGCTCTAGTCCTGCAAAGGGAACTGCGTTCCTGCTGTGAAAAAAGTGCAGGAACTCCGTTCCCACGCGTTCCCGCAGGACTTGAGCCCTGCCTACCTGACATACATACACTGACTTCACCTACCTGACATACATACACTGACCTATCTGACATATATACACTCACCTACCTGACATACATACACTGACCTCACCTACCTGACATACATACACTGACATACCTACCTGACATACATACACTGACCTCACCTACCTGACATACATACACTGACCTATCTGACATACATACACTGACCTCACCTACCTGACATACATACACTGACATACCTACCTGACACACATACACTCACCTACCTGACATACATAGACCTACCTGACATACATACACTGACCTCACCTACCTGACATACATACATTCACCTACCTGACATACATACACTCACCTACCTGACATACATAGACCTACATGACATACATACCCTGACCCCACCTACCTGACATACATACACAGACCTACCTGACATACATACACAGACCTACCTGACATACATACACAGACCTACCTGACATACATACACTGACCTCACCTACCTTACATATGTACACTGACCTCACCTACCTGACATACATACACTCACCTACCTGACATACATACACTCACCTACCTGACATACATAGACCTACCTGACATACATACACTGACCTCACCTACCTCACATACATACACTCACCTACCTGACATACATAGACCTACCTGACATACATACACTGACCAACAATCACCTACCTGACCAGGTCACAGACTTCATGTGTCCTGCAGTTCAGCTCAGCCTCAACCATAGTGTGCGGTGTACAGCGTGCCCATCACGTGTCACAGCAGGCAGCCAAAGGAGGATAGGAGAGCCGCCCGCCCAAGCGGGGATCTCACAGTGATGTGACGCGGGCAGCATTGTAATTCCCACCTTCTGGAGCCTGCGGCGCCTATGATGGACATCACACGTCCCGCGGTCCCGGCATTGGACCTGTGGGACGTCCATCATAGGCGCTGCAGGCTCCAGACGGCGGGACCTGCTATATCACTCGGCGCTCGGGCTCAGCGGCGGACGGCGGCGATGGGGGCTGACAATTAGACGGTGCATTCCTTACACCCGGGGCTTTTCGGGGACCCATTTTCCTTCCACTTGACAATTATGTGCCACTTTGTGTTGGTCTATCACAGAAAATCCCAATAAAATACATTTATGTTTTTGGTTGTAGAGCTGAAACACGTGTCAGTCACCTGCTGTTACACTAAAACCACTCCCCTGCCCCAGATCAAAACAAACAGGCCTAGCTCACAGCATAGGCCTGCCTAAATTTACCTGCTCTGGCAGCTTACACAAAAACCTACACTAGCACCTACCTATCTAAGGTAGAGGGTGCTACACTTAGTATTAATCAGAAGACTGGCGCCCCATAATTGGTGTCAGTGGGGAGGAATAGTGCCCTATCATTGGTATCAGTAGGAGGAATAGTGTTCCATCCTTGGTGTCAGTGAAAGAACTAGTGCTCCATTGTCAGTGGCAGGATCTATGCCCATTGTTGCTAATGGTGGAGGGATTAATGCCCCAAGGACCAGATAAAAGCAAGCACAGGGCCCCTAGGCCACAGTTTGGAGACTACAGGTCTATGAATACTTTTTCAAGGCATTGTAATATAAAAAATGTTTGTTAACATTATTTTGACTCGGCAATGAAAATAACGCAGACAATAGTGAGGGATGTTTAGCATGCGTCTGTCACTTGTAGGCCACACACAAAAAAGTATGTCATCTGTACATTTTTGGCACAAACCCGACAGGGAATCTTATAAATGAAAGAATTGTACCGCTGGGATACACTTAGCTGGTGAATAATTGAAACCACGCCAAGTGCTGCCTGAATAGTATGTTGGCAATGAGATATATTTGTCCTATTGTAATGAGCAATAATGTAACTTGCCTGGCTTCATAAGGATTTTTAAGATGAGATTCTACTTACCCCTCCAACAGGAACATTTGACATTTAAAGCAGACCTATGGTAAAAATACAATGGGCCAGATTCACAAAGAGATACGACGGTGTATCTACAGATACACCATCGTATCTCTGACTTACACTGGTCCTATCTATGCGCCTGATTCATAGAATCAGTTACGCATAGATAGGGCTAAGATCTGACAGTGTTACACTGTGTTACACTGTCGGATCTTTTATTCAATTTAAAAATGGCGCCGGGGGCGTTCCCGCTGATTTACGATAAATAATATGTAAATCAGCGAGATACGCAAATTCACGAACGTACGCGGACCCGACGCAGTCTTCTTACGACGTTTCCGTAGCGGCTTTCCCGGCGTATACTTACCCCTTCTTTTATCAGGCGCAGCCAATGTTAAGTATAGCCGGCGTTCCCGCTTCGAATTTGAATTTTTTAACGTTGTTTGCGTAAGTCGTTCTCGAATACGGACGGACGTCTTTTACGTAAGCGTCGAAACCACTGACGTCCTAGCGACGTCAGTGGGAGCAATGCACGCCGGGAAATTTCGCGGACGGCGCATGCGCATTTAAATCGGCGCGGGAATAGTACACTCTATGAATTCCGCCGGGGAATTTAGGATCCGCCGCTGCAAGTTTGGAGGTAAGTGGTTTGTGAATTACCCACTTTCCTCTCAAACTTGCGGGAGCGGATCTTAAATCACGTAGATCGAGCGGATCTATAGATCGGCTGATCTACGTGAATCTGGCCCTATCTACCTACCTCTCCTAAACAGGAGGACAAGGTACAACATACTAAAATTGGCTGGAGTGAACAATGTATGAACAGAAGATCAGTCATTTCCCCTAGTGAGGCCACCCCCCCTACAGTTAGAACACACCCAGGGAACATACTTAACCCCTTCCCCGCCCCCTAGTGTTAACCCCTTCACTGCCAGTGGCATTTTTATAGTAATCCAATGCATTTTTATAGCACTGATCGCTATAAAAATGCCAATGGTCCCAAAAATGTGTCAAAAGTGTCCGAAGTGTCCGCCATAATGTCGCAGTACCGAAAAAAAATCGCTGATCGCCGCCATTACTAGTAAAAAAAAAAAATATTGATAAAAATGCCCTCTATTTTGTAAACACTATGGGCCAGATTCACAGAGCGAGTACGCCGGCGTATCTACTGATACGCCGGCGTACTTTCAAATTACCCGCATCGTATCTTTAGTTTGAATCCTCAAACCAAGATACGACGGCATCTGGGTAAGATCTGACAGGCGTACGGCTTCGTACGCCTTCGGATCTTAGATGCAATACTTTGGCGCACGCTGGGTGGAGTTTGCGTCATTTTCCGGGTTGGGTATGCAAATTAGCGATTTACGACGATCCACGAACGTACGCGCGGCCGTCGCATTTTCTAACTTCTGTAGTCGGCTTTTTCCGGCGTATAGTTAAAGCTGGTATAGATAGACTTGCCATGTTAAGTATGGCCGTCGTTCCCGCGTCGAAATTTGAATTTTTTTTTTTTTTGCGTAAGTCGTCCGTGAATAGCGATGGACGTAACTCACGTCTAAGTTCAAAAAATGACGTTGTTTGCGACGTCATTTCGCGCAAAGCACGGCGGGAAATTTTAAAACGGAGCATGCACAGTTCATTCGGCGCGGGGACGCGCTTCATTTAAATGAATCACGCCCCCTACCCGCCGATTTGAATTACGCACCGAGAGATACACTACGCCGCCGTAACTTACGGCGCAAAATCTTCCTGGATTTGACTTAAAGCCAGGTAAGATACGGCGGCGTAGCGTATCTCTGATACGGCGGTGTAGCGTATCTCTGATACGCTGCGCCTATCCAATTCTATGTGGATCTGGCCCTATAACTTTTGTGCAAACCAATCAATAAACACTTATTGCCTTTTTTTTTTTTTTTTACGAAAAATATGTAGAAGAATACGTATCGGCCTAAACTGAGGGAAAAAAAATGTTTTTTTTTATATATTTTTGGGGGATATTTATTATAGCAAAAAGTAAAAAATATTCATTTTTTTTTAATTGTCACTCTATTTTTGTTTATAGCGCAAAAACTAAAAACCGCAGAGGTGATCAAATACCACCAAAAGAAAGCTCTATTTGTGGGGGAAAAAAGGACGCCAATTTTGTTTGGGAGCAACGTCGCACGACCGCGCAATTGTCAGTTAAAGCGACGCAGTGCCGAATCGCAAAAAGTGCTCTGGTCTTTGACCAGCAATATGGTCCGGGGGTTAAGTGGTTAATAACGTGTTTTCCTAAATTAATTATCGCAAAAATAGATTTTTTTTCCAACAAAAAAAATTGAGGGCCACATTTTTTAGTGCCAATTTCCAAACACCCCAGCTGCCCCCAGAAACCCATTACTAACCATGGCATGTCTATATGGGCAAACCACTTCTCACATTGAAAGCCACCTCATCAGCCGTCACTGGTGGGAATTTCCCCGCTTTAAAATGATGCTCAAAAAGCCGCGATTAAACGGCTGGAGATTAATTAGGAATTCATTTGGCAACACAAATATTAAGAATATCTCCCGGTAAGGTTAACGGGTAATTACAGCTCTCAATTTCAAACAAATTATTCCAATTATTTCAGTGACTAAGAAAGAATTAGGGATTCAGAAATGAGAATTACATTTCATGGACATGTTGAGTAATCTCATCCGAAAACTCTTCTGCGGAAATAATGTGTCCTTAGATAAGAGTTCAGAACGTCATCGATTCCGTGTTACTCCTCACGCTTATTTAGTGGCACATACAGCGATTTCTCATTGCGCCCGCAGGAGGAATCTGCTTGTTTTTTAATAGCAGCCAATCAGATTTTCCTGTCCATTTTCCTGTACCGTGCCGTACAGTGAGAGGATCAAATCTGCCCTTGGGCAACGTACACTGATATAGAAAGGCAGATAGAGATAGAAAGATATCTATCTATCTATCTATCTATCTATCTATCTATCTATCTATCTATCTATCTATCTATCTCTTTCTCTGTCTGTTTATATCTCTCTTTAGCTAAATAGATAGATAGATAGATAGATAGATAGATAGATAGATAGATAGATAGATAGATAGATAGATAGATATAGAGATACATAAGGAGATAGAAGAAAAAAGAGAGAGAGAGAGAGATACAGATGGACGGAGGGAGAGAAAGATTATCTATCTCTATCTTTCTCTCTCTATTTATCTCTTTCTCTGTCTATATGTATCTATAACTAGATAGATAGCAATCTATCTTTTTTTCTCTTTCTCTCCCTCTTTCTTTCCATCCATCTGTATCTATTTACATCAATCTATCTATCCTATCTATGTATCCATCTACCTATCTCTTTCTCTGTCTGTCTATATCTATCTATAGATATATATATATAGATATGGATAGAGAGAAAGTGATACATAGGGAGATAGAAGGAAAGAAAGAGATAGATAGATAGATAGATAGATAGATAGATAGATAGATAGATAGATAGATAGATATTGATGGAGGGAGAGAAATATATCTATCTATCTATCTATCTATCTATCTATCTATCTATCTATCTATCTATCTATCTATCTATATATCTATCTCTTTCTCAGTCTGTTTATATCTCTCTATAACTAAATAGATAGATAGATAGATAGATAGATATAGAGATGGATAGAGAGAAAGTGATACATAAGGAGATAGAAGGAAAGAGAGAGAGAGAGATACAGATGAACGGAGGGAGAGAAAGATTATCTATCTATCTCTATCTTTCTCTCTCTATGTATCTCTTTCTCTGTCTATATGTATCTATAACTAGATAGATAGATAGATAGATAGATAGATAGATAGATAGATAGGCATGGATGGAGGGAGCGAAAGATATCTATCTCTATCTTTCTCTCTCTATTTATCTGTCTATATTTATCTAACTAGAAAGATATCTATCTACCAATCTATCTTTTTTTCTCTCTCTCTCTCCTCCCCCCCCTCTTTATTTTCATCCATCTGTATCTATTTACATCTATCTATCTATCTATCTATCTATCTATCTATCTATCTATCTATCTATCTCTGTATCTGTATCTATAACTAGAAAGATAAATAGATAGATATGGATAGAGAGAAAGTGATACATAGGTGGATAGAAGGAGAGAGCGATAGATAGATAGATAAATAGATAGATAGATAGATAGATAGCTAGATATGGAGCTAAACAGAAAAATATAGACAGATGTAAATAGCTAGATAGATTGATACATATGGATGGAGGGAGAGAAAGATATCTATCTATCCCTTTCTATGTCTGTTTATATATATCTATAACTAAATAGATAGAAAAATACAGATGGATAGCGAGAAAGTGATACATAGGGAGATAAAAGGAAAGAGAGAGAGAGAGATACAGATGGATGAAGGGAGAGAAAGATTATCTATATATCTATCTATCTATCTATTTATCTATCTATCTATCTATCTATCTATCTATCTATCTATCTATCTATCTCTATCTCTATCTTTCTCTCTCTATTTATCTATTTCTCTGTCTATATGTGGCTATAACTATATAGATAGGTAGATAGGTATAGAAGGGGGGAGAGAAAGATATCTATATCTATCTTTCTCTCTCTCTATTTATCTGTCTATATTTATCTATAACTAGATGAATGGAGGGAGAGAAAGATATCTCTCTATCTATCTATCTATCTATCTATCTATCTATCTATCTATCTATCTATCTATCTATCTATCTATCGCTATCTTTCTCTCTCTTTTTCTGTCTATATATATTTTTCTATAACTAGTTAGATAGAAAGATAGATAGACAGTGCCAGCTTAATAAGGGTAATAAGAAGAGGTCTCTTCATGCGCTGTCCATGGTGCTGGTTGATTTCTAACATCTATGTAGCCAAACAATTACATTTTAGGGTCTTTGGAAAACAATTAGTAGACTAAATAAAGACAACATGAAATGCTCTTATGAATGATTTTTCAGAATTTCCGTACAAATGAAATTCTACTGGTGTATGGCTAGCATAGATACACCACATCTAGTGATCGTACGTACTCCTCCTGATCCTCGAGGTCCCTAATATGTATGCCCCCTGGTGGCAGCCGAGGTCCTATGAGGCTATAGGACACCCTGTTCTCATGCACCCCTTTGAAGGCGCTGCCTCTAGAATCTCGCTGTGACTCCCGGATGGAGAGATTGTTTTGATTCTCATATTTATAGATTAAATAGAGAAAAAAAAACACTTCTCCATTGTCAGAAAGACAGCCAGGTGATTCTTTATCACTGCTAACCCCATTCATTCAGGTGCAGCGTTCACCTCGATTCTGAGACAATGAGCAATCTTTCCAGCAGCGGAATCTGGGGCTGTACTGGAAAAACTGGGACACACCTGAGCACTACTCTCTGGATAAGTACCGGTGTGTTAAGAAACGCAACTGCGCAAACATTAAAGTGACACGTTTATTACTTTTCCTATGCATACCTGAGGCTGTTGTAAGACTCCAGCTAAGCGTGTTGTTGAAATGTTGTGTAGAAATAGTGTTTACTGCTAAGAGATTTGAAAAGAAACCATGAAGGGGAAATACTTAAGGAAGTGACGTTTTCTCTGCCATAGACCTTCCTTGTTGTTATGTCATTATGGAGCCCTCCTGTCAGCTTATGCTGCTTGTACTTTCATTTGGAAAGTTTAGGTAGACAATCCCACATGGGTGTATCATTTTCTTCCTTAGTTTGTATGGGTCAACATTTCAAAACTCTACATCTAGATGTATCACGCATGCTATAAGTCATGTATGTCAAAAGGTCAAGCTATTGTTGACCTTGGTTACATAGGGCCAGATTCACAAATGAGATACGACGGCGTTTCTCCTGATACGACGGCGTATCTCTGTTTCTATCTATGCGACTGATTCATAGAATCAGTTACGCATAGATATCCCTAAGATCCGACAGGTGTAATTGTTTTACACTGTCGGATCTTAGGATGCAGTACCGCGGCCGCCGCTGGGGGGAGTTCGCGTCGTAAACCAGTCGTAAAGAGAACTTTTTCCTTAACAGTTTTCTCGATGAAAAACGTACACACGACCGTTTTCCTCGGCAAAAAAGCTCTGCCACCAAGTTTCTTGATGGATTCTGTCGAGGAAAACGGTCGTGTGTACGAGGCCAAACTTTCAAACAATGCGGAATCTAGTTTTTTTTTTTGCTGTCTGCAATAGAGAGGTACACCCTCAATATTGGTCCCGGTGGTCGCCATTGATGGCTGTTTTAATTTTTTATTTATTTTTTTTGACACAGAAACAGATGGCACGGGGAAATCTTTCAATAGCGTAACCTTTTCTGGTGACGACTGTCTAAGGCCTCGTACAGACGAGGGGTTGTCCGATGGAAACGGTCCGCCGGACCGTTTCCATCGGACATTTCACCTCCGGATTTTGTTCCGATGGCTTGTACACACCATCGAATCAAAATCCGCGCGGAAAACATCCGCGGTGACGTGTCGCGCCGTCGACGCGACGATGACGCGGCGACGTGCGCGACGCTGGAAGGTAAATACTTCCACGCATGCGTCGAATCAATACGACGCATGCGAGGGATGGGATCGGACGGACTGATCCGGTGAGTCTGTACAGACGACCGGATCAATCCGCTGGACTGGATTCCAGCGGATAGATTTTGTAGCATGCTACAAAATTTGTATCCGCTGGAAATCCGTCGGCTGGATAAATATTATTATTTATATAATATAATTGTCCGCTCGGGCCTACACAAGACCGGATCTATCCGCTAGAACTGATCCGCGGATAAATCCCAGCGGATTGATCCGGTCGTGTGTACGAGGCCTAAGAGGGGATATTCTCTTGCTTTGGAGAGATCTCTGCTGGGACAGGAAGGGCAAGGAAATCTCCCAGACAGACAGGAAAAAAAGGACAGAGTTCATTTCCTATTCCAAAATCCATCAGATTCAGGTAATTGGGCGTACATCTACTTTAACTGCGCCATAAAATTCACTTTTTTTGCGCATCTTAACTTTATGTCTTGTCATTCTCTTGAAATTTTAATTAACATTTATTAATGATCAGCATTTAAAATTCACAAAATGTTAATAGTCCCATTTGTTACATGAGTATGGCGATTTGTAGTCAGCGGTATTATGGATGATAGACCCCAAAGCTATCGCTATCAGTGCCTATAAAAGTGTTTAATGATATTGGCAGCTTTCCTTATACAGGGGAGGGGGCAGCAGTACGATGGCACGCCTAAAGATTTCTGTAGCGGCTGAATTGTACCCGTGCCACATTTTCATACGTAGGCCCTTTCGGTCTGAACTTGCATGACCTGCGGGTTAATTTGAACTTTAACCGCTTCAGACACGGAAGAATTTACCCCCTTCCTGACCAGAGCACTTTTTACAATTCCGCACTGCTTCGCTTTAACTCACAATTGCGCGGTCGTGCGACGCTGTACCCGAAAAAAATGTGCGTCCTTTTTTTCCCACAAGCACAGCTTTCTCTTGGTGGTATTTGATCACCTCTTTTTTTTTTTTACGCTATAAGCAAAACAACAGTGCCAATTTTGAAAAAAACACAATGGGGTAGATTCGCGTAGATCCGCGTATCTTTGCGGCAGCGTAACGTATCCGATTTACGTTACGCCTCCGCAACTTAGACGGGCAAGTGCTGTATTCTCAATAATAAAAATGCTATAATTCTATGCCCTATTTTGTAGACGCTATAACTTTTGCGCAAACCAATTAAAATGAGCTTATTGCGATTTTATTTTACCAAAATATGTAGAAGAATACCACAGAGGTGATCAAATACCACCAAAAGAAATCTCTATTTGTGTGAAAAAAAAGGACGCAAATTTTGTTTGGGTGCAACGTCGCACGACTGCGCAATTGTCAGTTAACCACTTAAGGACCGCCTCCTGCACATATACGTTGGCAGAATGGCACGGCTGGGCACAAGCACGTACCTGTACGTCCTCTTTAATGGCCCAGTCGTGGGCGCGCGCCCGTGGCCCGGTCCGAAGCTCCGTGACCGCGGGACCCGTGGACCCGATCGTCGCTGGAGTCCCGCGATCGGTCCCCGGAGCTGAAGAACGGGGAGAGCCGTGTGTAAACACAGCTTCCCTGTTCTTCACTGTGGCGCCGTCATTGATCGTGTGTTCCCTTTTATAGGAAAACACAATCAATGACGTCACACCTACAGCCACACCCCCCTACAGTTAGAAACACAAATGAGGTCACACTTAACCCCTTCAGCGCCCCCTTGTGATTAACTCCCAAACTGCAATTGTCATTTTCACAGTAAACAATGCATTTTTTGCTGTAAAAATGACAATGGTCCCAAAAATGTGTCAAAATTGTCCGAAGTGTCCGCCATAATGTCGCAGTTACGAAAAAAATCGCTGATCGCCGCCATTAGTAGTAAAAAAAAATATATATATATAAAAATGCAATAAAACTATCCCCTATTTTGTAAACGCTCTAAATTTTGCGCAAAACCAATCGATAAACGCTTATTGCGATTTTTTTTAACAATAAATAGATAGAATAATACGTATCGCCCTAAACTGAGGAAAAACATTTTTTTTTATATATATTTTTGGGGGATATTTATTATAGCAAAAAGTTAAAAATATTGAATTTTTTTCAAAATTTTCGCTCTATTTTTGTTTATAGCGCAAAAAATAAAAACCGCAGAGGTGATCAAATACCACCAAAATAAAGCTTTATTTGTGGGAAAAAAAGGACGCCAATTTTGTTTGGGAGCCACGTCGCACAACCGCGCAATTGTCAGTTAAAGCGACGCAGTGCCGAATCGCAAAAAGGGGCCAAGTCTGCCTAAAGGTCTGGGTCTTTAGTGGTTGAAGAGACGCAGTGCCGAATCGCAAAAAGTGCTCTGGTCAGGAAAGGGATAAAATCTTCCGGGGCTGAAGCGGTTAAAGGAAAATGAATGGCAATGTGACTTAAAAAAGTTAGGGAGGCAGCACCTGCGAGAGCGGTACGGCAGCGGAAAAAAAAATCTGTTGTTGCTATGGAGACATCAAAAGATGGATTGTAGTGAGCTTCATATTGCAAATTAGAAGTATGTAAAAAAAAAAAATGCCAAACAGAAGCTTTATATTTCTTGCAAGAGCGATTATAAATTGATTCTTCAGAGCCACTTACGGTAGGCCGTGTAAAATAATAATATTTTTTTGTTATTGTTCTTTTTATCATTATTATTTATTTTTATTAAACTTGCTTACACATTTTTGCCTTTGCTGCTTACCACGGCGTAATGGTCGTTGATGTGCAGCGTCCCGTAATAACCTTTCCACTTAACCGCTTCAGCCCCGGAAGAATTTACCCCCCTTCCTGACCAGAGCACTTTTTGCGATACGGCACTGCGTCGCTTTATGTGACAGTTGCGCGGTCGTGCGACGTTGCACCCAAACAAAATTGACGTCCTTTTCCCCCCACAAATAGAGCTTTCTTTTGGTGGTATTTGATCACCTCGGCGGTTTTAATTTTTTTGCGCTATAAACAAACAAAGAGCGTAAATTTGGAAAAAAAATCAATATTTTAAACTTTCCGCTATAATAAATATCCCCAAAAATATATAAAAAAATGTTTTTTTTCCTCAGTTTAGGCCGATACGTATTCTTCTACATAATTTTTGGTAAAAAAATATCGCAATAAGCGTTTATTGATTGGTTTGCGCAAAAGTTATAGCATCTACAAAATAGGAAATAATTTTTTGTCATTTTTATTCGATTTTTTTTTTTTTACTAATAATGGCGGGGATTGGCAAATTTTATGGCGGACACATCGGACACTTTTGACGCTATTTTGGGACCATTGTCATTTATTCAGCGATCAGTGCTATAAAAATGCACTGGTTACTGTGTAAACGACACTGGCAAGGAAGGGGTTAACCACTAGGGGGGGGGGGGGAAGGGGTTAAGTGTGTCCTGGGGAGTGATTCTAACTGTGGGGGGGCTGGGCTAGGAGTGATATGATAGTAGATCAGTGTCCTGTCACTAGGCAGAACAGGGAAATGCCTTGTTTACAAAGGCATCTCCCTGTTCTGCAGCTCCGTGACACGATTGCGGGCACTCGGCGGACATTGAGTCTGCGGGACCCGCAATCACACTCACGGAGCACGCGGCGGGCGCCCACGATGCCACGATTTAAAGGGGACGTACAGGTCAGTCCCTTTGCACAGCCGTGTCATTCTGCCGACGTATATCGCTGCATAGCGTTCTCCCCTTGCATCAGGGTCCCCAGAGAGCCCCCCACTTATATCAGGGTCCCCAGAGATCCCCTTACATCAGGATCCCCAGAGAGCCCCTTCTTTACATCAGGGTCCCCAGAGAGCCCCTTCCTTACATCAGGGTCCCCAGAGAGTCCCTTCCTTACATCAGGGTCCCCAGAGAGTCCCTTCCTTACATCAGGGTCCCCAGAGAGCCCCTTCCTTACATCAGGGTCCACAGAGAGCCCCTTCCTTACATCAGGGTCCACAGAGAGCCCCTTCCTTACATCAGGGTCCCCAGAGAGTCCCTTCCTTACATGAGGGTCCCCAGAGAGCCCCTTCCTTACATCAGAGAGCCTCTTCCTTACATCAGGGTCCCCAGAGAGCCCCTTCCTTACATCAGGGTCCCCAGAGAGCCTCTTCCTTACATCATGGTCCACAGAGAGCCCCTTTCTTATATCAGGATCCCCAGAGAGCCCCCCCCCCCCTACATAAGGGTCCCAAGAGAGCCTCCCCCACTTAAATCAGGGTCCCCAGAGAGCCCCCATACTTACATCAGGGTCCCCAAGGAGCCCCCCTTTACATCAGGTCCCTAAAGAGCCCCCCTTACATCAGAGTTCCCAGAGAGCCCCCCACTTACATCAGGGTCCCCAGAGAGCCCCTCTTTACCTCAGAGTCCCCAGAGAGCCGCTCCGTACTACAGGGTCACCAGAGAGAGGGCGGGAAGTTAGAGATGATGTCACCTCTCTGCTGCCCGTGGCTGCACCGTAAGAGTGGAACAGCGGTGACGCAGGGCGGGTGGTGAGAGATGATGTCATCTCTATGCTCTCTAGCCCACTCGCGGCCCGGCTGTAGAGAGGCCACAGCCATGCCTGTCTTTGAGAGACCCCAGATTTGGGGCTATAGCCCTAAAAGCCACCCCCTAGCGACGCCACTGTCAGAAGTGATTCCTGCTGATAGCAGAGGAACAAAGCAGCAGACAGAAATGACACTTAGTGCTCTGGATTGAGACAAGTACATACTACAGAGGGATATGCTTTATTCATATTTAATGTCTGAGGTTTACGACCACTTTAAATTGAGGGGGAAAGGTCATAATATCTTACATGCATAGAGCTGAAAGGCTTTGTACATACTTCTAAATTCATTGAGCACTGTGATGCTTTCTGATACATACATGGCTTGTGCCCTGCCACCCCATTGATTTACAGTTTCCTCTTGTCCCTGTGGCCTGGGGATAACATTGTGATTGGGTAATAGATGTACTGTCTCTGCATCCAGTGACCTTGGAGATCTAGAATTAAAACTTGAATTATGGTTGACCAGTGTGGGTTGCAGATCAGCATCACTTAATGAAAAATGTGGCATCTTTCACTATAAAGGGGACATAACTGCTTGTATATATGCAGCCATCAGTTGGCCGTAGATAAGCAGATATCTCACTCGAAGGGATGAAAGGCAGGTAATTGCTTATCCTCAAATAAGTCACCCGAGAGACATACCTGGAGGCGACTGCAGTGCATTTGGACCTTCGACAGTCCTTGTTCAGGCACTTCCTATAATTGGGTGACAGTGCTCTGTCATGTTTCAAGCTACACTATGGGCCAGATTCACAGAAAAAGTACGCCGGAGTATCTGCTGATACTCCGGCGTACTTTCAAATTTGCCGCGTCGTATCTTTATTTGTAATTCACAAACAAAGATACGACGGCATTTGGCTAAGATCCGACAGGCTTACGGCTTCGTACGCCTTCAGATCTTAGGATGCAATACTTCGGCGCCCGCTGGGTGGAGTTCGCAGCGTTTTCCGCGTCGGGTATGCTAATTAGCTGTTTACGGCGATTCACGAAGGTACGCGCGTTCGTCGCATTCTCTTACGTCGTCGCTAGTCGGCTTTTCCCGTCGTAAAGTTGCGATTGCTATTTAGGTGGTGTAAAATTAGACAGCCCATGTTAAAGTATGGCCGTCGTTCCCGCATCGAATTTCAATATTTTTTTTTTGCGTAAGTCGTCCAGGAATACGAAAGTACGTAACGCACGTCGCCGTTCAAAACATTACCTCGGGTGACGTCATTTCTCGCAAAGCACGGCGGGAAATTTCAAAACGGAGCATGCGCAGTACGTTCGGCGTGGGAACGCGCCTAATTTAAATGGTACACGCCCCATTTGAATTAGGCGGGCTTGCGCCGGACGGCTTTACGCTACGCCGCCGCAAGTTTACAGGTAAGTGCTTTGTGAATCAAGCACTTACGCTGAAAACTTGCGGCGGAGTAACGTAAACGGGATACGTTACGCCGCTGTAATTCTACATGAATCTGGCCCTATATTTCCAAAAGTATTGGAACACCTGCCTTTACATGCACATAATAACATCCCAGTCTTTAAGCAGATTCAGAGAGAGTTAGGCCGGAGTATCAGTAGATACGCCGACCTAACTCTGAATCTGCGCCGTCCTAAGTTTAAGTGTATTCTCAAACTGAGATACACTTAAACCTAGCTAAGATACGACGGCCTGCGCCGTCGTATCTTAGGGTGCAATTTTTCCTTTGGCCGCTAGGTGACGCTTCCGTTGAGTTCGGCGTAGAATATGTAAATGCCTAGATGCGCCGATTCACGAACATACGTGCGCCCGTCGCAGTAAAGATACGCCGTTTACGTAAGGCATTTTCCGGCGTAAAGTTATTCCATCAAATAGCTGGCCTAGTCAATGTTAAGTATGGCCGTCGTTCCCGCGTCGAAATTTGAAATTTTTACGTCGTTTGTGTAGGTCGTCCGTGAATAGGGCTGGACGTAATTTACGCTCACGTCGAAACCAATACGTCCTTGCGGCGTACTTTGGAGCAATGCACACTGGGATATGTACACGGACGGCGCATGCGCCGTTCGTAAAAAACGTCAATCACGTCGGGTCACCCCTCCATTAACATAAAACACTCATCCTCATTTGAATTAGGCGCGCTTATGCCGGCCACATTTACGCTATGCAGCCGTAAGTTAGGAGGCAAGTACTTTGTGAATACAGTACTTGCCTCTCTGACTTAAGGCGGCGTAGCGTAAATACGGTACGCTACGCCGCCTTAAAGATGCGCGCCCCTACATGAATCTAGCTATTAGTCCGTAGGGTTCAATATTGAGTTGGCCCACCCTTTGCAGCTATAACAGCTTCAACTCTTCTGGGAAGGCTGTCCACAAGGTTTAGGAGTGTGTCTATGGGGATGTTTCACCATTCTTCCAGAAGTGCATTTGTGAGGTCAGGCACTGAAGTAGGACAAGAAGGCCTGGCTCGCAGAGGTTTCTACCGGCTTACGGTCAGGACTTTGTCAAGTTCCTCCACCCCAAACTCGCTCATTCTTGTCTTTATGGACCTTGTTTTGTGCACTGGTGCGCAGCCATGTTGGAACAGGAAAGGACCATCCCCAAACTGTTCCTACAAAGTCTTGGTATGCTGACGCCTTAAGAGTTCCCTTCACTGGAACAAAAGGGCCAAGCCCAACCCTTGAAATACAACCCCCCACCATAATCCCCTGGGGGATTATACTGGTGGACAGACTGACCTGGGGGATTAAACTGGTGGACAGACTAGCTTGGGGAGATTATACTGGTGGACAGACTGACCTGAGGGTATTATACTGGGGTACAGACTGGCCTGGGGGATTATACTGGGGAACAGACTGGCCTGGGGGGATTATACTGGTGGACAGACTGGTCTGGGGAGATTATACTGGTGGACAGACTGGCCTGGGGTGATTATACTGGGGAACAGACTGACCTGGGGGGGATTGTACGGGGGAACAGACTAGCCTGGGGGGATTATACTGGTGGACAGACTGGCCTGGGGGATTATACTGGTGGACAGACTGACCTGGGGTGATTATACTGGTGGACAGACTGGTCTGGGGGGATTATACTGGTGGACAGACTGACCTGGGGTGATTATACTGGGGTACAGACTAGCTTGGGGAGATTATACTGGTGGACAGACTGACCTGGGGTGATTATACTGGGGGTACAGCCTGGGGGATTATACTGGTGGGCAGACTGGCCTGGGGGATTATACTGGTGGACAGACTAGCTTGGGGAGATTATACTGGTGGACAGACTGACCTGGGGGATTATACTGGTGGACAGACTGACCTGGGGTGATTATAGTGGGGTACAGACTGGCCTGGGGGATTATACTGGTGGACAGACTGACCTGGGGGGGGGGGGATTGTACTGGGGGACAGACTGGCCTGGGGGGGGGGGATTGTACTGGGGGACAGACTGGCCTGGGGGGGACTGTACTGGGGGACAGACTGACCTGGGGGGGGATTGTACTGGGGGACAGACTGGCCTGGGGGGGGGGATTGTACTGGGGGACAGACTGGCCTGGGGGGGACTGTACTGGGGGACAGACTGACCAAGGAGGGATTATACTGGAGGACAGACTGGCCTGGGGGGGGGGATTGTACTGGGGGACAGACTGACCTTCATTTGGTTTAACTACGCTTCTCCCATATTTACCACAATTTGGCCACACCCACTGTTCATTACGAGACGCTACATGCGCTGCAATACTAATTTTCTTGGGGCACCCAAAGGTGTCTTAGGTCTTTTACAATCCTATAGTAAAGTAAACTACACAAAAAAAATTGTTATGCGCAGCTGAAGTGTTCGGGTTTGGCTTGATGACAAGGTGGCAACCCTAATTGGTATTCGCGACCTCTCTTTGCTTGTAAATGCAATTCAGCGGCTAGTTAGCCACTAGGATCGCTTTTACAAGAGAGCCAACCGCTGGCAGCTGAAGGAATCATCCCAATTGGTTGCTAGAGATTACTGTACAGTAATACTGCTCACTGATTGGTTGCTAGAGGTTACAGCACATCACCTCTTTACTGCAGAGGGGCCTGATATACATATGAATGCCGCCTTTATTTACATATGAATGCCGCCTTTATTTACATATGAATGTAGCCTTTATTTACATATGAATGTAGCCTTTATTTACATATGAATGCTGCCTTTATTTACATATGAATGCTGCCTTTATTTACATATGAATGCAGCCTTTATTTACATATGAATGCTGCCTTTATTTACATATGAATGCTGCCTTTATTTACATATGAATGCTGCCGGCTTCAGTTATTTACATATGAATGCCTCCACTATTTACATATGAATGCCGGTTATTTACATGTAAACACTGGATCTGCAGTTGAGACATCTGTACACAATAGGGCAGATCTGACCATTAGTAGCATCACTTCGCACTGAGATATCAGGACACAGCACGGGACTAAATCGTCAAGGGACAAGGGAATTTAAACTGGGATAGTTGGTAAGTACGAGGCAGCTGCTTTGAACCCCACAACAATAACCGGGCCCAGGGCAGCTTCCCCTTTTGCCCTGTCTTAAAGACGGCCCTGCCAGGGACAGGAAGTATGTCGTTTGCAGGATTGCCAGGTGAAAATAAAGAGAGAAAAGGCCTCAAAAAAATAAAACTAATGCAGCCACCACAACTGAGTACTTGTCTGCAGCAATATCTTCCATTTTTGTTTCTGGGTTTAGATACACTTTTATTTCTAAGCTGCATAGTTGACACTGAAGTGGCCTGCGATTGCTGTAGGGCAAGTGATTGATGGCTAACTAATGGAACATATGCCTCTGTATTGTGTGGCGTGGTAATTAGTCGCTAACGATCGCACAGTGCTGTGTGATTAATTGCTTCTACATGCTATTGTGTAGCTTATTCTATAGGGAGCCACTTGCTCAAGAGTTAGCGGGTTGATCACTACTGCTTTTACATGGAATGCTTTTGATGAGGAACGTGTTAAATGGATCAGCTTGATGAAAATAATATGATAAATGTGTGTTTTTTTTCCTATGTATATGTTGTCATTATATCTGTCCATTGGGACAACCATGTTTGCTTTTTACATCTTTGCTGTGCTACATTTAAGGCTAGATTCAGGTAGATTTGCGCATTGTTACGGCGGCGTAGCGTATCGTATTTACGCTACGCCGCCATAAGTAAGTGAAGCAAGTGCTGTATTCACAAAGCACTTGCCTCCTAAGTTACGGCGGCGTAGCGTAAATGGGGCCGGCGTAAGCGCGCGTAATTCAAATGAGGATGAGGGGGGCGTGTTTTATGTAAATGGATGGTGACCCGACGTGATTGACGGTTTTTACGAAAGGCGCATGCGCCGTCCATGTACATATCCCGGTGTGCATTGCCCCAAAGTACGCCGCAAGGACGTATTGGTTTCGACGTGAACGTAAATTCCGTCCAGCCCCATTCACGGACGACTTACGCAAACAACGTAAAATTTTCAAATTTTGACGCGGGACCGACGGCCATACTTAACATTGGCTACGCCACCTAGGGGGCAGCTTTATCTTTACGCGGCGTATCTCTTACGGAAACGGCGTATCTTTACTGCGACGGGCAAGTGTACGTTCGTGAATCGGTGTATCTAGTCATTTACATATTCTACACCGAACTCAACGGAAGCGCCACCTAGCGGCCAGCGTAAATATTGCACCCTAAGATACAACGGCGTAGGAGACTTACGCCGCTCGTATCTTAGCCTAATTTAAGCGTATCTGGTTTCCAGAATACGCTTAAATTTACGACGGCGCAGATTTAGAGTTACGACGGCGTATCTACTGATACGCCGGCGTAACTCTCTCTGAATCTAGCCCTTAGTTTTTTGCTGCTTCTTCGCTCGAGGCAAGCCTGTCCAACACATTAAAATGAATGCACTCCTTGTGCGGCTGCTTATCCGAGTTCCACTTGTTTTTCAGTTTATTAAAAGTTAGCAGCTTCAAAAAGTGTATCTGCTGACTTTTAATAAACAGACACTCACCCAGGGGGGGCCCGTCCAAACATGGGCGCATGGGCACCGCCCCCTCTGTGTCACGCCGCCCCCTCTGTGTCACGCCGCCCCCCTATTTGACTAATGAATACATTCATGCATAGCATTGCATGAATCTATCCATGGCTGCCGCTGCCACCCTCGATTCAGGCGTCCGGCCCCTTTTTGGATGCCAGGCGCCTGAATTACAGCAGCGGGGGTGTTTTTTTGAAGCACCTGATTAGAGCCGTAGGCAGTCGCAGTCCACTAATTCCGCGTACACACGTGGGTTTTTTTCTGATGGAATTTTGGCTCAAACTTGTGTTGCGTACACACGGTCACACAAATGTCTGAATTTCCGACCGCCAAGAACGCGTGATGTACAACACTACAACGAGCCGAGAAAAATTTATGATTCCGAGAATGCGTTGAATTGATTCCTGAGTATGCCTCTAATTGTTTCCGAGCATGCATGTTTTTTTGTGTGTCGGAATTGCATACAGATGATCGGAATTTCCAACAAGAACTTTTCCCGTCGGAAAATTTGAGAACCAGCTCTCAAATTTTTGCTGTCGGAAATTCCAACAGAAAATGTCCGATGGAGCCTACACACGGTCGGAATTTACGACCAAAAGCTCACATCGAACTTTTCTTGTCGGAAATTCCGATCGTGTGTATGCGGCATTAGATGTGTTAGAAAAGCAAATTAATATTTGCTTTTCTAACACTGAACCGCCTCTCTGCCAATCAGGTAGCGTGGTTCTAATACCCGTTACCTGATTGGCTGAAGACACAGGTGCTCCTATTGGACATATGCAGAATGGAAGAAGAGGCGGGGGAAGCATGGAGGACACAGGAGCCGCTGTCACCCGCTGCCTGACCCGGTCACAGTGGAGGTATATGATGGGCACAAGTGGCTGCATTTGATGGACACAGGTGGCTGCATATGATGGGCACAAGTGGCTACATTTGATGGGCACAAGTGGCTGCATTTGATGGGCACAAGTGGTGGCATTTGATGAGCACAAGTGGCGGCATATGATGGGCACAAGCGGCTGCATTTGGTGGGCACAAGTGGCTGCATTTGATGGGCACAAGTGGTGGCATATGATGGGCACAAGTGGCTGCATTTGATGGGCACAAGTGGCTGCATTTGATGGGCACAAGTGGCGGCATATGATGGGCACAAGTGGTGGCATATAATGGGCACAAGTGGCTGCATTTGATGGGCACAAGTGGTGGCATATGATGGGCACAAGTGGCTTCATATGATGGGCACAAGTGGCAGCATTTGATGGGCACAAGTGGCAGCATATGATGGGCACAAGTGGCGGCATTTGACAGGCACAAGTGGCGGCATTTTTTGGGCACAAGTGGCAGCATATGATGAGCACAAGTTTTTTAAATGGCGTGTGATCCCCCCAAAATCAATAACAGACCCTTATCCGAGCATGCAGCCGGGCAGGTCAGGAAACTTATTTTCCAGACAGTGAACAGTACGATCATACTGTCTACAGAATCGATCATTGCATGGCCACCATAATGGATGTATGTATAAAATATTTGAAATTAAAGGGGTTGTAAAGGTTTGTTTATTTTCTAAATAGGTTCCTTTAAGCTAGTGTATTGTTGGTTCACTTACCTTTTCCTTCGACTTTCCTTCTAAATGTTTTTTTTCTTTGTCTGAATTTCTTACTTCCTGTTCCTCCTCAGTAAGCTGTTCTGGCTGACTAACCCCCGTTCGGATGATGGTGGAAAGCTTACTGTGGAGAAACAGGAAGTGAGAAATTCAGACAAAGAAAAAAAACATTTAGAAGGGAAATGGAAGGAAAAGGTAAGTGAACCAATAATGCACTAGATTAAAGGAACCTATATAGAAAATAAAAAACAAACCTTTACAACCCCTTTAACTTTATATTGTGAAACCCCTTTGAATGCACCAAACAAAAAAAAAAACGAATCGCCGCAGAACCTGCGCTTTAAACTCGCCATAGGAGACCAAGAACATGCCTGATGTTTGACATGTCAAATTGTTATTTCACTTGATTATGTTTAATACTGTTTTTCCTATTTATCCGGAATCAGTTTTTTCAGGTCTTTCCGTGCCTTTTAGCCCATTATTAGACGTTGCTATGGCGACCAGCTCCGCCAAAGTGATTTGTCTACTTAGACAGTTTTGTTGATTTTTTTTTTTTTGTATAAATGCATGTACCGTATTTATCGGCGTATACCGCGCTCTTTTTTGCCCTGAAAATCAGGGCAAAAAAAATCGGTGCTCGATATACGCCGATACCCGCTTTCCCGCGCCGAGTTTGAATACTGCGCCTGCATATACCGAGCGCAGTACACTCTGGTATAGTCGGGCAGTCTCGGCTCCTCTCGCGCTCACGTCCTGGACGTACAGGACGTGAGCGCGAGAGTAGCCGAGCCTGCCCGACTATACACGAGTGTACTGCGCTCGGTATATGCCGGCGCAGTATTCAAACTCGGAGCGGGGAGGACGCCGCAGAAGGACGCCGGACCCGACGAAGAGGACACCCGAAGCCGCAGACGGACGCCGGACCCGACGAGGCCGCCGCGCAAGACACCAAAACTGTAAGTACAAAAATATTTTTTCCACAGGAATTTCGTGGCAACTTTAGGGGTGCGCGCTATACGCGGGAGCGCGCTATACCCCAATAAATACGGTATATATATTTATTTTACCGGGGCGCCATTCGCTTTGGTGCATTCTATGTGCTTCTTAAAGGAAGGTAGAAGCTTATAGAAAGGAACAACTTAGAAGGGCAAACAACTCCCAAAAAAAAAAAAAAAAACAACAAAAAAAAAAACGAAGGCGTGATTATATAAAAGAAAACACTCTAAAGGTGATTTTTTTTTCTTCCTCTAATGTTGGTTTCCCGCGTGTTCGCATTTATTTCAATAAAATGATGGTAAATTGCAGCTCGGCAATTTAAGAAATTGTGATCACTGGGTTTAGAAGTATAAGCGGGAGAAAAATAATTCCCAGCCACCCACACACAGCTGTATAGAGACAGTTACAAGGATGGGAGAGGAATGCAGTGATTTCTAGGGGGGGGGGCTGGGGACCTCAGCTAGGAAATAAAAGCAAGAGGTGTCGATTTAGAGGAGAAGGTTAATAAAAAATTGAGATAATGTAAATGTGGCTTTTTTTTTTTTTTTTTTTTGGTGAATGAAAGAAAAATAAAGCAGTACTCATTTTTAAAATAAATGATAGCCCAGTTAGAGTAAAAATGTTAAAAAATTACTTTTACTGCTATACCCACCTTCTATCCAGAGCTGCTCCCTACTAGGGTGCCCAAGTGTCCCGGATTGCCCGGGACTGTCCCGCAATTGACATGTCTGTCCCGGGTCCCGGGCACCTTCATTCTGGGACAATACAATGTCCCTGAATGAAATAGAGGACACAGCCACCCCCTACTAACTGATAACTACATTTCCGAGACTGGTTGCTAGGGCCGGCGCTGCCTGGCGTCTTGCAACCAGTGACAATTTACTCTCAGACAGTGAAACCGGGAGCGAGGCCTGCGCCTAGTGCAGCACTGCTGTCCCCACCCATTTCGGCACCTTCTCCGGCACCCAGTGGCAAGCAGCAGGGACTGGTGTGATCTTCACTCTCCAGATAGTGACGCCACTCCTTTCCTTCTACGCACGTGGCTCATGCAGAGGGAGTGACAGCAGCACTGCATCTGGTGGCAGGCTATGGGTGGCAAGTGGCACTGCATCTGGTGGTAAGTGGCCCATTCACCTGACAAATAACCCACCACAGGGCCAATCCTAGGCAGGGTGCACCCAGGCGCTGCAGAGGTGGGGGCGCCGAAGCTTCAAAGTGCTCCCCTCCCTCCTCCTTGTCTGTGTCCAGAGGCGGAGCGCATGTAATGGGCGCTGCGGTTCCCCGTCCCCCTTGCTCTCTCCGCTGGCAACTGACAAGAGCGCATACCTCCCACTGTCCCCGGAATCCGGGCTGGGTACCACAGCAAAGCCTAGTACTGGAACACATTCCGGCACTAGTCTCCACTAATTAATTCTCTCCGGTGTGCATGGAGCAGTCTCCTGTCTGCCCCGCCCCCTCTGCGCGTGTCGGCTCTTTTCCCATAGGCGATGATGAGAGGCTTCTGGGTTGGCCGGAGCTGCTGCCAATCATCCCATACACTCCCAGAAATGCTCTCCGAGTGCCACCCTCCAAGTAACCAAAGATGCCACGTATGCCCCGCCCCCCTGTAATGTGCTTCTGCTCCCAGCACGCCCGAGCTACAGGGATCTATTAGACAAGTACTGATCTATGGGGACACCTGCTGTTGGGGGGCTCTGATGGGGGACACCTGCTGTGGGGGGGCTCTGATGGGGGACACCTGCTGTGGGGGGGCTCTGATGGGGGACACCTGCTGTGGGGGGGCTCTGATGGGGGACACCTGCTGTGGGGGGCTCTGATGGGGGACACCTGCTGTGGGGGGGCTCTGATGGGGGACACCTGCTGTGGGGGGGCTCTGATGGGGGACACCTGCTGTGGGGGGCTCTGATGGGGCACACCTGCTGTGGCTGGCTCTGATGGGGGACACCTGCTGTGGGGGGCTCTGATGGGGGACACCTGCTGTGGGGAGCTCTGATGGGGGACACCTGCTGTGGGGGGCTCTGATGGGGCACACCTGCTGTGGCTGGCTCTGATGGGGGACACCTGCTGTGGGGGGGCTCTGATGGGGGGACACCTGCTGTGGGGGGCTCTGATGGGGAACACCTGCTGGGGGGGCTCTGATGGGGGACACTAATGAAGACTTCTTAGAGGAGCATCTCTGTGTTTGAGTCGTAGTCATAGAAACATTTGTAAAGGGGAGGAGTTAGTAAGATGACCACGCCCATGTTGGGGCGCCAGAAATATTTCTGCACCCAGGCGTCTGTGACCCTAGGATCGGCCCTGACCCACCACCAATTTCCCCATCAACCCAGAGACTACATTTCCCCCCGCCCCCTCTCATCTTTTTTTGGGGGAAGGTGAGGGAGGGTGTGTGTCCCTCAATGGCAGTTTGGAAATGGGGTCACCCTACTACAGTGATACCTTTTGAGAACTCGTTATCGCCCATGTTCTTGGTTGAAAGACGTCCAGAACAATACAATACAAAAAGCCTCCCAACATGCTTACCAGTGAGTCAGCAGAAAAACCCTCTGCAAGGTGTAGACCCTCCGTCTAGTCTAACAGAGTTCCCATTTGGGAAGATAACGTACGCTATGGGCCTAATCCTCAAAAACCTGGCGCAACGTAACTTTTTCCATTTAAGTTACACCGCCGCAAAATCTCTAACTAAGTGCCCGATCCACAAAGCACTTACCTAGAAATTTTGAGCGGTGTAACTAAAAATCCGGCCGGCGCAAGGCGTTCCTCTTCTCCAGGGGGCGATTACCATTTAAATGAGGCGCGCTCCCGCGCCGGCCGTACTGCGCATTCTCGTGACGTCATTTTCCCAACGTGCATAGCGCGAAATTACGTTACGTCGGGCTTTGTGGATTGCGACGGGACAATAAAGTTGCGTCGGGTAAAAAAAAAGATACGGCGCCCCAAAAAAAAAATTGAAATTTAAAGCGAGCAAGAAAGGTCTGTTTTTACAAGGTGTAAACAGTTTACACCTTGTAAAAGCAGCCCTAATTTTGCGTTTGCAAAATAAAACTTACGGAGAAAAAACGAAGCTGAAAAGCTTCGTGGAACTCCGTAAGTCCTAATTTGCATACCCGAGGCGGCATTTCGACGCGAAATGCCCCCAGCGGCGGATACGGTACTGCATCCTAAGATCCGGCAGTGTAATTCAATTACACATGTCGGATCTTCGTCCTAACTATGGAAAACTGATTCTGTGGATCAGTTCCATAGTTAGGACCAGGGATACGACGGAGTAACAGCAGTTACTCCGTCGTATCTCTTTTGAGGATTTGGCCCTATATTGCCAAAAGTGTTGGGACAGCTGCCTTTTTACGCACATGGGTCCGGATTCACAAAGGAGTTACGACGGCGTATCTCCGGATACGCTGTCGTAGAGTTGCAGGGTCATATCTATGCGGCTGATTCATAGAATCAGTTACGCATAGATTTCCCTAAGATCCGACCGGCGTAAGTGTCTTACGCCGTCGTATCTTAGGCTGCATATTTACGCTGGCCGCTAGGTGGCGCTTCCCTATAATTACGCAAGGAAAATGCAAATGATCTAGATACGCCGATTCACAAACGTACGTACGCCCGGCGCATTTTTTTTACGTTGTTTACGTTAGGCTTTTTCCGGCGTAAAGTTACCCCTGCTTTATGAGGGGTATCCTATGTTAAGTATGGACGTCGTTCCCGCGTCGAATTCGGAAGTGGGTTCAACGAGCTGGTCGTCATTCAGTCTGGAAGACTGGTGACATCTAGTGGCAGAAAGACATTACTGGATGGCCAGCTCTGGATTAAAGTTGCACATTGCAGCGTAAGCTCTTTGTTTATGTCCTGGGCTATGACATTTTTTTTATATATGTTAAACTAAATTTCAGTTTTAACTTGGCAACAAAATACTGTTTTCCTTCATTACTTTTCATGACTGACACTGAGGCCCAGATTCTCAAAGGACTTACGACGGCGTAGCGCCATGTACGCCGTCGTAAGTCCGAATGAGAGCCGTCGTATCTATGCGCCTGATTCATAGAATCAGTTACGCATAAATTCGACTAAGATACAAGCGGCGTAAGTCTCTTACACCGTCGTATCTTAGGGTGCATATTTACGCTGGCCGCTAGGTGGCGCTTCCGTAGATTTCCGTGTCGAATATGCTAAGGAGCTTGATACGCCGATTCACGAACGTACGTGCGCCCGGCGTAGCAAGATACGTCGTTTACGTAAGACATACGCCGGCGTAAAGTTACCCCTCATAAAGCAGGGGTAAGTCATGTTAGGTATGGACGTCGGAACAGCGTTTTGCGTAAGTCGTCCGTGAATGGGGCTGGACGTAAGTTCCGTTCACCTCGACTAGGCATTGAGCGGGCGTAATTTACCGTATTTATCGCGGTATAACGCGCTCCCGCGTATACCGCGCACCCCCGAAGTTGCCCCCAATCCTGTGGAAAAAAAGTTTTTTTTGTACTTACAGTTTTGGTGTCTTGCGCGGCGTCCATCGACGGCCTCGTCGGGTCCGGCGTTCGTCTGCGGCTTCGGGTGTCCTCTTCGTCGGGTCCGGCGTCCTTCTGCGGCTTCGGGTGTCCTCTTCGTCGGGTCCGGCGTCCTTCTGCGGCTTCGGGTGTCCTCTTCGTCGGGTCCGGCGTCCTTCTGCGGCGTCCTCGCGTACTCCCGGCTCGTTTCCCGCGCCGAGTTTGAATACTGCGCCGACATATACAGAGCGCAGTACACTCGTGTATTGTCGGCAATGCTCGGCAACTCTCGCGCTGACGTCCTGTACGTCCAGGACGTGAGCGCGGAAGGACCCGAGACTGCCCGACTATACCCGAGTGTACTGCGCTCGGTATATGTCGGCGCAGTATTCAAAACTCGGCGCGGGAAAGCGGGTATCGGCGTATACTGCGCACCCACGATTTTGCTCTGATTTTCAGGGCAAAAAAGTGCGCGGTATACGCAGATAAATACGGTAATTTGAAAATTCGACGTGATACTGAGCGTGCGCGCGCATGCGCTGTTCGAAAAAAGCGCCATTTACGCGGGGTCATGATTAGTTTACATAAAACACGCCCCCCTGTTCCTCATTTGATTTAGGCGCACTTACGCCGGCACATTTACGCTACGCCGCCGTAACTTTAGACGCAAGTGCTTTGTGAATACAGCACTTGCCTCTCTAAGTTGCGGCGGCGTAGCGTAACTACGATACGCTACGCTACGCCCGCCTACATTTACGCCGCTGACTGAGAATCTGGCCCTGCGTTTTTTTTAAGCTAAGGTTGAACTGGGCTGACGCTTTTTCAGCGATGTTACGCTGTCTGTTCCAGCATGCATTAATCTTTCATGAGAATAACAGACTTTACTGTGTTGTGTTGAGTTAACGCGGCGTGCGACATTGTATCATGTGTAATAATGAGATTGTACAGTGACACCTCTGCTGAAGAGGCAGTATATCTGCCTGTGACGGTTCTCCCAGGGAAAATCTGCTTTCATTACCATAGTAACCAGGAAGAACCGCCTGCTGACACATATTTCTGGTCGCCATGGCAACCTGTGAACTTCCCTTAGTAACGTCGCTCTCCGGTACCCATGGAAACCTTCCAAATATTGTGTTTTTTTTTTTATTCTTTTAGTGTTTTACATACTTTCTGATGCTTTCATGTGCATTAATAAGGACCTTGCCGAGAAGAAGTCATGCTTAGGAAAACTCACACCGTCTTCCAAGTCAATTAACTCTTGCTGTGATAAACTATAGCTGAGTGGTATTGAGTGAAGGAGATAACGCGTTCGGATATGTTTGCACACTCCTCAGCTAATTGTGGATCATTATTTCTGAAAGTGATTGAGGAGTATGTTTGAAATGTGTTACTACCAGGAGATAGTCATAGACCTCAATGGCATGAAGGCATTCCGTGTTTCCCCGAAAATAAGCCCGGGTCTTATATTCATTTGGGAAACAAAAGACACAGTAGGGCTTATTTTCGGGGTAGGTCTTACCATGTAATGTGCTGTCTTCTCTTTCCCTCTCCCTCCCTGCCTGTTAGGAATCCCCAGTGTGAACTTAGTTAAAATGCTTGTAAAATCCTATAATCCACTCTATTACTGTAGTATATAATGTACAATGGGTGTGTTCCTGTAATATAATTGTGCCAAATACCTTCGTTATAGCGCCGTTCTGCGCTTCTGTGACCTGCCGGAGCTCTCTTCCCTGCATTTATGTTACAGAAACACACACATTGTACATTGTGTACTACTGTAATAGAGTGGGTTTTAGGATTTTAAACTAGGGCTTATTTCCGGGGTAGGGCTTATATTGCAGTCCTCCTGGAAAATTACGCTAGGTCTTATTTTAGGGGTAGGTTTTATTTTCAGGGAAACAGGGTATAAGACCTTCTGAAAACAAGTTCATAATACATTTTCGAGTTACCTAAACGTTCATGCTTATCCTCTGGAGTAGGGAGGTTGACTGGGGACGTAATTACCTGTACACACGATCCTCTCTGATCTGGTTAAAATTGGTCAGGTTGGTCCCCGAATATCTTAGGTCTATGGTTATCCTAGGCCAGGCTTTCTCAATCAGGGTCCTCAAGAGGTTGTTTGAGGTTCCTCCTATCATGTGCCTTTTACTGAAGAGTGGCTTCCGTCTGACCACTCTACCATACAGGCCTGATTGGTGGACAGGGCTGTCTTAATGAGAGGGCACACCTGGGCATGGCCCAGGGGCCCCAGCTGCAAGGGGGGCCCTGCACTTTCCCCAAAGCAGCCTTTCAGGGTCCTTGAGCCCACACTGCCCCGAAATTGGGGGCCCCATAATGGCACTGTGAGTGATAGATCACAGGAGAGGCAGTCTGCCTCCTACTTACCGTATTTATCGGCGTGTATCGCCCACTTTTTTGCCCTGAAATTCAGGGCAAAATCGTGGGTGTGCGATATACGCCGATACCCGCTTCCCGCGCCGAGTTTGAACTTCTCTCGCAGTTTTGTTCCTCTCGCCAGTGGGACCTCTGGGCTGCGTTCTGGTACATCTGACTCAGTAATTAGCAGAATTGACTACACTATTCAAAAGAAAAGTTGCAAAGCCCTGACGAAGCACCTCTGTGCGAAACTTGTTGACTACCTGCATACTGTCATAAATCCTGCTTTTGTAACTACTGTGGTCCATATTAATCGTTGGAAATTGTTTTTAACAATTATTATTACATTTTGATATATTTTCATAAAACAATCTGTGTTTAGCGTGCTTGCCTTTTTACACCATTTGACACCTCTCACAGTAAAATCTCCTAATTTGGGGGAGCGTCCTTCTCTCCCAAATTGTCCTTTCTTCTTTTTATTGTGCGCTGTTGCAATGTAGAAGGGTTCCCTAGAAATAAGGTAATCCACCACTCGAAACCATGTGAGGAACGAGAAGGGGGGGGGGGGCAAAAGTTCCTTAGAAAGGGAAAAAAAAGAGAGAGAGAGACAAGCAGAGAGGTGGGGAAAACTTGAAAAACAGAGTGACCCTAGGTGCCTATGGGGTCCCGAAGGCCCCATGCTTTAAACCAGGGATCTCAAAACTTTCTAAACAAGGGGCCAGTTTACTGTCCTTCAGACTTTAGGGGGGCTGGACTGTGGCCAGTGGGAATATATTTTTTTCTCTGGCATCAGTGAGAGTAACTAGTATTCCATGTTTGATATCAGGGGGAGGAACAGTGCCCCATTGTTGGTGTCAAGGATAGGAATTATGCCCCATTGTTGGTGTCAGTGGGCAGAATAGTGTCTTGTATCCATGGGATAAATAGTGCCCAAGGGCCGAATAGGGGAAAACAAAGGGTTGCATTTGGCCCATAGGCCGCAGTTTGGAGACCACTGCTTTAAACAAAAGAGTATTTTGGTGAGTCAAAGAATCTCAAGACTTCAACAAAGAATTTAGCAATATCTCGTAAGAGGATCCAAGAAGTCACGAAAAATGGGAGGTATCTGTCATACAATTAGGCTGTGAGTTCCTCCATCTCCATCATGTTAGGGCTGGAGACCACACTGGACAGACTTGATCAGTCTATAGTCATGGGTGGGTGATAACGTGGGAAGGTAGGAAGAAATCCCTTGGTTTGGGCCCAGTTGATGGATGGTGGTGGTGAGCCCTCTTGGGGCTTGGGCTGCTTTCCTTTGGTACGGCCTTATGGTCGTTTCTGCATGTAGACTTGAAATGGCAGGTAGAAAGGAGTGCCCAATGTCCAATAATGTACAAGTGGGAAGGTGAGCTGAAAGATGTTTATTGAAAATAGCAACAATTACATTGAGCCAACACGTTTCAGGGGAACAGGGACTCCCCATTCTTCAAAGCTATCAAACAAGCACAGAGGTGTACAGAAATTGAGATATATATATATATATATATATATATATATATATATATATATATATATATATATATATATATACATATAAAAACATACAAAAATGTAAAATAAATCACATATATATATATATATATATATATATATATATATAAATACATATATATATATA
Organism: Rana temporaria; assembly: GCF_905171775.1. Lineage (NCBI taxonomy): Eukaryota > Metazoa > Chordata > Amphibia > Anura > Ranidae > Rana > Rana temporaria. The sequence goes on along the minus strand of NC_053500.1, from coordinate 131,437,797 downwards.
TATATATATATATATATATATATATATGTATTTTTATATATATATATATATATGTGATTTATTTTACATTTTTGTATGTTTTTATATGTATATATATATATATATATATATATATATATACTGTGTGTGTGTGTGTGTATATATATATATATTATACAGTATCTCACAAAAGTGAGTACACCCCTCACATTTTTGTAAATATTTTCTTCTATCTTTTCATGTGACAACACTGAAGAAATTACACTTTGTTACAATGTTGTGTAGTGAGTGTACAGCTTGTATAACAGTGTAAATTTGGTGTCCCCTCAAAATAACTCAACACACATCCATGTCTAAACCGCTGGCAACAAAAGTTAGTACACCCCTAAGTGAAAATGTCCAAATTGGGCCCAAAGTGTCAATATTATCATTTGAAGAAGCACTGAGGTCAGTGTGAAACGCTAGCGTCACCTCCTGAGTCCGGACACTCTGTCTTTTTGGCTGTTTATTGCTTTTTTTTGGAATAAGATTGTTGGAACGTTCCTGTGGTGTGCAGCCGTTCTTTTCTTCCTACTGCCTTAACCCTCTTGGGCATGGAGTTCACCAGAGATTCACAGTACATGTTGGCATTCATGGTTCTCTCAATGATCTGTAGCCCCCCAGTGCCGGCAGCACTCATGCACCCCCAGACCATGACACTCCCACCACCATGCTTGACTGTAGGCAAGACACACTTGTCTTTGTCTTCCTCATCTGGTTGCCGCCACACACGCCTGACACCATCTGACACCAAATAAGTTTATCTTGGTCTCATCAGACCACAGGACACGGTTCCAGTAATCCATGTCCTTAGTCTGCTTGTCTTCAGCAAACTGTTTGTGGTCTTTCTTGTGCATCATCTTTAGAAGAGGCTTCCTTCTGGGACGACAGCCATGCAGACCAATTTGATGCAGCGTGCGGCGTATGGTCTGAGCACTGACAGGCTGACCCCCCCCCCCCACCCTTCAACCTCTGCAGCAATGCTGGCAGCACTCATACGTCTATTTCCCAAAGACAACCTCTGAATATGACGCTGAGCATGTGCACTCAACCGCTTTGGTCGACCATGGTGAGGCCTGTTCTGAGTAGAACCTGTCCTGTTAAACTTCTGTATGGTCTTGGCCACTGTGCTGTAGCTCAGTTTTGCTACTTGGCAATCTTCTTTTAGCCTAGGCTATCTTTATGTAGAGCAACAATTCTTTTTTTTTTTCAGATCCTCAGAGAGTTCTTTTTTTTAATGAGGTGCCATGTTGAACTTCCAGTGATCAGTATGAGAGAACGAGAGCGATAACACCAAATTTAACACACCTGCTCCTCATTCACACCTGAGACCTTGTAACACGAATGAGTCACATGACGCCGGGGAGGGAGAATGGCTAATTGGGCCCAATTTGGACATTTTCACTTAGGGGTGTACTCACTTTTGTTGCCAGCGGTTTAGACATTAATGGCTGTGTGTTGAGTTATTTTGAGGGGGACAGCAAATGTACACTGTTATACAAGCTGTACACTCACTACACAACATTGTAGAAAAGTGTAATTTCTTCAGTGTTGTCACATGAAAAGATAGAAGAAAATATTTTCAAAAATGTGAGGGGTGTACTCACTTTTGTGAGATACTGTGGGCTAGATTCATGTAGCCCGCCGTAAGTTTGTGCGGGCGTAGCGTATGTTATTTACGCTACGCCGCCGCAACTTACACGGGCAAGTGCAGTATTCACAAAGCACTTGCCTCCTAACTTACGGTGGTGTAGCGTAAATGGGGCCGGCGTAAGCGCACCTAATTCAAATGAGTATGAGGGGGCGTGTTTTATGTAAATGGCTGGTGACCCGACGTGATTGACGTTTTTCCCGAACGGCGCATGCGCCGTCCGTGGAATTTCCCAGTGTGCATTGCTCCAAGGTACGCCGCAAAGACGTCATTGGTTTCGACGTGAACGTAAATTACGTCCAGCCCTATTCGCGAACGACTTACGCAAATGACGTAAAAAATTTCCAGTGTGCATTGCTTTAAAGTACGCCGCAAGGACGTCATTGGTTTCGACGTGAATGTAAATTACGTCCAGCCCTATTCGCGAACGACTTACGCAAACAACGTAAAAAATTCTAAATTCAACGCAAATTTCCCAGTGTGCATTGCTCCAAGGTACGCCGCAAAGACATCATTGGTTTCGACGTGAACGTAAATTACGTCCAGCCCTATTCGCGAACGACTTACGCAAATGACGTAAAAAATTTCCAGTGTGCATTGCTTCAAAGTATGCCGCAAGGACGTCATTGGTTTCGACGTGAACGTAAATTACGTCCAGCCCTATTCGCGAACGACTTACGCAAACGACGTAAAAAATTGTAAATTCGATGCGGGAACGACGTCCATACTTAACATTGCATACGTCTCATAATTTTCCAGTGTGCATTGCTCCAAAGTACGCCGCAAAGACGTCATTGGTTTTGACGTGAACGTAAATTACGTCCAGCCCTATTCGCGAACGACTTACGCAAACGACGTAAAAAATTCTAAATTCGACGCGGGAACGACGTCCATACTTAACATTGCGTACGCCTCATAATAGCAGGAGCAACCTTACGCCGAAAAAGCCTATCGTAAACGACCTAAAAAAATAGCACCGGGCGTACGTAAATTTGTGAATCGGCGTATCTAGGTCATTTGCATATTCAATGCCGAAAAAGACGGAAGCGCCACCTAGCGGCCAGCGTAAATGCACCCTAAGATACGACGGTGTAAGAGACTTACGCCAGTCGTATCTTAGGCTAATGTCGGCGTATCTTGCTTTCTGAATACAGAAAGAAGATACCCGGCGCAGCTTTGAATTTACGCGGCGTATCTATAGATACGCCGGCGTAAATCAATGCTGAATCTAGCCCTGTGTATATATATATTTTTTTATATATATATATATATATGTGTGTGTGTATATATGTTTCTGTATACCTCTGTGTTTGTTTGATAGCCTCGAAAAAGGGGAGTCCTTGTTCCCCTGAAACGCGTTGGCTTGATGTACTTGTTACTATTTTCGATCAGTGCCTTCTGTCTCACTTTCCAACGTGAAAATGATTGGACACTGGGCGCTCCTTTCTACCTACCTTTCCATCTGCATCAGGAAATTACGTTTGTCACTCCATTGTATTGTGGATGGAGAGGTCATCGTTTCCCAATGTCGAAGAATGATCGCTCTTAATAGGACCTTCTTAATAGGTGATAGGGACGCAGGGAGCACAGGCGGCAAAGCTATTCGAGGGTTGGGAGGAGCATTGATAGAAGTCATTTAGGTGTAGGTACCAAAAACGTTCGTAAATGTGTATTTTTAATTGGGCACCAGTGGTGGAAGACAGCAGCATTGAAGGTTGACGAAAGCTCTGCATGTTGTTGGTCTTGTTAGTTTGTGTCCCATGAGCCAATTACAAGGTTACTTTAAGCCACAACACACCTTTCATGCTCAAGGGGTTAATTATTCCTTCTGCTGGTTCGGATCTAGGTTTCATGTGCTGTTGTGTGCTAGTGACAGATCGATTTAATAAGCTTCCTGTCCTAACTGGTACTCTGTGTTCAACAAGTCAAAGCCCTATGTACCCCTCAGCAGAAAGAAAGCCAGGAACAAATCAGTTCCAGAGTCAGCTGGCGGTTCAGAGAGAGGTCAGAAAGGAGAGATGACCATGCGCAACGCTGCCGATACGAAGCCAAGTGCAGGAGCAAAGTCATGCCCGGGTCAGCAGTATAAACCACCATAATGCATCGCGTTAGTAAAGCTGAACATAGACACTAGTGACTTCCAATCAAACAGAATGTTGCGCATGTGATAGTTTCTGCCAGTTCCGGCACTTAAAGCGGTAATAAACCCAAAAGCAAATATGTAATATATTGCAGCTTACATATCCTTAAATATGCTGTGCTCAGATGCAGTGTAGTTCTGCTTTAGGTACCCCCTTATATTGCTGGTCATTGCAGAAGGGACCCCTTACATTGCAGAAGGGACCCCTTACATTGCTAGTCATTATAGAAGGGACCCCTTACATTGCTGGTCATTGTAGAAGGGACCCCTTACATCGCAAGTCATTGTAGAAGTGCCCCCTTACATTGCAAGTCATTGTATAAGAGACCCCTTACATTGCAAGTCATTGTAGAAGGGACCCCTTACATTGCTGGTCATTGCAGAAGTGACCCCTTACATTGCTGGTCATTGTAGAAGAGACCCCTTACATTGCTGGTCATTGTAGAAGAGACCCCTTACATTGCTGGTCATTGTAGAAGTGACCCCTTACATTGCTGGTCATTGTAGAAGTGACCCCTTACATTGCTAGTCATTGTAGAAGTGACCCTTACATCGCAAGTCATTGTAGAAGTGACCCCTTACATTGTTAGTCATTGTAGAAGTGACCCCTTACATTGCTGCTCATTGCAGAAGTGACCCCTTACATTGCTGCTCATTGTAGAAGTGACCCCTTACATTGCTGGTCATTGCAGAAGGGACCCCTTACATTGCAAGTCATTGTAGAAGTGACCCCTTACATCGCAAGTCATTGTAGAAGTGACCCCTTACATTGCTGGTCATTGCAGAAGAGACCCCTTACATTGTTAGTCATTGTAGAAGTGACCCCTTACATTGCTGCTCATTGCAGAAGTGACCCCTTACATTGCTAGTCATTGTAGACGTGACCCCTTACATTGCTGGTCATTGTAGAAGAGACCCCTTACATTGCAAGTCATTGTAGAAGAGACCCCTTACATTGCTGGTCATTGTAAAAGAGAACCCTTACATTGCTGGTCATTGTAGAAGAGACCCCTTACATTGCAAGTCATTGTAGAAGAGACCCCTTACATTGCAAGTCATTGTAGAAGAGACCCCTTACATTGCACGTCATTGTAGAAGTGCCCCCTTACATTGCTAGTCATTGTAGAAGTGACCCCTTACATTGCTAGTCATTGTAGAAGTGACCCCTTACATTGCAAGTCATTGTAGAAGTGACCCCTTACATTGCAAGTCATTGTAGAAGTGACCCCTTACATTGCAAGTCATTGTAGAAGTGACACCTTACATTGCTAGTCATTGTGGAAGTGACCCCTTACATTGCAAGTCATTGCAGAAGTGACCCCTTACATTGCAAGTCATTGTAGAAGTGACCCCTTACATTGCTGGTCATTGTAGAAGAGACCCCTTACGTTGCTGGTCTTTGCAGAAGTGCCCCCTTACATTGCTAGTCATTGTAGAAGAGACCCCTTACATTGCTGGTCATTGTAGAAGAGACCCCTTACATTGCTGGTCATTGTAGAAGAGACCCCTTACATTGCTAGTCATTGTAGAAGAGACCCCTTACATTGCAGGTCATTGTAGAAGAGACCCCTTACATTGCTGGTCATTGTAGAAGAGACCCCTTACATTGCTGGTCATTGTAGAAGAGACCCCTTACATTGCTGGTCATTGTAGAAGAGACCCCTTACATTGCTGGTCATTGTAGAAGAGACCCCTTACATTGCTGGTCATTGTAGAAGTGCCCCCTTACATTGCTGGTCATTGTAGAAGAGACCCCTTACATTGCTGGTCATTGTAGAAGTGACCCCTTACATTGCAAGTCATTGTAGAAGTGACCCCTTACATTGCTGGTCATTGTAGAAGTGCCCCCTTACATTGCTGGTCATTGTAGAAGAGACCCCTTACCTTGCTAGTCATTGCAGAAGTGCCCCCTTACATTGCAAGTCATTGTAGACGAGACCCCTTACATTGCTGGTCATTGTAGAAGTGACCCCTTACATTGCAAGTCATTGTAGAAGTGACCCCTTACATTGCAAGTCATTGTAGAAGTGACCCCTTACATTGCTGGTCATTGCAGAAGTGACCCCTTACATTGCTGGTCATTGTAGAAGAGACCCCCTACATTGCTGGTCATTGTAGAAGAGACCCCTTACATCGCAAGTCATTGCAGAAGTGACCCCTTACATTGCTAGTCATTGTACAAGTGACCCCTTACATTGCTAGTCATTGTAGAAGTGCCCCCTTACATTGCATGTCATTGCAGAAGAGACCCCTTACATTGCTACTCATTGTAGAAGAGACCCCTTACATTGCAAGTCATTGTAGAAGAGATCTCTTACATTGCAAGTCATTGTAGAAGAGACCCCTTACATTGCTGGTCATTGTAGAAGTGATCCCTTACATTGCTGCTCATTGCAGAAGTGACCCCTTACATTGCTGGTCATTGCAGAAGTGATCTCTTACATTGCAAGTCATTGTAGAAGAGACCCCTTACATTGCTGGTCATTGTAGAAGTGCCCCCTTATATTGCTGCTCATTGCAGAAGTGACCCCTTACATTGCTGGTCATTGCAGAAGTGATCTCTTACATTGCAAGTCATTGTAGAAGAGACCCCTTACATTGCTGGTCATTGTAGAAGAGTTCCCTTACATTGCTGGTCATTGTAGAAGAGACCCCTTACATTGCAGGTCATTGTAGAAGTAACCCCTTACATTGCTAGTCATTGCAGAAGAGACCCCTTACATTGCTGGTCATTGTAGAAGTGCCCCCTTATATTGCTAGTCATTGTAGAAGAGACCCCTTACATTGCTAGTCATTGTAGAAGAGACCCCTTACATTGCTGGTCATTGTAGAAGTGCCCCCTTACATTGCTAGTCATTGTAGAAGAGACCCCTTACATTGCTAGTCATTGTAGAAGTGCCCCCTTACATTGCTAGTCATTGTAGAAGAGACCCCTTACATTGCTAGTCATTGCAGAAGTGCCCCCTTACATTGCAAGTCATTGTAGAAGAGACCCCTTACATTGCTAGTCATTGCAGAAGTGACCCCTTACATTGCTAGTCATTGTAGAAGAGACCCCTTACATTGCTAGTCATTGTAGAAGAGACCCCTTACATTGCTGGTCATTGTAGAAGTGCCCCCTTACATTGCTAGTCATTGCAGAAGAGACCCCTTACATTGCTGGTCATTGTAGAAGTGCCCCCTTACATTGCTAGTCATTGCAGAAGAGACCCCTTACATTGCTGGTCATTGTAGAAGAGACCCCTTACATTGCTAGTCATTGTAGAAGAGACCCCTTACATTGCTAGTCATTGCAGAAGAGACCCCTTACATTGCTAGTCATTGTAGAAGAGACCACTTACATTGCTGGTCATTGTAGAAGAGACCACCTACATTGCTAGTCATTGTAGAAGAGACCACTTACATTGCTGGTCATTGCAGAAGGGACCCCTTACATTGCTAGTCATTGTAGAAGAGACCCCTTACATTGCTGGTCATTGTAGAAGAGACCACTTACATTGCTAGTCATTGTAGAAGAGACCACTTACATTGCTAGTCATTGTAGAAGAGACCCCTTACATTGCTAGTCATTGCAGAAGAGACCCCTTACATTGCTGGTCATTGTGGAAGTGATCTCCTACTTTGTTTGTCACGTTACATCTTTTTGTTGGTGCACTTGCACTTTATGTGTGATTAGTAGAGTGCGGGTCCTCGGGCCAGCCCTGAACGTCTTGGGAGTAGGTGGACATGGCCTTCTGGCTTAGTTCGCCTGCTCTCATGGGGTCTCCCTTCGGGGGAGCCTCACCGAGGAGGGTTCTGTTTCGGCAGACCCTCCAAGGAAGTTGGGTCCGTGTCGGCTTCGGCTGCACGGACCATAGATTACTCTAGTCCCTGCCAGGAGCCTAACTCCCGGGGGATCAGGGTTGGGTCCTTTTTCGGAGGACCATTTGACGCAGCACCCGTCACTGTTTTTTTGTGTTTCACTCTTTATGTGTGTGCACCGGGTGAAGTTTTTGGGTTGTGTTATGCACGCCACAGGCTTTTCAATAGAGTTCCTTTAAAGCTCTTCTTATTTTACATCATTTCTAATGCCCTGTACACACGATCGGCTCGTCTGATGAAAACGGACCGATGGACCGTTTTCATCGGACGAACCGAACATGTGTGGACCCCATCGTTTTTTTTCTGTGAAAAAAAATAGAACATGTTTTAAAATTTTCGTATGGTTAAAAAACCGATAGAAAAAAATGATCGTCTGTGGAGAAATCCATCGGTCAAAAATCCCTGCATGCTCAGAATCAAGTCGACGCATGCTTGGAAGCATTGAACTTCATTTTTCTCAGCACATCGTAGTGTTTTACGTCACCGCGTTGGACACAAACGGATTTTTGGTGTGTAGGCAAGACTGATGAAAGTCAGCTCCATCGGACATTCGACGAAAAAATCCATCGGTTCGTTTTCATCAGATATCCGATCGTGTGTACAGGACATAAGAATAATAACGCTTGATCAATCTGAGAATGATTGTGTTAAACTTTACACATCTGTACCTCCAAAATATACCATATTTGGTGAGAAGCATTGCCAGGGTTCCCAGGCACCTCTTTATCCCGCTCCATCACGTGGGATTATGCCCTCGGATAATGCCTCGGAATTTGAGTGCGCGGCTCAGTTCAGTTCTAGGTCACCTTGTGTTTACTCTATCTGCTTTGAGAAATGATATTCAATAGCCTTCTTCGGGAGGTAAAATGTCATATATAATGAGATTTATGTTTTGGAAAGAGGTAAAACGAATTTGTGCGGGTCTAGAGGAAGGGAAGCGTACGGAGCAGACTGCATTTAATATCAGTGTAGCAGAAAATAAAGGCCGCGGACGAACGCAGGTCAATATAAAATACATGAACGGGTGCAGTTCTGTATTCATTAATTAATCATTCAATGCATTTTTAAAGCGCAATTCCAGCATCTGCTCCTCAGATCTCCACTTCCCCGGGATAACTTGTGTCTTCCAGCTGCTCCCATGATGCGCAGGGTCCTCTTCACCTCTTCTTCGGTGGTCTTTAATAGGAATGAGCCAAACACCCCCCTGTTCGGTTCGCACCAGAACTTGTGAACACACCAAACGTTCGTGTGAACTTTAGAACCCCGTTAAAGTCTATGGGACTCGAACGTTTGAAATCTAAAGTGCTAATTTTAAAGGCTAATATGCAAGTTATTGTCCTAAAAAGTGTTTGGGGACCTGGGTCCTATCCCAGGGGACATGTATCATTAAATTCGGCAGCAGTGAATTTAATAATGCTAAAAGTGAAACAATAAAAGTGAAATATTCCTTTAAATTTCGTACCTAAGGGGGGGGGGTGTTAAGTTAGCATGTGAAAAAGCGCACGTTTCCCATACATAGAACTGTCCCTGCACAAAGTGTCATTTCTGAAAGAAAAAAGTCATTTAAAACAGACTTGCGGCTATAATGAATTGTCGGCTCCCGTTAATTCAGAGAGAATTCATTCATAAAAAAAAAAGCGTGGGGGTCCCCCCAAATTCAATTACCAGGCCCTTCAGGTTTGGTATGGATATTAAGGGGAACCCCGCCGTCAATTTAAAAAAAAATGACGTGGGGTTTCCCCAAATATCCATTCCAGACCCTTCAGGGTGATGGGGACAAGGGCCTCATCCCCACAACCCTTGCCCGGTGGTTGTGGGGGTCTGCGGGCAGGGGGCTTATCAGAATCTGGAAGACCCCTTTAACAAAGGGAACCTCCAGATCCTGCCCCCCCCTATGTGAATTGGTAATAGGGTACATTGATTGTACCCCTACCATTTCACAAAGGAAGTGTAAATAGTTGTAAAAAACACACACACACCGTAGAAAAAAGTCCTTTGTTAATAAAAAAAAAGAATAAAAAATCCAGCGGTGGTAATCCACTCGGTCCCGGCTCCCTGCTCCAACGTCTGTATCCAGTGACGGGTGATCTCCTCTCCGGTCCAGCGATGAGAAGATCGTCCGGGATCCAAAGCGCAGCATCGCCCGCCTCCTCTCTCCGCCGGACGCAGCCCGGCGAATGACGCGGCTGAAGCTGTGACATTTCTTTTATTGGTGAGGCGGGGCCACCCATCACGTGACCCCGCCCCCTCTGACGCAAGGGGGAAGCCAGGCTTCCCCAGTGACGTAGCAGAGGGTGCATCAGAGGGGGACGGGGTCACATGGCGGGTGGCCCCGCCTCACCAATAAAAGAAATGTCACAGCTTCACCCGCGTCGTTCGCCGGGCTGTGTCCGGCGGAGAGAGGAGGCGGGTGACGCTGCGCTCTGGATCCCGGACGATCTTCTCATATAGCTGGACCGGAGAGGAGATCACCAGTCGCTGGATACAGACAACGTTGAAGCAGGGAGCCGGGACCGAGTGGATTACCACTGCTGGATTTATTTTTAATTTTTTTATTAATAAAGGACTTTTTTTTACGGTCTCTGTGTTTTTTTTACAACTATTTACACTTCCTTCGTGAAATGGTAGAGGTACAATGTACACCATTACCAATTCACATGGGGGGGGGCCGGGATCTGGGGGTCCCCTATGTTAAAAGGATCTTCCAGATTCTGATAAGCCCCCTGCCCGCAGACCCCCACAACCACCGGGCAAGGGTTGTGGGGATGAGGCCCTTGTCCCCATCAACATGGGGACATCCTCCCCATGTTGAGGGCATGTGGCCTGGTACGGTTCAGGAGAGGGGGGCCCCACTCTGTCCCCCCCTTCTTTTCTGCCGCTGGACAGGTTAACGTGCTCGGATAAGGGGTCTGGTGTGGATTTTTGGGGGAACTTCACGCCATTTTTTTTTAAAATTTGGGATGGAGTTCCCCTTAAAATCCACACCAGACCTGAAGGGTCTGGAATGGATATTTTGGGGGAACCCCACATAATTTTTTTTTAAATTGACGGCGGGGTTCCCCTTAATACCCATACCAGACCTGAAGGGCCTGGTAATTGAATTTGGGGGGACCCCCCACGCTTTTTTTTTAATGAATGAATCCTCTCTGAATTGCCGGGAGCCGACAATTCATTATAGCCGAGTCCGGTTTTAAATGAGTTTTTTCCTTTCAGAAATGACACTTTGTGCAGGGAAACGTGCGATATTTCACATGCTTCACGATATTTCACATTTCGAAATTTAAAGGAATATTTCACTTTTATTGTTTCACTTTTAGCATTATTACATTCACTGCTCCCAAAAAAACTGCCTTTTTTAAAACTTTATTTTGCATAGATACATGTCCCCTGGGACAGGACCCATGTCCCCAAACACTTTTTAGGACAATAACTTGCATATTAGCCTTTAAAATTAGCACTTTAGATTTCAAACGTTCGAGTCCCATAAACTTTAACGGGGTTCTAAAGTTCACACGAACATTTGGTGTGTTCGCAAGTTCTGGTGCGAACCGAACAGGGGGGGTGTTCGGCTCATCCCTATTTAATGACCTTTGTACATGATTTAGAGAGCAGCAGAAAAGAGGTGGGACTATAACGGTGCTTAGAATATATATAACCGTAACAATGGAGGACTCAGATACTGTATAAGTAAAAAAGTATACAATAAGCTTTATTAAATAATTTATACAAAGTTGATAAAAGATAGAGCAATATCACTGGGATGATTCCAAATGGTGGTTGCATAACTGGTGGGTTGACAAGATCACATGTAATGCCAACATGTTTCGCCCATGGGGCTTTGTCAGGGCATGTATGTATCAACCATATATACAGAGGGCAACAGAGGGCAACTATATAAATATAAAAAGCAGAAATTATAATTTAGAAAATAACATTAATGACATTTATTTTTATTTTTAGTTTGTACATCTTTTCCTTTGTTCGGTCTCTTTCTTCTTCGCCTCGTCCTTATACTCCTCTTTCTTTATGCTCTTCCCACAATTTTCTCTTATTCTTTTCTCCATACTTTTCCTCATCTTCATTGCCTCTCTCTCTTTTTTTTCCCTCCTTGGTTACTCTTCTCCGTGTCATGCTCTAGACATTTTCCAGCAACTTAAAATTATTATCATGGGGGACCCGACGACAGCTCTGATTTAATTACAAAATAGGTATTCCGCCACTCTTCCCAGGAGGACGTTTCTTACCAATCTTATCTGGTTGGAAAATGATCCGTGTACACCAGGCGTCTCTGGATTCCTGCCGCATTCCAGGGAATGGAAATGATTTTGATATGTCGTGCAAATCTAAACCGCGCCATTCAAGGTGGAGTAGAGTCAGCAAAGTCAGGATCGCCTGCCTGATCTGAATCGATGACGGGAGCGTTTCCCTGGCTCCTTTGTACCCCTGGATAAACGTGTGGAACTATTGTAAATATGTTTGTCCTAAGCTGCTTTTCATTAGGGAAGCCCGGCGTCGTCTTATGTTGTGAATTCCGTCTCCAAGCAGCTGCTGAAAAACAGCTTTCATCTTAGTAATTTCAACATATGGTTTTCTCAGGAATTGGGGGGTTTAAAGGGGAAAGTGGAGTGTGTGTTTTTTTTTTAACTGATCACATATTATGAGTTATTGGTGAAGTGTTGAGAGTCAGTTTTGATGTGACTTTTATATTTTTTTGGAAACTTGCTGATCCATATTTTTGCCATTGTATTAAATTTAAAGATATAAATATTGAACACTAGAGGGAGCTCTCAAATTAGAGGTAGCTCTTAGATTTGTTCATTGCACACTAGAGGGAGCTCTCAGATTTGTACATTAAACACTAGAGGGAGCTCTCAGATTTCTACATTGAACACTAGAGGAAGCTCTCAGATTTGTACATTACACACTAGAGCAGTGGTTCTCAACCTGGGGGTCAAATGACGATTTGCCAGGGGTCACCAAATCCTGGGCTGTTCCTGAAGCCCGCACCGCTCTCCTAACCTTTTTGCAGCCGCCCATCAGGGCTGTCCCTGGAGCCTGCGGCCACCAACTCAGCCTCTTCACAGCCACCCACTTAGTTCATGGCATGGCTGGGGGGCAGAGACTAGAGGTCAGCTGACTGGTAAATAATGAAGTGGGAGGGGCTGGAGGAGACCCTATCTCCTGATTTTGGCATAAGTGTCACTGCTGCGAGACACCACAAAGTCGGAAACACAATGAGTAACACTACCTGTGATTATAGTTGCCATTAAACAACAAGAAAGATGGCTAGAGAGAGTGATGGGGGGGGGGGGGGGATTAGGATAGAGAGATGAAGGGGAAAGAAAGGAGAACAAAGAGAAATGGTGGTCCATCCTAAAATGTAGCATAATTGTCTTGCCTTGGGTGCCGACAACCCACGCTACAAAATTATTTTATTTTAAGGGGTCCCCACAACTTGGGAAATTTTATCAAGGTTTCACGGCACTAGTGGGTTGAGAACCACTGCACTAGAGGGAGCGCTCAGATTTGTACATTGAACACTAGAGGGAGCTCTCAAATTAGAGGGAGCTCTTAGATTTGTTCATTGCACACTAGAGGGAGCTCTCAGATTTGTACATTAAACACTAGAGGGAGCTCTCAGATTTCTACATTAAACACTAGAGGGAGCTCTCAGATTTGTACATTAAACACTAGAGGGAGCTCTCAGATTTGTACATTAAACACTAGAGGGAGCTCTCAGATTTCTACATTGAACACTAGAGGGAGCTCTCAGATTTGTACATTAAACACCAGAGGGAGCTCTCAGATTTGTACATTAAACACTAGATGGAGCTCTCAGATTTGTACATTAAACACTAGAGGGAGCTCTCAGATTTGTACATTAAACACTAGATGGAGCTCTCAGATTTGTACATTAAACACTAGAGGGAGCTCTCAGATTTGTACATTAAACACTAGAGGGAGCTCTCAGATTTGTACATTAAACACTAGAGGGAGCTCTCAGATTTCTACATTGAACACTAGAGGGAGCTCTCAGATTTGTACATTACACACTAGAGGGAGCGCACAGATTTCTACATTGAACACTAGAGGGAGCTCTCAGATTTGTACAAGGGGCGCTAGACCGAGTCAACACAGAAGCCGCCGTGCCGCTGGAGGGCTCCACCCGTAGGGTGAGTGGGAACCTGGAGGGGCCTGCCCGCGCCCCCCACCAAAATCCTCCAATACAGCCACCACTGGTTGTCTCCCTATGACAGGATGTGAGTTACCATAATGCCGTGTACACACGATCGGAATTTCCGATGAAAAAAGTCAGATGGACTTTTTTCATCTGAAATTCCCATCCTGTGTGGGCCCCATCTGCCTTTTTTCCGTCTGTGTTTAGAAATAGAACATGTTTTATTTTTTCTGGATGGAAAAAAAAACGATAGGAAATTACTATTGTCTGTGTGCAACTCCGACGAAGAAAAAAACCCACGCATGCTCAGAAGCATTGAAATTCATTTTTCCCGTCTCGTCGTAGTGTTTTACGTCACCGCGTTTTGGACGGTCGGACAGTGTGTATGCAAAACAGCTTGAACAGAATTCCGAAGAAAAATTCCATCGGATTTTAGGCCATCGAAAAATCTGATCGTGTGTACAGGGCATTAGGCTCATCAACTAAAAAAAAAGGTGAACACGTTTGGGAAAAAAAGGAAAACTAACAAACCCGCCACATCTAAGAACTGATAAGCTGCGATTTATTACATTTTGGCTTTACGTATGCTTTTGGTATGGTTGTGTTTTGAACTGGTTCATATTTTTTCATAACAATAAAACACAGGGTGGGCCATTTATATGGATACACCTTAATAAAATGGGAATGGTTGGTGATATTAACTTCCTGTTTGTGGCACATTAGTATATGTGAGGGGGGAAACTTTTCAAGATGGGTGGTGACCATGGCGGCCATTTTGAAGTCGGCCATTTTGAATCCAACTTTTGTTTTTTCAATAGGAAGAGGGTCATGTGACAACATCAAACTTATTGGGAATTTCACAAGAAAAACAATGGTGTGCTTGGTTTTAACGTAACTTTATTCTTTCATGAGTTATTTACAAGTTTCTGACCACTTATAAAATGTGTTCAATGTGCTCTCCAGTGACATGCGGCGAGTGCTACGCTGTGGGCTCTTGCTGAATGAAGCTAGGACAGCCACTGATGTTTCTTCATTAGACCCCTTTCACACTGGATACGCCTATAGCGGAGCGTTAAAGTCGCAGTAAAACACTGCTCTTTTACCGCAAATTTACCGCGATTTTAACGCTCCGCTATAGGCGTATCCAGTGTGAAAGGGGTCTATGAAGAAACATCAGTGGCTGTCCTAGCTTCATTCAGCAAGAGCCCACAGCGTAGCACTCGCCGCATGTCACTGGAGAGCACATTGAACACATTTTATAAGTGGTCAGAAACTTGTAAATAACTCATGAAAGAATAAAATTACGTTAAAACCAAGCACACCATTGTTTTTCTTGTGAAATTCCCAATAAGTTTGATGTGTCACATGACCCTCTTCCTATTGAAAAAACATAAGTTGGATTCAAAATGGCTGACTTCAAAATGGCCACCATGGTCACCACCCATCTTGAAAAGTTTCCCCCCTCACATTTACTAATGTGCCACAAACAGGAAGTTAATATCACCAACCACTCCCATTTTATTAAGGTGTATCCATATAAATGGCCCACCCTGTAGAAAAGAATTGTAAGCGGCGGAGAGGAGCCAGACTGGGTGGCATAAGTCTTTCTCGCCCTCCGTTTTCGTAGATCCGTGGATGAAGTCAACATATTTTGGCTTTGTCTTTTCTCACTGAACAGCTAATAAACAGCTTTTGAACGCACAAAGCCAAGGATACGGACCCATTTCAGCGCTGACACAATCTGCTGTGTGCGTAATGAGGATGTTGTTCCTTCGCTGTTCACTTTCAGCTGCCTTTCATTCATTCTCATCTAGTTTTCTGACGGTGCCAGAAATATTAGATAATAGACGGGAATTAACATGGCACTAAAGTGACGCTTGACACTTGAAATTAAAAGGCAGTTCCAGGCGAACAGCTAATAACACTGTTATGACACATACGTGGGAACTGTAGATTTGCCAAAAGGTACATAATGTTGTGTAAAGGCTTGTTTGATCAGGGGGTGCTGCTAGAACCTGGCACCCAGGGCACGTTTACTTACACGTTTACGTTTTTTACTGAATGCCTCCGGCAGTGGCGGCTGGTGCTCAACATTTTTGGGGGGGGGCGCAAACGGAAAAAAAAATTCTGTGCCCATCAAATGCAGCCACTGTGCCATCAATTGTCACCACTGTGCCATGCCATCAAACGCAGCCACTGTGCCATTAATTGTCACCACTGTGCCATGCCATCAAACGCAGCCACTGTGCCATCAATTGTCACCACTGTGCCATGCCATCAAACGCAGCCACTGTGCCATCAATTGTCACCACTGTGCCATGCCATCAAACGCAGCCACTGTGCCATTAATTGTCACCACTGTGCCATGCCATCAAACGCAGCCACTGTGCCATCAATTGTCACCACTGTGCCATGCCATCAAACGCAGCCACTGTGCCATCAATTCGCACACCTGTGCCATGCCATTAAACGCAGCCACTGTGCCATGCCATCAAATGCAGCCACTGTGCCATCAATTGTCACCACTGTGCCATGCCATCAAACGCAGCCACTGTGCCGTGCCATCAAACACAGCCACTGTGCCATCAATTGTCACCACTGTGCCCTTTAATTGTCACCACTGTGCCCTTTAACTGTCACCTCTGTGCCCTTTAATTGTCCCCACTGTGCCTATTGTCGCCACTGTGCCCATTGATGTCGCCGCTGTGCCCTGTAAAGTGCCCCTTTCCCCCCCACCCGGGCACTTACCTTTACTGGAGTCAGCCATCCACGTCCCTCGATGTCTTCTACCGCCCTGGATGACTGACAGGCGTCTCAGCCAATCAGGTTACCGATAGCCAGAATCAGCCAACCTGATTGGCTGAGACACCTGTCAGTCTTATCCAAGGAGCGCATCCCTAGTGCGTTCCTTGTATAAGCTTCCGGGACCCGAGGGCTGTACTCGGAAAGCCTATTGGCCGTTGGCTCTGATAGGCACTTCCGTACAGCCAACCAGCTGCCGTTATTCAGATGGCCGGACATGAGCGCCGACCATCTGAATAGAACAGCGGCAGTGGCGATAATAACATAGATTCGTGCAATGCATGAATCTATGTTATTAGACTCAGTGGCGGTGAGAGCCAGAGGGGGCGGCGCTCCAGCGCCCTCTATGGACGAACTGCCACTGGCCTCTGGTCTTCTGTTGACTGCCCCAGATCCTATACTGAGCACCTTGAATCTTCTACTACGTTCCCTGTGTCTTGTACTGAGTATGAGCGCCCTTGTTTTTTTTGAGTCTTTCACCAAGTGCCATGGGTTTTATACCAAGTGCCCCAGGTGATTCTGAGCATGCGTGGATTTTTGACGATGTATTTCCCCACAGACGATCGTTTTTTTCTATAACCATAAGAATTTTTTTAAAAAGGTTCTATTTTTTTTCACCGATGGATAAAAAAACTATGGGGCCCACACACGATCGGTTCGTCCGATGAAAACGGTCCATCGGTCCTATTGTGTGTACAGGGCTTAAGTGAGGTCTCCAGAACTTTTTCTTTCCTTTACTATCCTACCTACCTCTTTAGTGAACCAGATTGTTTTTTCTTCCCTTTATTCTTACTAACTTGCCTGACATATTATCCAGTTGCCTCCGGGATGGTAGACTTAAATCAATTAAAATACAACTAAAACTAAAATGGCATTTTAGTCAAGACTATAACTAAAACGAAATGGAAACATGACATTATCAATAACACTGGTTATATATCACAATGGTTAAATCTGTGTCTGTAGTGCATGTTCAAACCTTAATACCATAAATAATAACATGTTCTTAGAAAAATACCAAGATAGAGAAAAGGGACTTTTTCAGTGCTTAATATCTCAGGAATTAAGTAAAAAAAATCCTTATGATAAAAAAGATCTTTTATTGGTTTACAAAAGATAAAAAGGCATTTCATTAAATCCCAAACAGATTAAGAACAATACAGCTAATGCCAGACACAAATCCGCTTCCAACCCCCTTTACATAGTAATACTAGGAAATGATAAATAACATCAGAAAAATGATTACAAATCCATAACAAGGCTTGTGGGTCAAATCACTTGCAGGTATACGAGTTTTGACGTTGTGGCTTCATCAGGAGATTTTTGTGTCTTGACATAAATCAATGTAGAGAACTCTCATAATCAGCATAGAGGATTGAGTGTTTTTTTTTTTTTAAGTTGGTCCAGGCAGATACCACCAGACGAGCGTCACACTGTGAGACGTCCTGAATAGATGCCATGAGATTTCACAGTCCCAGCCCTCTGTGAAACTCATACACCATAGGACTGGTTTGTTGTATTCTGAGCCCTGGTGCATGTTTGGGTGGGTTCCCTTGTGGGGTCCTTCATATGTATGTCAATACATGACGTTCCTCTGGTGGTATCTGCCCGGACAGACTTAAAAAACCCCACTCAATCCTCTATGCTGTTTATGAGAGTATACTATGCCCTTCTAATGTCTCAGTACCTTACCCTCCTGACCTTCCAGTACCGTACTCTCCTGACCCCCCAGTATTGTGTTCTCCAGACCCTCCATTACCATGCCCTTCTGACCCCCCAATACTGTGCCCTTCTGATCCCCCCAGTACCGCGCCCCCCTGGCCCCCTATACATTGCCCTCCTGACCCAAGCCTTACACACTATTGACCTCTGAATGCTGCCCTACATCCTACTGACCTCTGTATGCTGCCCTACTCACTACTGACCACTGTACACTGCCCTACATACTACTGACCTCTGTACGCGGCCCTACTTACTACTGACCTCTGTACGCGGCCCTACATACTACTAACCTCTGTACGCCACCCTACATACTACTAACCTCTGTACGCCGCCCTACATACTACTAACCTCTGTACCCTGCCCTAAATACTACTGACCTCTGTATGCTGCCCTACTCACTACTGACCACTGTACACTGCCCTACATCCTACTGACCTCTGTATGCTGCCCTACTCACTACTGACCACTGTACACTGCCCTACATACTACTGACCTCTGTACGCGGCCCTACATACTACTGACCTCTGTACGCGGCCCTACATACTACTAACCTCTGTACGCCGCCCTACATACTACTAACCTCTGTACGCCGCCCTACAAACTACTAACCTCTGTACCCTGCCCTAAATACTACTGACCTCTGTACGCGGCCCTATATACTACTGACCTCTGTATGCGGCCCTACATACTACTAACCTCTGTACGCCGCCCTACATACTACTGACCTCTGTACACCGCCCTACATACTACTGACCTCTGTACCCTGCCCTACATACTACTGACCTCTGTACGGCGCCCTACATACTACTGATCTTTGTACGCCGCCCTACATACTACTAACCTCTGTACGTGGCCCTACATACTACTAACCTCTGTACGTGGCCCTACATACTACAGAGCCCTGTACTACTTGGGGGTAGTGACCGATTACTCCCAGGCATGAAAAAAAATGTGAATGAAAGTGAATGCCCACTTTCTGACCAAAGCTAGCTTAAAGGCTACATTTACATTTTTAAAGTGGCAATAGTTTGTGTAGATTTTTCTAGGTTTACTTTTTATTTGGGACTTGCTAGTTCATTTCTTAAAAAAAAACAGGGCTCTGCACCCCGAGAGTTTCCATCTCTTCAATGTTAAGGTAGATCTCCATCTCTCAATGGTTGCCTACCCCTGCATTAGATTTTAGTTGCCTAAAATGTACTGTTGGAGTATCCAAGATTTTAAAGAATCCAGGGGTTGACACAGCCTACTATATTCCATCTATAGCTGAAGTATCCCTCTAATCTAGGCTGCCCCTTTAATGTGGTCAGGGATATACATTCTGCCAAGGCATGTGGTCACATGATCTTACGGGAAGAGGTTAGAGTTTGAACAGATTTGTTGGTGGGTTGCTTCTTCCTGAACATTGTGCTCCCCCCACCCACCCAAGCACCTTCAGCCAAGCTGTGACTGCTACAGCAGAGGCAGTAAAAGGCTTTTAGAAAAGAAAGAAGTACAGCGCAGTGCGTTAAACAAAATATATTAAAAAAACATTTGTGCAAATGAAACAATCACTACAACATCCATATACTGTACCAGTGATAAGAATGTCTACCAAAGTGTATCGTACAAAGTCCTTAAAGCAGAGGTCCACCCTAAAATTAAACATTCTAATAACTTCCAAGTAATCTAAAATAAAACATTTAAAAAAAACAAAAAACGAATGGCGCTACGAGCGCCATTCTACTGCGCATGCGCGATATCGAGACCAGCATGCACCTCTCTCTGAATAACCAGGAAGACACAGGTACTGGGCTTCACATGCCCACAGCTATGATGGAAACATCCACGAGATCGCCGAGAGGATATCAGGTACCGTATTTATCGGGGTATTGCGTGCTCCGGCGTATAGCGCGCACCCCTAAAGTGGACCCGCATTCCTGTGGAAAAAAGATTTTTGTACTTACAGTTTTGGTGTCTTGCGCAGGCGTCTATCGGCGGCCTCGTCGGGTCCGGCGTCCGTCTGCGGCTTCGGGTGTCCTCTTCGTCGGGTCCGGCGTCCTTCTGCGGCGTCCTCCCCGCTCGGTATATGCCGGCGCAGTACACTCGTGTATAGTCGGGCAGGTTCGGCTCCTCTCACTATCACGTCCTGTACCTCCAGGTCGTGAGCGCGAGAGGAGCCGAGACTGCCCGACTATACACGAGTGTACTGCGCTCGGTATATGCCGGCGCAGTATTCAAACTCGGCGCGGGAAAGCGGGTATCGGCGTATATCGCGCACCCACGATTTTGCCCTGATTTTCAGGGCAAAAAAGTGCACGGTATACGCCGATAGATACGGTAAGTGTTTCCACTGATATATGTACCGATGGTGATTTTTGAATATGTTTTAAGCAATATTCACTGTAAATATTTTTATATTGAAAAAATAAATTATGCCTGGAACCCCACTTGAAAGAAATGTGAAATAACAAGTGATCTTCACAATTTCTGGTAGACAACATCCAAGTCTTTAAAAAGTCATCCATGATAGCAATTAAAACTCATGAGACAGTGCACCCCATCCAGATATCACACACTGCAGCTGCTTACCAAATCCCATTGACCCCTGTAAATACAGATGGTTAAATAGCACGTAAGGGGTTAAGGTCTCCCATCAACCTGCATGTCCCGTCCGCTAGGCAAGTAAGGGGAAATGTTGTCACAGTTAAATAAATGCAAAGCCGCCAAGCTTTAAAGCGTGTATTGTGTTGTGGCGTTCCTATGGGCTGGCATGGCCATCATTCAACTCGCGTGTGTCCTGTAGGCCCCACCCGATGCGTTTTGTCACAGATGACATCATCAGGGGGATGGGTAAAAATCTTTTGTTTAGTGGTAATTTAGCGAGGCAAGTACATCATTCACAAAGTACTTGCCTGCTAAGTTACGGCGGCGTAGC
This sequence comes from Rana temporaria, assembly GCF_905171775.1. NCBI lineage: Eukaryota > Metazoa > Chordata > Amphibia > Anura > Ranidae > Rana > Rana temporaria. The sequence continues at coordinate 131,416,511 of NC_053500.1, read as the reverse complement.
GTAAATTGGGCGGGCGTAAGGGCGGCTAATTCAAATTCAGCTGAGGGGGCGTGTTTTATGTTAATGGGGCTTGACCTGACGTGATTGACGTATTTTACGAACGGTGAATGCGCCGTCCGCCTACATATCCCAGTGTGCATTGCGGCTAAGTACGCCACACGGTCCTATTGATTTCGACGTGGACGTAACTGACGTAAAACCCTATTCACGGACGACTTACGCAAACGGCGTAAAATTTTCAAATTTCGACGCGGGAACGGCGGCCATACTTAACATTACTATTCCAGCTATTTGATGGAATAACTTTAGGCCTAATAATGCGTTACGTAAATGGCGTATCTGTTCTGCGTCGGCCGGGTGTACGTTCATGAATAGGCGTATCTAGTGATTTACATATTCTACGCCGACCGCAATGGAAGCGCCACCTAGCGGTCAGCCTAAAAATTACACTTTAGGATACGAGGGTGTAAGACACTTACGCCGCTCGTATCTGAGCCTAATTTAAGCGTATCTGGTTACCAGAATACGCTTAAATTAGCGCCAACGCAAATTCTGACTTAGGCTGGCGTATCTACTGATATGCCAGCCTAAGAGCCGGTTCACACAGGGGCGGCACGACTTCGGGGGCGACTCGGCCAGGCGACCTGAAGACGACTTCTAAGGCGACTTGCAAAATGACTTCTGTATAGAAGTCAATGCAAGTCGCCCCCGACGTCGTACAAGAACCTTTTTCTAAGTCGGAGCGACTTGCGTCGCTCCTATTAGAACGGTTCTATTCACTAGAATGGGACGCGACTTGTCAGGCGGCTGCGTCACCTGACGAGTCGCCCCAGTGTGAACCGGGTCTTAGTCTCTCTGAATCTAGCTATTTGTTTGCAACTTCAGAACCCATATCTAAAGATAGCAACCATTAAAACAGAAAAGTATAAATAAAATAAAAGCGTATAAAACTAAGAGAAGTGAAGCAGAATTCCCATTAGCTATGAAAAGGTCACAAATAGTCTTTCTAAGTCAACAGTGATATTAAAGTTGGGTCATTAACTCAGTGCCAGATAGTCCCAGGGTGGCCAGACTTTGTCAGAAATAGGAATGATTTTGTGGACCTGAATCAACCTGAATTGTAATCAACTGACATTTCACACTGTGTCATAAAGCCGATAATGTTGTGGGCAGAGAATTGTTTCTGTTGAATGGGTTCATAAAAATAAACTACAGTTCAAAAGAACAAAAGGACTTTTTAAGTAGTTAAACTGACCACAGCCGGAAGAAAAACTTTGGTTTTCCTCTGCACCCAGGAGGGCAGCTTATAGGCTTGGGCAACCAAGCCTATAAGCCAGATGGAAAAGATGTCATTGTGCAAGGAGAAAAGGACAGCGTGCCTAAAACTGATATTTAGGTCATAAATGTGTCATGCTTACCCCTAAAGCAGGTGGTCAGACACCATAGCTAGCGTCTGTGTTCTTCACCTATAGCAGCCCCCTTTCTCATATGGCAAGCAGGCCTACTGGTACTCGGTTACCCCAGGTCTTCTACACAATTCTATATTGCCTGGCTACCACACTGGCACAGGTGCGTATTGAGCAAAGCAAACAGGTACTTGCCGTTGGCAGACAGGCAGGGTGGTTCAGTGATAGTCTGTGTACAAGGCAGGCAAGGTTCAGAGAGTAGTCGATATCCAATACGAGGTTGTCAACAGGGGAATTCAAACAGCAGAGCAGGACAGATAATGCAGTATCACAGGCATGGCACTGCAGACTTGGCTTGCTAAAATTAGGTTTGGTCTCCACCCAGAGACTGGCCACATTAATCACTTTGCAGGTAGACAGACAGACAATGAGAATGCCACAGCCAAACCCATGATGCTGGAATGAGGAGCAGGAGCGCTAGACGGTCCTGACAAAATGGAGCCTGGTGGGCTAAGTCATCCCATGGAGTCTAAGATGTGTTTGATACTCCAACAGCAAGATCTTTCTATCATAATTTCCGATTCTGGTTCTGTCCATCTGGGCTCCACCCATGGCCAGATGGGACTCTTGCTTAAAGAGAAGGCCAACATGGCTACTGGATATAGACCTTGTCACTGGAGAAAAGGTGACTGCTTACTAAGAGCTCTCCAACACTCCATAGACTACCACAACTGCTTAGCAGTCTTCTCTAGTTCCATAACCTGCAAATTCTTGATTGACCTGGAGCAGTTTGCTGCAGAACCTTCCACCACCCAACTATGAGATATCCCTGGAGCCCTCTAGCATTCCCAGTAACTGCAGTTCATGCCCAGGCGAGACTCTTGCTTAAAGAGAAGGTCTGAATGGCTACTCGATATAAACCTTGTTACTGGAGAATAGGTGACGACCTACTGAGAGCTCTCCAACACTCCATAGACTACCGCAACCCCTGAGCAGTCTACTTTATCTCCAGTTCCAAATCTGCAAATCCTTGATTGGCCAGGAGCAGTTTTCTGCAGATCCTTCCACCAACAAGGGAAGAACTATGGGAAATCCCTAGAGAACTCAAGCATACCCAGTTATTGCAACTCGTGCCCCGGTGGGACTTTTGCTTCAACAGAAGGCCAACATGTCTACTTGACAGGGATGAACTGGCCATTGGGGCTCAGTGGGCCGGCTTCAGTGACAGCGGACTGCCGCCCCCTCCGCTCCTCTGTCTCTCCCTCCCGCAGCGCTCACCTGGGGGGAACAAAGAAGCAGGAGGAGGACCAGAGGAGCAGGGGGGATAACACGGGAGCATGGGGGGAGGGGACAGACAGCTGACTCAACAGCTTATGGCCTGGGAGTTTCTAACTTCTGCCTAATCTTGTCCCATAAGGGGGGGCACCAAACTGATTCTTTGCCCCGGGTGAAATAATGTCTAGCTTCCCCACTGGTACTGCCTAAAAGAGTAGCTAGTGGCTAGTGAAGGGGGAGAGGGGGCTTGGGTGGCCAGGGGAGGGGGGGTTCGGGAGTTGTCCGGCCGCCATGGGAGAGACCAGTCAAAGTGGGCCAGATTTCTGTCCCAGTCCAGCCCTGCTACTTGATATGAACCTTGTCACTGGGGAAAAGTCAACTGTATACTGAGAGCTCTCCAACTCTTTATAGACTACTGCAACCCCTGAGCACTCTACTTTATCTTGAGTTCCAAACCTGCAAATTCTTGGTTGGCCAGGAGAAGTTTGCTGCAGAACTTTCCACTAACCAGGGAAAAACTATGGGATATCCAAGGAGCACTCTAGCATACCCAGTTCCTGCAGTTCATTCCCAGGTGAGACTCTTGCTTGAAGAGAAGGTCAACATGGCTACTTGAGATAGACCTTATCACAGGAGAAAAAGTGACTGCTCTCCAACACTCTTTAGACTACCACAATCCCTGAGCAGTCTTCTTTATCTCCAGTTCCAAGCCTGCAAGTTTCCGATTGACCAGGAGCAGTTTACTGCTGAGCCACCCACCAACCAGGGAAAAGCTATGGGATATCCCTGGAGCATTTTTCAACACCCAGCTAAAGCAGCATCTCACCTGACTCTTCTAGTTCCTCGTTACGGCGATTTCATTCTATTTTAGTAATGAGACCAGACTCTTTCTACCAAACGATGATGTACATAGGCCGCAAGGACCGACTGCAGTCATTATTGCTTATGCAGTGCTACAAATTAGCAACTAATGTCGGCTCGTGAGCCGCGTGTCGTTAGCTTAAAGATACGCTCCGATCAAACATGAACATTTTTCATTGACGCTCGCTCAGCGGGGCATGTCCTACCAGTCGAGTTGCTCTAATTCTCATCCTCTGCAGCTGGCTGCTCCGTTTTCTGAATCCCTGCAGCTGCCAAAGTCCTAATTTTTTTAAACAGCCCTGAATGTGAGTGTTTCCAAGTATTAGCACCTCTTTAGTTCCTACATACAGTTGTGCTCATAAGTTTTCATACCCTGGCAGAATTTATGATTTCCTGGCCATTGTTCTGAGAATATGAATGATAACACAAAAGTATTTCTTTCACTCATGGTTGGTGTTTGGCTGAAGCCATTTATTATCAATCAACTTTGTTTACTCTTTTTAAATCATAATGGCAACAGAAACTACCCAAATGACCCTGATCAAAAGTTTACATACCCTGGTGATTTTGGCCTGATAACATGCACATAAGTTGACACAAAGGGGTTTGAATGGCTATTAAAGGGAACCATCCTCACCTGTGATCTGTTTGCTTGTAATTAGTGTGTGTGTATAAAAGGTCAATGCGTTTCTGGACTCCTGACAGACCCTTGCATCTTTCATCCAGTGCTGCGCTGACGTTTCTGGATTCTGAGTCATGGGAAAAGCAAAAGAATTGTCAAAGGATCTGCGAGAAAAGGTAGTTGAACTGTATAAAACAGGAAAGGGATATATAAAGATATCCAAGGAATTGAGAATGCCAATCAGCAGTGTTCAAACTCTAATCAAAAAGTGGAAAATGAGGGGTTCCTGTTGAAACCAAACCACGGTCAGGTAGACCAACTAAAAATTTTCAGCCACAACAGCCAGGAATTAATTATTGGGGGATGCAAAGAAAAGCCCACAACTAACTTCAGGTCAAATACAGGACTCTCTGAAAACATGTGGTGGGGCTGTTTCAAGATGCACAATAAGGAGGCACCTTTTTCATTTATTTTGACACTGAGTATGGAGAAGTTGGCAAGGTACAGAGTATTTCCTCTTTTTCTTTTTTCTTTTTATATTGTTTTCTTTTTTTTATTCATTTTTTTTTCTTTTCTTTTAAATTGTTTTTCTTTTCTTTTTCTCTTTTTTTTTAATTTCTTTTGACACTGAGTATGGAGATGTTGGCAAGGTTCAGAGCATTTCCTCTTTTCCTTTTTATATTTTTTTATTTATTTTTTTCCCTTTTATTTTTTTTTCTTTCCTTTTTTTATTTATTTTTTTCATTTCTTTTGACACTGAGTATGGAGATGTTGGCAAGGTACAGAGCATTTCCTCTTTTTCTTTTTCTTTTTTTTCTCTTTTTATTAATTTCTTTCCCTTTTTTTTCTTTTCTTTTAAAAAAATTTTCTTTTCTTTTTCTCTTTTTTTTTCATTTCTTTTGACACTGAGTATGGAGATGTTGGCAAGGTACAGAGCATTTCCTCTTTTTCTTTTTTCTTTTTATATTTTTTTCTTTTTTTATTCTTTTTTTTCCTTTTTTTCTTTTCTTTTAATTTTTTTTTCTTTTCTTTTTCTCTTTTTTTTTTATTTCTTTTGACACTGAGTATGGAGATGTTGGCAAGGTTCAGAGCATTTCCTCTTTTCCTTTTTATATTTTTTTATTTATTTTTTTCCCTTTTATTTTTTTTTCTTTCCTTTTTTTATTTATTTTTTTCATTTCTTTTGACACTGAGTATGGAGATGTTGGCAAGGTACAGAGCATTTCCTCTTTTTCTTTTTCTTTTTTTTCTCTTTTTCTTAATTTCTTTCCCTTTTTTTTCTTTTCTTTTAAAAAAATTTTCTTTTCTTTTTCTCTTTTTTTTTCATTTCTTTTGACACTGAGTATGGAGATGTTGGCAAGGTACAGAGCATTTCCTCTTTTTCTTTTTTCTTTTTATATTTTTTTCTTTTTTTATTCTTTTTTTTCCTTTTTTTCTTTTCTTTTAATTTTTTTTTCTTTTCTTTTTCTCTTTTTTTTTAATTTCTTTTGACACTGAGTATGGAGATGTTGGCAAGGTTCAGAGCATTTCCTCTTTTCCTTTTTATATTTTTTTATTTATTTTTTTCCCTTTTATTTTTTTTTCTTTCCTTTTTTTATTTATTTTTTTCATTTCTTTTGACACTGAGTATGGAGATGTTGGCAAGGTACAGAGCATTTCCTCTTTTTCTTTTTCTTTTTTTTCTCTTTTTATTAATTTCTTTCCCTTTTTTTTCTTTTCTTTTAAAAAAAATTTCTTTTCTTTTTCTCTTTTTTTTTCATTTCTTTTGACACTGAGTATGGAGATGTTGGCAAGGTACAGAGCATTTCCTCTTTTTCTTTTTTCTTTTTATATTTTTTTCTTTTTTTATTCATTTCTTTCCTTTTTTTTCTTTTCTTTTAATTTTTTTTTCTTTTCTTTTTCTCTTTTTTTTTTTATTTCTTTTGACACTGAGTATGGAGATGTTGCCAAGGTTCAGAGCATTTCCTCTTTTTCTTTTTCTTTTTTTTCTCTTTTTATTCATTTCTTTCCCTTTTTTTTCTTTTCTTTGAAATTTTTTTTCTTTTCTTTTTCTTTTTTTTTTTTCATTTCTTTTGACACTGAGTATGGAGATGTTGGCAAGGTACAGAGCATTTCCTCTTTTTCTTTTTATATTTTTTTCTTTTTTTATTAATTTCTTTCCTTTTTTTCTTTTCTTTTAATTTTTTTTCTTTTCTTTTTCTCTTTTTTTTTTTTTAATTTCTTTTGACACTGAGTATGGAGATGTTGGCAAGGTTCAGAGCATTTCCTCTTTTTCCTTTTTTCTTTTTATATTTTTTTCTTTTTTTATTAATTTTTTTCCCTTTTTTTTCTTTTCTTGACACTGAGTATGGAGATGTTGGCAAGGTTCAGAGCATTTCCTTTAATTTGTTACCACTTATGAGCAGCGTTTGCAAAGGTGTGCATGTAGACAGGAAGCAAAGAGGCTTCAGGAAATCAGCAGCACTGACATGCAACAAAAAAAGCTAAGAATAAAGTAGAAGCAAAACCAAGGCTCATCCCCAACATATCCCCCCCCCCCCCCCCCCCGGCCACCATTATGAATTAATTACAAAATAGATTACATGGCCAATGAGGGTTATTTTAGGAGCATAAGGATATCATTTAGTGTCACTTTAAGTTTAAAATCCTGCAACCAGTTTGAATTTGATGCTGTTTAATGATAAGGATGAATGCACCAAGTTGTTTTCTATGAAGCAGAGGGTTCCCTCGTCTTCTCTGCACTGTGTGGCTGCCATAAGCAGTGGGGATGCTGCTTCACTTCTCCGGCATTGACATCAACATTTGTCACACAGATTGCAGCAACGCGCAGAGAACATCTCAGACAGCCGCAGACTATTCTCCCCTTCCACTGATTAGGTTGATACAATGATGCAGATTATTCACTGACCTAGTTATACGATCACTTTATATAATCAGCATGGAAGCGACATGTATGACTTCCAGCCCTGGAATATTAGCGCTGTCTAAACAATAAAAATGTGCAATTAGTAATAAAAAAAAGCAAGACTAAAGCAGAACCCTGGGCAAGTATAAAAAAATAAAAAAGTGCCCCTTAGTCTGGTTAGGCAATTCATTAAAATGCATTAAATATAATTTTAAAAAAGTTCTAAAAATATTTAAAATATTTCCGGGAGAACTGCCTGAAAGAGAATATTTAATGCTTTTCGGTCAACTTTATTTTACATGATTGTTGAAAGTTTATGAATACTTTACATATATAAATTCTCTGGGCCAGATCCCGTAATTTTAAGCAGGCGTAGCATATCGTAGTTACGCTACGCCGCCGCTACTTTGACAGGCAAGTGCAGTATTCTCAAAGCAAAGTTGCGGCGGGGTAGCGTAAATAGGCCGGCGTAAGCCCGCCTAATTCAAATATGGAACATGTGGGCGTGTGTTATGTTAATGTATTGTGACCCCACGTAAATGACACTTTTTACGAACGGCGCATGCGCCGTCCGTGAAAGTATCCCAGTGCGCATGCTCCAAATTAACCCGCAAAAAGCCAATGCTTTGGACGTGAACGTAAATGACGCACAGCCCTATTCGCGAACGACTTACGTAATTGACGGAAAATTCGACGCTGGCCCGACGTCCATACTTAACATTGGCTGCGCCTCATATAGCAGGGGTAACTTTACCCCGGAAAAAGCCTAACGTAAACGGCGTATCTGTACTGCAACGCCCGGGCGTACGTTCGTGAATTGGCGTATCTAGCTTTTTAGATTTTTTTGGATTTTTTTTTATGTAATTGAGGTGTTTTATAGCAGAAAGCAACACATATTTTTTTTTTTTCAAAATGATCAAATACAACCAAAAGAAAGCTCTATTTGTGGTGGAAAAAAAGAACATGCATTTTATTTGGGTACAGAGTCGCACAACCGCGCAGTTATCAGTTAAATTAGCGCAGTGCCGTATTGCAAATTTTTTAAAATTGTGGTTATTTTTTGGTTTATAGCTCATATAATAAAAACCGCAGAGGTGATCAAATACCACCAAAAGAAAGCTCTATTTGTGGGGAAAAAAGGACATACATTTTATTTGGGTACCGCAGTGCCGTATCACAAAAAAAATTTGGGGCTAGATTCAGATAGCCCTGCATAATTTAGTGCGGGCGTAAACGTATCTACGATACATTACGCCGCTGTAAATTAGGGCGCAAGTTCCGTATTCATAAAGAACTTGCGCCCTAAGTTACGGCGGTGTAACGTATGTGGGCCGTCGTAAGCCCGCCTAATTCAAATGGGAATGATGTGGGCGTGTTTTATTTAAATTATTGTTGACCCCGCGTACTTTCAATTTTTTACGAACGGCGCATGCGCCGTTCGTGAAACGAATCCCATTGCGCATGCTTGAAATTGCGCCGCAAATCGTCATTGCTTTCGACTAGAACGTAAATTACGTCCAGCCCTATTCGCGAACGACTTACGCAAACGACGTAAAAATTTCAAAATTCAACGCGAAAAAGACGTCCATACTTAACATTGGTTGCTCCTCATATAGCAAGGAGCAACGTAACGCCGGAAAAAGCCTTACGCAAACTACGTAAAAAATTCCGCCGGGGCGCACGTACGTTTGTGAATCGGCGTATCTAGGTCATTTGCATATTCTACGCACAGAAGCGCCACCTAGCGGCCAGCGTAAATATGCACCCTAAGATACGACGGTGTAAGAGACTTACGCCAGTCGGATCTTAGGCTAATTTCGGCGTATCTTGCTTTCTGAATACAGAAAGAAGATATGCCGGCGCAGCTTTGAATTTACGCGGCGTATCTATAGATACGCCGGTGTAAATTCTTGCTGAATCTAGCCCTTGGTTTCCTTTTTTTTTATTTTTTTTATTGTGGCTATTTTTTGGGTACAGCATCGCAGTTGTAAGTTAAATTAACGCAAAAAAAAATGGCCTGGTCATCGAGGGGGTTAAAACCTTCCGGGGCTGAAGTGGTTAAAAAAAAATTATCGCAAGCCATACATTTCTTGATCGATCAAGAATTTTCGAAGGGTCACAGTGCTGCCGAAACGCAGAGAACGAGGCGCGTTGTCCCTTTAAACGGAAGAGCGCGCCGCGCCGGGCCTCGCAGACATGAGCAGAACAGCCTTGATCAAGTCCTCGCGAAATCTGAGCCCCCGAGCCGGAGCCAAGTGAAAATTGTTTCCAAACCCCGCACCTCCTGTATCCTTTGTCCTGCGAGGTTGGCCTTGCATGACTAGCTGCCTGTTGCATAACCCCCAAGACAAATTTCTATGGCTAGAGGAGGTGCCCTCCCCTCCTCCATGCGTCTCCTAAACCTATCCCACCAAAAAAAACGACCCCGTGGGCTTTCATCTCCATATTTATTTTTCGTCTGCTTTATTCGTATTAAATACATCTGGGAAAGCACTCAGCGGGTTCGCCAGTGCAGTGTAAAGAACAAAAAAAAATCCTGAATAGAAGAGAGTCACAAAAACACATAAGTACTTAAGCAGAGTTAGTTAACCTTTTCTGAGCAACGCCGTATAATCGGTTTAAAGCCCAACGCAACTTTTACGTTTTAAATCTGCTAAATAGATTTTAGAGGCCTTGGACCAGATTCAAAGAGATCTGCGCTCTATTTGCGGAGGCGCAGGGCAACGATTTTGCCCTGCGCCCCCGCAAATATTTTGCGCTGCCCTCGATTCACGGAGCAGTAGCTCCCTAAATTGCGAGGGCGCGCCGGCAAAATTGCCCGGCGTAAGCGCGCGCAATGTAAATGATCCCGCCGGGGGCGGGAATCATTTAAATTAGGCGCGCTCCCGCGCCGAGCGTAGAGCGCATGCTCCGTCGGGAAACTTTCCCGACGTGCATTGCGGCAAATGACGTCGCAAGGACGTCATTTGCTTCAAAGTGAACGTGAATGGCGTCCAGCACCATTCACGAATCACTTACGCAAACAACGTAAAATTTGAACGTCGCGACGCGGGAAGGGCGGTATACTTTAGCATTGGCTGCCCCTACTATTAGAAGGGGCAGACTTACGCTAAAGACGCCGTACGGAAAATCCGTAACTTGCGTACGCAGGGCCCGCGCAACTTTGTGAATCGGTGTTAGTATGCAATTTGCATACTATACACTGAGCACAATGGGAGCGCCCCCTAGCGACCATCGCAAGAATGCAGCCTAAAATCAGCGTGGCATAAGAGCCTTATGCCACGAAGATTTTAGGCTGCAGTCGGCATTACGATGTTCCTGAATCAGGAGCATTCGTAACGCCGGCGCAATAAGCAATTGCGCTGCGTAACCTATGGTTACGCAGGCGCAATTGCTTACTGAATCTGGGCCATTAAAACAAAAAAGGCGCTCAATGCTGTACAGTTCTCTTTCTTTAGAAAACAGCCACAGCCCAGAGAGGAAAAAAAGACTGTCCACTGCCAGCATGCTGCAGATAAGAACCCTTTTGGAAGCTTCTCTGTGGAAGCAGTGGTCTCTCTGCAGAGAACCAACAGGCCCTGTTTTGCTTTGTCAGACCTAGAGCTCTCATTAGAAAACCTCAGCCGTCTGCTGATTGGAGAGCTTAAAGCGGAGGTTCACCCTAAACACCGGGCCAGATTCAGAAAGGAGATACAACGGCGTATCTCCGGATACGCCGTCGTATCTCTGAGTGCGGTCGGTCGTATCTATGCGACTGATTCAGAGAATCAGTTACACATAGATTTCCCTAAGATCCGACCGGTGTAAGTGTCTTACGCCGGCGTATCTTAGGCTGCATATTTACGCTGGCCGCTAGGTGGCGCTTCCGTATAGTTACGCAATGAATATGCTAATTAGGTAGATACGCCGATTCAGAAACGTACGTCCGCACGGCGCATCTTTATACGTTGTTTACGTTAGGCTTTTTCCGGCGTATAGTTACCCCTACTATATGAGGCGTAGCCAATGTTAAGTATGGACGTCGTTCCCGCGTCGAGTTTTGAGAATTTTACGTCGTTTGCGTAAGTCGTTCGCGAATAGGGCTGTACGTAAGTTCCGTTCACGTCTAAAGCAATGACGACTTGCGGCGTAATTTCGAGCATGCGCACTGGGATTTTTTCACGAACGGCACATGCGCTGTTCGTAAAATACGTCAAATACGTGGGGTCACAGTGAATTTACATAAAACACGCCCACATCATCCTCATTTGAATTAGGCGGGCTTACGCCGGCACACATACGTTACGCCGCCGTAACTAAGGGCGCAAGTTCTTTCTGCATACGGAACTTGCGCCCTAAGTTACGCCGCGTACCGTATATGAGATACGTTACGCCGCGCAGACAGATTCAGCAATGTATCTGAATCCGGCCCACGGACTTCATATGAGTAAGAACAGCAGCCTTAAGACTGCATTCACACCTAGGCGTATATACGCCTGAAGCGCGACGCTCGTGCCGCTGGAGGGGCGAATTTCTATTGATGTCTATGAGATGGTTCACATCTCACGCCGAAACGCTGTACGCCTGCCGCCTGAAAACAAGTCCCGGACCCTTTTTTTCAGGCGGCTTTCGGCATTCGGCATAGACATCAATGGAAATTATTTGTAAAAAAAAAAAAGTTAACAAATCGCGGCAAAATCCGAAGCGTAATGCCGCGTTACAGTCTGAATGCAGCCTATAATCAATGGTTTTTTTTTTCCGGAGGTGAATGTTTACCTTGATTCAGATGGATTTAGTGTAGCTTCCGGGTATCGTTCCCCGCGGGAGTGGGCGTGTCCTTCGTTTTCCCACGACGGCCCAGTGGCTTGTGGGTGCTGTGCGCAATGTCTCCTGGGAGTGATGTGTCGAGACTCCCAGGAGATGATCTTTTACTGCAGCCCGGCTACCAGGAAGTCTTTGCTTGTGGGCTTCACAATGCCCACAAGCAAGATGGAAACCGACAGGAAGAAATTTTATAAATCGTTCTTTATCGCGGAAAACAAAGTAATTCTCGAGGATGCGGCTAGCCAGTGAGTGTTACTTTTACATGTTTGTTACTATGCATTGCACCTGAAACAAAAAAATTGCGAATCCGCGGAACCTCCGCTTTAATGCCGCGTACACGCGATGTTTTTTCATGACGAGAAAAATTAAATTTTTGAATTGGTCATTAAAAAACGATCGTGTGTAGGCTCCAGAGCATTTTTCTTGTTGTAAAAAATGGTCGTGTGTAGGCTTTAACGACGGGGAAAGCAAGTCATAAGAGGGGAAATTTGCATAATGGGCACAAAAAATTGTACCTTTACTACCTCTTTAAGAAACGTGAAGCGAGGCAGACAATGGAAGACAATGGCAGACAACGGAAGACAATGGAAGACAATGGAAGACAACGGAAGACAATGGAAGACAATGGAAGACAACGGAGGCTTTATCTTGTGTGATTGCTTTCGTTTATCATGTAAAGTCGGAGAATGTTCTAATTAGGTCTTTGCAGATCCTTCTTCATGTATCATCTCACATTTGCATTAATATTAACAAGTTCATTTAGAGAGATTTCGGTGGACATAACAGATTTGATTGCTCGGCGAAGGAAGCGGGGGGCACAGCGCCTGATTGCCGTGTTTCTTTACTGGCTGGCGGCTCGCTTTTTATTTTCATTTGTTTGATGGGCAAAACTTCCACCAAGGCTGTAGGGTCCTCGTGTTTAAAGTGAACCTGTACTTTACCCCATATGGGCAAAATAACACTGCCCTTCGCTACCTTTTTACCCTAGAGCAGGGGTCTCCAAACTGCGGCCCTGGGGCTGGTGGTGGCCCTTTGATTCCCTTTTCTGGCCCTATGAGGCATTATTTCATCCACTGACACCAACTATGGGGCACAATTCATCCCACTGGCACCAACAACTGGGCATAATTCCTTCCACTGACACCAACAATGGGGCATAATTCCTTCCACTTACACCAACAATGGAGCACTATTCCTCCCACTGACACCAACAATGGATAACTATTCCTCCCACTGACACCAACAATGGAGCACTATTCCTCCCACTGACACCAACAATGGAGCACTATTCCTCCCACTGACACCAACAATGGATAACTATTCCTCCCACTGACACCAACAATGGAGCACTATTCCTCCCACTGACACCAACAATGGAGCACTATTCCTCCCACTGACACCAACAATGGATAACTATTCCTCCCACTGACACCAACAATGGAGCGCTATTCCTCCCACTGACACCAACAATGGGGTACTATTCCCCCACTGACACCAATAAAGGGGCATAATTCCTCCAACTGACACCAACAATGGGACACAATTCCTCCCACTGACAACAACCATAGGGCATAATTCCTCCAACTGACACCAACAATGGGGCACAATTCCTCCCACTGACATCAACCATAGGGCATAATTCCTCCAACTGACACCAACAATGGGACACAATTCCTTCCACTGACACCAACAATTGGGGCATAATTCCTTCCACTGACACCAACGATTGAGCACTATTCCTCCCACTGACACCAACAATGGGGGAAAAGTTCCTCCCACTGACACCAACAATGGGGCACAATTCCTCCCACTGACACCAACAATTGGGGCATAATTCCTTCCACTGACACCAACGATTGAGCACTATTCCTCCCACTGACACCAACAATGGGGGAAAAGTTCCTCCCACTGACACCAACAATGGGGCACAATTCCTTCCACTGACAACAAAAATAGGACACTATTCCTTCCACTGACACCAACAATGGGGGAAAAGTTCCTCCCACTGACACCAACAATGGGGCACAATTTCTCCAACTGACACCAACAATGGGACATAATTCCTTACACTAACACCAACATTGTGGTATAATTCCTTACACTAACACCAACATTGTGGTATAATTCCTTACACTAACACCAACATTGTGGCATAATTCCTTCCACTGACACCAACAATGTGGCATAATTCCTTCCACTGACACCAACAATGGGGTATAATTGCTTCCACTGGCAACAAAAATGGGACACTATTCCTCCCATTGGCACCAACTATGTCTCCCCCTAATATCAAATATCAGGCTTAGTTTTTTCCCACTGGGCACAGTCCAGCCCCCCTAAAGTCTGAAGGACAGTAAACTGTCCCTTTCTTTAGAAAGTTTGGAGACCCCTGCCCTAGGGGGACCCTTGAAACGAATTTGTAGGACTCGGGGGAACCCCTGCTAAAACCAAATTATCAGCAGTCAGTGGAAAAAATGCCCCTTACATTGGTGGTCAGGAAAAAGCCATATCAGAATGCCACCACTAAAGATCATTGGTGCCATGCCTGGGAAAAGTGGTGTTGGCCCTGGAACTGTGTGGGCATAATCACAGGGGAGGTCAATCAACCAGAGCTCGGAGGAACCTCTACCAACCTCTGGAGGAACCCTGGTTGAGAATAACTGCTTTAGGGTATGAAGGGTCAGGAGCACATGCTAAGCTTCCACTCTCTCCTCCATTGAATGTTCAAAGAGAAAGAAAAACCCTGGCCTGGATTCAAGAAGCAATTGCGCCTGTGTAACCATAAGTCACACAGCGCAATTGCTCACTTGCCCCGGCGTAACGAATGCTCCTGATTCAGGAACCTCGTTACGCCGACTGCAGCCTAAGATTTGCGCGGCATAAGGCTCTTATGCCCGCATATCTTAGGCTGCATTCTTGCGATGGCCGCTAGGTGGCGTTCCCGTTGTGCTCAGCGTATAGTATGCAAATTGCATACTAATGCCGATTCACAACGTTGCGCGAGCCCTGCGTACGCAATTTACGTCGTTTCCGTACGGCGGTTTTCGCGTAAGGCTGCCCCTGCTATTAGCAGGGGCAGCCAATGTTGCGTATACCCGTCGTTCCCGCGTCGCGAAATTTGAAAGTTACGTAGTTTGCGTAAGTGAATCGTTCACTTTGAAGCAAATGACGTCCTTGCAACGTCATTTGCCGCAATGCACGTCGGGAAAGTTTCCCGACGGAGCATACGCTCGGCGCGGGAACGCGCCTAATTTAAATGATTCCCGCCCCCTACGGGATCATTTAAATTGCGCGCGCTTACGCCGGGCATTTTGCCGGCGCGCCCACGCAATTTACGGAGCTACTGCTCCGTGAATCAAGGGCAGCGCAGTAAATTTGCGGGGGCGCAGGGCAAAAACGTTGCCCTGCGCCTCCATAAAAAATGCGCAAATCTACTTGAATCCGGGCCCCTGTACTTCTGGGTATGGAGTCACATGACTCTCCCCTGCCTCTTCCTATGGAGCAGCCAATTACAAGGCTCAAACTTTGCCATGTGGGGGCAGAAGGAGGGTAAGCTCCGACTCATCATTGGTTTGGAATGGTAAAAATTTGCGATGGGGCCTGTGTCACAATCTCACATAAGGGACAATTTACCAGCAACAAGGTCACTAAAGAGAGCGCTCACCTGCAGTAAGCTCCACCCCCACAATAGAAATTTCCGTTTTGGTGAGGTACTCCTCAAGGGTTAAATATTTCTAGGGGTGCAGACCCTGCAGCTTTTCTCGTCAGAACACTGAGAGCACACGAGGCGATTACAATGAACCAGACCCTCCCATTCAGAATCAGTCTGCAAAGGACATGGCGAAACCAACAGCTATTTCTTCAGAACAGAAGCAGGTAGGAATCTGAAGCTAAGCTTGTTAACATTTCTGCAATGTACATTGATCACCCAGAGGGGATTGTTTTTTTTTACACTTTAAGTTTTTTAATTGTAGTTAAGAGTTGTAAGCAGATTTATTTTTTATTTTTTTGAGCTACTAAAGCCATCTATAATTTATTGCTATGAGGTTTCCTTGACTTTTCTGCCCTATACCTGGTTTGAACGCTTCAGCATGCTGGTGATCCTCCTGAACTGTGTCACTCTGGGAATGTTCCATCCATGTGAAGACGTTGCCTGTGATTCCCAGCGCTGCAAAATTCTGCAGGTAAGTGCCCAGTTACTATGACTTACTGCTTTAACCACTTAAGCCCCGGACCTTTAGGCAGCTAAATGCCCAGGCCAGTTTTTGTGATTCGGCACTGCGTCGCTTTAACAGACAATTGCGCGGTCGTGCGACGTGGCTCCCAAACAAAATTGACGTCCTTTTTTTCCCACAAATAGAGCTTTCTTTTGGTGGTATTTGATCACCTCCTCTGCGGTTTTTATTTTTTGCGCTATAAACAAAAATAGAGCGACAATTTTGAAAAAAATGCAATATTTTTTACTTTTTGCTATAATAAATATCCCCAAAAAAGATATAAAAAAACTTTTTTTTCCCTCAGTTTACGCCGATACGTATTCTTCTACCTATTTTTGGTAAAAAAAATGGCAATAAGCGTTTATTGATTGGTTTGCGCAAAATTTATAGCGTTTACAAAATAGGGGATAGTTTTATTGCATTTTTATTATTTTTTTTTTTTTTTTACTACTAATGGCGGCGATCAGCGATTTTTTTCGTGACTGCGACATTATGGCGGACACTTTGAACAATTTTGACACATTTTTGGGACCATTGGTATTTTCACAGCAAAAATCGCATTTAAATTGCATTGTTTATTGTGAAAATGACAGTTGCAGTTTGGGAGATAACCACAGGGGGCGCTGTAGGAGTTAGGGTTCACCTAGTGTGTGTTTACAACTGTAGGGGGGTGTGGCTGTAGGTCTGACATCATTGATTGTGTCTCCCTATAAAGGGGATGACACGATCGATGCGCCGCCACAGTGAAGCACGGGGAAGCCGTGTTTACATACGGCTCTCCCCGTTCTTCAGCTCCGGGGAGCGATCGCGAGGGGGCGGCTAGAAACGAATAGCCGCGCCCTCGTCCTGGATCGCTCCCTGAGGCTTACCGACCGCCGCATGTACTGGGGGGGGTCCCGATCGGACCCCCGACCCGCGGCAAGGCAGCGACGTGCGGACACGTCGTTCTTCTTGCACGTGCCATTTTGCCGACGTATAATTACATGCGGCAGTCGTTAAACGGTTAAAGGGAGTATTTTGTGTCTTCTCTTGCCTGATGATCTGGCTCTTCAGCAATATAGTAGACTAGACACCTTCCAGGCTATGAGATACCATGATCCAGGGGCGGATCCAGAGTCTAGTCTCGTGAGGGGCACTGTCAGAAAATACATTTTTTTGGGGAGAAATTTATCCGGGAAATGGCTGGTGTTAGAGCTTCAATCATCACAGCCAGGTGCTGCCATCAGGAATTATGGGGCCCCTTACACAGCTTCAGGCATGGGCCCCCTGGTGAACCGGGAGGGGTGCTGCCGCCTCAAGTTGAGAAGCGGGGGGGGCTACCGCGAATTGAGAAGCTGGGGGTGCTGCCGCTAATTGAGAAAATTGAGAAGCAGGGGGTGCCACGAATTGGGGGGGATTGCCCTGGGGACCTCTGGGCCCCTTACAATATATATATATATATATATATATATATATAAAGGGGGCCTGGGGACCTCTGGGTCCTTTAATAAAAAAAATATATATTTAAAAAGAAAGAAAATTTTTTTATAGAAAAAAAAGTGGGTTGCCATCTGGGCCCTTTAATAAAAATAAAACAAATATATATATATATATATATAAAAAATGTAATTTTTTTTATTAAAAAAAAAGGGGGGTGTTGCCATCCGGGGCCCTGGGGACCTCTGGGCCCTTTAATAAAAAGAAAAAATATATATTTTTATAAAAAAAAAGGGGTTGCCATCCGGGCCCCTGGAGACCTCTGGGCCCTTTAATAAAAAGAAAAAATATATATTTTTATAAATAAAAAAAGGGGTTGCCATCCAGGCCCCTGGAGACCTCCGGGCCCCTTACAGGTGTACTGCCTGTACCCCCCTGATGGCGGCCCTGATCACGGCACCATGGTTGTTATGGTGTCAGGATGATTGAAGAGCAATATTTCTATTATTACATTGTAATATAAAATTAAATGGTTCAACTCACCATAATGCAGAATCAGTGGGAGCCCCGAGTGTGTCACTTGCCACGTCACCTGCCACCAGAAATGCGAATTGTCACCTGTCAGCAGATGCATATTGTCACTTGCCCTCCGCCTTCCCGACCTGCCGGGCTGCATGCTCGGTTAAGGGTCTAGTATCGATGTTGGGGGGAGCCCCACTTTTTTTTTTCTTCAAATTTTGCTGTGTGGTTCCCCTTAGAAACCCTAACAGTTCCAAAGGTCCTGGTATAGATTGGGGGGGCCCATGCTGTTTTTTTTTCTGACTTTTCTATTGCCGGCATTCTTTTCAGCTGTCAGTGGGGAGGCCCGCTCCTTAAAGGGGTTGAAAAGGTAAAAAAATGTTTTCCCTAAATAGCTTCCTTTACCTTAGTGCAGTCCTCCTTCACTTACCTCATCCTTCCATTTTGCTTTTAAATGTCCTTATTTCTTCTGAGAAATCCTCACTTCCTGTTCTTCTGTCTGTAACTCCACACAGTAATGCGAGGCTTTCTTCCTGGTGTGGAGAAAGCCTCTTGAGGGGGGGGAGGGGGTGAGCAGGAGGGTCAGGACGCTCACTAACACACAGCTCCTTTCTCTATCTGCAAAGTAGAGAGCATCCTGAACCTCCTGCTCGCCCCCTCAAGAGGCTTTCTCCACACCAGGAAGAAAGCCTCGCATTACTGTGTGGAGTTACAGACAGAAAAACAAGAAGTGAGGATTTCTCAGAAGAAATAAGGATATTTAAAAGCAAAATGTTTTTCCACCCTGAATTTTTTTTTTTTTTTACCAAAAATCTAAAAAAATGGCCCAAATTTTTTTTTTACTTACCAGAAATAGCGGTTGCTATGCGGAAGTCCCTAATCTGCCTCTTCATCCTCTGCGTCTGGTCATCTTCCTCTTCTTGCACCCGGTGTCTTCTGGTCGATAAGGGGGGGGGGCGCTGCCTTCTGGGAACTGTGTGTATCCCAGAGAGCAGCCGGCCCATTCACAAAGCGCCGCCGCGAATCGCGTATGCACAGTAGGAAATGGGCAGTGAAGCCGCAAGGCCTGTTTCCCTTAGTGAGGATGGCAGCTCGGGACCTGACGCGATCGAGCGATCGGCCTCGGGAGGGCCGACTTCACGGGCGCCTAGGACAGGTAAATGTCCTTATTAAAAATCAGCAGCTACAGTGTTTGTAGCTGCCGACTTAAAAAAAAATAATCGCGGGTGGAACCTCGCTTTAATAATGTAAACGCATGCAGGTTTGTCCAATAACTAAAATGATTGCCAGGACAAAACAACCAATTAGATTTCAACTTAGTCAAAGCTCTGAAAGTTCACTTTTGATTGGCTGCTCTGGTTTAATGTGTTTTCAGCTTGGCGCTTTATTAAAAAATAAAAAATCTTTAATATGCACTGCTGTGAAACAAAGGCTGAATGGGCTCTTGAAATGCGTTAATTGGTTCTTATCAGCTCTTCTCTGCTAAGTCTTTGAATTATCTTCTTTTCTCAATGCAGGGATTTGATGATTTTATTTTTGCCTTTTTCGCTGTGGAAATGATAATGAAAATGTTTGCTCTCGGAATATTCGGGAAGAAGTGCTATTTGGGAGATACCTGGAACCGCTTAGATTTTTTTATAGTCATGGCAGGGTAAGTGCTATTATTATTGGTATTACCATATTTTTATTGCTTATGTAATATTCCCATGTAATGAGATTTTTATATGAGGTTCTACGGAATTAGCAAAAGCTGAATATATTAGGGACTAGATGATCAATGCTTAAAAGGGATCATCTTAAAGTGGACGAGGCATCAGGTCTATTTCTTCATGTTGGGTGCATACATGCTTAAAGTGGTTGTAAACCCTCTGATACCCTTTGGCCAATTATGGCTCTATCAGCAGAGCGCGCTGTGATTGGCCAAAGCATGCAGGTCAGGGGAACCTCTGAGCCCTCTGTCAAATTGGTCTACATGGTTGTTGGATTGATCCTCTCTCCCTCCAATTTAGTCACCATCTTTCACCATCCTGTACACTTGCACCAGGGGTTCCGCCTGGACAGCCTTCTGTGATGGCTGCCGCCTTGTACATAACCTCTCGATTCTCGACACTGATGCTCTTGGGTGGCCCACGGTCTTTGACGCCATGCCCTCCAATGCACACATATCATGCCCAACATGTCTTCTCCTGAAGAGCAGTTTCAAGCCACGAAACGCTTTGAGATGCTAGATATGGTGTACTAGTTAGGATCCCAAGAATATTGACCGTGCAGATGTTATTATTTTAACATATTTTACCCTAACTATGAATATGGTGGCCCTCTTTAATTTACTGTGAACATTAATAGCCAGATTCAGAAAGACTGGCTTAACTTTCAGCCGGCATAGCGTATCGCATATACGCTACGCCGCCGTAAGTTAGAGAGGCAAGTGCTGTATTCACAAAGCACTTGCCTCCTAAGTTACGGTGGCGTATCGTAAATGGGCCGGCCTAAGCGCGCCTAATTTAAATGAGGAACAGGGGGGCGTGTTTTATGTTAATGACTCGTGACCCGACTTGATTGGGCATGCACCGTCCGTGGACATATCCCAGTGTGCATTGCTCCAAAGTACGCCGCAAGGACGTATTGGTTTCGACGTGAACGTAAATTACGTCCAGCCCCATTCACGGACGACTTAGGCAAACGACGTAAAATTTTCAAAATTCGACGCGGGAACGCCGTCCATACTTAACATTGGCTAGGCCAGCTATTTGTTCGACTAACTTTACGCCTGAAAATGCCTTACATAAACGGCGTATCTTTACTGCGACGGGCAAGCGTACGTTCGTGAATAGGCGTATCTCGCTGATTTACGCATTCTAGGTGTAAATCAGCGTTCATGCCCCTAGCGGCCGGTGGAACTAGACAGCTAAGATACGACGGCGCAGGCAGTCGTATCTTAGCTAAATTTAAGTGTATCTCAATTTGAGAATACACTTAAATGTACGACGGCTTAGATTCCGAGTTACGACGGCGTATCTACTGATACACCGGCTTAACTCTTTGTGAATATAGCTATAAATGTTTGTAAACATGTTTTTACTAGGTTAGAATTTGACACCTTGTTATGGGTGCATTTCTACATGGATCTCAATGCATGTAAACATGTTAGTATGTATCATTAAATTGTATATTTTCCACCATTCCATTCATTTTGTCATCTTGAGCTTCATTAAAAGTCCCATTTTCTTGTTTGCATCACTGCTTCCCCCTGCCAAAAATGGTGCTTTTATCGTCAAATTGTCCAAACTAATGAAGAATTTTTTTTTTTTGGGGTAATACATTTTTTTTTCAAAATTACATAGATACATATTAACTATGTAATTTTGAAAAGAAAAAAAAATTGTGTCTGTCTTTTTTTTTTGTTTATAGTGCAAAAAATAAAACCTGCAGAGGTGATCAAACACCACCAAAAGAAATAAAATAAATTTATTGATAAGCGCTATCTCAAGCATGTCTAAGTGGAAAAGGTTTACTGTGTGGGTGTGTGGGTCCCTTTAAATGTGTTCCCAATCAAATACAATGTGGGTGAATACAAAAAAAAATTGTGCTTGCAAAACCGCTGCTCAAATACCATATGATATACAAAATTGCAATAATATAATGTTTGGGGGTTATTCGTAATTTTGAAGCATAAAATACTGATTAAAAAAAAAAGTTCAAAAAAATGCCTGGTCGGCATGTGGTTAAAATAAAATAAATAAAAATAAAAGCCAAATAAAATAAAATAAAATAAATAAAGCCAAATAAAATAAATAAACAAAATAAATAAATGAAAAAGCCAAATAAAATAAATAAATTAAATAAATAAATAAATAAAGCCAAATAAAATAAAAAAAATACATAAATAAAAAAGCCAAATAAAAGCCTTATATGTTCATAAAAAAAAAAAAAGTAATAGTAACAAAAAAAAAATTCAATACGATTTAGGCAGGGAAATTAGAGGTAGACTCATTGGCAAGTTAACCAGCGCATACGGCTAAATCCGTTCAGATCTCTGGCCACGAAAGGGTTGACACAACATCCAGCATTGTAATTATGCCATAGTTCTTCTTTAATTGAATCATTGACGTTCTCTCCCGCAAGGTCACTCCCAGGACAGGGTAGGTGCTAACCACAGACATGTAGAGTGTGTAGTCTGGATAATTTGGCCCGTGCCTTTGATTTTTCCTTTAAACACGAGGTGTTAGCCATCTCTGTAAGGAAATATAGTATTATTTTCTTAAAAGAAAAAAAAAAAAAAAAACGGAAAGTGACATTTTCCTTTGCAAGTTCTCTCTGTAGAAAAAGGCGAAAAAAGCAGACACCTGGTTCAAATTATAGTCTGTTTCAGCGCACAAGAATCTGCTGGCCGTGGCGAAGAATCCACATAAAACTCAGCTTGACACGGCCAAAAGTGTGGTGTTCCTGAGGCATGAGGCACCTCAGATCTCTTGTTTTACCGACTTAGCGTGGAGCACACGGGGAGCTGTCGCTAATGAACTGGAATTTCCTGGAACGGACTGGACGTTTGTTCGGTTCCTTTAAAGTCCAGGCCCAAAGGATGTCTGGAGCGTTAGAAAGTTAACGAGCTGTAGGACGTGCTAAATCACAAGGTATCTTTCTATTAGCCATGGGTGAAGCTGGTTGGGAGAGTTTCTATCAATAAAAAAAAAAAAAAAGTAATAAAATATGCCATACATGCCAGAGAAATAAAATAATAAAAAAATAAAATAAGGCTCTTCCTATTTTCCTTTTAACCCCTTACAGCTTGCCGGCCCTTTAAGAGGTTTAGAAAGTCGGGAGGCAGGGATGGGGCTTATGATCATGTGACCGCCGTGATTGGCTGTCATGGTGGTCACATGATCAGAAAGCTCCCAATCACAAGCTGCGATCGAGAGCTTTCTGTAATGCCCCGCATACGCGATCGGAATTTCCGATGGAAAAAGTCTGATGGTGTGTAGCCCCATCTGAGTTTTTTCATCGGAAATTTCCGATGAATTCCATCGGAGTTTAGATATAGAACATGTTCTATATTTTTCCGATGGAATTCCGTCATGAAGAAGAAGGTATACTTCCAGGTATGAGGAGCATGTGACTCACTGACCTAACTTCTACATGATGACACTGGTGCTTGCCCATCCATAAAGGTGGGCAAAGAAACCTCGGCCTGGTCTTCTTCTTCTTCCATTCGACAGACACCATAAGCCTTCAATGACAGATTCGACCTTAATTGTGCCTAACCTTAACTCCATTAGTCCAATATTATTCTACATAAAAGATTCTTCTTCTTCTTCTTCTTCTTCTTCTTCTTCTTCTTCTTCTTCTTCTTCTTCTTCTTCTTCTTCTTCTTCTTAAAGATTCTTCTTCTTCTTCTTCTTCTTCTTCTTCTTCTTCTTCTTCTTCTTCTTCTTTCCATTTTTCTTCTTCTTCTTCTTCTTCTTCTTCTTCTTCTTCTTCTTCTTCTTCTTCTTCTTCTTCTTCTTCTTTCCATTTTTCTTCTTCTTCTTCTTCTTCTTCTTCTTCTTCTTCTTCTTCTTCTTCTTTCCATTTTTTTTTTCTTCTTCTTCTTCTTCTTCTTCTTCTTCTTCTTCTTCTTCTTCTTCTTCTTCTTCTTCTTCTTCTTCTTCTTCTTCTTCTTCTTCTTCTTCTTCTTCTTCTTCTTCTTCTTTCCATTTTTCTTCTTCTTCTTTCCATTTTTCTTCTTAGTTTTCACTGATCTAGAAATAAATATTTTGTTATCTAAGCAGCAAGAAACCAGCAAACCAGGAGCAACCAATTAATAGTAAAGGTCATTGTGGCAATTTGTTTCCTAATGTATCCTATGTGTGTTCTTGTATTCAGGATGCTGGAATACTCTCTGGATCTTCAAAATGTCAGCTTCTCTGCCGTACGCACAGTCAGAGTTTTACGTCCTTTAAGAGCCATTAACCGAGTGCCAAGTAAGTTCCCTTAAAGAAACGCTCTTATTTCATGTAATTGTATGCAAAATGGAATCTAAGCATGGTACGTAAGTTGCTCCAACATATTGTAGTTGTATGGTCGCTTAATTCCAGCTCTTTTCTTTTCCATTCCTTTATTAGTCTCACTTTAGGGCCACCCTAAAGTGAAGCCTCGTACACACGACCGAGGAAATCGACGGGCGAAACACATCGTTTTCCTCGTCGAGTTCCTTGTTAGGCTGTCGAGGAACTCGACAAGGCAAGTTTCTCCATTCCTGTCGAGGAAATAGAGAACTTGCTCTCTTTTTGGCTCGTCGAGTTTCTCGACAGTTTCCTCGACGAAAATGTACACAGGACCGGTTTCCTCGGCAAAAGAATATCTCCCAGCAAGGTTCTTGCTGGTTTTTGCCGAGAAACTCGTCGTGTGTACGAGGCCTGAATCTATGCTTTACCACTGCAGGATGAAGCAATAGGTTCACTTTAACGGGGGCCTCACAAGCAACACAGTTTCACCTTTCCTTTAAATAAAATACCCCATACTTCCAGGTATGAGGAGCATGTGACTCACTGACCTAACTTCTACATGATGGCACTGGTGCTTGCCCATCCATAAAGGTGGGCAAAGAATCCTCGGCCTGGTGTAAGCTCATGGGTGCTTCTCCTCCTCCCTTCTGGAAGCTGGTGGGTGTAAGGTGCTGTTGGGACCCTCATATAAATCAACCCTTTCCATTGTGTTCATGGACGAAATACAGGTTCACTTTAGCAATAAGCCTACTGTTTGTATTAGATCTATTATTCAGCCTCAAAAGGAAAGGCTTCAATCAATCAGTAAACAAACGATGCACTGAGGTGTATTACATCAACCCATACTGAATATCAGTCTACCTTCACAAAGTCTTTAGAGCAGCCATTCTCAACCAGGGTTCTGTGGAACTGTAAGGTTCCTCCAGAGGTTCTTAGAAGTTCCTTGATCTTTGGCTAATTGACTTCCCGTCTGATGGTGCTTGTAAAGTCAAAGGATCAACGCCAGCCAGCTGGAGGACATTGATGATCTAAGCTCTCTTGTAAGGGTGGCATTTTGGCCACCACTGTAAGGGTGGCATTCTTTCCATAAGCCACCAAAGCCACCAATGTAAGGGGCATTTTTCCAACTGACCCTCAACTAATTGTTTTTTGTAGGGTTCCCTAAGGCTAAAAATGATTTCAAGGGTTCCTCCAGGACAGTAGTCTCCAAACGATGCTTACTTTTATCTGGCCCTTGGGGAACTATTTCATCCACTGATACCAACAATGGGGCATAACCCCCCCCCCCCCCTATTAACACTAGTGAAGGGACTAAATTCCAATGATGAGACACTATTCATCCTAATGACACCAACAATTGGACCTAATGACACCAATGTTGGGGCACGATTCCTCCTAATGACCCAATGAAACCAACATTTGGGCCTAATGACACCAATGATGGAGCACAATTCCTTCCACTGACACCAATGAGGGTCACTATTCCATCCACTGGCACCACCAAAATGCCAGAATGATATGGTAGTAAAAAGGAGAATATAAAAAGAACACGGAAGAAAGAGGGGGAACATCAAAGGTCCCGAACACCTGTCACCTATCTGTGGTATATGGGTACAACTGTTGATAATATCAATGGTAGGAGTCACTATAGAAGACGTCATCCCGGGAGCTGAGACGGTAACACCTGAGGCACGGCGATGCCACCAGCAACCAATAGTAGGCATGAAAATCTTCTATAGTGCCTCCTACCATTGATATTATCAACAGTCGTACCCATATACTACAGATAGGTGAGAGTGTTTGGGACTTTTGATGTTCCCCCCCCTCTTTCTTCTGTGTTTTTATATTCTCTTTTTCACTATCATATCATTCTGGCATTTTTATTCTATTATAGATACAAAATATTGCATTTTTTTCAAAATTGTCGCTCTATTTTTGTTTATAGCGCAAAAAATAAAAAACGCAGAGGTGATCAAATACCACCAAAAGAAAGCTCTATTTGTGGGGAAAAAAAGGACGCCAATTTTGTTTGGGAGCCACATCGCACGACCGCGCAATTGTCAGTTAAAGCGACGCAGTGCCGAATCGCAAAAACTGTGCGGGTCCTTTAGCTGCCTAAAGGTCCGGGTCTTAAGTGGTTAAGAAAGGCTAATGTATCAAGTCCAGATTTCATTTCATCCAGACCTACATCTGAAGGAGCGTTAGTAGCTATGCCAGAAAAAAAAACCCAGTAAAGTCAAGTGTAATAGTTGGTAACTTGCATGTACTAACTAACAAATGTTATAAACAAAAAAAAAGTGATGGTGTCTCTTTAAGATATTTCATGGCTTAATATGGAACATGCCTTGGAGAGTGTCATGGTTTTGTCTGAGCATATGACAGAATGTTTTACATTTTCCCGAGTGGACTCCGCTCCCCCCAGGGTGCCTATAATTTATTCAGTGTTGATTTCAGTTTGACTATATTTGCAATAGGGGTCTGACTGGCAACAGAAGACGTTATGAATTGGCGTACCAAAAAACATGCTGTATAGGTTGATTTGGTGCAATTTGCAGTCGCTCTTTACATATTTTCTTTCTTAATTATGGGCAGTAATAAAAAAAATACATTAAACCTATATACTGAGGCCCAGATCCACAAAGAAATTACGCCGGCGTATCTATTGATACGCTGCGTAATTTCTAAGATGCCCCGTCATATCGTTGTTTTGTATCCACAAAACAAGATACGCCTGAATGTGGGCTCGATCCGACTGGCGTACGTCTTAGTACACCGTCGGATCTTAGGTGCATATTTACTCTGGCCACTAGGTGGCGCTTCCGTCGATTTCCGCGTAGAGTATGCAAATTAGCTAGATACGCCAATCCACAAACGTACGTCCGCCCGGCGCTTTTTTTTTACGTCGTTTACGTAAGGCTTTTTTAGGCGTAACGTTTCCCCTGCTCTATGAGGCGTACGCAATGCTAAGTATGAACGTCGGGCCAGCGTCAAATTTTCCGTCGTGTACGTCGTTTGCGTAAAGCGTTCGCGAATAGGGCTTTGCGTAGAATTCCGTTCACGTCGAAAGCATTGGCTTGTTGCGGGTTAATTTCGAGCATGCGCACTGGGATACCCGCACGGACGGCGCATGCGCCGTTAAAAAAAAACACGTCGATTACGTGGGGTCAATAGGAATTACCATAAAACACGCCCCCATCTCATCCATTTGAATTGCGCGCCCTTACGCCGACATAGTTACACTACGCCGCCTTAACTTACGGCGCAAATTCTTTGAGGATACGGAAAATACGCTGTAAGTTACGGCGGCGTAGTGTATCTGAGATACGCTACGCCGGACGTATAGATGCGCCAAGGTACGTGGATCTGGCCCTGAATATGTAAAAGATTTATTATATATATATATTATATATATATATATATACCGTATATATATATATATATATACACATATATTATATATATACATATATATATATATACCGTATATATATATATACATATATTAATATATATATATATATATATATATATATATATACACACATAATACATATTTATATATATATATATATATACATGTATATAATAAATTATCATGAATACAACACTGCCCAAACACTTGCATTTTGAACATTTGAACGCAGCAAAAAGTAACGTTCGACCTGCTATGGCTGCAATGCAAACACATCTCAACACAAAGAAACGCTCAGCCTTGGCCTGTCATCTGTCATCTGGCATCATTACAGTGACTAGCGAATCTGCTAACCTGTGTATGATATGTCTTTCAAGAGCTCGTTAAAAGTAGGAAAACAACATCTGTCTACATAAGCCCTTACAGGTTCCCTTCATAAATGTCCCATATGCTATTTTTAATACTCCCTTTGCAAATATGATCATCATGAATATGTATGAAAAACCATAAACTTGTGCCTGCTTGAGCTTTTGAGCTCTGTAAACAAAGCAGATAGGGAAAGGTTTGAAAAAAACATAAAAAAGGTTGGTTTAAAAATAAAAAATAAGTATTAAGGGCCAGATTCACGTAGAATCGCGGCGGCGTAACGTATCGTAGATACGTTACACCGCCGCAAGTTTTCATCGCAAATGCCTGATTCACCAAGCACTTGCTTGAAAACTTACGCCGGCGTAAGCCCGCGTAATTCAAAGGGGCGTGTGCCATTTAAATTAGGCGCGCTCCCACGCCGGACCTACTGCGCATGCTCCCTTTTGAATTTCCCGCCGTGCTTTGCGCGAAGTGACGTCATTTTTTTCGAACGGCGACGTGCGTAGCGTACTTCCGTATTCCCGGATGTCTTACGCAAGAAGGAAAAATTTTTACATTTCGACGCAGGGAACGACGGCCATACTTTATACAGCACATACGTGTGCTGTGTAAAGTTAGGGCACCTAAAACGACGACTAACTTTGCGACGGGAAACTAGACTAGCAGCGACGTAGCGAACGCGAAAAACCGTCGTGGATCGCCGTAACTACTAATTTGCATACCCGACGCTGGTTTACGACGCGAACTCCCCCCAGCGGCGGACGCGGTATTGCATCCTAAGATCCGACAGTGTGAAACAATTACACCTGTCGGATCTTAGGGCTATCTATGCGTAACTGATTCTATGAATCAGTCGCATAGATAGAACAACAGATACGACGGCGTATCAGGAGATCGCCGTCGTATCTGCTCTGTGAATCTGGCCCATGGTAACTAAACACTGAGGCCCCGTACACACGGCCAGTTTCCTCGGCAGAATTCAGCTTCCGACCGAGTTTCTGGCTGAATTCTGCCGAGAAACCCGGCCGTGTGTACACTTTCGGCCGAGGAAGCCGACGAGGACCTCGGCGAGGAAATAGAGAACATGTTCTCTATTTCCTCGTTGTTCTATGGGAGAACTTGGCCCGCCGAGGTCCTTGGCGGCTCCAGGACTGAACTGGCCGAGGAACTCGATGTGTTTGGCACGTCGAGTTCCTCGGCCGTGTGTACGGGGCCTGACAGAGGTTCTGGATTTCCACCAGTTTTGGCTGGACACACTCAAAGTAGCTTAGGAGGGTACAAAACAGAATCCTTGTCCGCTGTCATATAAACATATGTTTTGTTTCGTCAGGTATGCGAATCCTTGTCACGCTGCTGCTAGACACCCTCCCGATGTTGGGCAACGTCCTACTGCTTTGCTTCTTTGTGTTCTTCATATTTGGGATTGTTGGCGTCCAGCTCTGGTCTGGTCTGCTGAGAAACCGCTGCTTCCTTCCTGAAAATTTCAGTCTGTAAGTTGGCGAAAGAGGCTCACCAGAGCGTTTTTTATTTTTTTAATGAATAAATATCGTAGAGAGGGCCGTTATTGATGGTTGGCGGGAGGGTGGGCAGATTTTCTATATTTCATTTCTCCACTGTGTTCGTTTCTCCGGGACATTCTGTCCCAGAATTTTATTGTAGAGTGAAAGCGGAGCCATTTACCTGTCTGAGGCCATGCGACTCTCTTCATTCCGACAATAAATAATAGCACAAGGGCCATTCCATACAGGAGCATTAGTGTAATGGCTGCAATAAAAAATGACTTTCCTGTCTGCAGCCTCAATTTTCAAAGCATTTTAGCAACAAAAATATATTTTTTATTATATATATCTATATAGATAGATATATATATCTAACTATATATATGTAACTATATATATATTGTTTTTTTATATATATATATATATATATATATATATTAGTATTTTTATTTATAATATATATTTTTTTATATTATAATATATTGTAATTTATTTATAATATTTATAATATACATTTTTATATGATACATATAACATTTTTGTTTCTTTTTATAATCCATACAGGAGTATTAGTGTAATGGTTGCAGTATATAAAGACTTTCCTGTATGCAGCCTAAATTTTCATTTTAGCAACAACATTTTTATTATTTTATTATGTATTTTGTATATAAATATAAATATAAATAAAATAAAATAAAATTATAAATACAATTTTCATTTATATACCAGTAAAACCTTGGTTTGAGAGTAACTTGGTTTGAGAGCGTTTTGCAAGACAAGCAAAATGTTTTAATACATTTTGCCTTGATATACAAGCGATGTCTTGATATAAGAGTAGCGTCATGTCACAACTGAGTATAAAAAAAGAAGAGAGGAGCCTCTAAGTGTAGCAATATGGTTACATTTAATGAAGGTACAACATTTAGCAACTTATTGCTACACTGAGGCCCCATACACACCATAGAATCTATCCGCAGATAAATCCCATCAAATGGGTTTCTGCGGATAGATCCTATGGTGTGTACACGCCAACGGATATTTATCCGCGGATAAATCTCCCCTGGGATGGATTTCCAGCAGATGGATATTTGCTGACATGCTCAACAAATCCATCTGCTGGAATCCATTCCAACGGATGGATCCGCTCGTCTGTACAGACTTACCGGATCCATCCGTCTAAAGGGATTCCCCGCACGCGTCGTAATGACTTGACGCATGCGTGGAATTCCTTATATGACAGCGTCGCGCCCGTCGCCGCGTCATAATAGCGGCGACGGCGCGACACGTCATCGGCAGAGGATTTCAGCGCGGATTTCAATGCGATGGTGAGTACACTCCATCGCATAGAAATCCTCTGAAATCCTCGAGAGGATTTATCCGCGGATACGGTCCGCTGGACCGTATCTGCGGATAAATCCTCTCGTGTGTATGGGGCCTCAGAGGTGCCTCTCTTCTCTTTTATACCCTGTAAAAAAAAATGCTTTGATATACATTTATTTATAATATATATTATATTCATTTTTACTTGATATATACTGTATATATAACTTAGATTTCATTTATAATTGTATTTAATTTTATTTATATTGCATATGTACTGTGTATATGTGTGTGTGTGTGTATATATATATATATATGTATATATATAAAATTCGATTAGAGTCATTCTAAAAGATCTAGCAACAGTAAAAAATATATATTTTAAATATATATATATATATATATATATATATATATTTTTATATTAATATTAATATAAATAATTTATACGTCACATTAGAGTCATTCTGAAAGATCTACAGTAGTAATATTAAAATTTATCAAAAGCCCAATTTTTTTATTTATTTTTTGCATATTGAAGAAAAAGTTTTATAACCCATGAAATTTTTAGCACTGTTTGTGTATCTATTAGGGAGATTTATTCTCCGGGGGCCGGATTCAGAAAGAGATATGACGGCGTATCTCCTGATACGCCGTCGTATCTCTGAGTTCGACCAGTCGTATCTATGCGACTGATTCAGAGAATCAGGTTACGCATAGATCTCCCTAAGATCCGCCAGGTGTAAGTGTCTTACACCGTCGGATCTTAGGCTGCAATTCCAGGCTGGCCGCTAGGTGGCGCTTCCGTATTTGTACGCGAGGAATATGCAAATGAGTAGTTACGCCGATTCAGAAACGAACGAACGACCGCCCGACGCTTTTTTTTTACGTCGTTTGCGTTCGGCTTTTTCCGGCGTATTGTTACCCCTGCTATATGAGGGGTAGCTAATGTTAAGTATGGCCGTCATTCCCGCGCCGAGTTTTGAATTTTTTAAGTCGTTCGCGAATTCGGCTGGACGTAATTTACGTTCACGTCGAAAGCAATGACGTTTTATGGCGGATTTTCGAGCATGCGCACTGGGATGTTTTCAAGAACGGCGCATGCGCCGTTCAAAAAAAACTTCAAATATGCGGGGTCAAGCCTAATTTAAATAAAACACGCCCCCTACATCCCCATTTGAATTACGCGGCCTTACGCCGCAACACATACGTTACGCCGCCGTAACTAAGGGCGCAAGTTCTTTCTGAATAAAGAACTCGCGCCCAAAGTTACAGCGGCGTAACGTATCTACGATACGTTACGCCGGCCGGACAGATACGCGGAGGTATCTGAATCCGGCCCCGTGTTGCTAAAAGTAAAAAATAAATAAAAAATTGTCACTAGACCAGACAGGAAGTGGGGATACTTGATCCGGTGACTGCTGAAAAGGCATTTCCCTCTCTTCCTGTTGTGTCTACAGGACAGAAAATGAAGGGAAATCTATAATAGGACACAGATGAGAAAAAAAATTGGCATGGATTTTCATAATCTTCTCTATGCAAAATGTAAAAAAAGTTTTGGCTTTATTTTTGAACTTTAGCTCTAATTGCATTTTTAAAACATCTAAAGCTGAACCTCATACAGCTATATTCAAGTTGTAAATCGATGTATAAACTTTTGGCGCTATATAAATCCTGTATTATAATAATAATAATTATAATATACATGGTTGAAATACATTTTGGGTTGATTTACTAAAACTGGAGTCCAAAATCTGGTGCAGCTCTGCAGAGAAGCCAATCAGCTTCCAGGCTTTATTGTCAACGCTTAGTTGGACAAGCTGAAATTAGAAGCTGATTGGCACAGATTCTGAGTACACCCGTTTTTACTATGGCCTGGTCATTAAGTGGGAAAATCTCCCGGGGCTGAAGTGGTTAAATGTTGCTTCTCAACTTGTGTCTTACTTTTTTTATTTCTATACTCTTCCCTCTTTAGTCCTCTTTCCCTGGAATTGGAACGGTACTATCAGACGGAAAACGAAGACGAGAACCCGTTCATCTGTTCCCAAGCCCGTGAAAACGGCATGCGTTATTGCCGAAACGTCCCGACGCGTAGAGAAGAAGGACTGGAGTGTACACTGGATTATAATTATTACAATAACACCAGCAATACTTCATGTGTGAATTGGAATCAATATTATACCAACTGTTCTGCTGGAGAACACAACCCTTTCAAAGGTGCTATCAATTTTGATAATATTGGCTATGCTTGGATAGCGATTTTTCAGGTGAGTTTTTTTTTTTTATGTACTTTTTGTACTTTTTTTGTGGCTCCCCAATTCAACACAATGTAAAGCTAAAGAGACTTTACAGCCTTTTGCAGTACCATTGAGACACAGCAGCGCCCTGCACAGGCGTAGCTCTGTGATGTAATGCAGTTGGTGTGCTGCCCTTAAGCTGTCCCCTGGAGGGCATCCTGCCTCTTTGGAGATGTGCCTGTGGTAAGATTATGGCGAGGTGGATTACATAGAATTAAAGGGAAACTGTAATGGCTTTTAGATATATTTTTATACTTTATGTTATTCATACTTTTATTTATTTTTAACTCTGAGAAATATTGTAAATTCAACTTGAGCTATTGTAAACTGTAATGTCTTTTATATATATTTTTATATATACTTTTTTTTTTTTTTTTACTTTTTCATACTTAATGCGTTTTAAAACCGTTGTTTCTTTAGCTATTGTTTTATTATTCATATGCAATCTTTGTTTGAAAATAAATATTTTTATCTATGATTGTCAGAGCACTATGAGTTAGCTAAATAGCTAACAAGACAACACAGCAGACATTTCCTGGTTTGAGGTTGAATGTACCTGACTAAAACTTGTTACTGAGAGGTCTAATTATGCATAAATCTCTAGAATGACATTAAGGGCCGGTTCACACTACCGCGACTTGGGATCCGACTTGTGTCGCCCCAAGTCGTGCGACATGAGAAATTCAATTGAAGTGAATGGGAGCCGTCTTAATGTACACTACTGAAGTCGCTCCGACTTCAGAAAAGGTTCATGCACTACTTCAAGGCGACTTGTAGGCAACTTGTACTCATTGATTTCAATGGAAGTTGCCTCCAAAGTCGGATCACTGTCTTAACTGAAGCAACTTTACAGGAAGAGAAAATAGTTTTCTCAGACAAACTCCTCCCTCCCACAGAGCTGATTATTGTTTGATTGGCCACTGGCAAAGTTGCCTGTCCTGGAGGCGACTTGAAGTTGCCTTGAAGTTGCCTCTAAGTTGCCTTGAAGTTGCCTTGGAAAGTAGTGTCGACTTTCATGTCGCTGTAGTGTGAACTGGCACTTACTTGTGTATGTAAAAATCAACTTGAGCTATTGTAAACTGTAATGGCTTTTATATATATGTTTATACTTTTTTTTAACTCAATATTTTCATACTTTATAAGTTTTAAAACCATTCTTTCTTTAGCTGTTTTATTATTCAGATGCAATCTTTGTTTAAAAATGGAATGACATTTACTTGCATATGTAAAAAATCAACTTGAGCTATTGTGGCCTGTGAACATCAGGCTTACAGCAAAAAGTTAAAAGTGTGTCCCTCTTAAAAAAGAAGTATGGGTTTTATTTAGATCTCATATTTACACAAAAATGCAATAAAAAAATTAAATGTAATTTTTTCCCTTTTAAGACCATTGGGCGGAAGTGATGTTTGACGTTGCTTCCTCCATTCAGGCCGGATTCACACTTGTGCGGTGCGAATTCCAGCTCTGTTATCTCTGCAAAAAGATAAGAGAGCTGTTCAGCAGATCATCTCCGTTTTAGCTGCGAATTTGGAGACCTGGGAGAGGGGAGGGGGAAGTGTATTGAGTAGAATAAGAGAAATCCTGAAGAGAAATGAACACATCTGCGAATCAGATGCGTGCCCATAGAAGATAATAGGCCTGAATTCGCACCTGAGCCTCACCGCAATGCCTAGAAAACGCACACGTTTTTCGGCAATGCGCAGTGCGAATGCATCGCACATATGTGAACCAGCATCATTGAAATTAATGTATTTAGAAATGTTCTGCGAATTGGATGAGGTTTAAGCCGCACTCAATTCGCATAGGTGTGAACCCGGCCTCAATGTTATGGAGCCGAGTGGGGGCCATCTTTCCCTCACTTGGTTCCATGCCTGTCAGGAAGAAGGACGCAATTATCTCCGCCGATACCGACGGCTCCGGTAAGCGGCGGAGATGACCGCAACGCAGCGGGAGGGGGTGCCCCCTCCCGCTCCCGATAAAAGTAATCTATTGGCGAAACCGCCACAGAGACTTTTATCTGAAAGCCAGACGCTCTGCTGCCATAACAACGGTATTTAGCATCAAAGTACCGACTTACAACGATTTGCGCTAAAAGTGGTTAAACTAAAATCGTTTGTTCTGTTCCCGTACGAGAAAATGTTTGGAGTTTGTCCCTTTTTTTTCGGAAGGACGGAATCAGCTGTCAAAAGTTGTGTACACACTATCAGAAAATCATACCATTAGTCCTCGGATGAAAATGTTTGCCCAATTTTCTTACAGTGTGTATGAGCCTTTGTACAAGAGTCACACAACTAACCCCCCCCCCCCCCCCCCATGCGATTTACACATTTTCCCAATTGAATCAAATTAGAAAAATATGTCTATTAGTTAGTTAGTTATTACTTCGACTTTTCATTCTTTCAAATATTTGGATTTTCTTTCTTATTTTCTTATTTTAGAATTTCTGAATTTTGACATTTCCGAAGTTACAAATTTACGAATTTTCAAACTTATAAATTTCCAGGCTTTCAAACTTTGAGGCCGGGTTCACACGTATGCAAATTGAATGCGCATTTCCCCGTATTTAATTCGCATAGCAGGAGAATGTGACTGGCTCTCTATGGAGAGCGGGTCCGGTGCCATGTGCCAGAAAAACACGTGCCTTTTTTGGTGCGTTTCAGGTTAGATTTCAGCCCAAAATACGTGCTGAAATCGGACCTGAACCAGTGACCCAGCACGCACCGGACCCCTTCTGTGAGCCGCATACGGGGACGGTGTAAACCCGGCTTAAGATTTTTTAATTTACGAATTTTCTAATTTACGGATTTTCAGATCTTCAGATTTACAAATTTTTGAATTTACAAATTTTCTAATTTACGGATTTTCAGATTTACGAATTTACAAATTTTCTCATTTCGATCCTAATGAATGGCCTGAAAAAAATAAAAAAATTAAAACAAAAACATTTTAAAACTAAAACGAACAAAATTTTTTCGGCAGTGCACATGTCTTGCATTTTTTTTTTTGGAGGTTTACAACCTCTTTAAACTCTTTCAAGTCTCTAGCCAAGAGGGAGCAGAATAATAAGAATAAGAGATGAGCCCTAACAAAGTCTTGGGTTTGGTAGCCTGCTCTTACCACCTTGGCCTTAGGTTGGCCCCGGGTACATACCAGGGCTTCCTAGATTCAAAGGGGCAGATCCACAAAAGAATTACCCCGGCGTATCTATTGATGCGCCGCGTAATTTTAAAGTTCCTGCGTCGTATCTTTGTTTTGTATCTACAAAACAAGATACGACTGCATTTAGGATCGATCCGACAGGCGTACGTCTTAGTACGCCGTCGGATCTTAGGTGCATTTTTCCGCCGGCCGCTAGGTGGCATTTCCGTCGAATTCCGCGTCGAGTATGCAAATTAGCTAGATACGGCGATCCACGAACGTACGTCCGGCCGGCGCATTTTTTTACGTCGTTCGCGTTCGGCTTTTTCCGGCATATAGTTAAAGCTGCTATATGGTGGCGTACTCAATGTTAAGTATGGCCGTCGTTCCCGCGTCGAAATTTGAATTTTTTACGTCGTTTGCGTAAGTCGTTTGCGAATAGGGATTTGCGTAGAATGACGTCACCGTCGTAAGCATTGGCTTGTTCTGGTTTAATTTCGAGCATGCGCACTGGGACACCCCCACGGACGGCGCATGCGACGTTAAAAAAAAACGTTGTTTACGTCGGGTCATGATGTATTCACATAAAACACGCCCCCATCACATCGTTTTGAATTGCGCGCCCTTACGCCGCCAAAGATACACTACGCCGCCGTAACTTACGGCGCAAATTCTTTGAGGATTTAAAAAAAAAAAAAAATTTACGGCGGCGTAGTGTGTCTTAGATATGCTACGCCCGACGCAAAATTACGTCGATGTACGTGAATCTGCCCCAAAATCTTTTTCTGGATACTGAAGAGGTTCAGGCACAGCTGGGGTGGAGAGAGAGAACACGTGGACTCTACACATCACACACATCTCTGCATCCAACGTGTTGAAGGCACGTGTCCTCTTCTCTCCTCCCCGGCTCTTTCTCTCTGCCCTACTTAGATGACAAATGGACACTTTCATTCAAGCAGTGTGTGATATCAAAGCGTCTTCTCATTAATATATAAAGGCATACAGATAAATAACCTTCCGTGTCTCATCCTCTGATGCATTGGAGGAAATGTATATTGCATCAAAATCATAAAATAATTTAGAAGTCTACCGCAGCGAATCCGGGGCGGACTTCTACATCGCACTTGAAAAGGTTTCTCTGGAGGCGCACAATATGCATTTTATATGTATGAACTTTAACGTAAGTACATATTGGAGTGTACATTACAAGTATCTTCACGAGTCATTACAGCAATATACATCCAGAACCCGCTGACATCTTCATCATTTAACTAAGAGCTGTAGCCAAAGGCTGGTATGGTGTGTAAAAAAAGGGGGGGGTTCCGATCCCCCTTTTACCGTGTATTCCCAATATCGGCTGTCATGCTCAGGGTTTTTTCTTCAGCAGGAACGCAGGAGAATGCATGTCTGGCACTTGCGGCACTGAATGTATGTAATGGAAAGGGGTGCTGAGGGGAGTGTGCTGGAAGGTCTATTAATTCTGGCTGCTGGGGGGATCTATTTTTCCTGGAGGGGATCTATTTTTGCCGGCGGAGGTCTATTATTTAGTAGTGCACCGAAATGAAAATTTAGGATGCACTTGGCCCGAAACCAAAATTGACGGTTTTAGAAATATATATATATATAATATATTTTTATACATTTTTATAAATAATTGTATTATATTTGACCTTTTTAATTAATCACTTAAAGCGGAGGTCTGGCGTTTAAAAATAAATAAAAGTAAAAGTCTGCAGCTACAAACACTGGAGCTGCTGACTTTTAATAAGGATACTTACCTGACCAGGGTGCCCACGATGTTGGCAGCAGAAGCCGAGCAATCGCTCAGGTCTCGGCTGTCCTGCCGCCATCCTCGGTGAGGGAATCATAAGCTGGGGGGGGCTTATGTTGCTGGAGGGATCTATTGTTGAGAGAGAGGTCTATTGTTGCTGGCTGTTAAGAGATCTATTGTTGGTGGAGTGCATCTATATTTGCGTGGTCGTCTATTGTTGTTGGGGAGGTCGTCTATTGTTGTTGGGGAGGTCGTCTATTGTTGCTGGTGGGGGAACTATTGTTGGTTGGGCTAAAGTTGCTGGGGGATCAATTGTTGCTGGGAGGGACCTACTGTTGAGGGAGTGGTCTATTGTTACTGGCTGCTGGAGAGTCTATGGATGCTGTTGTTGCTGAGAAAGGTCTATTTTTGCTGGCTGCAGGGGATCTACTTTACTAGACATGTGTAATTTGTTTAGTTTCAAATTCATTTTTAACAAATTTTGACAAATGCGTTAATTCGGAAATATCTGAATTAACGAAAACCCATTTAACAATTTTTTCTGGTTATTCAAATATTCGAAAATCCGTAAATTCGAAAACCCGAAAATGTGAAAATCTGAAATAATAACTAACGAATTATAACGTAACTGTTACTAACTATTAAATTATCCGAAATAATGAATGCCACATCTAAACAAATGGAATGTAACTAATAATAATAATAATAATAATAAATAACAATAATACGAATAAACGTTTTATTATTATTATTATTATTATTTATTATTATTTAATTCCGTTCCATTTGTTTTAATGCGGCATTCATTATTTCGGATAATTCGTAACTTCAGATAAATTCGTATTCATTACGTTCACTAACAGCCAAATTTGAAAGGAAATTCCAATACCTATAATTTAATAGTTAGTTATTATTAGTTACCGTAGTTATTCTTTTGAATTTTGGGATTTTCTTTCTTATTTTCGGATTTTCTAATTTACGAATTGCAATCATAACGAATGACCCAAAAAAACAAAAAAAACACGAGTGGATCGAAAACAAAAACGAATGCATTTTTCATCAGTGCACGTGTCTATACTTTACTGCTTTTAATATTATTATATCTTCTATTATTCCATACAAATTACTTATCACCATAAAATTATACTTTGTTCTGTATTCTCTAAAATAAACGGTACTGGGAGGTGGGTAGGGGGTGGAACCATGGGATGTTGCTCAGAGGTGGGTAGGGGGTGGAACCAAGGTATGTTTCTCAGAGGTGGGAAGGTGGTGGAACCAAGGGA
This sequence comes from Rana temporaria, assembly GCF_905171775.1. Taxonomy (NCBI): domain Eukaryota; kingdom Metazoa; phylum Chordata; class Amphibia; order Anura; family Ranidae; genus Rana; species Rana temporaria. The sequence continues at coordinate 131,377,414 of NC_053500.1, read as the reverse complement.
TGTTGCTCAGAGGTGGGTAGGGGGTGGAACCAAGGGATGTTTCTCAGAGGTGAGAAGGTGGTGGAACCAAGGGATGTTGCTCAGAGGTGGGTAGGGGGTGGAACCAAGGGATGTTTCTCAGAGGTGGGTAAGGGGTGGAACCAAGGGATGTTGCTCAGAGGTGGGTAAGGGGTGGAACCAAGGGATGTTGCTCAGAGGTGGGTAGAGAGTGGAACCAAGGGATGTTGCTCAGAGGTGGGTAGGGGGTGGAACCATGGGATGTTGCTCAGAGGTGGGAAGGGGGTGGAACCAAGGGATGTTGCTCAGAGGTGGGTAGGGGGTGGAACCAAGGGATGTTACTCAGAGGTGGGTAGGGGATGGATCCAAGGGGTGTTGCTCAGAGGTGGGTAGGGGATGGAACCAAGGGATGTTGCTCAGAGGTGGGTAGGAGGTGGAACCAAGGGATGTTGCTCAGAGGTGGGTAGCGGTGGAACCAAGGGATGTTGCTCAGAGGTGGGTAGCGGTGGAACCAAGGGATGTTGCTCAGAGGTGGGTAGGGGACGGAGAGTGAGTGACTGAGAAGGAAGGAGTTCTGAAACCTATTCTCTGAGAAAAAAAAGTCTTCGCACTGAATCATATCTAATGATGTGTAACACCTGCAATGCTAAGGCTCAATTCACACCGTTGCATGGAAGCCATGTACAATAAAGTGCATGTTTTACCACGTGTTGCTAAAACATATGGGATAACACACATAATAAAGTGAAGAGTATTGTGGTGCAATTCATCTTAAATGCCACTCAAGTGCATCTATCTAGTATACAACACAAAACATGAATTTTAGTGCACCACAAAGCACAGATGTGAACCCAAAAAAAGCTGAAGGTACATTAAATCATTTGTTGTGGTGCATTGAAAACCTATTCAGAATGAATGGACTTTCTTACTACAACGCACCTCCAGAAATTGCAGAACTCTAATGCCGCATACACACGGTCGGAATTTCCGAAAACAAATGTTCGATAGGAGCTTTTTGTCGGAGATTCCAAATTGGACATTTGCTGTCGGAATTTCCAACAACAAAAATTTGACAGCTTGTTCTCAAATTTTCCGACAACAAAATCCGTTCTCGGAAATTACGATCGTGTGTGGACAATTTTGACGTACAAAATTCCACGCAGCTCTGAATCAGGTACGAGATGGAAGCGCTCGGTCTGGTAAAACTAGCGTTTGTAATGGAGATAGCACATTCGTCACGCTGTAACAGACTGAAAAGCACGAGGCTGAAAAGCGCGAATCGTCTCTCACCAAACTTCTACTAACACGACTGGAATTGTACTTTCCTTTAATAGTGCCATCGTACGTCTTGTACGTTACCGCGTTCTTGGCGTATTTCCGACAACATTTGTGCGACCATGTGTATGCAAGACAAGCTTGAGCCAACATCCGTCAGAAAAAAATCCACGGTTTTGTTGTCGGACTTTCTGATCGTCTATAACCTTTTTTGGAAAAATACTGGCCTATTTCCTGTTTTTTTTTTTTCTTCCAGTAAGATTTCTGATACAAGTACAGGTTATGTATTTAGTAGAATACATCCACAATGTTCCTGGTAATAACATTGGCAAGGAATCCCGTTTTTGACAGGCGATGGCACTAAAAATGCTTCTGATAGCCAGAGACCACATTAACTTTGTCTAAGGTTTACTTAGAATAATAACCTGATTTAATAGAGTCGACATGTACGTCTCGTGATTCTTCTGAAATGTAGATTTGAATGATAGGTCAGTTCAGGGACTTGAGAATCTCACTTTTAATTTATACTATATAATAAGTGCCTTTTTACTTAGATAACTAAAATGGCACTTGTATAAATTAAAAGTGAGATTCTCGAAGTCCCTGCACTGACCTACCATATAGCTGTGGAATTCTTACTCAATATTCTAGGACACTCGAATTGTATCTATGTTTGTGTCTCCACTTCTGGACCCAATGTACAATGTTCATACGTGTTTAGATTTTAGAAAAGGAACAAGGTGCGCCAGACTGAGTGTAGTATTTAAGAATTTATTTAATTCAACAGAAACAATCCAAATGGCTACTCACAATGAGAAGGTAATATTAAGGCATATAGATATTATGCGGTCCAAGGTCACTTTTGCGATCCATGGTGACGTCATAAATCCCAGCAATAAGATGACAGGCCACAGAGAAATGGAGTAGCGTAGAAGCCTCTGTGGGAACTTAAAGGCTGGCTGGCTGAGCTACACATCGTTTGTTCTCGGCAGTGTCCGGAAACCGGAACCAGAACCGGAGTCCGTAAAAAGAAAGTGACGAAATGACCGATCAGATGACCTCTTGAGCTTAATGAGAGAAAAAATTGATCCCCCTGTGCATGCTAAACAATGTGGATGGAGAAATCTGATAGGAGGCAGCAATTTTCAACTTGTCTCCTTTAGTTTTTCAGTCCCAACATGGCCAGCCATGGCTCAAATATTGGATGATTTAGGAGGACATGGCTGTAATTCGTGGCATGTATGGCCAGTTTAACTCTCTTAGAAGGTACATTCCATGTCTTAGACCAGTGTTTCTCAGGCCCCGTACACACGACCGAGTTTCTCGGCAGAATTCAGCCAGAAACTCGATCAGAGCCGTATTCTGCCGAGAAACCCGGTGGTGTGTACACTTTTGGCCGAGGAAACCGACCAGGAACTCGTCGAGCCAAATAGAGAACATGTTCTCTATTTCCTCATTAGTCAATGAGGAAACTTGGCTCGCCGAGATCCTCGGCAGCTTCACAAGGAACTCGACGAGCAAAACGATGTGTTTTGCCCATCGAGTTTCTCGGTCGTGTGTACGGGGCCTCAGCCTTTCTTCAGTCAAGACACCCTTTAAAATTGCAAATCTCGAGGCACCTCATTCTAAAATGTAAAAAAATGTAACTAATAGTTTAATGCTGGGTTTCTCAACCAGGGTTCTGTGGAATCTCAGGGTTCTTCCAGAGGCTGTTAGGGATTCCTTGAGCAATCTTTGACCCTCAGGCCTCGTACACACGACCGAGGAACTCGTCGGAAAAGACACATCGTTTTCCTCAACGAGTTCCTTGTTAGGCTTGTCGAGGAACACGACAAGCTTGCTTTGCGTACACACGGTCAAGACAAAATCTCCTTGTTCTCAAACGCGGTGACGTACAACACATACAATGGCAGGGGAAGTTCGATTCCACTGGCACAACTCTTGGGGTTGCTTTTGCTAATCTCACATTACTGTGTGTTAATTAAAAGTTTGGTAAGAGACGATTTGCACTTTTCAGTCTGTTACAGCTTGAAAAATGTGTTATCTCCATTACAAATGCTACTTTTACTCCCGTCTCATACTTTATTCTGAGCATGCGCGGGTTTCTTAGCATACACACGCTCGAGTTTCTTGTCGAAAACCAGCCCGACGAGAAACACGACAAGGAAATTGAGACTCCCGTCGAGGAAAAAGAGAACTTGTTCCTCGACAGTTTCCTCTATGAAAAACGTACGCACGACCGGTTTCCTCGGCACAAAAGCTCTGCCACCAAGTTTTTTGATAGATTCTGTCGAGTTTCTCGGTCGTGTGTACGAGGCCTCAGATAAGTTCCTACTGACGCCATTGATCTTTTTAGCTATCTGTAAGGGGGGTATTTATTCCCAATGACCACAAGTGTAAGGAGCATTTTGCCACTGACCATTACACTAATGTATCATGGGTTGTAGATAAAGTCATTTTTAGCAGGGGTTCCCTGAGACTGGAATATTATTTTTAAAGGGGTTCCTCTGTGTTGAAGTTGAGAAAAGCTGGTTTAACATAACACAACAACATCCACACATGTAGGACACCCAACATTGGAGGTGATTTATTCTTCCAAAGCAAATACACCTTTACACACTGGTACTGACTAGTATTCCAATGTTTTTCTTCTCCTTCGGTTTCTCCCTCTCACTCAGCAGATGGAGAGGGGCAGGGAAGGGGCAAATTATGTTTTCCTTAGTATCCAATTAAGTAATTGGTTGTTGGCAGGTGGATGGTATTCATTGTGCACCATTACAACCATCCAGCTGCCAGCTTATATACAATTATGGGGCAATTTTTAGGTGTTTTGCCAAGGAACCCCTGAAAAAACCTGAAGGCACTCCAGGGTGCCTGGGCACCCTGGTTGAAAAAGGCTGCCTTAGACCACCGTTGGATGTTGGAGCCCCCTAGGTAGAGTATAGTTGCTGGGCACAGTATAAGAAGAAGAAAAAAAGTCATAGGTTGGTCCTAATTCTGCCCAAGGTTTTGCTTCTGTTCCCAGGATGTGGATCCCTCCTGAACCTACAGAAGTGAAGCAGAGGCACTCTACCAGATCAATACTGCTCCCTCTCTATTGGTTGCAGGCAGATACAAACTTTCTGAGCCTAGATGAAAAATATCTTTTGACGCTAAAATTTTTAGGCAAAGGACACACCCTGGTCACGCAACTTATGCCTGCTTCCATCATTTCCTATAGGAAAACAAGAACACCAACAAGACTTTACCTTCCCAATACATTCATCAATACAACTTTAGAAACAATATGAGACCACATTTACAAAACACTAGTAATATCTTAAAATATCTGTCCTTGTTAATCAAAAAAATTGATACATATAGCAATAAAAAAAAAATTTGGGCAATTAAATAATATTTTAGTATATGCAAACCAATATAGGCAAATATAAAGCAAAGTCTGTCAGTGTCATTTGAGTTTAAAAGAGTTAAGCCTCGTACACACAATCAGTCCATCTGATGAGAACGGTCTGAAGGACCGTTGTCATCGGTTAACCGATGAAGCTGACTGATGGTCCGTCGTGCCCACACACCATCGGTTAAATAACCGATCGTGTCAGAACGCGGTGACGTAAAACACAACGACGTGCTGAAAAAAATGAAGTTCAATGCTTCCAAGCATGGGTCGACTTGATTCTGAGCATGCGTGGATTCTTAACCGATGGTCGTGCCTGCTAACGATCGGTTTTGACCTATCGGTTAGGAATCCATAGATTAAATTTAAAGCAAGTTGGCTTTTTTTTAACGGATGGTTAAATAACCTATGGGGCCCACACACGATCGGTTTTGACCGATGAAAACAGTCCATCAGAGCGTTGTCCTTTGTTTAACCTATCGTGTGTACGAGGCCTAACTGTACCGTAACAATAGGCACAATTAGTAGCTATGTTAATGCAGACCAGCAGTGCTGCTTATATTTGGCTTATGGTCTTTATGGGGACACCCAGGAGATTCTAAATAAATCCTGGAGGCTCTCCAGCTATGCTTATTTTATGTTGAATTTTGTGATTTTTTTTTTCTTCTATTTCTCGATTAAACAAGGCTTTTACGGTGCTGAAATCTGTAGCTTTGATGCCATCTAGTGTTGTGCATGTCAAAGAGTTAAAGGTATTCTGTCCGTACCAGATAATGTTCAATTTTCTTGGGCCTAGGGGTACTGCACTCAGTCATGTTACCTATAACTCAAGGAAATGTAATAGATTAATAATACATCATAATAGTGGAGCCTAAGATAAACATGATTGTTCGGTGGTGAGTAAGTAGTCCTGCTTCGTAGGCTGCTGTCTGCTCTTCCCATCCTGGGTTTTGTCGCACAATAGAAAAACACATAGGTGGGTTAGTTGGCTTCCCCTCCTATTGGCCCTGTATGTGACCCATGTAGGGGTATTTGATTTTAGGTCCCTTTGGGTTTTTATACGGTTGACCACTGTCTCTAAAGTGCTGCAAAAAAAAAATTAAATGATATACAAATGAATAAAAATAAATTAAATCTATCTTGAAACCAATCAAACACTTTTATTTTCGTAACTGTGCTAGATGATGGAGCACCTGGAAGCCAACTGACCAGATTGAACAATGCTTTCTCCAATTTGAATATATTTATTTAAAGCTTAAAGCGGGAGTTCACCCGAAAAACAATTTTTAACATTAGATTGAGGCTCATTTTGTCAAGGGGAATCGGGTGTTTTTTTTTAAATCGAAGCAGTTCTTACTATTTTAGAGATAGATCTTCTCCGCCGCTTCCGGGTATGGTCTTCGGGACTGGGCGTTCCTATTTGATTGACAGGCTTTCGACAGGCTTCCGCCGGTCGCATACATCGCGTCACGAGTAGCCGAAAGAAGCCGAACGTTGGTGCTGTTCTATACGGCGCCTGCGCACCGACATTCGGCTACTTTCGGAAAATCGTGACGCGGTGTATGCGACCGTCGGAAGCCTGTCAATCAAATAGGAACGCCCAGTCCCGCAGCCCATACCCGGAAGTGGCGGAGAAGATCTGTCTCTAAAACGGTAAGTACTGCTTCGATTTAAAAAAAAACACCCGATTCCCCTTCACAAAATGAGCCTCAATCTAATGTTAAAAATTAACTTTTTGGGTGAACCTCCACTTTAATTTGTTGACACGACTGAGAATACAATCTCAAACAGGCTTTATTATTGCTTGGTAATCAATCATGTTCAAGCTGATATTGTCCTTGTGCTTCGTTCTGAAGCAGTTTTCAGGGTTCTTCAAGCAGCCGATGATAAGCAGGGCCAATTGTTCTTCTCCTATTGCTAATAGAAGCTTCTCTCTTTGTCTTTCAGGTGATAACTCTCGAAGGCTGGGTGGACATCATGTATTTTGTCATGGATGCTCACTCCTTTTACAACTTCATTTACTTCATTCTTCTAATTATTGTAAGTTCCCTTTTTTGTATCTTGTAAGGGTTAGAATCAGAATGCATGGGTTGGGTCTTATTTATCAAGGAGTCAGTATAACAGCCAGGCAAATAGCCTAACAGTTTAATTTTGTAAGAAACACACATATATTCTCATATATATATATATATATATATATATATATATATATATATATACACACAGTATCTTACAAAAGTGAGTACACCCCTCAAATCTGTGTAACTATTTTATTCTATCTTTTCATGTGACAACACTGAAGAAATTACACTTTTCTACAATGTAAAGTAGTGAGTGTACAGCTTGTATAACAGTGTACATTTGTTGTCCCTTCAAAATAACTCAACACACAGCCATTCATGTCTAAACCGCTGGCAAGAAAAGTGAGTACACCCCTAATTAAAAATGTCCAAATTGGGCCCAAATTAGCCATTTTCCCTCCCCTGTGTCATGCGACTCATTAGTGTTGCAAGGTCTCAGGTGTGAATAGGGAGCAGGTGTGTTAAATGTTGTGTTATCGCTCTCATTCTCTCATACTGGTCACTGGAAGTTTGACATGGTACCTCATGGCAAATAACTCTCTGAGGATCTGAAAAAATATATTTTTGCTCTACATAAAGATGGCCTATGTTATTAGAAGATTGCCAAGACCCTGAAAATTAGCTGCAGCACGGTGGCCAACACCATACAGCGGTTTAACAGGACAGGTTCCACTCAGAACAGGCCTCACCATGGTCAAACAAAGTTGAATGCACATGCTCAGAATCATATCCAGAGGTTGTCTTTGGGAAATAGACGTATGAGTGCTGCCAGCAATTCTGCAGAGGTTGAAGGGGTAGGGGGTCAGCCTGTAAGTGCTCAGACCATACGCCACACACTGCATCAAATTGGTCTGCATGGCTGTCAACCCCGAGAAGGAAGCCTCTTCTAAAGATGATGCACAAGAAAGACCACAAACAGTTTGCTGAAGACAAGCAGACTAAGGATATGAATTACTGGAACCATGTCCTGTGGTTTGATGGGACCAAGATAAACTTATTTGGTTCAGATGGTGTCAAGCGTGTGTGGCGGCAACCAGGTGAAGAGGACAAAGACAAGTGTAACTTGCCTACAGTCAAGCAGGGTGATGGGAGTGTCATGGTCTGGGGCTGCATGAGTGCTGCTGGCACTGGGGGGCTACACTTCGTTGAGGTAACCACGAATGCCAACATGCATTGTGACATACTGAAGCAGAGCATGATCCCCTCCCTTAAGAGACTGGGCCCCAGAGCAGTATTCGAACATGATAACGACCCCAAACAAACCTCCAAGATGACCACTGCCTTGCTAAAGAAGCTGAGGGTAAAGGTGATGGACTGGCCAAGCATGTCTCCAGACCTAAACCCTATTGAGCATCTGTGGGACATCCTCAAACAAAAGGTGGAGGAGCGCAAGGTCTCTAACATCCACCAGCTCCATCATGTCGTCATGGAGGAGTGGAAGAAGACTCCAGTGACAACCTGTGAAGCTCTGGTGAACTCCATGCCCAAGAGGGTTAAGGCAGTGCTGTAAAATAATGGCGGCCACACAAAATATTGATACGTTGGGCTCAATTTGGACATTTTCACTTAGGGGTGTTCTCACTTTTGTTGCCAGCGGTTTAGACATTAATGGCTGTGTGTTGAGTTATTTTGAGGGGACAGAAAATGTACACTGTTATACAAGCTGTACACTCACTACACAACATTGTAGCAAAGTGTAATTTCTTCAGTGTTGTCACATGAAAAGATAGAAGAAAATATTTCAAAAAATGTGAGGGGTGTACTCACTCTTGTGAGATACTGTATATATATATATATATATATATACATATAATTTACCATATATGGCAGTTTAACTTTGAAAACATAGGCCCGGATTCACAAAGCACTTACGCCGACGTATCAACAGATACGCCGCGTAAGTGTAAATATGCTTACGCCTGAAAATAGGCTTCATCCGACCGACGTAACTTTCCTATGCCGGCGTATCGTGGGCGCATATTTACGCTGGACGTAGGTGGCGCTCCCATTGATTTCCTATTCACATATGCAAATGAGGGAGATACGTCGATTCACGAACGTACTTGCGCCCGGCGCATAATATACGCGGTTTCCGTAAGTCGTACGTCCGGCTAAAAGTTATTCCCTATGTATGAGGCGCAACTCATGCAAACGTATGGACCATAGAACACAGCCGGGGTATTTTACGTTGTTTACGTAGTACGTGAATAGGGCTGAGCGTAGGTTACTTTCACACCGTAGGCAGTGATCCGTCGTATCTTAGGGAGTAGTTCCGACGTGATCCTGAGCATGCGCACTGGGTTGCGTCCACGGGACGGCGAATGCGCCGTTCATTATATGTATCTGTCTGACACTCAACCCATCATTTGCATGGGATTACGCCTCATTAGCATGGCTCACGCCCACTTCCACTTACGACGAATTACGCCTAAGAAACCCAGCACAGATTTGGCAGCACTGGCTTTGTGAATCCAGTGCTTGCCTCTCTGTGCTACATCAGCGTAGCGTAAAGAAGATATGCTACGGCGGCATAAATATGCGCCGATGTATGTGAATCCGGGCCATAGTATAAATTGAATTCCACTTTAATGCGATGTCCTAATCTCCTGTTTTTGTTTTTTTTAGATTGGATCATTTTTCATGATCAACCTTTGTCTAGTCGTCATAGCTACACAATTTTCTGAAACAAAGCAACGGGAGAGCCAGTTGATGAAGGAGCAAAGGGTCCGCTTCCTTTCCAATGCCAGCACATTGGCCAGCTTCTCTGAGCCTGGCAGCTGTTATGATGAGCTACTCAAATACTTGGTTTATGTGACCCGCAAAGCCGGCAAACGGGTAGTCCAACTTTACAGAGCGGCAGTCTTCAAATTTGGGTTAAGTTCAAGTCCTGCAGTAAAGACCACCACTGAGAAGCCCAGTCGCAAGCATGGGAGAAGAAGGTCTTCTATCCATCATCTAATCCATCATCACCACCATCACCATCACCACTATCACCTGGGAAATGGGAGCTTGCGAGCACCACAAGCCAGCCCAGAGCTCAGCGAAGTGGAAACCAGTTCTCCTCATAATGGAACTAGATTAATGTTACCCTTTCCAGGCACCCAAGCTTCGCCCATTGCTTCTGCCTCTAACACACAATCCATTCATAGCATCTACCATGCTGATTGCCACCTTGAACCTGTGCATTGCGTGCCTGTGTTTCCCCAATCTGGCTCTGGTACGGCCAATCCGGAGGCTGTCCAAAGGAGTATTGCAGGGAATAAAAACTATCCTACCGTACACCCAAGTTTATCCCATGAAATGCAAAAGAAGACAGAACAAGCAGAAGAGACAGAAAACCCTTTGATCACAAATGACCCCAGCTTGTATACAGGGCCAATGTATAATTCAATGAACAGGCTACTAGAGACCCACAGTACAGGTATGGGCATATAAAATAATGCTTTAAACTCTAGATTTCATATATGTCTTGGGGTTGCTGACAGGCAAAAAGAAAACCACAGTCCCAACCTCTGTTGCTTTCTTTATTAATGGCAGGCAAAAAGGAGCCACAGGAATTTCTAAGCCATTTTTAATGTTCAGTGCTCGCAGTGGTCTTTATTTAAGAGTACCAGGGTACTGGCCTAGGGTAAAAGTTGTTGAAATCCACATTGCAGTAAGATACCAGAGTGTAAATCCATATCTGAAGCCCACCTGAATTCTCTGCTCTTCAAAATATTTGAATGAATTCCACGATTAGAGTTTTTCTGCTGCAGGTTCCAGGAGCTGATGATCAGAAACACCATTTAAGTGGGGACATCTCTCTCCTAATCTCGTGAGAGAGTTAAGAAACCAGTGGACAATTCGGCCCACTAGGATCCATTTCTCTCAATTTTGGGTTGGCTGACACCTTATAAAAAGGTCATAGTTGTGTATTACCATTTTATAGTCTTTTGTAAATGTTAGTGCATAAGGCAGGGTAACTGGCTTAGCTGGGATCAATAATCTTAGTTAATGGGAGAGACCTCCTTGCCAGGGGTGCAGAATGTTATGAGAAGCTGCTGGCAAATCTGATTTATCACCTTGCTTGTTTCTCCATATACCTAAACGCAGAATGGAGCAGGAACCGGATGATCGAATTTCTAAAGCAAGGACTTTCATGGCTGTTGTAGCAGTTACTGGAGCAAGGTTTCAGTGGTGAAGGATCAGTGTATCCTCCCCAAGGTCCTTAGAAGTTGTGAGATGCCAAGGGGTGATAAAAGCTTCTATCTTTCCATAATTGGTTGAACTTCCTATTGAACAAAGCTGTTAGCCACTTTAAAACCAAGAACTCTACCTAAACACCGGCAACATAGGATGATTGCCAATGCCATTATAACAAAGCAAATCCCTCTGACAAAGTCTTTGCTCTAGTGAATGAATGGTGCTGAGTGTTCCCACTTTTCCTAACCTTGGAGTGTTCTCATTCAACCAAGGGGCATATATCCAGGGCAGGACTTAGATTTCGGCCTCGTACACATGATATGATAGCCAGAGGACAGCGGTCTGAAGGACCGCTTTCATCGGTCCAAACCGATCGTGTGTGGGCCCCATAGGTTATTTAACCTTCGGTTAAAAAAATAGGAACTTGCTTTTAAAATTTAACCGATGGACACCTAACCGATAGGTCAAAACCGATCGTTAGTATGCAAAAACCCGCGCATGCTCAGAATCAAGTCAACGCATGCTTGGAAGCATTGAACTTCGTTTTTAACAGCACGTCGTTGTGTTTTACATCACTGCGTTCTGACACGAACGGTTATTTAACCTATAGTGTGTAGGCATGACGGACCATCAGTCAGCTTCATCGGTTAACCTAAGACAACGGACCTTCAGACCGTTGTCCTCTGGCTATCCTATCGTGTGTATGAGGCCTTAAAGTCAGAGATTGTGGGCCCTTAATACCAGAGGCGTAACTAGAACCTTCCCCAGGGCCCTTCCCTCCAAGCCCAGGACCCATCCCTCTGGTCCCAAAGTCCTTTACTTATGTTGTGGGGCCCTTTATTACGGTCTCAGAGCAGGATCCTTTCCTGCCATCTTGGGGTCCTCCCCACGGTGGTGAAACGCCAGGGCTCGGTCACAAGTGCGACCTTTGCCACCCTTGATAGTTCCACCACTGCTTAATGCAAAAGTCAGTAACTGAAAGTTCAGAGGGGTTGACAAAGGGGCCTCCTAGATATATTAAGAAGCTGATGTGTGGGAAATTTCAATTTAGGTCAGACAGATCCATCAAATTACCCGGTTCCTTTTTGCTTGAAGTACTTTTATATGGCTGTATTATTATTTGATCATGATTCAGAATTTATAAGCGTCAAATGTTAGTCTAATGACATCTGGATAATGCCTTACCCTAAAGTGGATTAAGTCTTTTATTTTTTTTTATACACACCAGGTACCCGGGAGAAGCCATAATTTTTCTTAATTTTTTTACAAACAGCAAAGCAGGGGGTTGACTGGTATTGCATATATCATCTTATTCTAAATTAGATTCATTGCCTTCCACATTACCTTGCACTGTGAAGGCGCAAGTAGCTGACTTCACCGATGACCTTCCACAGAGGTCCTGCATGCTTTGTCTTGGTACAAACATATATGATCTCATCCAGATTGCAGCTATATGCATGCTACTGAAACACTCCAACATCTACGCTACCATAATAACAATCTGCAGCTTTTGCGGTTCATTTGCATTGTTGTATGCAACACTATAACGCGTAATATTAATGTTTCCAATATTTTAATGACATATACAATTTTTGATACATCATAAATCGAGTTCAAAGATCTCTCTACCATAGCTGCATATATCTTTTCAAAATTGTATACATTTTGGTAAATTGAACTAAATATGTAATAGCATACAATACCTGCTTAAACTCCCACCTCTGGTTGTTGTAATACAATAAAGAATGACAAACCTTCTGTTTTACTTAATTAAATTATATTGTTACTTAAAATCAAAAGCTTGACCCAGTTGACCCATGATGGAAGGGTGCTGCGTACTAATTCCAGAGCAGTAAACCTGGAATTATTCAGCTTCACTCTATGTGACATTACTCAAGAGCTATATGTGGCCCAAGGGGGGCAGTTTCCATCTCTCACACGTATTTTGGTTCAATCTTGTTTTATTAAAGTAGTTTCAAACAGAAAATACATAGGCCCAGATTCTCGTACATGGGCGTAAAACTCCACGGGCGTAACGTATCTCATTTACGTTACGCCGCCGCAAGTTTTACAGGCAAGTGCTTGATTCACAAAGAACTTACCTGTAAAGTTGCGGCGGCGTAGCGTAAATCACCCGACGCAAGCCGCCTAATTCAAATTAGCCGGGTAGGGGGCGTGAAGCATTTAAATTAAGCGCGTTCCCGTGCCGGACGTACTGCGCATGCGCCGTCCGGAAAATATTCCAGGGTGCATTGCTCCAAATGACGTCGCAAGGATGTCATTGGTTTCGACGTGAACGTAAATGGGTCCAGCCCCATTCACGGACGACTTACGCAAACGGCGTAATTTTTTAAATTTCGACGCGGGAACGACGGCCATACTTAACATTGGTTGCCCCTCATATAGCAGGGGCAACCTTACGCCGCGCAAACCTTACGTAAACGTCGTAACTTCACTGTGTCAACCGCGCGTACGTTCGGGAATTCGCGTATCTAGCTAATTTGCAAACTCGACGGGGAAAACGACGGAGGCGACACCTAGCGGCGAAAAAAAAAAATTGCATTCAAGATCCGACAGCGTAAGAGCCTTACGCCTGTCGGATCTAATGGATATCTATGCGTAACTGATTCTAAGAATCAGTCGCATAGATACGACGGCCCAGATCAGGACTTACGACGGCGTACATGGCGTTGCGCCGTCATAAGCCCTTTGTGAATCTGGGCCAATAAGTATAAGAAGTATACTGTAGGAATTATAACATGTGAATTGGCGAGTACTCACTAGACGTGCATTTGTTTTCTTTCAAATGCATTTTCGTCTGAATTTTGGGGATTTTTGCGTTCGTTTTAACAAAAGATAACGAACGTGCAGAATCCGAAATCCGAAAGATCCGACATAAAAAATGCTTTATTTTCGTTTCGTTGCGACAACAGTTCGATATAGATAGAAGTTTCAACATGACGGTGACAATAACCATCTGTGTCTATTGAACCTGTGGTCGAATGTGCCTAACCTAACTCTATTAGTCGAAGATTATTCGACATAGAGAAAAGATTCAACATTATAGAGACATGAAGATTCGATGAAGCAGCTAAAAACATACGATCGCCACGAGCGGACATTTCTGGTCAAATGCTCCGCCCATAGGCTATAGAAGAATTCTAATGTTGGTAGACTAGTAATAATCATTAATAAATATAATTATTACTAGTCATACAACATTAGAATTCTACTATAGCTTGTGGGCAGAGCATTCGACCGGAAATGTACAATTGCGGCGTCCTACATTTTAGCTGCTTCGTGGAATCTTCTTAGAACATTTGACAGACACCATAAGCCTTCAATTGACAGATTAAACCTTAATTAATTTGGATTTTCAGACGAATGCATTTTATAACGAAACAAAATAAATAAAAACTAATTTCAGGAGTAACTAAATACATTTCTTTTTCGGACAAAAACGAAATTCCGAAATGAAATATTTCAGTGTGCACATGTCTAGTACACACAGCAATCGCTGGTTCAAGTTCAGATAATGGAATTCAGAGGGTATTGGAAAATAGACATTACCATCTTGGATCATCTAGGACACAGGTGTCAAACACAAGGCCCGCGGGACAAATCTGGCCCTCCAGGACATTTTATGTGGCCCTCACACCTATCCTGTAGCTGCAGGAGAGCTGCAGTATTCCTCTGGTCCTACTCCAGACCCTTACATTCTGCTTTCAAGCAATGAATCCAGCTTCTTCCCAGCTGCAGCCTAAGCAAAGGGGGTGTGCACTGTGATATAAGGGAGAGTGGGAGACCCAATTTCTGATGGTGGGGTGGCTCTTGACATCTAATGTAAGGGGAGGGGAGGGGATGCGCTGGGCATCTAATCTTACACATACAACCGGCCCTTTTGAGGGCAATCGTAATGCTGATGCGGCCCACAATGAAATTTAGTTTTTACATCCCTGATCTAGGAGAATAATAAGGCATCAACCCGACTAGAGAACCCATGCAGTAACCTGAAAGGGTTATGTATTGGAGAAGAACATACCGTAATTGGGGAAAAATTGGCAGTAGAGATGATGTGGAAGGACCAGCTTATAGCAAAATAAAAGTATCAAACCGAGGGCAGTCAAAGAAGGAGAAAAGGGGAGGGAAAGTGTATATGTGAGGGAAAAGAGAGCGACTAGGGTCATGGAGAAGAGGGGGGAGGTCAAGGCACTCCATCATGGCTAAGTAGAGATTAAAGAAGTATCTTCTTTCACCCATTCCTGAAACACAGCCAAATAACGGAACATAGACCAGGAGGTCCATGTTTTATTGAACTGTTTTTCCCTGTCATTCTCCTGGGATAGCATGTGTTCCAGGTTTCGGATGGAGTCAAGTTCAATCGCCCATTTCACAAGAGGAAGTATTGGGGTTGTTTTGCAATAGCAGGGTATGACCATCCTGGCAGCAGCCAGAAAATGCCAAAGGATGTATTTTTTAGGAGATTTGAAAGGGCCAGGAATCATGGAGAGGTGAGGCACAATAGGAATTGATGGGATATGAGTGTCCATGAGTTTGCAGTATAGATTAAAGATCCGTGACCATTCTCCCAGGTTTTTTGATTGGTGTCAAGTTCTCTTAAGCCTGGACCTCATGGATGAAAATTTTCAATATAAAACCTCTTCCATGATGCCCCATG
The DNA here is from genome assembly GCF_905171775.1 of Rana temporaria. NCBI lineage: Eukaryota > Metazoa > Chordata > Amphibia > Anura > Ranidae > Rana > Rana temporaria. The sequence continues at coordinate 131,361,807 of NC_053500.1, read as the reverse complement.
TGACTGTATAGGCAAGAATGTTCATGGCTGCTTTTTAATGTGTATAAAAAATTGTTTTTCACTGGTCTTAGGAATCTGCAAGGGATCGTGTAAAATTCAAGCTGCCAGTTCAGAAATCGAGCCCTTGGATCCAGAAGTGTGCTCTCGCTGCAAGGAACCTGAGGCCCCTGATAATGATGATGTGGATTCTGACAGTGATGGGGCCTATGAATTCACACAAGACAACCAATGCAGCGAGAAAACCGAGCCACCCAGGGGGAAAACGAGGACCAAGAACCCCAACAAGCTGCTGAAACCTTGGAAGATGGTGTGCGAGACCTTTAGGAAGATCGTGGACAGTAAATACTTTGGCCGTGGAATCATGATCGCTATCCTTATCAACACTCTGAGCATGGGGATTGAGTTCCATGAGCAGGTAATGTGCTATGGGGTTATTCTATTATTTTTTTTTTTCTTTAAAATGATCAAGTCCTCTGCCACATGATAAAGGTGTCAGGTCTTCCCAGATTCTAGTTTTCATACCATCACTAAATGTATTAGAACGCCCCTCCATCCATTGTTATATATATATATATATATATATTGCATGATTATGGTTGGGTAGCTCAACTAGCGCAAGCAGCAGAAATGTCTAAGTGGTCCTTATAGAACCTCTCACAGTAGCCACTACAAGCCAGTCAGGCTTGACTCAATCGCACAGTGCTGAGAACCTAGCACCTATTGCCTGCCAACAGGAAAAAAATATCAGAACATCTTTAATTTACCATATATACTCGAGTATAAGTTGAGTTTTTCAGCACATTTTTTTGTACTGAAAATGCCCCCCTCGAGACTTTGGAGACCCGGTACCGGCTGGCCGTAGGTCCCCAAACTTCACATACATATAGCCACATTCTTCCTCTACAAGAGTGCAAAGTTTGTTGTCCGGAGGACCTACGGCCGGGGAACACCGATTTTTCAAAGCCGGGCACCCCTTCCATAGACTCCCATGTTAAACGGTAGTTGCTCCGGTGATTTTGGAGACCCGGTACTGGCTGGTCGTAGGTCCCCTGGACCCGGAACTTGGCACACATGTAGGAGTACCGTTTTTTCGAAGCCGGACACCCCTTCCATATACTTCTATGTTAAACGTCAGTCTAGTCATGGGCACAGTGAGGCATGGGCACAGTGAGGCTTGGACACAGTGAGGCATGGACATGGGCACAGTGAGGCATGCAGATGGACACCCTAGGCTTATACTCGAGTCAATACGTTTTCCCATTTTTTTGTGGTAAAATTAGGTGCCTCGACTTATATTCGGGTCGGCTTATACTCGAGTGTATACGGTAATTAGATTTAATCTGTATGGAAATGCTTACTCCATGTCCAGTCACTGGGCAGGTTGGTGACCACCAAGCAGTATTGTTAAGTAGTTGTGAAAAAAACCAAGGTCACCGACCTAGATACACTGGCAGCGATGTCTGGATCAAAAGACTGAGGCTGCTTTCACACTGAGGCGCTTTGCAGGCGCTATTGCGCAAAAATAATGCATGCAAAGCTCCCTTGAAAGAGCCGCTCTTTTATATCCAGTGTGAAAGCCGGAGGGCTTTCACACTGGAGCGTTGCACTGGCAGGACGGTAAAAAAAGTCCTGCCAGCTGCATCTTTGAGGCGCTGTAGGAGCAATGAATATACCGCTCCTACATCGCCCCTGCCCATTGAACTCAATGGGGCAGCGCCTCCAAACTGCTCTCAAAGCGACATTTTTGTGGGCGGGTTTAACCCTTTTTTCGGCCGCTAGCGGGGGTTAAAACCACCCAGCTAGCGGGTGAAAATCGCGGTAAAAACGACCGTAAAAATAGCGGCACTTTACTGCCAATGCCTGCGATGCCTCAGTGTGAAAATTCCCTTACTAAACAAAATTTCAAACATTTTTGAACGTGAGGAGGTTTCTATATATTTATATAATTTGTGTGCTGGATGGCTTTCACCTTTAAAAGGCATTATTAAATAAAAAGCAAATCAGCAAATATGTTACACATAAGGACAGATGAACTTAATAAATGTTGTGCCATGGACCCTTTAAATGAGTCTATTGTACTGAGTTTCATTAATAATTATATTGACATTGAGAACTTTTGGAGTTCGGCATTCATTAATCTCCTTTACTGCTCTGCCCAGCACTAATATAAGCAAAGACAGCTGCGTATACTATAAACCAATGTAGTATAATTGAACACTTCAATAATATATAATACATTCACACATACTATACATCTTGATGACAGGTTTCCTTTAACTGGAAACAACAGATATTGTTTATTGTAAAAAGAAATCCCAGGATTTATTTATATATATATATATATATATATATATATATATATATATATAGTGGAACCTTGGTTTACGAGGAACGCGGTTAACCAGCATTTTGAATAAAGAGCAACTTTTTTCTTTAATTCTAACTCGGTTCGTAAGTGTTGTCTCGCAAAACAAGCAGAATTCAAGCTAATGGGGCGTGCAGTACTGCATTTGGCCAGATGCTCGTCCTCGGCTACCGACATTGCGGGCGCGCTGGACAGGTAAGTGTCCATTTTTTAAAAGTCAGCAGTTGCAGTATTTGTAGCTGCTGGCTTATAAAAAAAATTGGGCGGAACCTCCGCTTTAACAAAGTAACCCTTTCATGTACAAGGCTTGATTACCTGGCCCTATCTCCTCTCCAGGCTGCTGTCCCATGGGTGGGGGCAGTAATCAAACCCTGCACAGGGAGAACTGTGCTATCAGGGGGCGATTTACAACCTACAACCTACAGAACACTTAACTATAACTACATTTTTAGTGTTTATTCACAGTGCGGAAATTCGTGTGCAATTACACATAACTTAATTTCTGAACGTATTTGTTTTGGTGTCTTTGTATGTATGGATTGCATGGGTTGTTACCGACATTTGGTGAGAATTTCATGTCAAAAGCACCTTTAGAAATATATTTACCTAGAAAAATGGTGACGAGTTCAATATGTATTTTACCCGCTGTAATTCCTTTATTAACTATAATAAAAATGTATGAGAACAGAAGAAAAAAAAAAAAAAAAGCTGACCACTTTTGTGAATTACTTGTAATATCAGGGGCACACGAGTAAATCTGTCGTTTTAGACATTTTTGCTATTTTATTAGGGTCACTTTCACTATCCTGATAAAAAATATTTTATTCTTTTTCCACAGCCCGAAGAATTGACCAATGCTCTGGAAATCAGTAATATCGTATTTACAAGTTTATTTGCCCTGGAAATGGTTTTAAAACTTCTGGTTTATGGCCCATTTGGATACATCAAGAACCCTTACAATATATTTGATGGTATCATCGTCATAATAAGGTAGGTTTGAAGCTTACTAGTGTGAACCTTTACTGTATTTTATATGTTTATATATTTTTTTATGTTTATAAAAGTAAAAGCCTTGAGCAGACACCACAAGATGCCTGATATTACCTTTATTAAATATAAAAATATCTTATGTGCCGCTCTCTGATTTAGTTTGTTACTGATCCCTGACTTTATAATGCCTCTCTGTCCAATGGGTGTTAGGGCAATCTCATCCAGGGCTTTTTTTCAGCAGGAACGCAGGGGAACGCAGTTCCGGCACCTCTAGCTCTGAATGTATGTAATGGCAAGGTGTGCTGGGGTGTACTGGAGGGTCTATTGATGCTGGCTGCTGGGGGATCTATTTTTTCAGTGGAAGGGTCTATTGTTTCTGGGGAGGTCAGTTGTTGCTGGTGGGTGATCTATTGTTGCTGGAGGGCTCCTATGCTACTGTGAGACAATCATTGCTGGGAGACATCTACTGTGGAGGGAGGGGTCTATTGTTGCTAGCTGTTCAGAGTCTATTGTTGCTGGGGGTGCTCCATTGTTGCTGGTTACAGGGAATCTATTTTACTTCCTATCATTAACAAATAACATACAAATCACTTAGCACAACAAATTGATACTTGATTCTGTATCCATTACTGAGAGGTGGGTAGGCGGTGAAACTAAGGAATAATGCTCGGAGGTGGGTTGGGGGTGGAACCAAGGAATGGTGCTCGGAGGTGGGTAGGGGGTGAAACCAAGGAATGGTGCTCGGAGGTGGGTAGGGGGTGAAACCAAGGAATGGTGCTCGGAGATGGGTAGGGGGTGAAACCAAGGAATAATGCTCGGAGGTAGGTAGGGGGTGAAACCAAGGAATGGTGCTCGGAGGTGGGTAGGGGGTGGAACCAAGGAATGGTGCTCAGAGGTGGGTAGGGGGTGAAACCAAGGAATGGTGCTCGGAGGTGGGTAGGGGGTGAAACCAAGGAATGGTGCTCGGAGGTGGGTAGGGGTGAAACCAAGTAATGGTGCTCGGAGGTGGGTAGGGAGTTGAACCAAGGAATGGTGCTCGGAGGTGGGTAGGGGGTTGAACCAAGGAATGGTGCTCTGAGGTGGGTAGGGGGTTGAACCAAGGAATGGTGCTCGGAGGTGGGTAGGGGGTGAAACCAAGGAATGGTGCTCGGAGGTGGGTAGGCGGTGAAACCAAGGAATAATTCTCGGAGGTGGGTAGGGGGTGAAACCAAGGAATGGTGCTCGGGGGTGGGTAGGGGGTGAAACCAAGTAATGGTGCTCGGAGGTGGGTAGGGGGTGAAACCAAGGAATGGTGCTCGGAGGTGGGTAGAGGGTGGACACAAGAGGTAACTCGGAAGGCGGCAGTTTCTGCACCTATTCTCTGAGATAAAAAGCCCTGATCTCATCTAATTCTCAAACACAATTTTTGCCATAAATAGGAGTAAAAAAGAAAATTGAGTTTTAATTTACCTGAACTTTCGTTAACAATCCAGAAAATTTGGCAAAACATCATCATTTAAATAAAATTATTAGAGTTAATAGGGGTTATAAATTAAGTTGCTTTGTGTGTTTTTTCAGGGTGCACTGAGCTGAAAATGATTGCGTTAATGATGGTGTACGTGGCGATATGTAACACGTGTAGCACAATCGCCGTTTTCATGCATAGGCTAAACCCCCCCCCCCCCCCCCCGACGCATAAATTAATGTTTGTGTGGAGGGAAGGAAGGTGGATTTTAGATGCATTGGTGTAACATTAGTTTTTTTACTTTGTTTTTTTACTAAACTTTTCATTTAGAAAGTTTGGATACCCCTGATCTAATAGATCAAACGAGCTTGGGTCCACTATAATACATTAACAACGATCAATAACATTATTTAAATAAAACTGATCAAACATAGATTTAGAAAGGTTTGGTTTAAGAGTTGACGTTTTTTCCAATCACAACTTTATTTTTGAGAAGTAATCAGATTACAGTGAATTCTGTGTATCCTGTGTATCCCAGCTGCATTTTGTATCTCTATTCACTACAGTCCTGGTGTTAAGATAATGGAAAATTCAGGTTATTTTAACCTTGTAATCCAAATAACTGTCGAGGAACAAATCCAAGGAATGAAATGTTCCTTAATTTCACACTGTACATCTTACATTTTTCTGAACCTGTTCTGTTCAGATAATTGTCACATCAGGCTGGATCTCCATAAGTATAAAATAACAGTACGGCTTTGTTAGCTTCCCACAGCCATTGAAATCTTAATTTGATAATTACATTGCAATATTTAGACTTCTCTCAAAGAAAAATAATTGGCCTGACCACATGGAGAATAGGGGGTCTAGCTCATTAAGCTGCTCAGGTGAAAATTTGTTTTAAAAAAAATAAAAAGATCTTTTCAGCTTCTTTATTCAGAGGGCGTAGATTTTTGGGTGAATTTTGGCTAGGGGTTGTAAAGACAAAAATATTTTCCTCTTAAATTAAAGTCTGACAGTAGCTGATAAAGTAAAAAGTAATGTTTTGCATTATAACTAGTTTTATAGCTGTTGAAATCGAGATGTTTTATTCACCTCCGTCACTCTTGAATCATTATTTTCACTGACTTCCTGGTTTGCGGTGCGCATTCATTCTTGCTACATCACGGCCTAATGGGAACTACAGTTCCCATTAGGCTTAGCCTCCATGCCTGTGAGGGATAAGAGAGCATCTTCACGCAGGGCTGTAGTCATAGGGAGGGGGTGAGCACATTCTGCTTTCCACCATGCAAAACGGCTCAGATGCTGGTGGAAAGCAAGAAGAGGAGAGACAGGAAATGGCATTTTCAAACCTGGATTACTGTATTTTGGAGGTCAAAACGCGATTGGCACTGCGCTGACAAGCCATTCACCTCTGCAGCTAGGGGTTCGGATCCCGGTCTCGGCTACATGTGAATTGAGTTTGGTGGTCTCAGCCCGGCTCCCGATGGGTGTGCTATGCGAGGTAAGCTATGGAGACGTGCCCAGCAGTGATCTCCCGCTGTCCTCTTTTGCTCCTCCTGTGCCTCTTGGTCAGGACACCTCTGTGGGTTGTAAGAGGGTCCGAGTCCACACCCGAGCCCAGGCCCAAGGTCACCCCCCCAGACTGGGAAGCTTCCTGAAAGGCGCAGACAGCCCAACATTCCATCCTTATCTTCCACCCGATCACAACTTCTCCCCAGCTGGGCTGACCCTGAGTATTTGAGGAGGCCCGCCCTCTGCCTATCCCAGTTGGGGATTGGTCAGGGCCCTCAGAATACTCCAGGCAGCGCCACCTCTCCTCTCCTCTTTCCTTTCTAGAAGATTCTAGTATGTTCTGGAAAGAAGTTGGGGGTCTTAGTGATGCTGCTCTGAGTCACCCAGCCCCGCCTGGCTTCCTGGCAACCCAGAATCAAACACACAGGCTTGGCTGCCTGCCAAGCCTGCTTAAATTTTCCCACACTACAGAAAAATCTAACTGTACCCATCCTATTACCACTAGGGTGCTACATATGTATTTTAAATAGTTGTGTAAAATGGCTCCAAGATCTCTGTGTCCAGCCATCAACCTGGGGTTCGTAATTTCACTAAGTTCCCCTACACAGTTTATATCTAGTAGATTGTTAATGAAACCTTCACTTGGGGCCAGGGAGGTAATTGGGAGGCTTTACCTTTGAAGACTTTCATCTACAGCGGAGAAATGGGTGACAGATACCTCAGCCGGTAATGCGTAAGGATCCGGAATACACTCTTTAGACACATCTAGGTATGATTTATTGTGTGTTCTTTTCTCAGTCGAAGAGTTGTTAACCAAACTGTGTTTTGTTCTTGCAGTGTGTGGGAGATCAGCGGACAGCAGGGAGGTGGTCTGTCTGTCCTTCGGACATTCCGGCTCATGAGGGTTCTGAAACTGGTGCGGTTCATGCCAGCTCTGCAGCGCCAGCTAGTGGTCCTGATGAAAACGATGGACAACGTGGCAACTTTTTGTATGTTGTTGATGCTCTTCATTTTCATCTTCAGGTAGGCACTCAATAACACAATATATTCATGCATATAAGTAGTTCTAGGAAATAGATTCCAAAAATGAGCAGAGAAATCCACAAAGAAATGTTCTTCCACTAGATGCAAATCCAAATTATGCACCTAAATGAAATCACTAAAATCTGATAAAAGCATTAACATTTAAATGTATTTTCTAATTTTTAAATCTCTTAAAATCTTCTTTCATTAAAACAATATCTTATGATTCTGCCATGAAGGATCTCGTTTAGCCACTCCCTGTTATGAGGTGACAATTGTCTCCCAGATATGCTCTTGCATTGTCATTCTGTCACATGTGTCCCTGGTGGAGACTACAAATGGCCATGTCTAAAAACACACATTGCACAGACATGGTCCAACATCAGAAAGCTGGTCCTAAGCAATGATGTGCATGCAAATGTAGATTGAGGGGCAGATCCACATACATACACTGCGCCCGGCGCAGATGTAAGATACGCTACGCCGCTGTAACTTACCTGGCTTTGGTTTGAATCCTCAACGAATTCGCGCCGTAAGTTTCGGCGGCGTAGTGTATCTCTCGCGGCGGAATTTAAATTGGGCGGGTAGGGGGCGGGTTTCATTTAAATGAAGCGCGTCCCCGCGCCGAACGAACTGCGAAAGCGATGTCCGTAAAAACTCCCAGGGTGCATTGCTCCAAATGACGTCACAAGGACGTCATTGTTTTCAACGTGAACGTAAATGGTGTCCAGCCCCATTCACGGACGACTTACGCAAACAAAGTAACATTTTTAAAATTAGACGCGGGAACGACGGCCATACTTAACATTGAGTACGCCACCATATAGCAACTTTAATTATACCCTGGAAAAAGCCGAACGGAAACGACGTAAAAAAATGCGACTGCCGGTGGTACGTTCGTGGATCGTCGGAAATAGCTAATTTGCATACTCAACGCGGATTACGACGTGAACGCCACCTAGCGGACGCCGAAAAATTGCATCTAAGATCCGACGGCGTACGAAGACTGTGACGGTATTGGTATGATATCCCCGTCAACGTTCCCTTCTTCCCATAACGAAAATCACCCCAATATTCCACGAGGAGGGATATCCCTGGAATCGCCCAGAAAGCCACACATGCCAAGCTTACTGCTAGAACAAGACAGACTTTAATGGTTTTTCTTCTCAGCTTTTTATACAGTCCAAGACATTGAAGCAACAATGAAATCTCCCCCCCCCCCTAATCACACACTAAGGCTAATTACTAAAACATTCTAGACAGGTCGGCACCGACCGACAATTATCATGTCTAATCACTGCACATTCCTTAAACAACAAACCACCTTCACACACTGAGTTTCCTAAGCAGACGTTTCGTCTGCTTCCAGTTTGACACCTATTAACACCTCTGAGAATCACTAGGTTTTTAGACAGGGTTATCACACAATTAAAGGCCTTTCACAAGCTAGCCTTATTTAACATATGAACAGTGTTCACAGAGAGAGATGAATCACACATGAAACACCTGTTACCTGTAACCCACAGCATTAAATTAGCAGGGAGAGCATTAGACTGAAGCATATAGGCAATTGCATCACAAAGACGTACGCCTGTCGGATCTAACACAGATGCCGTCGTATCTTGTTTTGTGGATACCAAAACAAAGATACGACGCGCAAAATTCGAAATTACGCGGCGTATCAAGAGATACGCCGCGTAATTTCTTTGAGGATCTGCCCCACAGTGCATAAAGACAGGAATTGGCCAAAATAGGCTGGAGAAGAACAGTAGTACTGAGATGCAAAAAGCGTGAATAAAGTATAAAACAATATTTTATTGAAAAAAAATGTTTTTGATTGTTTTTGACCCATGGTGCTTTAACAAAGCTAACAGTCAACTAGTTAAGGATGCAGAGTGTTTTGAAATAATAAATGTGAAATAAAGACTAAAGCGTATCTGAACCCAAGAGCAAAAATGTAATATATTGCAGGTTACGTGTCCTTAGATGTGGTGGCTGCATTAATTTTTTGCCCTTTATTTTCACTTTGTGATCAAGATAGTAACTCACTTACTGTCCTAGAGTGACAATGCTCGCTCACTGTAGCTATGGAGAAGCACCCTAAGACAGGATTACAACCAGGGGCGTAGCTACAGGGGCCGCAGGGGTCGCAATTGCGCCCCATGCTCCAGGGGGCTTGTGCGGCCCCCCTGTACACCTGGATAGGAAGGGGGCAGCATTTTATAGAGGAACCAATGCTCTCCATGTTGCTGACTTCTGCAGCCACTGAATGCCTGCTTCTCCTCCTCTCCCATGGCTGCAGGAGGAAAATGGAGAGCATTGGTTCCTCTATATGCCGTCGCCCCCACTGCACCTCCTATCCAGCTTTTTTCTGCTGCCCCTGTGCTCTCTCCCAACCCCCTGTTCTCTCTCCGGGCCCCCTGCGCTCTCTCCTGCCCCCCCCCAGCTCTGCTGGTTCCCTCCTCCACTCACCTGCTGGCTGCTGCTGGGGATGTGTCAGGGACCAGTAAATATGTATCAATCACTGATTCTGTCCAAACGTAACTGTGTTTACTATGCTTCAGTTTGTGAATGAACAGGAACCTTTGTAGAGAGCACTTCCTGTCCATTCATTCTGTGCTGCTGAGGCTGCAGAGATGGAGATTGAGGGCTGTGTGCTCAATCTTCTTTTCAGTCTCAAAGGTCAAACATCAGAGGTCTGTTTAAACCCCTGATAGTTCATCAAAATCCCCCAATGGGGCTCCTAAAAAATAAATTAAGAATAATGTAAAAAATAGTAAAATACAATGGTAAAAAATAATATTAAAAAAAAACTACTGACACCAGTGGCGGAACTCCCAGGATTGCAAAGGTCGCACTTGCAACCAGGCCTTGGCATTCCGCCACCAGGCTAAAAGGGAAGGGCTCTGACCGGGGGTCAGGGGGGGCATTCATGGGTTGTTGCACCAGGGCCCAGAAGGTTCTAATTACGGCACTGATTACAACCTATACATATACTTAAAAACACATACAGTCCCACACTAAAAATGTTCCACAGTAGGTTCTGTACTTGTTGAATACATTTTTAACCTTATCATTGACCTCTATATGTCATGTTTCTCAGTATTTTAGGCATGCACCTTTTCGGCTGCAAATTTGCATCTGAAAAAGATGGAGACACCCTTCCAGATAGGAAGAACTTTGACTCCCTTCTATGGGCTACAGTCACCGTTTTCCAGGTATTGTAATCCAAATGCAAACTTTCAATTATTGGGCCATATGCACAGCATCTTCCTGGTGGGCTCCTCTCTGTTTAGCGCTTCTCAAGTCAGGGTGAAAATGGATGCTTATGAAAGGGGGTGTAAAATGTTGTTTGTTTGCACCTCAATGTATTTAATAACTGTGTATGTATATATTTAACAATATTATAGGGTCAGAAATATGTAAAGAATGGAAGGTGGAGTCAATCCGGGGCTTCTTTATTGTCTAAACAATGAGATCATTTCTGACTCTGTTCCTGTCCACTTTGGGGTGCTCCCACCCACCTTTGTACACAAAGTGGATTTAATTCCTTTGTAGCTATTGAGGAATATAATTAAATAAACATTTTGTCTCTGGGTTTCAACTTTAAACTTTCGGGACCTTGGTGTTCTGCCACCTCCTCTGTATGCCATAAATGTTAGCTTTAAAGGCAGGTTTGGACATAGCACTGACCTCCAATGAATTTAAAGCAGGGCAGATGCTATTAATTACTGTATTTATTGATGTATAACACTCACTTTATTACCCTGAACATTGAGAGTAAACTGTGCCTGCGTGTTATACGCCAATATTTTTAGTTTTTATTACCAACGGAGGCGGTCCGCCCGGGGTGCCACCCATTGGGGGGGTGTCAGACTGGCTGCCCCACCAGCATACTTTAAAGTTAAGAAAACATTACTGCCAGTTCTTTCTCATACACTGCTTCTCCTGTGCCACCCTCAATGTAAATGGAAGCCTCTAAATATCTCACTTAATGCTGCTCTTTCTGGTCGCTCTCCTCCTCCCGCTCTGCCTCCATGAGTGTAGCTTTTGATTGGAGGAAGAGAGCGGTCATGTGACCGTCCATGAATCAGCAGAGGAGAGCAGTCACATGATTGGGTACACGAGAGAGCAGCGTTAATTGAGGTTTTTAGAATCTTCGATTTACAACAGTGACACAGGAGCAGCGGTGTATGAGAAGAGGCTGACAGTGATGTTTTCTCAACTTTAGAGTATGCTGGCAATGCTGACCCAGGAGACTGGGGGTCTCCTGGGAGTGCAGGGGGGCTTTATAATGAATGGACGTCTGTGTCCCGGGTAGGGCATCTGTGCCCCCTTGCAGGAAGTCTGTGCCCCCTTGCAGGGAGTCTGTGTAATGTGCAGGGGCCAGGGGACCTGTGTACTGTGCAGGTGGTCTGTGCAATGTGCAGGGGGTCCATGTACTGAGCAGGGGCTGTGTAAAGTTTTTTTTCCTGAAACTTAAAGTTATGGTTTGTGTATTCATTCCCCGACTTAGTTGGGGTAGGCGGTACACTTTGGTGGGGGTGGGTCAGCCACGCTCTATGACCTTTGACCTCTGGGATACCGCCTTCTGACCTTTGACCTTTGGGGGAGGTCCCTGTCCCAATTCCTGAGTCCTAGCCATATTCTTTAATGGGAAACCCTAACCCCCTGACCCTAACCCTGACCCTAACCCAAACCCCTAACCCTAACCCCCTAACCCTAACCCCTAACCCTAATAGCGTACCTACCTTCTAAAAATGCAGGTGAAATACGAAGAGCAGCCATTCTCAACCAGAGTATTGTGGAACCATAGGGTTCCTTCAGAGGTTGCTAGGTGTTCCTTGAGCTGTGATTAATTGACCTCCCATCTGATGGTGGGCCAGGACCATGAACCAAATGATCTTTTTATCTGTCCACAAGGGTGGCATTCTGACCAAAGCTGTAGAAAAGGCATGCTTTTCATTGACCACCAATGTAAGGGGCATCTTTGTCACTTGTGGGGGGGAGGGGGTGCAGCGTGGAATGGCAGCAATAAACACTCAGAGTCCAGTTACAGAGAACAGAACTTGTATTAATGTAGAATCCAAAAGTTCACAACAAACCTGGTGGGAAGGCGCCCGACCGGGATCACTCACAGAATATATCAGCAGTGTGTAGTGGAGCAGGTCTCAGATATGCCGACAGCGTCTGTCTTGAGGGATGGAATCAGGCCTGGCCAGTCTGTACCCAAATAGGGAGGTCTCCCATTGTTGGTGTCAGTGAAAGGAATTATGCTCCATTATTGGTTGAGAAAGTCTGATATAGAGAGGTACTGTATAAATAAATGATAGATAAATAACCCGGCCATAAGGAAAGTTTTAGATTTAGAGAGGTGTGTTTCATTTATTGTGTGTTATTTTGAAACCGTAAATGTCTGGTTAGTGTCATAAGGCTCGTAATAAATCGCCTATGTTCCTTTGTGGAGTACACAGTCAGAAGGTTGAACGTCACATTCATCTGAGTATACTCTGTGATCTCTCCATGCAGATTTTAACCCAAGAAGACTGGAATAAGGTTCTCTACAATGGAATGGCTTCCACGTCATCTTGGGCGGCCCTGTATTTCATCGCACTGATGACATTTGGAAATTATGTGTTGTTCAACCTGCTAGTTGCCATTCTTGTGGAAGGATTTCAGACCGAGGTAAGCCTTTATTCGGCATGGATGAAAAAAAAAGAAAGGGGGTTGACTCATGGTAGGAGGATTGAAAAATTGGGATAGAAAAGTGACTTATATAGGAAGTACCCGGCATCTGAGCACCGCAAACCAAAAACTCTAATTCATTTTTAATATTCAAAGCAAACTCATCCATCCATCCATCCATGCCTGTCTCCATGCTTTATTTTGCAAGAAATCACTTTGAAAAACACTCCTCTAGCTACGGGCGGCCATCTTGAGTAAGGGCAGAGGATTCATGTAACATTTACTTCCTGGAATCCATCAGTCCCTAGCTCAGGTGTTTAGTCAGAATTTGTAACAGAAGTGACGTTACGTCGCCAGCCATCTTGCTACACCCCGCACTCCTCCACAGTAAGGATACACTGAGAAGGGGGAAAGCGGTCATCTTGTTACACCCACCGTTAAAAATAAGTGTGAAATGCAAAACTCCGGTGGGTGTAACAAGATGTCCGCTTGCCCCCTTCTCAGTGTATCCTTACTGTGGAGGAGTGCTGGGTGTGGCAAGATGGCGGCGACAGAACGTCACTTCCGTTACACAATCTGACGGGTCCCCAAATCTGATGAAACACAGGCATGTGGGCAGGAGGGTGTACTATGCTTCTCCTGAAGTCTCATGGGATGTAATGTATGACATAATTTGCCTAGGCAAGAAACCAGGGAGTAACTGAAGAAATGTACAAAAAAAAGTAAATATAATATACAGGGGTGTTGCTAGGTGGGAAAAACACAAGAGGCTTCAGCCTGAATGTAAATTTGATAACCCCTCCCACATTTTAAAGTAAGTCCAGCCCAAGCCCAGCATCATGGGGGGGGGGGGGGCGGTAGGCTCATTGTTTTCTCCCACTGACAGCAGAACAATTTCTACTCCCAATAGACACAGTCCCCCCCCCCTAAAGCCTGAAGGAGAAAGTCCCCCCCCCCCCTAAAGCCTGAAGGAGAAAGTTTGGAGACCCCTGGTATAGACTGGAAAGCATAAAAACCAAGGATTATATACAGTTGTGCTCAAAAGTTTGAACAGTACTTACTGGCATATTCAAGGCTTTGGATATCTTTTTATATCCTTTTTAGTGTTGCTCACGAATATTCGCATTGCGAATATTCGACTCGAATATAGCATATTCGAGAAATCGCGCTATATTTCGAATTTCGCGGTGAATATTCGCAATTCCGAATATTCGCATTTTTTCAATTTGATTTTTAAAACAGATCACATCCTATCGACGTCTAAAAGCATTGCTGGTATGATTAGAGACCCTGGGCCGAGTAGCTAAGCTGAGGCGATCCTATTATGTTGCCAAATTGAAAAAAAAAAAATTGCGATTTTTCGCTATTGCGAATGCGAAAATGATTGCGAATTTTCGATAACTGTGGTAGGAGAACTCTGATTGTCTCTGATGCAAAAGGGGGGGGCTTTGTGTATGTGTATGTGTATGTTATGAATATTTGTATGTTTGATATTATTATTTTTTGTAAGAAGGAAAAAATTGCGCATACCTTAAAAAAGGGGAGAATACAGCAGCAACTCAAAAATGTTATACAACATAAATTAATACAAGACAGAAAATGGAGTCGCTCTACAAGAATAAAAAATATGTCTAGTGACAAGACATGTGGGCAAATTATAAAATAAGCAAGCGCAAATAACTTGTGAAATACACAGTGAAACAAATATATAAAGAAATATAGTCCCAATAATAGAAAAATAATCTTTCATAAAAATGTCTTTGATATGTGAAGTGAAAAAAAGTCCAAAGCATGCAGCATGAACGTGTTCAATCTTTAAGGTGTTTGATTGACAAACGGCTGTGACAGATGGATAGAGTAAAGAATCACCACCAATGCAAAACACTTTTTATTTTCTATTGTAAAATATCAAGAATATTCTGAGCCAATCAGAGTGCTCCTTCCGCATTTGCCGAATATTCGCAATTATTTTGTATTGTAAAATATCAAGAATATTCTGAGCCAATCAGAGTGCTCCTTCCGCATTTGCCGAATATTCGCAATTATTTTGTATTGTAAAATATCAAGAATATTCTGAGCCAATCAGAGTGCTCCTTCTGCATTTGCCGAATATTCGCAATTATTTTGTATTGTAAAATATCAAGAATATTCTGAGCCAATCAGAGTGCTCCTTCCGCATTTGCCGAATATTCGCAATTATTTTGTATTGTAAAATATCACGAATATTCTGAGCCAATCAGAGTGCTCCTACAGCATTTCTCGAAATTGCGCAATAAATATTGCATTCGCATGTTGCGATATTTCGATAAAATATCACGAATATTCTGAGCCAATCAGAGCTCTCCTCCAGCATTTCTCGAAATTGCGCAATAAATATCGCATTCGCATGTTGCGATATTTCGATAAAATATCACGAATATTCTGAGCCAATCAGAGCGCTCCTCCAGCATTTCTCGAAATTGCGCAATAAATATCGCATTCGCATGTTGCGATATTTCGATAAAATATCACGAATATTCTGAGCCAATCAGAGTGCTCCTACCGCAGTTATCAAAAAATCGCAATTATTTTCGCATTCGCAATAGCGAAAAATCGCAATCATTTACTTTCGATAAAATATCACGAATATTCGAATTTAGCGAATATATCTCGAATATTCGAATATATATTCGAGATATATCGCGAAATCGAATATGGCATATTCTGCTCAACACTAATCCTTTTCCATCTTTGTAAAGTTTCATTACCTTGTTTCGCAGGTCTTTTGACTGTTCTTTTCTACCTCCTCAAGGCTCAGTGTCTAGCCTGCTTAGTGCATTCATGTGAGAGCTAACAAACTCATTGACTATTTATACACAGACACTAATTGTGATTTAAAAAGCCACAAATGTGGGAAATTAATCTTTCATTGCCATTTTAACCTGTTGTGTCTGTACCAAGGCCAAACATTCCAGGGTATGTAAACTTTTGATCAGGGCCATTTGGGTGATTTCTGTAATCATTATGATTTATAAATTAGTAGCGCAATGTTATAGGAGATTGCCTACGTTGCCATTGAATACACAAGCCTGCCCGATTCCAATTTATTACAACACAGCTTGAAGCCTCCCACGGAAAGACCACACAGGATCAATGTCTGTGGACGATCCCACCCCTCCCCCACCTCCCACGCTCATTTACGGAGAAGTCCTGTTTACACTGCACTTTGAAAATGCTGATCTTCCCGGTCGATCTGTTTTATTTCACACTCACATCGTGTAAATTCCGTCTACACCAAAGGGGGAAAGGATTTTCTGCTGATGGTGCGGAACCGGCAGCCGCAGCCGCCATAATAGACAGCGAATGTTTATCATAACAAACAGGACCATCGCTTACCGAGCCGAGTTCGCGTTGTGCCGCCGTCGCTTATTTTCTTCTCTTTTTTTTTTTTTTACAGTTTATTTTAGAAATGGTGGCGGTCTTAAAAGAGAACCGGTCATTTGGATGTTTATGCAAGGATCTTTATATAAATAAATACGATTGTGCAGGATAAATTCTGAATCGTTTATATTTACTATTTTTTTTTTTTCACTTTAACTCTGTGGTCAGATTTTGGCACTTTCGCTTGAGTAGTCAGCTTCTGGGTGGTCTTACTAATATGTTGTCACTCAGCTCTAGAGGAGGCATAGGGCCTGTTTTTCGCACAGGCTTCAGCTTGTATCAGAGAAGTGTGAACAGCTTTGTTGAAGTGTTGAAGCTTTTAAAGTACCATTCAACTCCAGTTTGTAAATAATAAGTACTAATTCCAATGGGAGTGCAGATTGCCACTTTAAGAAACTGATAGCAGGCTTCAACTGCTTGCCAACCGCCCTATAGCACATTTACAGTGGAACCTTGGATTACTCCCATAATCCAATCCATTAGAATGCTCGTAATCCAAAGTACTCGCATATCAAAGCGAGTTTCCCCATTGAAGTCAATGGAAACTAAAATAATTTGTTCCGCATTAACTTCGATGGCATGCAATACCGCATGTGGCCAGAGGCAGGGGGCGCCGGAGAGCCTTGAAAACGGCTGGAAGGCCCGAGGACAGCTTAGCTGACCTTGGCAAACCTCGGAAAGGCTCAGGAACTGAGTATTTCCACGTCTTTCCGAGCATTCCTGAACATCGCCGATCGGTATTGCACACCGCTTTGGCCTGAATGCTTTTCGTTTTGCGAGACAACATTCGCAAACCGAGTTAGGATTTTTTTAAATACAGTGCTCGTTTTGCGAAATGCTCGTTAACCTCGTTACTCGCAATCCGAGGTTCCACTGTATATATGTGATCCTGTACTTCCGGCTATCGGGCGCGAGTGCACACCACTGGTAGCTCGTTCCGGCTGTTATTCTACAAAGCGGATCCTGTGGACCCGATGTCCACCGGCACCCACTGTTTGTTCTGTACACAAGGAGAACGGCAATCTGCCTATGTAAACAAGGCTATTTGCCGTTCTGTCTTTACCATAGGCATGGATCCTGTGTTCCTGTAAAGCAGAATCACTGATCCATGTCTTCCACTAGCAGTGGCGGCCCGTCCATTAGGGGCGCACGGGCACTGCTCCTCCTATCCAAGCGTCTGGCGCCCTAATCGACATGCAGGGCACCGGGTGCATGGATTCCAGTGACGGGGGGGGGAGGCTCTAATAGGCTTAAAAAAAGGATGGACTCGGGGCACAGAGCACACGCGCTCCGCGCCCACCCAGTTGGGTGACAATAGCGAATGAATATTCGCTATTGTCACACCGATTCAACTCCCGCCCAATCAAGCCGATTGGCTGAAAGGACAGACGATCCTATTGGACGCCTAGAAGGGTGGCGGCATTCAGCGACTTATAGCGGGACTGCGGCGGACAAATTGGACACCTAGCTGACACTTTGTGGGAACAACCAGTGACTCTAATACAGTAATCAGTGTTAAAAAATTGCACTGTCACTGTACTAATGAGAGTGGCTGGGAAGAAGTTAACATCAGGGGCAATCAAAAGGGGTAATTGTGTGCCTAGATGGTGTTTCAGTGTAGTGGGGGAGGTGCTTTTACTAGCGGACAGTAGTGGCTGGTGGTTGTTTGCCACCCCCCCAAACAAAAAACACCAAAACTCAAGAAGCAGTTCAGGGTGCGTTGTCACCCTAGGGCAGGAAGAGAAGAAATATGGAGGATCAAAACAAACCTCAAACTGAAGAAAATAAATAGGAAGGAAAGGATGACATTAATGAAACAAAGGGAGGGTAGGCTACTTCTTACAACTATTTTACATGACTAAGCCCTGTGGGTGGGACGAAACATGTCGGATTACATGACTAAGCCCTGTGGGTGGGATGAAACGTGTCAGACATGGCCTGGATGGAGCTGGGTTGAAGCTGTGTTTACTATCTCTCTCTTGGGTTGTGCTGGCAGTTTGATTTTTTCTTTCTAGGAATTGTATGGAGCCGGGGGAGGGGCTCTTTCTCCTGCCTGCACCTGATAGTAGGAGTCACCAGACTTTTTGGATGTATGTCTAGAGCGGCACGCCAAGCTATACATGGTCACAGCTACTATTTTACTTGTTTTCTTTTGGTTTCCATAAAACAGCAGACCTCGTGCTAGGGTGGACCGTTTTAGTGGGCGGGCTGACGTCCGTTGTGTACAGGAAGCGAGGAGCATCGTCTCCTATAGTATCCTCTTGAGTTGTTTTGTTTTGCCAATAAGTTTGTGAATACATTTTCAATTATATCAAATTCAGTTTTTTTCTATTTACAGGAAGTACCAAAGAGAGAAGATATGAGCGCTCATTTAAGCTGTATACACCTTCCCGTAGAATCACTCATGGTATGTGATAAATACTTAAAGGGGTCCTTCCCCCACCCCATCCACTTTCTCGAACTGCACTCCTACCACCTTCCTCTATAACAATCAGATTTGAAAAAAATGCCCGGGACAGTCCCGCATTTTTCAGGTCTGTGCCAGGCACTTTCATTCCAGGACAATACAGTGTCCCGGAATGAAACTGACACAGCCACCCCTTGGGCCAATCTGATTCCCCCAAAAAAGGCCGCCACATCACTGCTTCACTCACTGACAGTACTTGTCCTGGCCGGGAATGTCTGGAGGAGCACAATCCCGCCCCCTGCTTGTGATTGGAGAAATTATAAATCCCACCTCTTGTGTCCAATCACTGTGCTGTGATTCGTTACAGCACAAGCTGATTTTTGGGAAGGAAGGGTGTCCCTGAATGGTAGTTTGGAAATGTGGTCACCCTACTGCAGCCTCCTGGGATACCGATCTCACACTTCCCAGGAGGCCCCAGCGCACTCTATGGTGCATCATCAGGGGGCTAACCAGGGTGTCAGTCCGGCGGAGGCTCTTTACCACGTGATCAGCCGTGTCCAATCACGGCTGATCACGATGTAAACAGGAAGAGCCGTTGATCAGCTCTTCCTCACTCGCGTCTGACAGACGCGAGTAGAGGAGATCAGCCGATCAGCAGCTCTCCTGACAGGGGGGGTTTGCACTGATTGTTTATCAGCGCAGCCCCCCCTCGGATCCCAACACTGAACCACCAGGGAGTGCCCCCCCAGTGCTCAATAGAGCAAAACAAGGAAAAAACACCAGTAAAAAAAACAACACAATCAATGCCAATCAGTGCCCACAAATGGGCACTGACTGGCAACATGGGCACTGGCTAAAATAATGCCCAGCAATGCCATCAGTGCCACCCCTCAGTGTCCATCAGTGCCACCCAGTGTCCATCAGTGCCACCTCTTAGTGCCCATCTATGCCCAGTGCCCACCTATCAGTGTCCATCTGTGCCACCCATAAGTACCCATCAGTGCCACCCATGAGTGCCCATCAGTGCCGCCTATGAGTGCCCATCAGTGCCGCCTATGAATGCCCATCAGTGCAGCATACCAGCGCCGCTTATCAGTGCCCATCAGTGCTGCTTATCGGTGCCCATCAGTGCCACCTCATCGGTGCCCATCAGTGCCACCTCATCAATGCCCATCAGTGCCACCTCATCGGTGCCCATAATTGAAGAAGAAAATGTACTTATTTACAAAAAAAATAAAAAAAATCTGTCTTTTTTTAGTTGTTGCGCAAAAAATAAGAATCGCAGAGGTGATCAAATACCACCAAAAGAAAGCTCTATTTGTGGGAACAAAATGATAAAAATTTCATTTGGGTACAGTGTAGCATGACCGCGCAATTGTCATTCAAATTGCGACAGTGCTGAAAGCTGAAAATTGGCTTGGGCTGGAAGGTGCCTGGTATGGAAGTGGTTAAACAATATACTTTGTTTAAGCAAAGCAGATAAGGATGGACAGGCAAACACAAAAAAAGAGGGCTAGGGTGCCACCTGTTGGGCACAGAAGAATATAGGGCCAAATCCTCAAAAGAGATACGACGGAGTAACTGCTGTTACTCCGTCGTATCCCTGGTCCTAACTATGGAACTGATCCACAGAATCAGTTTTCCATAGTTAGGACGAAGATCCGACATGTGTAATAGAATTACACTGTCGGATCTTAGGATGCAGTACCGTATCCGCCGCTGGGGGCATTTCGCGTCGAAATGCCGCCTCGGGTATGCAAATTAGGATTTACGGAGATCCACAAAGCTTTTCAGCTTCGTTTTTTCTCCGTACGTTTTATTTTGCAAACGCAAAATTAGGGCTGCTTTTACAAGGTGTAAACTGTTTACACCTTGTAAAAACAGACCTTTCTTGCTAGCGACGCGATTTTTTTTTAATTTTAAATTTTTTTTTGGCGCCGTATCTTTTTTTTTACCCGACTCAACTTTATTGTCCCGTCGCAATCCACAAAGCCCGACGTAACGTAATTTCGCGCTATGCACGTCGGGAAAATGACGTCACGAGCATGCGCAGTACGGCCGGCGCGGGAGCGCGCCTCATTTAAATGGGAATCGCCCCCTGGAGAAGAGGAACGCCTTGCGCCGGCCGGATTTAAGTTACACCGCTCAAAATTTCTAGGTAAGTGCTTTGTGGATCGGGCACTTAGTTAGAGATTTTGCGGCGGTGTAACTTAAATGGAAAAAGTTACGTTGCGCCGGGTTTTTGAGGATTAGGCCCATAATTTTTTTTTTTTTAGCAAAGCAGATGAGGATGTACAGGCAAAGGTAAAGGTATGTTGATCCAGGGTAAATCCGATTGCCTCTCGGGGGATCAGGAACTGTGTAACACACAAAAAGAGGGCTAGGGCACCACCTGCTGGCCACAGAAGAAGAGTTACTAACAGTGCAAATAGTTACCCTTTTTTTATAATTGCAGGGTGGTGGCTCCTTGTCTGGCTCTGAGAGCGCACAAGATGAGTGTGGATTCCGTAAAAGTCTCTCCAACGTGTCCTGTAAGTGAAAACATAACACACTGTTTGGGTTTATTTTTTTTTAACATCTGCATTTTGTAGGTTGCACTTAATTAACTTAACTTTTATTTTTTTTTAAGTTACTCCACTTCATGGATTGCCAGAAGTAAAGGCCAGTTTGCACCCACCCCTCATTATCCATACTGCAGCTACTCCCATGCCTATTCCCAAAAACACTCTGTTTGGAGATATCCCCATGGCCTGCGAGTCCAGGAGAGGGAGTAGTGTCTCCGAGAATCCTTATGCCGGCGATGTCAAATCTATGGTAAGACAACGCCTTTTATTCTATTTTATTCCTTTATTTTCCATTCGATTCTTTTATTTTATTTTCTATCCTATTTTGTTTTGTTTTACTCTATTATATTATATTCTTTTTTTTTTCTGTTATAGTCTTTTCTATTCTATTCATTTTTTTTATATTCTATTTCTTTATGTTCTATTCTACTCTATTCCTTTATTTTCCATTCGATTCTTTTATTTTATTTTATATTCTATTTTGTTTTGTTTTACTCTATTATATTCTATTCTTTTATTTTCTGTTATAGTCTTTTCTATCCTATTCATTTTTTTCTATTCTATTTCTTTTTATTCTATTCTATTTTAATTCTCTTTGGAAATTGGAAAACGTTTTGAATTCGAAAAATATTCAAAAACTGTTCGAATTCGAAAACGAATCTAAATTGATTTAAAAAAGGTTTTGAATTCGAAAACTATTTGAAATTGATTCGAAAACCTTTTTGAATCCATTAGAATTTGAAAAGTTGAATCGATTTCAATCCGAATAATCAAAACTAATTACGAAAACAAATGAAACGGCTCAGGCCTAGTACACACGAGAGGATTTATCCGCGGATACGGTCCACCGGACCGTTTCCGCGGATAAATCCTCTCGAGGATTTATCCGCGGATTTGGATCCGATGGAGTGTACTCACCATCGGATCGAAATCCGCGCCGAAATCCCATCGCGATGACGTGTCGCGCCGTCGCTGCGATGATGACGCGGCGACGTGCGCGACGCTGTCATATAAGGAATTCCACGCATGCGTCGAATCATTACGACGCATGCGGTGTATCCATTCGGACGGATTGATCCGGTGAGTCTGTACAGACCAGCGGATCAATCCGTTGGGATGGATTCAAGCGGATAGATTTTAAAGCATGTCTTCAAATTTTTATCCGCTTGAAATCCATCCCAGGGGATAAAAATCCGTGGAAACAGATCCGCTGGATTGTACACACCAGGGGATCTATCCGCTGGAGCCGGTCCGCGGATCAATTCCAGCGGATGGATCCTCTCGTGTGTACGGGGCCTAAGGCTCCATGCACACTGAAGCTGATAAACTGCAGTTTAGTGGCGTTTTGGCTTTTTTTTTTTAAAGCCCATAAACTGAACTCTATGTTAGCCTTATGTGCCCATACACCTGGGCGTTTTTTAGTGTTAGTGGGGCAGATTCAGGTACCTGCGCGCCTAGTTACGGCGGTGCAGCGTATTGTATTTACGCTACGCCGACGCAACTTACAGGAGCAAGTGCTGTATTCACAAAGCACTTGCTCCGTAAGTTGCGGCGGCGTAGCGTAAATGGGGCCGGCGTAAGCCTGCGTAATTCAAATGTGGAAGGGGCGGCGTGTTTTATGCTAATGTGTGATGACCTGACATGATTGACGTGTTTTACGAACGGCGCATGCGCCGTCCGTGTACATATCCCAGTGTGCATTGCTCTCAAGTACGCCGCAACGACATATTGGTTTCGACGTGAACGTAAATTACGTCCAGCCCTATTCGCGAACGACTTATGCAAACGACACAAAAAATTCAAATTTCGAAGCGGGAACGACGTCCATACTTAACATTGGCTGCGCCTCCTAATAGCAGGAGCAACGTTACGCCGAAAAAGCCTTACGCAAACAACGTAAAAAACTACCGCCGGGCGCACGTACGTTTGTGAATCGGCGTAACTAGGTAATTTGCATACTCTACGCCGAAAAACGACGGGAGCGCCACCTAGCGGCCAGCGTGAGAATGCACCCTAAGATACGACGGCGTAAGAGACTTATGCCAGTCGTATCTTAGGCTAATGTCGGCGTATCTAGCTTTCTGAATACAGAAAGAAGATACGCCGGCGCAGATTTGGATTTACTAGCGTATCAATAGATACGTCGGCGTAAATTCTTTCTGAATCTACCCCAATGAGCTTTGGAGTTTATTGGCTTTTTTCTGAACGCCCGAAATTTGCATTCAAAGTGCCGTTTTTCGGCGGGAAAAAACATTAAAAAACGCGAAACCGCTGAAAAATGCAGAAAAACGCTCAAAAACGCGTAAAAACGCTCAAAAACGCCGGTGCCAGTGTTTGTTTGCGTTTTTTAATCCATTGAAAAAAAAAAAAGCTGCACCGAAAAACGCTGATTAAAGCTATTGCAAAAACGCTAAAAAACTTTGAAAGGCTCCCTGCAAAGCTACTGGCGTTTTTGTATAGCTTTTATCAGCTTCAGTGTGCATGGAGCCTTTAACAAATTAAACAAAACAAATTTATGTAAATAATGAAGTGAAACGAAACAAATTTCTGCCCACGTCTGGTAACAAGTTATCTGTCTTTTCCAGCCAAGCGCCCGCAACTCCCCCCATAGCTCGTGGGGCGCAGTTTGTAGTTGGAACAGTCGTAGGTCCAGCTGGAACAGCATTGGGAGAGCCCCGAGTATTAAGAGACATGTTCAGAGCGGGGAACACAAGTCCCTTCTATCTGCAGATGGGAAGGAAAGCTCAGAAGGGGAGACTTCCGATGAAGAGGGGACCAGCCGTAAAGGATCTTCTTGTAGTGTCATGGAACTGGTGGGCAAAAGGGACCCTCCGGACACGTTACACGTTCCTTACACCTATGGACTGCAGAACAAGCACAACCTTCCTGTGGATTACCAAGGCTGCAATGGCAGATCCATCCTGCCCACCCCATCACCTCAACACCATATTGAAGAAACCAAAGTCGACTACGGCAGCAATTTTGATGATGAGGCCAACATGGTAAGTGCGCATATGTTGTAAAATTAAAGTGTTACTAAACCCAGGACCCTGCATTCCCTATATCTGGTCTCCCAGAGCACACAGAACATGCAAATGCAATTATTTTAGTAAATATAAACTTCTAAAAAAAACTTTTCTCATCAGAAGTATATAGCAGTCTTGTAACTTCTATTAGTGTCAAGCCAAACACTGGTAAAAGCTTGTAGGAAGAGTTTTTCATTCTCTTCTGATTGTTCTATGAGGCTGCAGGACCCCCGACCCTCTGTCTGGACAGTGCTGATTGGCCCTGTGCTGATCACATGCACCCTCCCCCCCCCCCCAAAAAAAACTCTCTAGCAATACACACGAAACTGAGCATGTGCAGAGTGCCCCCCAAGCAGGGGCGTCGTTAGGCCTGGGCTTAGGGGGCTGGAGATCCGAATGGGTCCCCGTGAAGCCCCGGAGTCCCGGGCATTTAGCTAGCCGTTGTTAGCCCCAAGCACCTGATCTTTTTCATATTAAGGGAATCTGTAAATTAAATTGACCATTATGCCCTATAAACACATATATATATTTAAAGCTTGTAGTTTATTTTAAACTTTATTTTTCTTTGCCATGGTTGTATTTAAGATTTTACACCATTTAAACATTTTTTTTTCCACATCAAATTTTTTTGAAATGGCTAACTAAATGTATTACAAGCATAAATGTTACTCCTGTTTACACCCCATAGAAGAGACTGGTGGGACTGGGCCTACGCTGAGGCCCGTACACACGTCCGAGGAACTCGACGTGCCAAACACATCAAGTTCCTCGTCGAGTTCAGTGTGGAAGCCGCCGAGGATCTCGGCGGGCCGACTTTCCTCATTGAACAACGGGGAAATAGAGAACATGTTCTCTTTTCGGCCCGACGAGTTCCTTGTCGGCTTCCTTGCTGAAAAGTGTACACACGACTGAGTTTCTCGGCAGAATCCAGCTACGACCGAGTTTCTGGCTGAATTCTGCCGAGGAACTCGGTCGTGTGTACGGGGCCTCAGAGAGCTGTGTTTCCTAGAACAGGTCACAGTAAGAATACCATCAATTTTGCTGCAAGGCACAGGAAAAATATCTGTAGATCTGCCCTTTCCAGCCTATTCACCCCAAAGGAACCCTTGAATTAGTTTTAGCAGGGGTTCCCTGAGACCTTAAAAATATTTAATCAGGGATCAGTGGGAAGAATGTTCCTTACATTGGTCAGTGAGAAGAATGTTCCTTACATTGGTGGCCAGTGGGAAGAATGTCCCTTACATTGGTGGTCAATGGGAAGAATGTTCCTTACATTGGTGGTCAGTGGGAAGAATGTTCCTTACATTGGTGATCAGTGGGTAGAATGCCCCTTACATTGGTGATCAGTGGGAAAAATGCCCCTTTACATTGGTGATTAGTGGGAAGAATGTTCCTTACATTGGCGATCAGTGGGAAGAATGTCCCTTACATTGGTGATCAGTGGGAAGAATGCTCCTTACATTGGTGATCAGTGAGAAGAATGTTCCTTACATTGGTGATCAGTGAGAAGAATGTTCCTTACATTGGTGATCAGTGGGAAGAATGTTCCTTACATTCGTGATCAGTGGAAAGAATGTCCCTTACATTGGTGATCAGTGGGAAGAATGTTCCTTACATTGGTGATCAGTGGGAAGAATGTCCCTTACATTGGTGATCAGTGGGAAGAATGTTCCTTACATTGGTGATCAGTGAGAAGAATGTCCCTTACATTGGTGATCAGTGGGAAGAATGTTCCTTACATTGGTGATCAGTGGGAAGAATGTTCCTTACATTGGTGATCAGTGGGAAGAATGTTCCTTACATTGGTGATCAGTGGGAAGAATGTTCTTTACATTGGTGGTCAACGGGAAGAATGTCCCTTACATTGGTGATCAGTGGGAAGAATGCCCCTTACATTGGTGATCAGTGAGAAGAATGTTCCTTACATTGGTGATCAGTGGGAAGAATGCCCTTTACATTGGTGATCAGTGGGAAGAATGCTCATCATTACAGGCAACTAAAAAGAACATCGGTGTCATGCTGCTGCTCTTCCAAGTGGCGATGGACCCAGAACCATGCAGACGCCATCAGATGGGACTGGTAGGTCAATCAGCCACAGTTTAAGAAACCTCTAGCAACCCCTTTAGAAACCCTGGGCTTCCACAGAACCCTGGTTGGGAATGGCTGCTGTAGAGTAAAAAACGTCTGTTAGTTTCTATAAGTAATGTATAGCGTCGTGTGTACATAGGAAATCACATATTCACGCCTGGTGTGTTACCGCCTCTCCCAGCACTCCAGCATCCCCAATGCACCTGTGTAGTTCATGTTATTTCATAACGTTGAGTATTAATAAAAAAAGTAATGTGCCCCATCAAAGCTCTACTGTGTTTCATTTTATTTTTAAGAGCAAGACTGAAAGATTAAAGGCATGGATTACGGCTCATCTTCCATCTTGGTGTAAGGAGAGAGAAACCTGGTCCCTCTTCATATTCCCACCATACTCCAAGTACGTACAAAAGCCAGCATACAATATATAATGCAAACATAGAATGGAAGAGTAATTGTGTCTATCTGCATAAAGACTGAATGGTAGGCTCAGAATAGTAAGTATACATCTTGTTTCTTTTTTTCTTGCAGATTTCGAATGGTATGCAATAAAATCATATCTCACAAGATGTTTGATCATGTCGTATTAGTGATTATCTTTCTGAATTGCATCACTATTGCTATGGAGAGACCAAAAATAGAACCACAGAGTGCTGTAAGTAACTTTGGGTACAGTAATTCACACAGCTGCTTCGTATGACTATGTACACAAGTGATTGGATCTGCAGTCACTGTAATAATGAGTAATAAACCAAATTTTGGTCAGTCAAGTGCTGCTATTGCTATAATCTATGTGGTACAAGGTGCTGCTATTATATTTGCAATTCTATAATATATGAGCTAAAATCACAGAAAATTAAACTTATTAGTGTAGAAAAATACCAAATAACCCCCTACACCAGTTGTTCTCAACCTGGGGGTCGAATGATGATTTGCCAGGGGTCACTGAATCCTGGGCTGTTCCTGAAGCCCGCACTCCTTTCCCAGCCTTTTCGCTGCCACCCATCAGGGCTGTCCCAGGAGCTTGTGGCCGCCCAGCTGGGCTTGTCCTGGAATCCGCAGCCATCCACTCAGCCTCTTTGCAGCCGCCCACTCAGTTCACGGCATGGCTGGGGGGGCAGAGACTAGAGGTCAGCTGACTGGTGAGGAATGTGAAGTGGGAGGGGCTGGAGGAGACCCTATCTCCTGATTTCGGCTTAGGTGTCACTGCTACAAGACACCACAAAGCTGGAGACACTACCTGTGATTAGAGTTGCCATCAAAAGTCTCCACTACAGTTCTCAGATCAGCAGATGACCTTGATCAAGAGCAGGGCGCTCCAAACTGTGGCCCGAGGGCCAGATGTGGCCCTTTGCTAGCCTTTATCCAGCCCTTGCTCTCAAACAATGCAAAAACGCTGGCAAAAAAAACACTAAACATTAGCGTTTTTTATCCAGTGTTTTTTTTTTCTGCGGTTTTTGAGTGTCTAGTGTGCATGGAGCTAAAATATACTTTGAGCATAATCAATATTCTGTTACCTTCTTTTCAGGAAAGAATATTTTTGACACTATCCAACTACATATTTACATTGATTTTCTTGGCTGAGATGACAGTAAAGGTAAGAGAAAATTGAGAAAATGTCTATTTGTACATGGATATAGTTATAGCTAGATTATGAATTTGCAGGAGAGGCCATAGACAAGCGAGTAAAACTAAACTTGGAAATGAATAAAAGTAATGTATCACAACAATCTACTAAGAAAATGAGGGAAAAGGGAAGCACTCACAATGCCACATCCGTAAATTAGAGGAAAAACATAGAAGGCTACTTATGAAAGTAACCAATGGTCGGACTTTAAAGGCATGGAAACAATGGAGAAATTATAAAAAATATATTGTTTATTGAAAAAAGTACATAATATAATAACAGTGTTCAAGAGTTGAAAATCATATAAAATGATAGTTTGTACAGTAAGCACTTGTGCGTTACTGTACAAACTTTATCATTTTATATGATTTTTAACTCTTGAACACTGTTATTACATTATGTACTTTTTTCAATAAACAATATGTTTTTTCTCATTTCTCCATTGTTTCTATGCCTTTAAAGTCCGACCATTGGTTACTTTAATAAGTAACCTTCTATGTTAACAATCTACTAAACCTTACACGCTGTGACCAAACACTAGTAGAATTTTGTTACCGTAATTTTTGTTTTTGTTTATAAAATTTCCATTTGGTTTTTTAATAGTTAGTGGTGTAAAAACGATGGTCGTTTTGGACCGCAGTGATAAGAAATTTCAAAGGAGCAAGATAAAAAAAAAATCTAACTAATTTATAACCCCGTATGTTCAGGAAGGTTGATTCTAAGTGCTTTCCAGTGACATCTGACAAGTTAAAGAATGTACTGGGAATTTTTATACGAATATTCACTGGAAAATCAACTAGTGTAAGGCAGCTTAAAGTGATTGAAAAGGTTGCACGGGGCGCCTGCTGGGAGAACACTGATAATTGTTAGCAGCTATAGCCGTTGGCAATAATTGCATGCTGGAAATCCGACATGCTGGTTGTACCCAAGTCAATGGATCAACTCAGGTACATTGAGCCTGTCTGTAGATGGTCGGAATCTCTGCCGGCCGAGGTTCGAACCATCTATGGTTGGCTTAACACTAACCTTCCCTGTAACCTATGGTGTTGACCATATACCTTAAAGCCACCGTATGGAGACTTTGTGGTGCAGACCTGTACACCAGGGCTCAGTTTTTTTAACGGTAAGAGTTTTTGCCAATACCTGACTCAGTACAGTCCTGTATAACGTCCATGATCTGTGTTTGCCACCATCATTCATCCTCCTGCTTGGCCTTTACTATCTCATTACTTTCTTTACAGGTGGTAGCCCTTAATTTGTGCTTTGGTGGAAAGGCCTATCTGAGGAGTAGCTGGAATATCCTAGATGGAATGCTTGTATTAATTTCTGTCATTGATATCCTGGTGTCTATGGTCTCTGACAGTGGCACCAAGATTTTGGGCATGTTAAGAGTACTGAGACTCCTTCGAACTCTGAGACCACTTCGGTAAGTCAAACCATTTACATTCCATAAAATAACAATAGTTGTCTTGTCCTCATGCGTCCTGTGAAAATTTACATTTTGAAACTTTAATAATCGTTATGGAGAAGTTGGTCCTCTCTTTAATAAGTGGTGTATTACAGTGAAAGGCAGGAGCGTAGAAAGCATTGAGTCACGGTTTGGTTAGAAGGACATTCCTCCCGATTGCCTTGCTCTGAAGCTGAAGGCCTTCTCTATATGCTTGCCTATTAGTTTCTCGGCCAGTTACAGGGAGAGAAGTTAGTGGTGAATTATTTGAAATGTGAAAAAGACCCTCTTGTGAGATTTTAAAGGCAACCAAAAAAAAAGCATAAACACATATACTGTATATAAAACCACTTTTTATTCCAAAACTATAAAAAGACATAGCCTTGTTAAAGACACACATGGCCATATTTATTCCTAGATCCATTGTACACATCAATAAGCAGTTGATACTTTGACAATGTTACATTTCTTTTTGGAGGATTCGATGTTCAGCAGATAGTTTGCTTGGGCATCGCACAACCAATGTTGTAAATGGTTATGCATTTTGGTTTCCATCAAAATCCCATAACAGGGTCTTTTTCCCATTTCAAGTACAGAAATAGGTATGGTGGCAACCACTTCCCAGAACAGAATAATCAGACATTAGAAACAGTGGTGAATTGTTTGACGTTATCATAATAGCAGTTAGCTACACACAGCAATCACATTCCTGTTTAGTAAAGGTAAATCATGACTGGTTGTGTCCAGTATGTCAAGTCCAGATCTTCAAAAGCCAATGGACTTCTCACCAGACCTCTTTGCTGTTTTGTAGGTTCATATTCATTCCATTGTTGTTTCCAAGTCAGGCTCATTCTCCTTAAGAAGACAACTTAACTAAGTTCATTAAGGGTGCCCGATACTGGTTAAAAATAACCCTAAAACATTAATCGTTTTATCTCCAATTTCCTCTTGCAACAATTTTGTAGGGTGTTCAAATTAGACCCAGCTTAATCATAACTCTGTAGCGAACGTTGTCAGACACTCCTCTCTTCTTTCTCTGCAATACAAGTCTATGTGAGAACACTTGTGATGAGGGGTGTGGCTGTTACTCAGCACTGATGTGTGAGGACAGGAAGAAAAATAGATATCATAAAGTGGTTGTAAACCCTTACATACTGTATACCCAGTGAAGTGACTTAGTCAAATACGCCTACTTAAGTTGTACTTGTTTATCTTCTCTATATCCATTCAAAGTGGAGAATTTATAAAGGTTGCCCGAGCTATCAGAAAATAGGTCATAAATGATGACATGGACCATAAAGAGCCTAAGGCTTTAAGGCGATACCCTCTATTGATCTTTTTGTGCAGAATTCATCGTTTTTAGACTTTAACGGCTGTATGCTTGCGGGTCAGTGGCTGGAAAAATGCCAGTGGTTCTCGATTGTGGTCAGGGTCAGCACCACCTTAGGAAGCTGATCCCTTTCAAAACGCTGGCAGCACCCTTATATCTATCCCCAGAGGTCCACTATATACTTGAGTGTTAAACACACAAGAAATTATGACCAAGACCCAACTAAAATAGGATACAGGTCTTGGTGCAGATAAGTGAAAAAAAAACATTTCTATAAAAAGTTTGATTTCTTGAAAAATAAACATTGAGATATGGGAAATAATTTAAAAACAACAGTTCATGGTTGGGATTTACATACAATTTAATACCAATCTCCCTAAATACTCACTCCAAATAAATGTGCCTTATAATTTTTCTTTAAATTGAGCTAGCAAAGCTCCCAGGGACTAAGCATCTTAAATAGTCACGGTCGGTTTACAATCCCAATTTCAACTTTTGCATATCTTTGAATTTGCATCCAAATGATCTGCAATTTTGTTTTTCACAGCATGGAATGAACTCAAAGCCGTTAAGACTGGAAATTCACACATTGATTGGAAATGAAATAATAACTATAATTTAAAAGATGTAATAATGCATATGTATTTTTTTTTTTTTATAGGGTAATAAGTCGCGCCCAAGGGCTAAAACTTGTCGTTGAGACTCTTATGTCTTCTCTGAAACCTATTGGGAACATTGTGGTGATCTGCTGCGCGTTTTTCATTATATTTGGGATTCTCGGAGTTCAGGTAAGTTTTAAAGTGCTGTGGGCTTTCTGCGAACGCTAAATGCTAAAAGCCTAGACTTGTAAACAGGCCACATTGACTTAATGGAGTTGATTTACTAAAACTGGAGAGTGCAAAATCTGGTGAAGCTGTGCATGGTAGCCAATCAGTTCATAACTAAGGTAGACTAACTAATTAAGCTTTGACAAAAAAAAAAACTGGAAGCTGAGATGCACCAGATTTTGCATGCTCTAGTTTCAGTAAATCAACCCCGATGTGTCAAAAGAGGAGTCATGAGCCTATTACAGAGTAGGCCCCAAGGGTCCACACAAGATCTTCTGCTGTGTTTTTCTAGTGTGAGAGTAGGAAGCAGCCGCTGATTGGTTGGCATAGTTGTAGCTCTGCTCCTCCTGGCTTTTGCCTGCCAATAAATTGGTGCCATGAACAACCTACAGATAGAGAACCAAGTAAAGCGACTGTTGTGGTAATAACTTGCACACAATAGAACACTCCTGAAGCCACACCCGTAAAGATTACATTTGTAGAAAAAATGAAGAGTCCTAAATCGGACTTTGTAGGCAAGATGGAAGAGAGTATTTCACCAGAATTTAATTGAGTGTCCACTTTAAGGTAAACAATGCAATCCTCAATCAAAATAAGTCCTCAAAATATTGCACTTCCCTTTAAGTAGTCTTTATATTTGCATTGGTTTGACATAACTGATACATGAAAAAGAGCATTTTATATAAAGGAAGTCCTAGTCGTTATGTTTCTTTTCTTAATAGCTGTTTAAGGGGAAGTTCTTTTATTGTCTGGGAGAAGATACAAAAAATATTACAAATAAGTCAGACTGTCTAGAAGCAAGATACAAATGGGCTCGACACAAATACAACTTTGATAATCTTGGTCAGGTATGTAGAGGTCTATTTATCTATCTACAGTAACTATCTATCTACACTATATTGTAAAAAGTATTGGGGCGCCTGCCTTTACACTCACATGAACTTTAATGGCATCCCAGTCTTAGTCCGTAGGGTGCAATATTGAGTTTGCATACCCTTTGCAGCTATAACAGCTTCAACTCTTCTGGGAAGGCTGTCCACAAGGTTTAGGAGTGTCTATGGGAATGTTTGACCATTCTTCCAGAAGCGCATTTGTGAGGTCAGGCACTGATGTTGGACTAGAACAGTGGTTCTCAACCTTACTAGTGCCGTGACCCCTTAATAAAATTTCCCAAGTTGTGGGGACCCACTAACAGTAAAATTATTTTTGTAACGTGGGTTGTCAGCATCCAAGGCAAGACAAGTAATTTGCGCCCCTAACCCACGAACATTTAGCGCTCCCTGAGTCCTTTCCACTCATACAGTATTAAAAACCCTTATGGTACATTTTATGATGTACCACTCTTTTTTTTTCTAGCTCTCTCAGGAGATGGGGTCTCCTCCAGCCCCTCCCACTTCACATTCCTCACCAGTCAGCTGACCTCTAGTCTCTGCCCCCCCAGCCATGCCGTGATCTGAATGGGTGGCTGTAAAGAGGCTGAGTGGGCGGCTGCGGGCTCCAGAGACAGCCCATGTGGGCTTCCACAGGCTGCAGAGACAGACCAGGTGGTCTTCCACAGGCTGCAGAGACAGACCAGGTGGGCTTCCACAGGCTCCAACGACAGCCCGGGTGGGCTTCTACAGGCTCCAGGGACAGCCCTGCTGGGCAGCCGCAGAAAGGCTGGGAGAGTGGTACGGGCTTCAGGAACAGCCCAGGATTCGGTGACCCCTGGAAAATCTTCATTTGACCCCGTGGGGGTCCTGACCCCCAGGTTGAGAACCACTAGACTAGAAGGTCTGGCTTACAGTCTCCGCTCTAATTCACCCCAAAGGTGTTCTATCGGGTTGAGGTCAGGACTTTGTGCAGGCCAGTCAAGTTCCTCCACCCCAAACTTGCTCATCCATGTCTTTATAGACATTGCTTTGTGCACTGGTGTGGAACAGGAAGGGGCCATTACCAAACCGTTCCCACAAAGTTGGGAACATGAAATTGTCCAAAATACTTGGTATACTGGGGCCTTAGGAGTTCCCTTCACTGGAACTAAGGGGCCAAGCCCAACCCCTGAAAAACAGCCCCACACCATAACCCCCCTCTACCAAATGCTTTGGACTTGAGCACAAAGCAAGGTCCATAAAGACATGGATGAGCTAGTTTGGGGTGGAGGAACTTGATTGGCCTGCACAGAGTTTTGACTTCAACCCGATGGAACACCTTTGGGATGAATTAGAGGGGAGACTGCGAGCCAGGCCTTCTCGTCCATATCAGTGCCTGACCTCACCAATGTGCTTCTAGAAGAATGGTCAAAAATCCATATAGACACACTCCTAAACCTTGTGGACAGCCTTCCCAGAAGAGTTGAAGCTGTTATAGCGCCAAAGGGTGGGCCAACTCAATATTGAACCCTACAGACTAAGACTGGGATGCCATTAAAGGTCATGTGCGTGTAAAGGCAGACGTCCCAATACTTTTGGCAATATAGTATATCTATCTACAGCATCTATCTATCTATCTATCTATCTATCTATCTATCTATCTATCGATCTATCTATCTACTGTATCTATCTACTGTATCTATCTATCTGTCTACATCTGTGTGTCTGTATGTCTGTCTGTTTCTCTATATTTCTGTCTATCTTATTAAACATTTTACGTAATTCATTGCAACCAGATGATTACATTCTGTTCTCCT
Organism: Rana temporaria; assembly: GCF_905171775.1. Classification (NCBI taxonomy): domain Eukaryota; kingdom Metazoa; phylum Chordata; class Amphibia; order Anura; family Ranidae; genus Rana; species Rana temporaria. The sequence continues at coordinate 131,327,384 of NC_053500.1, read as the reverse complement.
GAAACGGGAGCAGTCCTCAAGTCAGTGTGTATGTTTGTATTTCCACAGGCGCTCATGTCGTTGTTTGTTCTGGCATCCAAAGATGGATGGGTAGACATCATGTATGATGGGTTGGACGCTGTCGGAGTTGATCAGCAGGTACATGGTGTATGAGGTCTAAAAAACAAAAACATGAAAATCTTAGTACATGTGTTGCTCTGATGTACCGTATATAATTGAAATGAATAATACAGAATGAAAAAGCAATTTTACATTAATGTAATAGCCAATAAAGTCCATTGCCTCCAAGGGTATACTTTCAAATTCTTCTCTGTCCCTCTATCGTAAACAGCAGTTGACAGTGAACAACACTGAGTTAAAAAGATGGCCTTGTTGAAATAAAATTTAGCAATGATGTCCAGCAACCAACTGATTATCAGCTTTAGTTCGTTGTTTTTTGGCAAATGATTGGTTGTTTTGGGTTACTGTACACCATTGCTTTTTCAATTGTCTTTTTAAAGAATAATTCCGGGTGTGTACAGTATATTTTTACAGCATCGTTATATTGGTCAAGCTTTGACCAATGTAACTACAGTATATATATATATAAACCATACTTGTGGGATCCCTACAGAAGCTGGAAATTGCGTTATTAGACACTTCTACTCAAGTGGTCTTCACAAGCTTCTGGGTCCTATGCCGAGCAGCTGCCGTGCTGCCGTGTTGCAACCAAGGTCACCCACTTGGAGGCACCATTCAGAGATTACTTTTCTTTCATTTAATGAATGCAAAGCATTTTCTGATATTAGGAGGTGGACAAGCGGGGTGGTGGCGTTTTTGCCCTCCACCTCGTGCAATCAGAGAATGCTTTGCATTCATCAAGAAAATGCAAAGCATTCTCTGAATGGCGCCTGTGCCCAGTGGCAAACTCCCATGTTCAAAATGTATGAGGGCAGCCACTTGGCAAGGGACCCAAGAGCTAGTGGAGATCACTGGAGTAGGAGTATCTACTACAGTGATTTCCAGCTTCGAGAGGGATGTCAAAGGTATGTGAAAGCATAGTTACAATTGTCCAAGCTGCACCAATGTAACTACAGTATGTACAAATACCCATACCTGGAGAACATGGTCCATTTTTGATGAATGATCAGTGGGTTATAGTTAACACCTAACACCAAGTTGAAATTGTTTATTCTTGGGCAATATGGGCCATCCAATGCTTGTCCATTAATAATGCTTGTAGGTTTCTGGTCATGGAAGCCAACTAACCATGTGGTGTGAATGACAGCTTAATTGGTCACACAAGAGCCATATAGATGCGCCAATAAGGCCCCCATTTGATCACAACTTTAGATAGAGCTGTCCCAAATCTGAGCAGATAACAGTTGGGTTTAAAAAATGGCAGCAGCCTTTATGCAGGCCAGTTTTTGGTAAAATCTAGAAATACTTTTTCTTAGCTTATACTTGGCTCATACTGTTAATTGGCTATGTTTAGGACAACCAGTCATGCAAGAATCTGAATAATAAATTCTCAGTTATTGTAATTTTGCACTTTCCTTACTTGCAACGTAATTTGAGGCATAATTATTATGCTTTGTTTAATACAATTACAACAATTCATATTTATTTTTGTTTCAATTATTTCTAACAATATAAATATATATATATATAACATACATACATAAATATATATAGTGCTATTTTGCCTAATTGTATGTGTGCACTCTGTAATATAATTATAATTTGTTATCATGTCTATTCTGTTTTAAGATATTGCTTCTATATAATAAGCAGTACATTATATACTGTACAACATTTTAGGTAGCCGATTTACATCTAGACAATTAATTATTTCCTTATATTGTACACGGGAATATGTGTTTAAATATTTTTATAAATAGGTAAATGAAAATGATAATTTTATTATATGAATTAGATATAAAGTCCTCTGCCAGTTGTTCTCTCAGTATATATCTATTTTTATAAAGTTGAATTGATAAATAGATAAATAAAAGACCATTTTATTATATGAATTGGATATAAAGTACCCTACCAGTGCAGTATTTATCATTTCTTTTTTTAAATCTTGAATTAATAAATAGATAAATAAAACTGATCATTTTATTACCGGTATTTGAATTGAATATAAAGTCCACTACCAGTGGTTCTTTTAGTATTTATCTCTTTTTTAAATCTTGAATTAATAAATAGATAAATAAAAATGATCAGTATTTATCTTTTTTTTATTTAAACCTGAATTAATAAATGGATAAATAAAACTGATAATTTTATTATTTGAATTGGATATAAAGTCCCCTGCCAGTGTTTATTTCAGTATTTATCTATTTTATCTATTTTTTAAATATTGAATTAATAAATAGATGAATAAAACTGATAATTTTATTATATGAATTGGATATATATTCCCCTACAAGTGGTTTTCTCAGCATATAGCTATATTATTAATCTTGAATTGACAAATAGATAAATAAAACTGATCATTTTATTATATGAATTGGATATAAAGTCCCCTACCAGTGATTCTCTTAGTATATGTCTATTTTTTTTTTTTATATATATTTTTTCTTGCCTTCTTGTATGTGGCAAATGACCATTTGCCCATGCTTCCTGTAGAAGGCCTTGCCCTTCCAGATTGGAGTATAGCACCGACATTTTTCTACACCATATTTGCTTTCAATGTCAGTGTACTAGCTAAGTTTTAAAAAAACAAAAACCTTTAATCAAGACCACGGTCAATTATCTACAGAGCTTTGCTATCGGGCACTGTGGCACACCTCCAGAATTTAAGAAACTACATTGGCAGGGCAGCAGCAGTCAGATGTCCTCCGATCATCCGTGACACTCAAGCTAAAGTATCAGCTTCAAAAAAAAGAAAGAATAAATAAGAAATGATATACATAAGTAACACTGCACAGTTTTTTCATATATAAGGCAGAATATTCAGATTCTTGCATAGTCTTGAGTGTGACTCGTTCCTTTGAAGTCAACCTAAACCTTTTTTTTATATTAGATTTGATGCTGATAGGCTAAATCACCTACTGGCTCTTTTATGTACATGCATATGCAAGATTTCCTTCCCTAGTTACTGCTCTTGACATTTCTCACTCTAGGGCAGCCATTCTCAACAAGTGTTCTATAGATCCTTAGGATTCATTGTGGTTGCTAGAGGTTTCTTGTGCTTTGACCGATTGACATCCTATCTCCCATTGATATCTCATCACATAGTACCATATAGTTCTAAGGGCAATGCTACTTGGCAGAGCCAGTCTCTTGATACCAATGAACTGTCTAGTAGGGGTAGCATTCTTGCAACCACAAGAAGAAGAAGAATTTACCCCCCGAACTACCAATGTAGGAGGTATTTTTACCAGTGACCGCCAATTAATTGTTTTTTGCAGGATTCCCTGGGACCCAGCTATTGTAAGGGTTCCTCTATGGTAAAATGGTTGAGAAAGGCTGCTCTAGAGTCTCAGTGCTCTCAAAATATAAAAATATAAAAAATAAAAGAGTAATAAGAATAAGAATAAGAATAATAGAAAGAGTGGGACCTGCTTGTTATAGCCACGGTGGGTGTGTGGATCTGGAGATCGAAAATCTATTCACAAGATTTACCAAAGTATGGGTGATTAAGATGAAAAAGTATTGTATCTCTTGGTCAGCTCTGATTACTGTTTTTCCCACAATTGTCTGTGCAAAATTTACTTAAAGTGGAAGTAAACCCTCCTACCGTTTTCAGCCAAGGAAGCTGCCATCTTGACCTCTGTTTTGTCATCAGCCGCCATAATGCTGCACATGTGATCAGTTATGAACCAGCCATTGGAAGGTTGTACAGTTTGGCTGCGAGCACATCCACTCTGACAGTTACATTTCCAACATGTGCTGGAAATTTAACTGTTTTTTGAAACTGTTAAATCTATGGGTTTACTTCTGCTTTAAATAATAATAAAAAAAAGATGGGTTTTATAGACAGGCCACCCAATTCAATCAAACTTACCTTCCTTGCCATCTCCCACTGAACTGTTTGTTGGAACCATGAGTCTAAACCCTGTGTAAGCTCCATGTCAGAGCTTTAACAGGGTTAATTACCTTCTTTCCTCCTTCAAGTAACAGTGCTCAGGCTTACCGATTGGCCACTTAAGCCCAAACACTATATCCTGGAAGGAAGAGGTGAAGGTCACATGCTCCCCCATACCCAGAAGCACTGTGTATTTCCAGGCGGGCCATTGGAGGGACAGTTGGCACTCAGGTAAATGTGAAATGGCAATATCCTTTATTGAAATGACATGAAACGGCTGTAAAACAAGCCAGCGTGTTTCGGCCATCAGGCTGATGACCCATTAACCATTACTAAGGCCTAAAAGACGAAACGCATTGACTGTTTTACAGCTGTTTCACGTGATTTCAATAAAGGATATTGCCATTTGACGTTTATCCGAGTCTCGGCTGTCCCTCCAGTGGTTCACAGTACACAGAGACATCAGCAGCCTTTCAGTTTGAGCACTGGGTGGAGCTGAGAATTGAAGGAAGGTAGCAGCACCACTACAGCTGTTTGCATATTTCCAGGTGAGAGAACTACAATAAAGTATCAGCAGTTAGGGCTGGACTGCCAAGAATATCTGTCACTTTTCCCTGAATAGGCAATTAAACCTGCCAGCGACTACCCAGAATTAAGATATCAGGACTGACCATTTAAGAGTAGCTGGCCAGGGTCAACGCATGACAATACGCCCTTCCTCTCCTATGTAATGCCAATAATGTCTATTCTTTTCAGCCAGTCATGAATTACAACCCCTGGATGTTGCTTTACTTCATATCCTTCCTGCTGATTGTGGCTTTCTTTGTCCTGAACATGTTTGTGGGGGTTGTGGTGGAGAATTTTCACAAATGCCGGCAACACCAAGAGGAAGAGGAGGCCAAGAGACGTGAAGAGAAGAGGCTGCGCAGGATGGAGAAAAAGAGAAGGAGTAAGGAGAGAGAAATGGCCGGTCGGTAGTCTTTAAAAACAATTCTCTGGGTGCTGCTTGACCTAAGACAGGCACGCACTAGCCAGCTAAGGTGGCCGCTTACTAGAAGCATGGATACTGTAGACTACCTGTGCATGGATAGGTAGTATTCTAGCTGGTTGTCAGGGGAAAGATAGAGCAATCCCTTGCAGTAACCAAGGGGCCTCCTTTTTATTATTTTAAATTCTCTTTCTGATAAATGGTTCTTCGAAAGCCTGTGTTGTAAATAAATGTTCTTCTTTGGCACTTTTCTAGGCCATTACAAAACTTTGAAGGCCTTAGTTGGCCCCTAGTAGACTTTCTAAAATAAAGTTTCCCATGATACCTTCCACCCTGCTCCTTTAAACTCATACATGGTGATCTTTGCTGAAGGAGAAGATCAGAGTCACCAGACCAAAAGAACAGTTTATTCAGAAAAGTTTAAAGCCTAGCACCAACCAAAACGTTTTATTTTAAATACAGTTTCAAGCAGATAAATACATTTTTGTGAGAACTGTTTTACCTACAAACAATTTGTATTTCTGTACATCTTCTATACAACATGTCCCAAGATTTATCCAGTCGTGCCAGACAGCAAAACAAATTTGGTGACCTCATACAAAAGAAAAAATCTGCGCCAGCTGGAAAACACCCCATATTGACTTCAATGCAAAATCACATCCCATTGACTTTAATGCAAAAACCACATAATTACATTTCGTTTTCCGTTTTTTTCAGTGCTATTGTGCCAAAAAAAAATTCAAATGTGCCGTCCACATTCCTTAGTAATCACAGCGCAGATTCCTCAGTGCTCCGGAAGAGTGATGCTAGGTGGGTTCTTCTTTTGGGAGGGCTGTAAACAAACAACAACAAACACCCCCCCCAGCGCATGGTAGCAATGGAACAGAACCCCCCCACGGGCGGTCCAGCACTTACCCGCACATGTGGCGGGGCTGAGGTGTCCTCTCCTGTAGTGGGTGCAGTGGCTCCGGTGTCCATTCCTTCAGCTTTCTCTGCCATGTGTCTCCTCTTCTGCCAAAGCTTTAGGCATCCAATAGGATTTCCTGATGCTTTGGCCAATAGGGAAACAGGTCTCACAGACCGGCCCCCTGATTGGTGAGGAGGAACTTTAGTGTGACAATAGAAAAAATTAATTCGCTTATCATCACACAACTGGGTGGGCTTGGAGCGCAATGCTCTGCGCTCCGAGCTGACCCTTTTTTGAAGCCTATTATCACTACGGAATGTGGACAACCTTTTTTTTTTGGCACTATAGTACTTGTGGACCCACTGGTTATATGAACAGATAGATTCCAGGAAGTAAATGCTACATGAATCATTTGCCTTTACTCAAGATGGCCAAGGCCAGAAATGTTAGGGGGTGTTTTTCATAGTGATTTCTCAACAAAAAAATAGAGACATGGATGGATAAGGGAGTTTGCCTAAATAGTATTTATGGTTTGTGGTGCTTAGTTGCAGTGACAATCCACTTTAAGGGAGCAGGGTGCACAGGATAGCATGTGATCTTATATAACAATTGCTCAGATTTAAAAATGACCAGTCCGGGGGCAGAACGCGAACCTTCAAAAAATGTATTTCATTGGAACTCTGCCGTTTTTGGCTACTCATACCTTAAAAAATATGTAATAATTTATAACAGGCTTATAATATGCTTCAGCTTTTGGTGAACCATTTTTTCCAGCTGAGTGAATTAAAATAAAAAAAAGATACTGCGAGGGATTGCCGATTTAACACAACTAAACATGTAAGAATCTTTCTCCTTTTCAAATCAATGAATCTTGCAAATGCTACCATAGTATGCATCCGATAGTAAAACATGCTTTCTACTAATTAAAAACTTAACATATTCAGAAACGAACCACCAGCATTTAACGACCAGACATGAACATGTTATACTATTGTGCATGTAAAAATTCAGTAAGCATGATGCATATTAGTCAATAGAGCTGAAAATATTAAAGAGTTAAGGCCTTGGCATGCACGTTAAAATTGGAACCAAAAAGGTGGATATTTTACAGAAAACTTTTTTTTTATTATTATTTTTGCAAACTTTTGCTGAGTTACTTTAAGTGGTCTTCAGCATTTTTCAAGAGGTCTGAATTGGCAGATGTCGGGCCTATACAGTAAATTGGAGGAAAGTGTTTTGACTGACCTGAGCAACCATCAAGAACATAAGAAAATAAGATTATAAAATAAAAATCAATCTTCTGATGGGTTGCAATTGTCAGCTTTTGCTTCCTCCATTTTGTTTTCTACTTCATATACCATCTAAATCTGTAGGAAGAAAAACGTGCTAAAGTTGCTGTTTGTTATTGCTTGCAAACTTTGTTATATTACATTTATATTATTTCCAGCATGGCGGTTAACTTTACACACCAGGCTGTCAGTGGGTGCTCCCAGTGAGATGATGGAGGGGGTCAAAGGGAGCAAAGTCATTGACTGAAAACTATGTCTGCAGTAACTTCTCTCTGCAACTGTGACATATTTCATGGTTTGGGGTGTCCAAAGATAATTTCACAAAGCTCCGATGCTAGGTGTCAAGAGGCCTAATTAAAACTCCATAAAAAGATTACATTAACCTAAACAAAAATGGTAAAAAAACGGGTGAAGAAGTTAATTAGCACTACAGTTTTTTTTATTTTAAACTTTTTTTTTTAATATTTTTTTTAGATTTTTAGATTTTTTTATTTATTTTCTTGTGTCAAGCACAATGCAAGTTTATATCCTTTTTTTATTACTAAAACTGCTTCTGAGTCCATCTTGTTTGAGCAAAAGACTTTATCAAACAAAATAAAAAAAGATAGTGACATGACTTACATTTTTCACTGCAAATAATATTAATATTATATATATATATATATATATATATATATATATATATATATATATATATATATATATATATATATATAAAATTAACTCCTTCAACGTTTGATATATTGCTTTTGAAGTTAAAAGCATGGAACCTAGTTACTCCTTGAGCCAGTTTATCTTTAAATTTTTTCCCCTTTTTTTTTATTTTTACAGCATTTATTTAAAAAAAAAAGAAAAATTATAAAAAATTATTAAAAAAACATAAGATTCATTCAGATGGTATCAATTTGTTTTGATGACCTCTTGAAATGAAATTTCTTACTGGAAATCTATTTTGCTGGCAAAAAAAAAAAAAATGATCAGAGGATCAGAAGGTAAAGAAGAGGGTGTGTTTCCCATGGTGTAGTCATTAACAGAATTTCATTCTTTTAGATCTAATGCTGGATGATTTATTGTTGGAGCACTCAGCCAGTCCAACGCAAGGTACTGGCAGATCTGGTGTATTGTCCCAGCACGGTGATGGTGTCATGTGACTAATTGCTGTCTGATGTCAGAAGTCCACTAAACAGTGTGACGTCTTGTTTGTTGATTTCATTTGGCTCATACATCCCATCTTGATGTAAACAAAACAAGAATATATGATTCATTGTAAAGATATCTCAGAGGAAGGGCTTATGTGTTGCTTCCAAAATAAGTGTTTTGTAAAGGTTTGGGTTTACTTTGTTTTGTACAATTGTTAGCACTGGTTTGAGTGAATATTGATACCCAGTTGAGGCCAAAAAGGTGGCAAGTGATTAAACATGCCTTGTGTTCTGGGCAGATTTACATTTAAAAAAAGGGTCAACCTACTTTTCCAATGCCGATAAAGAAATATTAAGTTCACCCTTATCCCGAACCTAACCATTTAGACTAAACCTTAGAGTAACCTCTAAACGTAACGCTTAAACCTAAAGTTTATTTATAGGCTAAAATGTTTATATTATTATTTTTAGATTCAGTAAAGAAGGGTTAAAACCCATGCCGGTTTATATTTTACTCTCCGTGTCCCTTTGGGGAGATTTCCCTTTACTTGCCTTGAAGGCACAACATGAAGAGATAACCTCTCCAAAGTGAGGGGAATTCCCTCTTAGACGGTTATCATCGGAAAAGGTGTCCACATTGGTAGATTTACCCTCACCACCTTGCTCCAGTAACAACTGTAACATTTTTGGATTTCCCAGGCTTTCTGTCATGATGACAATGGCCACTGGGACATACCGAGAGAGTGGATCTCTGCAGTTGGAAGGCAGACAGCAATAAGTTCAAACTCCTCTCCACTCTATCATAAACTTTAAAAAATATTGGGCTTTAGATACACTTAAACCCAACATCTAACCCTTAGTCCTCGAAAAAATGGTATTCCAGTTACTGGTAAACACTAGTTAAACCGCTTGACAGATTGTTATATCTCTGGACAACTCTATTGGGGAGATCCCTGGGCGATGTTCTCGGGTCTACACACCAGCTCTGGCCATTACGATGGTTCTTACCATCCCTGCTGGAATTTATATTATGGAAAATGTACAAGAAAGACCTGGACACACAAAGGTGGATGGGGACAACCAAAACTTCCAGGTGGACGACAACAGATTATGTAAAAGGGACTTCATTGTTGGAATATTCAAGATATATTTATATATGTATCTATATAGATCTATATAGATATAGACCTACATATATCTACAGATCTACACATATATATATATATATATATATATATATATATATATATATATATATATATATATATATATAGACATACATACACAGTATGTAAATAAAGCCAGGAGCTAACTCAGCCCGCTAGGCTCCACCCCTGACTAAAATACTTCCTTTTGGTGGACTGAACCTTCAGAGCTAAACCCTAAAACAGATCTTAACCTATAAACATAACCCCTAAACATAATATTATAACTACAAGAATAATTCTATTACATGGATAATACCAACCATAGTCCACCCGTGAGGAAAAATATTTTCCAAGAGACCACAGTGAAAAATCCTTGCTGACTTCCTTATGAAAATGCTAGATGCCTGTCTGGCCCAGAGCCTGATATAGAGTCCATGGGGCCTTTTAAAATAATTTAAACTTATAAATAAAAATGTAATGAATTCCCAGCTTACCAGTCCTTTGTGGCAACTCTTTGAGGGTTTCTCCCTTTTATATTTACTTTGTGCTCCTTACTTTGTGGCTACACTCACTCTCCACTGTATCTTTGGAAGAAGCCTTGGTTGTCACCCAGGTTGAACGTTTAACATGTCTGCCTTTGTTCATTCACATTACATGGTGGATTGATGAGACAATTGTTTACAAAGGAGATATAATATTGTTTTTGCAGTCTTTTTGGCTCACTGAAAGTGTCATGGACAATGCATTTCTGGCACAATCCACAGGTATTTCCTGCACAACTGAAAATGTTCTCAGCCTGAAAAATGCAGCCACTACATCCAAAAGACTGCTAAGTTGCATATTCGAGTTTATATTCCTTTTAATAACAGACCCCACATGTACACTTTGCAATGGTGTTGCTTTCCTGGCAATTGAGAGTGCATTCCTGGCAATGGTGGGTGCATTCCTGGCAATGGTGGGTGCATTCCTGACAATGGCGGGTGCATTCCCGGCAATGGTGAAGCTACATTTATGACAATGGTGGATCTTCAGATGGGCACTTGTGAGGTTGCAGATGGGCACTGACCCTTATTTTGCTTCACATTTCGTTATTAAGAAAAAATTATTTTCCTGAAACTTCGCTCTTAAAGTGAAGGCGTGTATTATACGCCAATAAATACAGTATATCCAAATAATACGCCCAAGCTCATCTCTTCACCCCACACAGCCACAAAGGCAAGAGTATTCTTGTTGGGCCGTGTATTAGTGCTCAGAGGAACACACTTAGACCGAATTTTAATGGTTCAAAGAATGTCAGGCAAAATAGTCGGCCCTCACGCATGTTCACTTCATTAAATCTGGCCCTCTTTGAAAAAAGTTTGGACACCCCTGATATATATACAAACACTCCCATAGACACACTCTTAAACCTTGTGGACAGCCTTCCCAGAAGAGTTGAAGCTGTTATAGCTGCAAAGGGTGGGCCAACTCAATATTGAACCCTACGCACTAAGACTGGGATGCCATTAATGTTCATGTGCGTGTAAAGGCAGGCGAAATTGATTGCCCTGTTTTCTATTCTCTGGGATTTCATTGGGGAAGTCTTCCCACCCATTGTTGCAATTATTGAATTTTTTCATTGGCTTGTGTGAAAATATTCACAGAGGTCTGGCGATACAATATTTCTGTGTCATGTATTTTTCTCAAGAAATATCTGGAACCTGTTTTACAGGAATGGGCCTGGACCAGAGTCTCTCTACTGTCTAGAATTGCTTTTTATATCACAGCCAAGGATGAAATGTGCTACTGAATGCTCTGTTTGTGCCTCGTGCTCTTGGTTGAGTCACAGTTCATGCAGTTTGTAAATGCTTCCGTTATGAAAGTATCTATAGAAGGCAGGCCAGGGGAGCATCTAGTGGAAAGGTGTAGAGGGGGGAAGCAGCAATTCTGTCACTACCATCAAAAGGTTTCTTCTCCAAACCTTTAGCTTCACGTTTTCTTATCCAATGGGTTGTTTTAGATTTACAACATTAAAAAGGTACCAAAGACATATTTCAAAATCAAGTTTTATATGATTGGCCATAAATGTAGGATGCGAGACAAGCAAATACCATGCTAGCCAAACAAAATGTCTTACATCCTAGGATAGAAACATAATATACATGGGCTGCTAAGGAATAGATGGTGAAATCATAATATACAGTAGACCTTGTTATATTAATCTAGTCATGTAGAAGAATAGAAGCGTGAAGATAACTAGATGTGAGGGGAATAGAGTACAGAGAAACACAACAGGGGGGTATGGGGTGGTGGAAGAAGAAAATGAGGGAAGGATTGAGCTACTTGTAGTCAATCAATGGTGTCCAAAACCTTTAGCTTCTCTTTTTGAGAAGACTGATGTGGGAGCATGTTGTCCACACCATGATCCAATGTTGAAGAAAACTTAGTGAGGAAGTATAAAAGCTTCCATTGTTGATCTCCGTTTGACAATTTTGTTTTAGTGACTGACATGCCAATTCAATGGCATTGGTTTTTTAAGTCATTGACTTTGGGGGGGGGGGGGTGATGAACAAAGAAAATGAGAAAAGGATTGAGTTACTTGTAGCCAGTCAATAGTGTCCAAAACCTTTAGCTTCTCTTTTTGACAAGAGCGATGTGAGCAGCATGTTGTCCACATCATGATCCAATGTTGAAGGAAACTTAGTGAGGAAGTATAGAAGGTTCCATTGTTGATCTCCATTTGACAATATTGTTTTAGTGACTGACATGCCAATCCAATGGCTTTTGGTATTTGAAGTCATTGACTTTGGGGTTGGTGGAAAAAGAAAATGAGGGAAGCATTGAGTTATGCCGCATACACACGATCGGTTAAACCGATGAGAATGGTCTAATGGACCGTTTTCATCGGTCAAAACCGATCGTGTGTGGGCCCCATCGGTAATTTAACCATCGGTTAAAAAAAAGCCAACTTGTTTTAAATTTAACCAATGGATTCCTAACCGATGGGAAAAAAACGATCGTTAGTAGGCACAACCATCAGTTAAAAATCCACGCATGCTCAGAATCAAGTCGACGCATGCTTGGAAGCATTGAACTTCGTTTTTTTCAGCACGTCGTTGTGTTTTACATCACCGCGTTCTGACACGATCGTTTTTTTAACCGATGGTGTGTAGGCGCGACGGACCATCAGTCAGCTTCATCGGTTAACCGATGAAAACGGTCCATCGGTTCGTTCTCATCGGATGGACTGATCGTGTGTACGCGGCATTACTCGTAGCCAGTCAATGGTGTCCAAAACCTTTAGCTTCTCTTTTTGAGAAGCGTGATATGGGCAGCATGTTGTCCACACCATGATCCAAAGTTGAAGGAAACTCAGTGAGGAGAGGAAGTATAGAAGGTTCCATTGTTGATCTCCATTTGACAATACTGTTCTACTGACTGACATGCCAATCCAATGGCTTTGGTATTTTAAGTTATTGACTTTGCTAGAGACAGCCAGGCAGTTTTAATTTTCAGGAGCAGGTCAGCAACACCATACCCTGTATTTTTTACCAGTAGAGGTTTATTTTAAAGTGTATGTGAATCCAAAAGTTTTTTTGTTTGTGTTTTTTTAAGTTTTGGATGGAATTTGGATGGAATCTGAAGAGTAAAAGCGTTTTTTCCCTTCTATCCAGAGCTCCATTGGACTGATTTAACTTCACTTTCTGTCCTGGTGACACTAGTTTCACCGGACATGAAGGGAAGGTTATTCTCCAACAGCAGCATGGACTATATAGATTAGGGTTAGAACCCCTATCAGAGTATTTATTGCCATCTGTGTCCCTGTTGCAGATTGTCTTCCATTTTTTTATCTTCTAAAAATATTGTAATCGGGACATCGTTGAGGAAAAATTTCTCTTTTGCCCTGTACACACGATCGGTTCATCTGATGAAAACGAACCAATGGATTTTTTCATCAGATATCCGATGAAGCTGACTTTCATCAGTCTTGCCTACACACCATCGGTTAAAAATCCGATTGTGTCCAACGCGGTGATGTAAAACACAACGACGTGCTGAGAAAAATGAAGTTCAATGCTTCCGAGCATGCGTCGACTTGATTCTGAGCCTGCGTGGATTTTTGACCGATGGATTTCCCCACAGACGATCGTTTTTTTCTATAGTTTTTTTAACCATACGAAAATTTTAAAACAGGTTCTATTTTTTTTCACCGATGGGAAAAAAACTGATAAGGCCGACACACGATCGGTTCGTCCGATGAAAACAGTCCATCGGTCCGTTTTCATCAGACGAACTGATCGCGTGTACAGGGCATAACAGATTAATTCCAGCAGAGGTTACATCCCTTTTATACTCTATTGAAACTAAAAAATAAAAAATAAAAAGTTTCGGCTGGACATACACTTTAAGACACAGACAGCAAGTTCCTCCTGTGAATTCCTCCCCATGATGAACTCACAGCTGCTGCCTGCCTATGTTGCAGAGGCTCCTCCCCAAGGTCAGTGCAGCCAACCCCAAACCGTAAAAAGCAGCAGAATAAAGAGGAAATTGACAGGAGAACTTCAGAATAAGGAGGAAATTGCCAGAGGAACTTCCCAAATCTGGATCAACAGAGCTGCAAAAGTAGGCATCAGTTGTTATAGATTTTAGACTCAACAGATACATTTTGTATTCACATCATACTAGCTGTTTATTGTGTTTTTTGGCTGGAATGCCTCAACCAACTCACCCCATTATCACTTTCAGTATTGATATCCCACAGTGCACAATGTATTCTGTACTTTTCATTCTGTTCTTTGCATTCTCATCCTTTCTTCAACAAGTCCTTCCATAGGATGTTCGTAAGTTTTGTTTGGGGCGCACACTTCCGTTGAAGTTATCTCTGTACGCATTGTTTTGTTATTCGTAAAGTGAAATCTGGACATCTCATATGTATTTTTTGTGTATATATTTCTCCATAAAAATGTAAATGTGTTGACGTAAGTTATAAAAGTTCTAAGTTTGTGTACAATTTTGAAAAGTTGCAAACATAAGTTTTTTTTTTTTTTCATGGTAGTTGAATTCCAAGGAGTTAACATTGACTGTGATGTTTTTTGCATTTATTTTGCCCTTTTGCATTATTTTATGCATTACTTATATAGAGCATGGCAAAAGCAAGTGCATGGGGGTGCATGCATGATTGGGAAAGCAACCTGTGCCTATATTGATAATATTTATACATGCATAGATTCATTAGCTTACGTACTTGTCAACAGCCTAATCCTTTTGTTGTGCCTATAGAAGCCCAATGTAAACCTTACTATTCGGAGTACTCGCACCCCCGTCTCTTTATACATCAAATGTGTACAAGTCACTATTTGGATCTCTTCATTACGGGGGTGATTGGACTCAATGTTATAACTATGGCGATGGAGCATTACCAACAACCAAGGGTAAGTTGATTTTATAGAATGCATCTATGCATTGAGGTTGGTTTGTCAAAGAAATAGTCCCAAAGAAGCAAAGCTAGACAGAGGAACTAGGGGGGGGGGGAATTGGAGGGCTATGAAAGAGTTAAGGCATGTTAGGGCTTGAGACTTACCTCTAGTAGAAGGTAGTTAGCTGGAGTGGGAAGAGCTACAGGGCCAGCTGTGCAGGATTGGACTAGGGACAGCAATTCCACAAGCAGGGCTCCAGGGAATAGTTTGTATAGAAGGGGCACATCAGTTGGTTGGAATGAAGCCCTCTGGTGTTTTGGTGGCTTTAGCAGTCCCCTTATGTCCCTTTTTCCATGGGATTCTTGAACAGAAGAGCTGGGGGAGGAATGGGAGGGCTAGGAAAGAGTTAAGGCATGTTAGGGCTTGAGGCTTACCTCTAGTGTTGAAGGCGGTTAGATGTGGTAGGGAACAGCTTCAGGAACAGTTTTGAAGGGTTGAACTGGGGATGACAATTCCATAAGCCCCTGTGGAGCTGTAAAGCTTGACTAATTTAATTGTCAGACAACTAGGCCAGTAGGGGTCTTTGACTCCTGCTAAATCACCAGGGGCATTTTTTCTGTTTAGGGGGCACATTGGTTGGTTGGCATGGAGTCTAATGTTTTGGTGGCTTTAGTGGTCCCCTTATGCCCCTGTTTCCAGGGATTATTTGTTTGTACTTATGCCCTGTACACACGATCGGCCATTCCGATGAAAACGGTCTGATGGATTTTTTCATCAGTTATCCGATGAAGCTGACTGATGGTCAGTCGTGCCTACACACCATCGGTTAAAAAACCGATCGTGTCAGAACGCGGTCACGTAAACTACGTACGACGACACTATAAAGAGGAAGTTCAAATCCAATGGCTCCACCCTTGGGGCTGCTTTTGCTGATTACCGTGTTACCGTGTGTTAATAAAAGTTTGGTTACAGCCGATTCGCGCTTTTCTGTCTGTTACAGCGTGATGAATGTGCTAGCTCCATAACGAACGCTTGTTTTACCAGAACGAGCGCTCCCATCCCCTAATTTAGTCTGAGAATGCGTGGATTTTTAACCGATGGACGTGCCTACAGACGATCGGTTTTTATCTATCGGTTAGGTATCCAAGGAAGTTCCATTTTTTTTAACCGATGGATAAATAACTGATGGGGCTCACAAACAATCGGTTTGGTCTGATGAAAACGGTCCATCAGACCGTTCTCATCAGACAAACCGATCGTGTGTACGCGGCATAAGAGATTCTTGAGCTTTCAAGGTGCAGCCAAGGACAGAATTTGAGTACATTTACTTTTAACAGTTTGGGACTAACTTCTTTGTCCTATCAGTGCTAAATTGCATATTTTGCTAAATTATTTTTCAGTGTTGTTTATTTTACTATTATGGTTAATAAAATGGCTGTTGGGGCCAATTAAATTCACATTGCCCAGTCTAATGGTTTTTTTTGGGTAACATTTTTAGTACCGTAATTAGAAGAGTCTTTATAGATACAACTTCAGTCAAGATGTTGTTCACTTAGCAAAGTAAATGTTCAGTAAAAAATTAGTAAATAAGTTGATGCTTTTTTAACTTCAATAATCCAATCACGTGCAAGCAAAAATAATTTCTTTAAATCTCCCTGCCTCCCTTGGCATTCAAAGTGAATACAGACTACATTTACCAAGCTAAGTCAACATAGATTCTCCAAGGTGAACGTTCACTTTGATAAGGGAACAATCTCAATTCTTTGTATGTTTTATACATCTTGTTCGCTGATTGTTATTGTTTTATTGTTACTTGTTGGATCGATGTCGTTTCTGCCCCTTTTCTGTCCTGTTTTTATCCCGACAGCGCATCGAGGCACGCGAGTAAGACTGCGCTGTTGTGTTACAAGCATTTTAATAAATAAGATAAACCATGTCCTTTGGATCAGGAAGGAATTATTTCCCCTGTTAGAGCCTTGGGGCCAGATCTACGTAGCGGATCGTAATTTTAGTCCGGCGTAGCGTATCCTAGTAACGTATTCACAAAGCACTTGCCTCTAAAGTTACGGCGGCGTAGCGTAAATCTGCCGGCGTAAGGGCGCGGAATTCAAATGTTAAAGATGTGGGCGTGTTTTATGTTAATTTTACTTGACCCGACGTAAATGATGTTTTTTTTTAACGGCCCATGCGCCATCCGTGGGGGTATCCCAGTGCGCATGCTCGAAATTAACCCGCAACAGGCCAATGTTTACGACGTGAACGTCATTCTACGCAAAGCCCTATTCGCGAACGACTTACGCAAACGATGTAAAATTTTCAAAATTCGATGCGGGAACGACGTCCATACTTAACATAGGATACGCCTCATAGAGCAGGGGTAACTATACGCCGGAAAAAGCCTTACGGAAACAACGTAAAAAAATGCGCCGGCCGGACGTACGTTCGTGGATCGCCGTATCTAGCTAATTTGCATACTCGACGCGGAAATCGACTGAAACGCCACCTAGCGGCCAGCGTGAATATGCACCTAAGATCCGATGGCGTACTAAGACGTACGCCAGTCGGATCGAGCCCTCATTCAGTCGTATCTTGTTTTGTAGATACAAAACAAAGATACGACGGGGGATCTTAGAAATTACGCGGCGTATCAATAGATACGCCGGCGTTATTTCTTTGTGGATCTGGCCCTTGGTTTTTTTAAAGTTTTTTTTTATCTTTCATAGAACAACAGTGCGTATAGGTTTCTGTATAGTTGGGTTTTCTGTTTATTTACCCATTTTTCTATCGCTTGGTTGAACTTGATGGACCTTTTTCAACCTAAGTAAAAAAAAAAGTCATAACTATTGAACACATTAATATGAATATATGACATCTTTGAAAATATTTTAAATAATAAATTATTGTAAAAAATATATATATATTTTATTTCAGATTTAGAAGTACTTTAAGTGTTAAGGGATGCTTTAGTAAAGGTGATACTTTATTTAACTTTTGGGGTGCAGCAGGCTTTTGACCGGTTTCTCACTGCTGGGGGCCCTAAACCAAAAACTGTTGGCATCTCTGGCACTAAAAACAAATATGTTATTCTTTTGATGATTATATAATCTGAAGCAGAAACCCAGCCTACAGGCAATTCCATTTTTTTATTATTGTTTTATATTTGGATTTAGGTCTAAAAAAAATTGGAGCATGTTAAAATGCAGTCAGTCAGAATGAGTATTAACAGAGCAGAAACATTTATTGATTGTTCTGTCATATATTCTTTTTGGCTTTTTTTTATTGAATTGACTTCTAACTGTGAATCCCCTCTATAAGATCGAATCACAAAAAAAAAAAACAATAGATAAATAACTGAAAATAAACTTGCAACTTTTCAGGTAGACTCAAACAACACAATTGCTGGTACATTTACTTAAAGTGGAGTTCCACCCATAAATATAACATTACATCAGTAGTTTTAAAAAAATGTCATTAGTCCTTTACAAAATTTTTTTGTTTTTTTTTAGATGCCTTCAAAGTGTTGTTGCTAGGCAGAATAGTTAATCTTCCCACTTCCTGCACCTAGGTGCTTAATGCTTCCTAACCTACACCGCACAGACTCCTGGGAATGTAGGGGGTGTATCTTTCCAGGAGTCTGTGCACTCCCCAGTCTCAAAGAATCATGTGACTTGGACAGCACAGGTGCTGAAACCTGATCTGACACTGCTTGTGCAGCACTGAGCATGTTCTAGATCTGCAAGGCTGAAATCCAGGAAGTCATACAGTCTGGCTTCACGATGCCCACACTTAAGATGGCCCCAGTCAATTTCTATTTTATAAAGTGTCTAAATGCTGTAACAACCTAACAAAACGGACCTTAGTTTACAGACTAACTTTACTAGAATACATTAAGCTTGTGTATTACAGGGGTATTTATATTTAAAAAGTGAAATTGTGGCCGGAACTCCGCTTTAATTTGATATCTGCCTGTGTGTGGTCAGCCTTAAAATAAAGACAATTCAAAATAATAACTTGCCACTGTTTATTTTTTATTTTTTAGGTGCTAGATGAAGCTTTGAAGATCTGTAACTATATTTTCACCCTAATTTTTGTCCTGGAGTCCGGGTGCAAAATGGTTGCATTTGGCTTTCGCCGTTTTTTCAAAGACAGGTATGCAGAAAGCAAATGTAAAAAATATTTGTTAGAAATAGTCTCTTAATAAAGCAATATGTATAAAAAATTATTAGGAAATCTGTATCAGAAGACTACAAAATGGAGTGAAGTGTCATTCATTGTGTTTCATCTTGCCTTGTCACCTGAGTGAGCTGCAACTTATAATATCACTTTCTAGTCAGTCTTCAGCCACTGATACTGGATAGAAAGCTTTTTTGAATTTTCCTATTTGATTAAACCCATCCACATTGATACTAGTATTCAGTGGCCCAGATTCAGGTAGCCTTGCGCTTTTTTTACGTAGGCGCAGGGCACCGTTTTTGCCCTGCGCCCCCGCAAATTTTCTGCCCTACCCACGATTCACGGAGCAGTAGCTGCGTAAATTGCGTGGGCGCTCCGGCAAAATGCCCGGCGTAAGCGCGCACAATTTAAATGATCCCGTAGGGGGCGGGAATCATTTAAATTAGGCGCGTTCCCGCGCCGAGCGTAGTGCGCATGCTCCGTCTGGAAACTTTCCAGATGACGTCGCAAGGACGTCATTTGCTTCAAAGTGAACGTGAATGCCGTCCAGCGCCATTCACGATTCACTTACGCAAACAACGTAAAATTTAAACCTCGCAACCCGGGAACGACGGGTATCCTTAGCATTGGCTGCCCCTGCTTTTAGCATGTGCAGCCTTACGCGAAACCCGACGTACGCAAACGACGTAAACTGCGTACGCAGGGCTCGCGTAACGTTGTGAATCTGCGTTAGTATGCAATTTGCATACTATACGCTGACCACAACGGGAACGCCACCTAGCGGCCTGCGTAAGAATGCAGCCTAAGATATGAGGGCATAAGAGCCTTATGCCACGCATATCTTAGGCTGCAGTCGGCGTAACAAGCTCTCTGAATCAGGAGAAGTCGTTACGCCTGCGCAAGTAAGCAATTGCGCTGCGTAACTATGGTTACGCAGATGCAATTGCTTCTTGAATCTGGGCCAGTGTTCTTAACGGCCATGTCATGCTAGCAATGAACAACCCACAAAAAATGTGATGAACCATGTTGGGAGCGCAGGGCAGCGCTTTCCACTAATATTTGGATGCACTTTGTACAATTTTATTGACATGAGTTTTGTACATTTTGGAAAAGAAGAACAAGACAAAAGCAGTCAGTGGAAAATAAGGGAAAATAATATAGGTAAAAAATTATATAACATCTAGGAGAGAAATGCACCACGGTGCTGTCACGTACCTTACCAGAGGCCGAAGTGCTGAGAGGGCTTCCCTTGCGACTAAGTGCAGAACGCCCCCTTGAGGTGACACAGGGGGTGCTATGCCCAGAGATGCAGGAGTTGCCGGCTGCGACTTGCTGAGTTGATGTTGGAGATCAGCTGTATACCAGGGTACGTAGTCAGGCAGGGGTACCACGGAAGTACCAGATGAGGTAGACTGGCAGAAAAAACCCAGGGGCGGAGTCAGGAGCCAAGCCGGTAGTCATACACAGGAAACAGGAAGTGACTGGAACAGGTCAGAAGGCAAGCCGAGGTCATACACTGGAACAAGCAGACAGGAACAGAACACAGGATAAGCCGGGAAACAAGCCGGGGGTCATGCACGGGGAGGTCTGGTCAGGCAAGCCGGGTCGTCAACAGGAACACAAGGAAACAGGAACAAGAGCTCAGGATCACTTAACGGGCTGAAGATCATGCAGCAGTTGGTAACTGCTGCAGCAAGCTTTAAATAGGGCACTGACGCCAGGAGTCCCGCCCGCATTGCGTGTGCACTGGCGCACGCGCGTGCGCAGTAAAGAATACTGAGTTCACGGAGTTGTTGCCCGTGTGCGCGCGCGCATAATTCCTGATATGTAACTGCTGTACCATGTACTTGTATGAAAAGTATCCTGTCCTTTGCATTGCTACCTTTGTGCGAAATATCTGGTCATCCTTCCAGTCCCTCTGCTTTCCTATCAAAAAGAGACCACACAGTTTTATGGCTGTTCTGAGAACTCAGCCTGCTCTCCCCCCAATGATCAGACTTGTCCTGACACCCCCCCCCCCACACACACACACACACATGGCCTATCGCTGGGAAGATCAGTGTGCTGCTGTTTCTCCTCCCCTAGCTCTCTAAATTTCTCAGCAGGTGAGAACAGAGGGAATGTGATCACTTATAAAAAAATAGTAAAAGGTAATTAATATAATATACATATATATATATATATATATATATATATATATATACACACAAATGTTATGCTTTTAATTTCTAATTAAACTAAACAATGTAGTTGTTTTACAAGGTGGAGGTTTACATAAACTTTAACCAATTTTTGTTCCATGTTCAACATTTGTCATTTACAGGTGGAATCAGTTAGACCTGGCGATTGTCCTTCTTTCCATTATGGGAATCACATTGGAGGAGATTGAAGTAAATGCATCACTACCCATAAACCCCACTATTATTCGGATCATGAGAGTTCTGAGAATTGCTAGAGGTATGTTGCTAAATTTTAAAAAGATGTAAGGGTGTAACTATAGTAATATGCCACTGCTATAGATAGAAGAGGCCTAGTACCTTCTGAATGCACAGTAAGTTATATTATGATAAGTTCGGATGACATTCAGTAAATAATTCCCAATACAGTTAATGGGATAGGAGAACTTAAATGTGGTGATTAGGTTTATGCGTTGTTCTATTTGACGCAGGGTGGTGAGGAGTCTTTGGAAATGATAAGGTGAGAACAATATTTAAAAGGTTAAGGTTGGTGTTAGGGTTAGGGTATTGAACAAAAAGGTTAAAAGGGTGGGCACTATGGTTTAAAGCAGGGATCCTCAAACTACGGCCCTCCAGCTGTTATAGAACTACACATCCCATGAGGTATTCTAACACACTGACATTCACAGACATGACTAGGCATGATGGGAATTGTAGTTCCTGAACAACTGGAGGGCCATAGTTTGAAGACCCATGGTTTAAAGTGTGCTTGGTTAAGTATTAGGGATAAAGTATATTTAAAATCAAAATGTTTTTCATTTAGTTTTAGGTAAGGCTTGGAAGTGTTAGAAACCCTGTCAGTTTTTTACTGCTGTATGTCTCCCCCTGGGCAGATTCACCTCCTCTGTTTGTCTAAGTGACCTTTGTCACTGGGCCAGAAGGCAATAGGAGTTTTAGAATTTTACAGGTGTCGCTGGAACGAAAGGATATCTTGTAGTGGGGACGCCTGGTCTGGTGACAACCAACTTAGAGGGACTGCCCTTCAATTTGGAGAGTTTGCCTTTTACTCTATTAAATAGTAAAAAACAAGTTTAGGCTTTATATGTTCAGGCCTAAGGCTGGTCATACATGGTCGAATTTCAAAATCATTTTCTTTTGAAAATCAGAAGATTTGTGCGTTTTGTGATCCGATGGTGCCACCATTGATTTCGAAATTCGACCAACCAACCCTTCAATTTCACTTCATGTTGCTACAGAAAATAATTTTTGTGTCTAGGAAACTTCTTTTCTTTCCGGAATTTTATTTTCTTGCTCATGCGCATTTCTTTTTTCGCATGATTCTCCCATCATTGATTAGAAAAACTTTAGTTTTTCAAACAATTTCCAACGATTATTAAAATTAGTTTCAGGGTTGGGTTTAAGTCAGGTTCAGTATTACAGGAGGTAAGGGTAAATCTCTCTAATAAGAACACACACAGCAGAAAAAAATCTGCCATGGGTGCTTAATCTTCCCTACTCTATACAAATCTAGAACAAAAGTTCTGAATAGAGTTGGCCTTTAATTCCTGCCTGGTATAATTTATAGCAGCGGTCTCTAAACGGCAGCCCATGGGGCGAATGTGGCCCTTTGCTTGCCTTTATCCAGCCCTCGGGGGCACTATTACTCTCTCTGCCCCACTGACGCCAATAGTGGAGAACCATTCCTTTCATTGACACCAACACTGGGGAAGCCGTTCTTCTTATTGACACCAACAATGGGACATTTTTCCTTTCACTGACACCAATGATGGGACACTATTTGTCCTACTAATACCAATGACGGGGCACTTTTCCTCCTTCTGCTGACTACAGGCACTATGTAATTTTTTACTACCACTGACGCAGGGGTATTTTCTACTTCTGCTGGTCACTCTGGCCACCTTAAAGTCTAAAGGACAGTAAACCGGTCCTTTGTTTAGAACGCTTCGAGACCCCGACTTATAGTATTTTCCCTGGTATCATCCAAGCTCCAATCAGCAGTTCAGTTGACGACACACATCATGTTATACACACTTCAAAAAAATCCACCATGTTAAATACCTGTTAAATTTATTCTTGTTTTCTGTACTTTTATCTTCCAGTAATTTGCAACCAAGGATGCTTTAGTACACGTTTATTTTATTATAACATTGTGGCTTCCTACATACGTACACAATATGGTCAAACGTTTGTGGACACTTGACTATCATACCTATATGAGGTTGCCAGACTTCGTATTGCAAAATCAGATGCATAAAATCAAGCCCTTTTCTGTTCCAGCATGATTGTGCCCCTGTGCTCAAAGCCAGCTCCATAAAGACATGGTGTGATAAGTTTGGTGTGGAGGAACCTGTATGGAGTCCTACCCTCAACCCTTTGAAATGAATCGTAACACAGATTGCAATTCAGATCTTCTCATCCAACATCAGACTTCTTTGGCTAAAGAGACTCAAATTCCCAAACACACTTCAAAGTCTTGAGGAAAGCCTTCCTAGAAGAGGGGAGGCTGGACTGGACACAAAGAGAATCCAACTCCATATTACAGCCAATAGTTTTGGAATGGGATGTCCAACTAGCTCAAATAGATGTGATGGTCAGGTGTCTACAAGCTGGCCATATAGTGTATATGCAATAAGTAAACATTAGTTTAAACAAGAGTTTAAGAAAGTTAAGGTTTAAAGGGTAAGTCTACCCAAACGTGATAAATAGTTACAGTTGCAACCTGGTGGGCTGATCAGCCCCTAAATTCCTATGTGTCTTGGATACTCCAACAACGAGACCTCTTTGCCATAAATCTCAGTTCTGTTCCTGTCCACCTGAGTGTTTTGGTTTTCTCTGCCCACCTTTGTGCATCCCAGCTCCTCCTGTTACATTCTCGATAACAGAAAATAAAATATCCAGCTGGGACAGATGGGCACAGCAGGTGTACAGACCCGGGAACTTAGCTCAAAGATAACACCAATAGAATTTTAGAGAAATAGAATAGACTCTCTGGTGGATCATCCACCAGTTTTTTGTTCTTTTTTTCGTAAGGCTTTATTCAAGAAAACAGAGAATAATACAAAGACCATGCAGCAAAGGCTAATACAGAAGTCTGAGACAGGAGTGTATATAAAGAATCCCACTTTACTTACTAGGTCCATCACAAGGTGGCTGGTAGGTTACAACAGAACAAATTCAAGAATGGGTGTGAGCCCATGCAAAATCGAGAAAAATACAAAATAGAAAGAAACAAAAGGGCAAATCACACTGAAATTGCCATCCGTGCCCCAGCAATGATGTTGGCAAGGTTCCAGGGCCCAAGTTGAGTGGCGCTGGAGTTAGTGGTGGTCGGGAAAAAAAAGGATGGGGTTGGGAGAGGGGTGGTAGGCCAGAAGGGTAAGGAGTGCGGGAAAGATTTGGGTTGAAAGTCAACTTAAGGAGGGGAAAAGGGGGGCTCCTGGGTTGTACTGGCCAAATCTCTGCCTTAAGGACAAGACCTGATTAAGAGAGCCACGATATGCGGGCCTTCGGAGTGGTGACTGGGAGGAATGGCACTGTTTGTACAGATCCAGATCTTTAAATAAGAACCATCTAGTCTAGGTAGACACACCAGCACACAGTCCTCTGCTTGCATGTACAGGTTTCTCCATCATTCTCACCTGTTCAGTTCAATTAAACCAATCAGAAATCTCTGGAGTTCCATCCATCAGATTTGGGTGGACTGATTTATTTATTAAGTATTGGGTGGTTGGTTAACAGTTTAGGAATTAAAGTGTGGGGTATTCGAATGTAAGGCTGGATTGATTCACACTTATGCATTTTTAGTGCTTTTTGCATTTTTCAGATTTGCTCTACAGAACGTGTTCCATAGGAAACCATGGTAAATAGACTAGTGCAAATCTGCAAAATGCAAAGAAGCACTAAAAATGCCTAGGTGCGAATCAAGCCTGAAGCCTCGTACACACGACCGAGGAACTCGACGGGCGAAACACATCGTTTTCCTCGTCGAGTTCCTTGTTAGGCTGTCGAGAAACTCGACAAGCCAATTTTCTCCATTCCCGTCAAGGAAATAGAGAACATGCTCTCTTTTTGGCTCGTCGAGTTTCTTGACAGTTTCCTCGACGAAAATGTACACACGACCGGTTTCCTCGGCAAAAAAATATCTCCCAGCAAGTTTCTTGCTGGTTTTTGCCGAGAAACTCGGTCGTGTGTACGAGGCCTTATAGATTTTGCTTTTGCATTTGTTGCTACAAAATTTTACTATAGTCCCCAGTCACACATTTTTTTCTACAAACACACCACGATCTTTTAGAAAGCTTTCCCGGAAAAGGGGAGACTTTTATAGCCACAAATGAAGGTCAAATCCATTGGAATGCCCTTAGTTTTGTAATGGAGTTTGCAACAAGCTTATATGGGTGTGATGGTCAGGTGTATTTTGGATGCTGGATACTTATTGTGCTGACTTTTATCTTTCAGTTCTAAAGCTGCTGAAGATGGCTGTCGGAATGAGGGCTTTGCTGGATACCGTTCTGCAGGCTCTTCCCCAGGTAAATATAGTAGAAAAGCATCAGCCTCTGATAAGGAAAGCATTTAACCTAGTTTAAATAGAAAACTAAGAACACCATTGGCCAAAAAAAAGAAGTGTGCGTGATAACATTTGTACCCAAAGTGGTCAGCAGCTAGTCCTGGATAGGGGGGTTATGAGGTGTTCTGTGCCCCCCCAGATTATATCAGTGCCCCCCAGGGTTTTAAGAACGCATCCATTGATCGTCGAGGCACAGGCTGTAGTTTTTCTTATACATGGTGATTCTTATAAAATGTGTCTTCCTGCCCACAGGTGGGGAACCTAGGTCTTCTCTTCATGCTGCTCTTCTTCATTTTTGCAGCGTTGGGAGTGGAACTGTTTGGCGATTTGGGTAGGTAATTGAAAGAGTGTATGAGATTGAAGAACAACCAGACATCATGCCAAGAGAATGTTTCTAACGTAGATTTGTGTCTGTTTGCAGAGTGCAACAATTCCCATCCATGTGAAGGTCTTGGGAGACACGCAACCTTTCGAAATTTTGGAATGGCCTTTTTAACTCTCTTCCGAGTATCTACAGGTGATAACTGGAATGGAATTATGAAGGTAAGACATTTTTTATTATGTGTGTGGAAATGTAAGAAACATACTTGTTGGGTTTTAACTCATCACTTGCATGACTTAGAACAAATATGCAAATAAGAAGCTTTGACAAGGTGGATCCCTCTCGGAACATTATATTCAGACAGTCGCCGTTGTCAGAGTACCCTAATGGGAAATTTTCCCTTCAACAGAAGTTGATTGAACAATCAACTTATGTTCAGTGGGGAAGCCCACACTCTAGTCGAACTTTGGATCAGTGTGTGGCCAGAATAAGTCCTAGAGCCATAAGCCCTCCAACGACTATATATCACTCAATTATTATTATTTTTTTAGTACAGGTACTGTAGGTACTTTATTATAGTGCTGTCAATTTAATCAGTGCTTTACATATATATATTGTACATTCACACCAGTCCCTGCCCTCAAGGAGCTTATGATCTAAGGTCCCTAACTCACATTCATACATACAAATATATTAAGACCAATTTAGACAGGAGCCAAGTAACCTACCAGCATGTTTTTTGGAGTGTGGGAGGAAACCAGAGTACCAATAGGAAACCCACACAGACACAGGGAGAACATGCAAACTCCATACAGGTACAGTGGTTGGATTTCAAACTGATGACAATAGTGCTAACCACCTAGCCACTGTGATACCCATCTTGGGTGGAGGTGGCCTTTAATCACTTAAAGGAATTCTGTGTTCTCATGAAACCTTCCCCAATTAAGCCCATTAATACTCACCTTTGCCACACTCCCCCTGCTGCTCCATTCATGTGTTGGAGACGTAGGTCTAAACTTTATGAAAGCTCTGTGCCAGACAGTGTTGGCCTACACAAGATTAATCAATTTGCTCCCTTCCCTGTCATGGCAATGTCTGGTTATTGGCCACTCAAGCTCAGGCTCTGCATCCTGGGAGAAAGGCCAAAAGGTCACATGCTATCCCCAGAAGCACTACATATTTCCAAGACCTCTACTGAAGGAATGACAGTGTCTCTGTTTTTTAAGAGAACCTGTACTTTAAGGCAACCTATTTTAAGTGGCTTGTTTGTAATTGGCCTGGTGGCCTCATTACTAGTTGTAAAAAACTAGCAATAAACATCAACTCTCCCCATAAATGTTTTCTCTGATATTAGGATTTTTCTTTTTGCTTCATTCCTGCATTGGAGCCATAAGTCTAAACCTTATGAAAGCTCTGTGCCAGACAGTGTTGGCCAACACAATTTGCTCCCTTTTCGCTCATGGCAATGTCTGTTTATTGGCCACTCAAGCCCGGACTCTACATCCTGAAACGAAGGTGAGAAGGTCACATGCTCCCCCATCCCCAGAAGCACTACATATTTCCAATACTTCTAATGAAGGAATGACGAGACAATAAGTAGGTGAAGGGAGGGGGGTGTTTATGGTCTTTAAGAGAACTTGTACTTTAAGTCAACCTATATTGATTTGCTTGTTTGTAAGTAGTCTGGTGGCTTTATTACTAGCTGTAAAAAGCTACTAATCTACCAATAACTTTTTTTTCTCTGATATTAGGACACACTGCGTGACTGTAACGAGGAATCAACCTGCTACAACACAGTTATCTCCCCCATGTACTTTGTCTCCTTTGTGCTAACCGCACAGTTTGTTTTGGTCAATGTGGTCATCGCTGTTCTGATGAAGCATTTAGAGGAGAGCAACAAAGAAGCCAAGGAGGAGGCGGAGCTGGAGGCAGAGATGGAGCTGGAGTTTCAGATTCAGAACATGCAAGGTCCGGACAACGACTCTTTCCTGTGGGCTGGACGGGACCTTAGCTACACTCAGGATAACCCCTATGGATATATGAACTCTGTGAAGGATCAGGTGGATTCCCAACTATCATTAGTTCATCCCATGGTAAGACAACACAAGTCATGTCCCGAAAATAAAATGCTAGTTGAGATTTTCAAGTGAAGAGGAAGGGACATGAAAGTTATATCTTCCAAATTAAAACCTAGGAAGTGAAACTTTATGTGGCCAAATCATCTACCAAATGAAGCCCTATATGCCCCCCCTCCCCCAAAAGAAAACAGTGTAATTTTGTCATGGTAACCTACAAAAAGCTAAGAGGTTCTTTCAAAACCAAAAAGCCTCCTAAAGAAAAAATAAAAAAGGGCTATGGGACTCAAGAGGGTATAGAGAAGAAAAGTACCTAAAATCTCCAGAAACCATGAAGGACCCCCTTACCACCGGTCCCAGGGCCCTTTCCATCCAAGCCCGGGGCCCTCCCGTCCAGACTTGGGGTCCTTCCCACTGATCCCATGGCCCGTTACTCTGTGACTTGAGTGTCATAGACTGCAATGTTAAATCACAAAAGTCACAAGGAAATTGCAAGCAAGTGGCAAGGAAGTCACAAGGAAATTGCAAGTTGCACAACTTTGGGGTCGCAGCAGTTTGCACTGTTATGTTCCCGCAGCAGGACCCTTTCCCATGTTCTGCAGAAGGCCCCCTTCCTGCTGTCTTGGAGCCATCCCACGGTGGTGGAACCCCAGGGCCTGGTCGTAAGTGCAACCTTTGCGACCCTGGTAATTCCACCACTAACTTAGGGGATCAAAAAGGGATATAGGAAACAAAAGGCTTTAAGAGGGGACATATGGAGGAAAAAGTTCTGGGACAGAAGAGGAGTATAGCGAGGAAAAGGTTCTTGGAGGGAGGTACTATATAGGGAGGAAAAAGCTCTGAAATGTAAGTGGTTATGCAATCCCTTTTTTTATTAGTAAGTTGTAACCTGCCTTGAGTGCTTTTTTCTAACACACTTGTATACTTCTTCTCCAGGAAAGACATATGTTTGATACAATATCATTACTAATCCAAGGCTCCATAGAGGGGGAAATGAAGCTTATGGATAACCTCTCTGGTTCGGTGTGCCATCATTATGCCCTCCATCCATATGAAAAAGGTTCATCCGAGAAGCAAGTAAGTCTTGATAAGAAATTGTGCAGTTGCACTGTGGGCGGGATGGCACAGATAACGGTTAAAATGTTGTCAGAAGTTCTAAACCCTTAAAATGTGCTCTGGATCCCCAAAAATCAGATGACAAAAGACCCTAACCCTTCACTACTCTATCAAAATTAAATAATAAAAATAATCCTTTGTTTGGCATTGGGATCTACATTTTTGTTTAGCCTGTTATTTTTTTTGATTCATGATTATTTTTGCACATTTAGATCCCACTGGCGGAGATGGAGGGCTTGTCCCTGACTTCAGATATTCTGTCTGAAAAATCCTGGTCGTTGGCCTTAACGGATGACTCACTGCCAGATGACATTGTCTTCAGTGTCCTTGAATCTAAGGTACTTTTGTTCCTTTGTACATATTAAAAAATAATCAAAATTTCTTTCTTGTCCATTGAGGGACAGAGAATTTGTGAATACATTTATCATACTGTTGCCTATAGACAGATAGGACACTGGCAAACTAAAAAAATTGTGGGCAAGCCTGGGTATAATTCCTCCCATGACCAGCATTCTTTAGTATAATATTTCCCATGGCCAGCATTCTTCAGTATAATACTTTCCATAACCAGCATTCTTTAGTATAATATTTCCCATGGCCAGCATTCTTCAGTATAATACTTTCCATAACCAGCATTCTTTAGTATAATATTTCCCATGGCCAGCATTCTTTAGTATAATATTTCCCATGGCCAGCATTCTTTAGTATAATATTTCCCATGGCCAGCATTCTTCAGTATAATACTTTCCATAACCAGCATTCTTTAGTATAATATTTCCCATGACCAGCATTATTAAGTATAATACTTCCCATAACTAACATTCTTCAGTATAATACTTTCCATGACCAGCATTCTTTGGGATAATACCTCCCATGACCAGCATTCTTTGGGATAATACCTCCCATGACCAACATTCTTCAGTATAATCAGTGGCGTCACTAGGGTTGGTGTCACCCGGTGCGGTAAAACATGGTGTCACCCCCCTCTGTGTAGGCTGCCCAGCACCAAGCAGGAAGCGCACTGGCACGGGGCGCACCCCAAACCAGCCCCTGTAAATGATAGTATAGGACAGTATAGTGGCAGGTTAGGGTAGTATAGAGTGGTATAGTGGCAGGTTGGTGTAGTGGGGTGGTATAGGACAGGTTAAGGTGGTATAGGGCATGATGGGGTGATATAGGGTAGTTTGGGGTGGTATAGGGCAAGTTAGGGTTGCATAGGGCAGGTTGGGGTGGTATAGGGTAAGTTAGGGTGGTACAGGGCAGGTTGGGGTGGTATAATTGCAAGTTAGGGTGGCATAGGGAAAGTTGGGATGGCATGGGAAAGGTTGGGGTGGTACAGGGCAAGTTAGGGTGGCATTGGGCAGGTTGGGGTGGTATAGGGCAAGTTATGGTGGCATAGGGCAGATTGATGTGGTACAGGGCAAGTTAGGGTGGCACAGGGCAAGTTGGGGTGGCATGGGAAAGTTTGGGGTGGTACAGGGCAGGCTGGGGTGGTACAGAGCAGGCTGTGGTGGCACCGGCAGGCTGGGTGGTAAAGGGCAGGCTGGGGTGGTACAGGGCAGGCTGGGGTGGTACAGGGCTGTTTGGGGGGTATAGGGCAGGCTGGGGTGGTATAGGGCTGTTTGGGGTGGTACAGGGCAGGCTGGGGTGGTACAGGGCAGGCTGGGGTGGTACAGAGCAGGCTGGGGTGTTACAGGGCAGGCTGGGATTGCACAGGGCAGGCTGGGCATGTCAGCTAAAAAAAAAACAGGATGGTGTCACCCCTCTAGTGGGTGTCACCCGGTGAGGACCGCACCCCCCTAGCAACGCCCTGAGTATAATACTTCCCAGGACCAGCATTCTTTGGTATAATAACTCCCATGACCAGCATTCTTTAGTATAATACTTCCCATGACCAGCATTTCTCAGTATAATACTTTCCATGACCAGCATTCTTTAGGATAATACTTCCCATGACCAGCATTCTTCGGGATAATACCTCCCATGACCTCTTCAGTATAATACTTCCCATGACCAGCATTCTTCGGAATAATACCTCCCATGACCAGCATGAAGCTCGAAGCTCCAAAATGCTTTTCTATGGCGTCGGTACACATCTCCACTCCAAGTCACCTGAAGCCAAAGGCCTGAAGCCTTTTAAGGCCTTTTGCTCAAATCTTTTGTCTTTTGTAGAAATACATGGAAACGCTTGATTTGAGCATTTTATTGCATTTTTTTGCCCATTTTTGAGCAATTAAATAAAAATAAATAATTAATACAAATAAATTAAAAACCCTAACTCCAACCCATAAACTGAAACCCTAACATAAACCCACTAACCCTAATTCTAAACCCTAATATAAACTCCTAAACCTAATATTGAACCCTAAACCCTAAAACTAATATTAACCTCTAATTTTAAACCTTAACCCCTAACCTAACAAAATAAAAAAATAATGAGTAAATAAATATTAATAAAATAAATTAAATCATGATTATAAATAAAATAACCCTAACCTGAACCCTTAACCCTAATATTAGGCCTAATTCTAAACCCTAATATAAACTCCTAACCCTAATATTAAACCATAACCTCCTAAAGCTAACGATGACCTCTAATTCTAAACCTTAAAGTGTTACTAAACCCACAACAGTAAAATCAGTCTATAAATGCAGTTAAAAAAGGGGAGAGGGGCTTATTGGTACCTTAATTAAGGCAATTACTGGATAGGGTCATATGCCTCCATCACTATTACACATTTTGGCCCAGATCCACGAAGAAGTTACGCTGGCGTATCTATTGATACGCCGCGTAACTTCTAGGATGCTCCGGCGTATCTTTGTTTTGTATCCACAAAACAAGATACGCTGGAATTCTGCTAAGATCCGACTGACGTACGTCTTAGTACGCCGTCGGATCTAAGGTGCATATTTACGCTGGCCGCTAGGTGGCGCTTCCGTCGATTTCCGCGTCGAGTATGCATATTAGCTAGATACGCCAATCCACAGACGTACGTCCGGCCGGCACATTTTTTTACGTAGTTTCCGTAAGGCTTTTTCCGGCGTAAAGTTACCCCTGCTTTATGAGGCGTAGCCAATGTTAAGTATGGACGTCGGGACCGCGTCGAATTTTACGTAGATTACGTAAAACATTCGCGAATAGGGCTTTGCGTAGAATTACGTTCACGTCGAAAACATTGGCTTGTTGCGGGTTAATTTGGAGCATGCGCACTGGGATACCCCCACGGACGGCGCATGCGCCGTTCAAAAAAAACGTCATTTACGTGGGGTCAAGACGTATTAACATAAAACACGCCCACATCTTATCCATTTGAATTGCGCGCCCTTACGCCGACACAGTTACACTACGCCGCCGTAACTTACGGCGCAAATTCTTTGTGGATACGGAAAATACGCTGTAAGTTACGGCGGCGTAGTGTATCTGAGATACACTACGCCGGACTTACAAATGCGCCGCGCTGCGTGGATCTGGGCCTTTAAAAGTGAAAGGGGGTTTGTTTGGGACTTTAGATGAAGCACACAACTACAGATTGGCAGACTGATCGGTATGAAATAACGTGTTTATTGATTCATATTGAATATACATTTAAGTCATGACAAAATACAATTAAAAAATATTATACTTTGAATAGATATGCGCTGCCACCTAGTGGTGTGTGAATGAAAACACAATGGGCCTGATTTACTAAGCTATGTGCGCTGCGCTGGTTCATGCATTAATTAGTACTCCGGGTGGAGGCTTAATCAGGCGCATGAACCAGCGTAGCAGCCGGCGCATTGAAACTAATATGTAAAGCCGCGCCGAACTCCCTATAGAAGTCTATGGGAGAAATCAAAAGTGTTCATTTTAAAGGCTAATCTGCAAGTTTAGTCCTAAAAAGTGTTTGGGGACCTCAGTCCTGCCCCAGGGAACATGTATCAATGCTTTTTTTATTTTTTAAAACGGCCGTTTTTTCGGGAGCAGTGAAATTAATAATTCTTAAAGTGAAACAATAAAAGTGAAATATTCCTTTAAATTTCGTACCTAGGGGGGGTGTAATGTCAGCATGTGAAATAGCGCATTTTTCCCGCACTTAGAACTCCCCCTGCACAAAGTGACATTCTGAAGGAAAAAAGTCATTTAAAATTTCACACGCGGCTATAATGAATTGTCGGCTCTGACAATTCTAAAGGGATTCATTCATAAAACAAACAAAAAAATGTGTAGGGGTTCCCCCAAATTAAATTACCAGGCCCTTCAGGTCTGGAATGGATATTAAGGGGAACCCCGCCGTAAAAACCCCAAAAAAAAAAGACGTGCGGTTCCCGGCAAATATCCATTCCAGACCCTTCAGGTCTGGTGTGGATTTTAAGGGGAACTCCACCCCAAATTGAAAAAAAAAATGGCGTGGAGTCCCCCTAAAAATCCACACCAGACCCTTATCCGAGCACGTTGACCTGGCCGGCCGCAGAAAAGAGGGGGGGACAGAGTGCGGCCCCCCCCCTCTCCTGAACCGCACCAGGCCACATGCCCTCAACATGGGGAGGATGTCCCCATGTTGATGGGGACAAGGGTCTCATCCCCACAACCCTTGCCCGGTGGTTGTGGGGGTATGCGGGCGGGAGGTTTATCAGAATCTGGAAGACCCCTTTAACAAAGGGGACCCCCAGATCCTGACCCCCCCCCTGTGTGAAATGGTAATGGGGTACATTGTACCTCTACCATTTCACCCCAAAAAAAATGTCAAAGTGATAAAAATGACAGTAGCCGGTTTTTGACAAATCTTTTAATAAAATCTTCTTTTCTTCTTTCCTTCGGGGTTCTTCCGCTGCTTCATTCTTCTCGTCAACATCTTGCCCGACGTCTTCTTCTATCTTCTCCGTCCGTCCTTCCGCCTTCTGGTCCCGCATCTTGCCCGTTGTCTTCTCCGTCCGCCTCCTCGTCCGCATCTTGGGTCTTCTGCGGTCTTCTTCTCGGTCCGCCGCCTTCTCGTCCCCTGCGTTTGAATTGTAATTGGCCGCCGTTTTCCCGCTCCTGGGACCCGCCCCCCTCTGACGCCACAAGTAAACTCCTTAGAAGGTCATGTGCGTCAGAGGGGGGCGGGGTCGCAGAGCGTCACACAGCGGGGGAATTCAATTTCAATCGCGCCGCCCGGAGAAGAAGTTCACGCCGTGTCACACTCATGTGACCCCGCCCCCCTCTGACGCCACAAGTAAACTCCTTAGAAGGTCATGTGCGTCAGAGGGGGGCGGGGTCACATGAGTGTGACACGGCGGGAACTTCTTCTCCGGGCGGCGCGATTGAAATTGAATTCCCCCGCTGTGTGACGCTCTGCGACCCCCGCCCCCCTCTGACGCACATGACCTTCTAAGGAGTTTACTTGTGGCGTCAGAGGGGGGCGGGTCCCAGGAGCGGGAAAACGGCGGCCAATTACAATTCAAACGCAGGGGACGAGAAGGCGGCGGACCGAGAAGAAGACCGCAGAAGACCCAAGATGCGGACGAGGAGGCGGACGGAGAAGACAACGGGCAAGATGCGGGACCAGAAGGCGGAAGGACGGACGGAGAAGATAGAAGAAGACGTCGGGCAAGATGTTGACGAGAAGAAAGAAGCAGCGGAAGAACCCCGAAGGAAAGAAGAAAAGAAGATTTTATTAAAAGATTTGTCAAAAACCGGCTACTGTCATTTTTAACACTTTGACATTTTTTTGGGGTGAAATGGTAGAGGTACAATGTACCCCATTACCATTTCACACAGGGGGGGGGGTCAGGATCTGGGGGTCCCCTTTGTTAAAGGGGTCTTCCAGATTCTGATAAACCTCCCGCCCGCATACCCCCACAACCACCGGGCAAGGGTTGTGGGGATGAGACCCTTGTCCCCATCAACATGGGGACATCCTCCCCATGTTGAGGGCATGTGGCCTGGTGCGGTTCAGGAGAGGGGGGGGGGGCCGCACTCTGTCCCCCCCTCTTTTCTGCGGCCGGCCAGGTCAACGTGCTCGGATAAGGGTCTGGTGTGGATTTTTAGGGGGACTCCACGCCATTTTTTTTTTCAATTTGGGGTGGAGTTCCCCTTAAAATCCACACCAGACCTGAAGGGTCTGGAATGGATATTTGCCGGGAACCGCACGTCTTTTTTTTTGGGGGTTTTTACGGCGGGGTTCCCCTTAATATCCATTCCAGACCTGAAGGGCCTGGTAATTAAATTTGGAGGGACCCCCTTTTTTTTTTTTTTTTTTTAATGAGCAATGCCTCTATTCTTTATAGCCATGAGTACTTTAACCACTTGCCCACCGGGTTAATTCTGGCACTTCTCTCCTTCATGTGAAAATCACAATTTTTTGGCTTGAAAATTAATCAGAACCCCCAAACATTATATATTTTTTTTTAGCAGACATCCTAGGGAATAAAATGGCAGTCATTGCAATACTTTTTGTCACACCGTATTTGCGCAGCGGTCTTACAAGCGCACTTTTTTTGGATAAAAATCACTTTTTTGAATTAAAAAATAAGACAACAATACATTTTGCCCAATTTTTTTCTATATTGTGAAAGATAATGTTACGCCGAGTAAAATGATACCCAACATGTCACGCTTAAAAATTGCGCCCGCTCGTGGCATGGCGTCAAACTTTTACCCTTTAAAAAACTCGATAGGCGACGTTTAAAAAATTCTACAGGTTGCATTTTTTGAGTTGCAGAGTAGGTCTAGGGCTAGAATTATTGCTCTCACTCTAACGATCGCGGCGATACCTCACTTGTGTGGTTTGAATACTGTTTTCATATGCGGGCGCTACTCGCGTATGCGTTTGCTTCTGTGCGCGAGCTCGTCGCGACGGGGCGCTTTAAAAATTTTTTTTGGGGTTTTCTTATTTATTTTTATTTATTTTTATAATGTTTTACACTGAAATAAAAAAATAAAAAAAAAATGATCAGTTTTCTTCCTATTACAAGGAATGTAAACATCCCTTGTAATAGGACTAGTGTGTGACAGGTCCTCTTTATGGAGAGAGGCGGGGTCAATAAGGCTGGAAAGCATGGTATTGAAAAAAAAAAAAAAAGATCTCATGCTTTCAGCTGCAATCATGTTCGTTCACCACAGTGGTGTAGTGTATAGCACTTTGACCTAGCAGCAAAAGAGTCGTTGGTTCGAATCCCGCCCGTGACAGCATCTGCATGGAGTTTGCATGTTCTCCCTGTGCCTGCGTGGGTTTCCTCCCACAATATAAAAACACGCTGTAAATCGGTTCCGGTCTAAATAAGCCCTAATATGCAGTAGTATATTAAGGTTTGGTTCTGCCCAAGGCCTGACTACATATCTGCACCTCCTAATAGAAAAATGACCCACCCCTTCCTGTCAAGGTCACACCCTGTTTTTGTATAACCCCGCCCAGTAATTTTCAGGGGACCCACACACTAGTTCTGGGGGGGCACTGGATTCCCTTAACCACTTCCATACCAGGCACTTACGCACCTTCCCGCCCAAGCCAATTTTCAGCTTTCAACACTGTCGCACTTTGAATGGCAATTGCGCGGTCATACAACACTGTACCCAAACAAAATTGGCGTCCTTTTTTCCCCACAAATAGAGCTTTCTTTTGTTGTTATTTGATCACCTCTGCGTTTTTTTTTTTGCGCAACAACTAAAAAAAGACTGCAAATTTTGAAACAAAAAAACCTTTTTCTTTTTTTAGGTTAATTTTTTTGTAAAGAAGTTTTTCTCTTTCAATTACGGGCACTGATATGGCGGCACTGATGGGCCCCGATGAGATGGCACTGATGGACATCGATGAGGTAGTACTGACGGCACAGATGAGGTGGCATTGATTGGCGGCGCTGCTATGCGGCACTGATGGGCACTCATAGGCGGCACTGATGGGCACTCATGGGCGGCACAGATGGGCGGCACTTATGGGTGGCACTGATGGATACTTATGGGCGGCACTTATGGGTGGCACTGATGGATACTTATGGGTGGCACAGGTGGGCACTGTGCATGGATGGGCACTGTGGGGTGGCACTGATTTTCCCAGTCAGTGCCCATTTGTGGGCACTGATTGGCATCTTTTTTCTTATTTTTTAATGCTTTTTGTTTTTTTGTTCTATATTTTTTTTGTTTTTGCACACCCTGGTGGTCCAGGGTGGGCATCCCTGGTAGTCCAGTGTGGTGATCCGAGGGGGGGCTGCGCTGATAAACAATCAGCGCGAACGCCCCCTGTCAGGAGAGCCGCCGATCGGCTCTCCTATACTCGCGTCTGTAAGACGCGAGTGAGGAAGAGCCATCGATGGCTCTTCCTGTTTACATCGTGATCAGCCGTGATTGGACACGGCTGATCACGTGGTAAAGAGTCTCCGTCTCCGTGAGAGACTCTTTACCGAGATCGGAGATGCAGGGTGTCAGACTGACACCCCGCATCACCGATCGCCGCGCTGCGTGCCCCCACAGGCGCGTGCGGCATGAAATCCTGCAGGACGTCCTGTCAGGATTGTGTAACCACTTCCCGGACGTAAATCGGCCATAGGCTGGGCGGGAAGTGGTTAATTTGCATAGTTTTTCTCTCACTTCCTGTTTGGCTATGGGGCAGGAAGTGAAGGCAAATCTCCCCAATTGGACACAGATAATACAAAATAAACTGACAGGGCCTATAACCCTCCCTCACTCTATCCAAAATGAAAGAAAATAAAACTTGTTGATTATAGTTCTTGTCAGGGGCGGACTGACCATTGAGTCACTCGGGCACTGCCCGAGGGCCCCATGCCACTAGG
The DNA here is from genome assembly GCF_905171775.1 of Rana temporaria. Taxonomy (NCBI): domain Eukaryota; kingdom Metazoa; phylum Chordata; class Amphibia; order Anura; family Ranidae; genus Rana; species Rana temporaria. The sequence continues at coordinate 131,289,309 of NC_053500.1, read as the reverse complement.
GGGCCCCATCCGGGTTGCCAGGCTCAGTAAAACCAGGGACAGTATGTAAAAATCTGTGTTTTTTTTAGATCTGTCCCTGATATGTCCGAAAATGACATGCTTTTAATGTGAATATCCCAAGATTTTAGCTGCCCGCCTCTGCACTACCTCCTGGCGTGGTGGTCATCTGTAAGCCCAGGGGCCCCATAATCTTCTATTGCCCAGGGGCCCCATGAGTTGTCAGTCCGCCCCTGGTTCTAGTTTAAGCACAAATTTCATAGAGTTTTATTGAGAGCCCTAAGAAAATATAACCATGCCAATAGGCCAGGATAGAGCGTTGCTAATATGTAGGAATGTGTGTGTTAGAGCACCCCACCCAATGTTAACTAAAAAATTATTAATTTGCAAATAAGTATTATCTGCTCATTTTTTTGGGGATGTCTGCACCCCTGATAGTGACAACATTTGTGAGGTGTCTTCACCCTTTCTAATTCATTCACTTCCTGTCACATAGCCAAACAGGAAGTGAGGGTAAAACCTTACTAATATATTTTCTTGGGGACACAGAGATCAATCTAAATAGTTTCCCATTATGTAAATTGCACTCTAGCATTTTGCTGTGTACACCCCAAATTATTAGGGATCTTGGACTTTGGGGTCCATTTACTAAAGGCAAATCCACTCCTACAAGTGCAAAGCAATGAAGAAAACAAAACAACTTTGCTTCTACAGGATTGGATGTTAAAACCATCAGTGCTTCCTCTCTGATTTTCAGCAACTATGCTTGTACTGCAGAGTGGCTTTGCCTTTACTAAACCCCAAACTAAATAATCATTTGGGGCAGGGATCCTCAAACTACGGCCCTCCAGCTGTTGTAGAACTACACATCCCACGATGCCTTGTAATGCACTGACATTCACAGACATGACTAGGCATGATGGGAATTGTAGTTCCTGAACAACTGGAGGGCCGTAGTTTGAAGACCCATGATTTGGGGTGTACACAGCAGTGCTGGAGTGCAATTTGCTTAATGGGGACACTAGTTAGATTGACCGGTGTCCCCAAGAAATGACACTGGTAGGGTTTTAACCTCACTTCCTGTTCAGCTGTGTGACAGGAAGTGAAGCCAATTTTAAGAAAAGGGACACAAAGCTCAACACAAAAATAAAAAAACACAAAGCAGGGGTTCTAACACTCACTTGGCTTCCCTCAAACACCCACAATTTGAATAGGATTGCCTTGCGCTAGATTTAAGCACAGTGCTGTAAATCAGCACGTCAAGCCTGTCCACCAATAGCAAACCCCCCCCCCCCACAGGCCATGTTTGCAGGTTTTCCTTCATCTTGCACATGTGCTTTAAAATAGTCTGGACAGCAATTCTTGATAAGAGAAATCCCCAAAACATGTCCTGTCGGGGGTACTTGAGGGCTGAGGACCACTGCAGAATAAATAAAATACTTACCAGTTTTTGTCTTTAAAGTCAGGGAGAATAAACATGGCAAACATTTCATGATTACACACCAGGAAAGAAGCTTAGACAAAAATCACACATAATTTGTTAGGCCCTAACCTAGTTCAGCTGCAGCTGTCAACATATGTAGCATGAAAAAGTAACAAAAGACAAACTTAACAATTTTAAAGTAATTTTTATTGGTCAACAAAACAAGGAAAGCAAAAAAAGACAAACAAACAAAAATACATTTCAAAATTCTAATTAACCATAGCTTTACACATTTTTCAGAAAATAAGGCCACATAGACAAATACATCAAAGTGAACATCATTTAAAAATGAACCAAAACCATTGGCAAAATAAAACAAAACCCATGCAACAAACCACATTTGTGTTTAGCAACAGCATTTCTGCCAGCCTGCCCCTTCTGAGGGCAGCTGAGGACTGATCGATCCAAGCTTTTTATAACAGTGCTAGTAATGAAGCAATTGAAATCACATGACCAAATTGCAGTCTCTAGTTTGGGTGAGCTTGTAATTGGGCACACCTGCAATTAACCCAAACCACGCTCTATGAGCATCCAATGAGTGTTTTTCACCTTTTAAAAAGAAAGGATATTTTTTTTCTAAGTGTTTGAGCATGCTCAGTTCATCACACATGTAGGAACCAAGCTGCAATGGAATGAGAGCTTTTTTTTTTTGGTTTCCCCTGATCTGATGCTTTCCAGCCTGAAGGGGAGGTGTTAAAGACAGAAGTAAACACGCACATTTAATAATCTATTTGTGTGAAAAAAAAGGTTGCCAATTTTGTTTGGGAGCCACGTCGCACGACTGCGCAATTGTCAGTTAAAGCGACGCCGCGCCGAATCACAAAAACTTGCCCGGTCATTGACCAGAAATATGGTCCGGGCTCAAGTGGTTAAAAATTAACAAAACACAAAAGTGAGCCCAATTTTTGGGGATAATGTGAAAGATGATGTTACACTGAGTAAATAGATACCTTACATGTCACGCTTTACTATTGGAAACACTCCTGCAATGGGGCCAAAATGAATTCCGTGAATATCCCCATAGGTGACCTTTTTCTTTTTTTTCCAGGTTACCAGTTTATAGTTACAAAGAAGGTCTAGTGGTAAAAGTATTGCTCTCGCTCTAACGCACGCGTCAATACCTCACATGTGTGGTTTGAACGATGTTTATATATGTGGGCGGGACTTGCGTAAGTCCCGCCCACATATGTAAAAATTATTTTTACTTTTTGCTATAATAAATATCCCCAAAAATATATATTCAAAAAACTAAAAAAACCCTCAGTTTAGGCCGATACGTATTCTACATCTTTTTGGTTCCAAAAAATCGCAAATAGCGTTTAGTGTTTGGTTTTTGCAAAAGTTATAGCGTCTACAAATTTTTTTTTTTTGTTGTTTTAACTAGTTATTGGGGCGATCAGCGATTTTTATCGGTACTGCGACATTATGGCGGACACATCGAACAGTTTTTTGGAACCATTGGCATTTTTCTAGCGATCAGTGCTGTAAAAAATGCATTGCTTACTCAAAAAATGCCACTGGCAGGGAAGGGGTTAACACTAGGTGCGAGGGAGGGGTTAAATATGTTCCCTGGGTGTGTTCTAACTGTAGGGGGGGGGGGGACTGACATGTGTAAATGACAGATCGCTGTTCATGAAGGGGAACTCCAGACCCCCAGAAAAAAAATAAGGTGGGTTCCCTCCAGGTGCATACCAGGCTCTTAGGCTTGGTCTGGAACATAAGGGGTTAAACCCGCGCAAAAAAAATAGCGTGGGGTCCCCCCCAAGATCCAAACCAAGCCATTATCCCAGGCACGCAGTCTGGTCAGACAGGAATGGGGGTGGGGACGAGCGAGCGCCCCCCTCCCTCCTGAGCCATACCAGACCACATGCCCTCAACATGGGGGAGTGTGTGCTGTGGGGGAGGGGGGCACTGCCCCCCCAACCCAAAGCACTCTTGTCCCCATGTCGATAGGGACAAGAGCCTCTTCCCGACAACCCTGGCCGTTGGTTGTCGGGGTATGCGGGCGGAGGGCTTATCAGAATCTGAGAGACCCCTTTAATAAAGGGGTCCCCAGATTCCGGCCCCCCACCCTATGTGAATGAGTATGGGGGTACATTGTACCCCTACCCATTCACCTGGGGAAAAAAATGGAAAAAAATAATACACCACACATGAATAAATTAATTTATTAGTCAGCCGGGGGTCTTCTGCCGGGGCCCCCCACCACCACCCCATTAGGCCCCGGGCTTCGCCATCTTCTGCCGGAACCCCCTTCACCAGTGAGGCTCCTGCCTTTGGGGGAGGGTCCCGGGCTACTACGACGGTTTCTGCGGGGGGGGGGTGCACTGGCACCCCACCCCCGTCTTCAGCGACGTAATTCACCGGGACCCCCTTCACCAGGGAGGCTCCTGCCTTTGGGGGAGGGTCCCGGGCTTCCACGACGGTTTCTGCGGGGGGGGTGCACTGGCACCCCACCCCCGTCTTCAGCGACGTAATTCACCGGGACCCCCTTCACCAGGGAGGCTCCTGCCTTTGGGGGAGGGTCCCGGGCTTCCACGACGGTTTCTGCGGGGGGGGGGGTGCACTGGCACCCCACCCCCGTCTTCAGCGACGTAATTCACCGGGACCCCCCTTCACCAGGGAGGCTCCTGCCTTTGGGGGAGGGTCCCGGGCTTCCACGACGGTTTCTGCGGGGGGGGGGTGCACTGGCACCCCACCCCCGTCTTCAGCGACGTAATTCACCGGGACCCCCTTCACCAGGGAGGCTCCTGCCTTTGGGGGAGGGTCCCGGGCTTGTACGGTGTCTTCCGCCGGAGGGCGCCACTCTCCGGGCTTCTGCGATGCCTTCCGCTTCTGCCTGTCTCCTCCGCGGAGCACAGGGCTTGTCTCCGCTGTCTTCTCCCTTCTCTTCCATTCGATGTTGACACGACGAGGTCCGGCGCTGGAATGCCGTCTGAGCAGTGGGCATGGACTTATATAGGGCAATGCCACCATGTGACCTCAACCCATGTGACATCACATTCCCATCATGCCCAGGGAATGTGATGTCACATGGGTTGAGGTCACATGGTGGCATTGCCCTATATAAGTCCATGCCCGCCGCTGACACGGCATGTCAGCGCGGAACCTCGTCGTGTCAACATCCAATGGAAGAGAAGGGAGAGGACAGCGCAGACAAGCCCTGTGCTCCCGGAGGAGACAGGCAGAAGAAGGAAGAGAGAAGAAAGAAGACGGAAGAAAGCCCTGGCTCCGCGGGGGAGCCAGGCAGAAGAGGGAGCAGAGAAAAGACCTGGGAGTTGGCGCACCCCCGGCAGAAGACCAGGAAGACCGGAACCCTGGCGGAAGGCACCGGAAAGACCGGGGGATAGGCGCCATCCCCCGGCAGAAGACCCCGAAGTCCGGATGCCCCTCCCTAATGAAAAAGAGCTTAAATGGGGTGGGGGCATCCGGCGGAAGGCTCCGGAGAGGACCGAGGGATGGCGCCCTCCCCCGGCAGAAATCACCGAAGCCCAGGGTCCCGGCAGAAGATCGGGAGAGAAGAAACCCCCCCTTCTAAGAGAGCTAAAGAAGAAAGGGGGGGCTCCGGAGCTGATTAATAAAATATTTTATTGTGTGTGGTGTTTTATTTTACTTTACATTTCCCCCATGTGAATGGGTAGAGGTACGATGTACCCCATACTCATTCACATAGGGTGGGGGTCCGGCATCTGGGGGCCCCCTTATTAAAGGGAGCTCGCAGATTCCGATTAGCCCCGCCCGCATACCCCGACAACCAATGGCAAGGGTTGTCGGGAAGAGGCTCTTGTCCCTATCGACATGGGGGCAAGAGTGCTGTGGGGTGGGGGGGCAGTGCCCCCCTCCCCCACAGCACACACTCCCCCATGTTGAGGGCATGCGGTCTGGTACGGCTCAGGAGGGGGGGGGGCGCTCGCTCGTCCCCGCCCCCATTCCTGTCCGGGCCAGACTGCATGCTTGGGATGAGGGCTTGGTTTGGATCTGGGGGGGACCCCCGCGCCAAATCGGCGCGGGTTTAACCCCTCACGTTCCGGACCAAGCCTAAGAGCCTAATGTAGCCCTGAAGGGGGACCCGCGCCGATTTCAAGTTTGAAATTTGGCGCCGAGTTCCCCTTCAGGGCTGAAAACAGCTCGGAGATTCCCGTGCGCCGCGTCACGCAGCGCATTCACGGGTACGCCGCTTGGTATTTACCAAGATTTTCACGGCGTACTGACAGGGCGCACGGGAATCCCTGACTTTTCTCTCTGCGCATGCCCAGTATGCAAATGAACCTCCCGAGGTTCAGGCGCACTGTGCAAGCGTACGGGGATCTGTTTTCAAAAAACACTTTCCCTTTCAATTCGGCCCGCCAAACACTTCAAAACACATGTCACTTCACTTCCCCTGCATCCCCCCACCTCCCCCCTTAATAAACTCCCGCCCAAACCCCCGCAATTTATAGTTTAATGTGCCGTGCGCCAGGTCTGTACTGGTGCACAATGCACCCTCTCCTGGGCGCACGGAGCACATTAGTAACTAGGGAAATACACTGCACTAGCAGCGTATTTCTTTAGTAAATGGCCAAACGGCTGCTACTCCTGCTTTTACTCCATGAGTCATGGAGTAAAGGCTTGGTAAATCAGGCCCAATATGTATATTAAATTAATAAGCTGCTGCTATCACCTGAAAGTATTCACAAAACCGCAATGTGTATATTCTCTGAATTATAATCTTTGCATTTCAGGCTGACTTTTCTCCGGAGCAAGCGTCATCGAGCACGAAGGAAAGCAACTTGTTAAGTGTGAAAAAGCCACCGGTGTGCCGAACCCACTCCCTGCCAAACGACAGTTACATGTTACAGACGGGGGAGACTTGTGCAGAGTGCCAGGCAAAGAGGAAACTCGTCTGCCAAAAATCAGGTGCGAGATCAAGCCCGTGTCAGCCAATTGCTGTGATGACTAAGCAGATAAGGAGGTTACTGTGAATTATTGCACATGGGTGGGGGTGTCTAACGCCCTCTGAAAAACGTTCTGTGGTAGATCGTTTTTCAGAGGGTTTCAGAACAGTGATCGGCAGGCGTTCAGCAGGTGACCCTGCCCCTCATTAAAAAAAAATTTTTTTAGACCCAAAGGGGGGTTTTGTATGAAGAGACCACTCCGCAAACACGAACCAATCAGAATCAGAGTTGCAGGGTGTGTGCTCCCATTGACCTTAACCACTTCAGCCCCGGACCATTATGCAGGTTAAGGACCAGGCCCCTTTTCGCGATTCGGCACTGCGTCGATTTAACTGACAATTGCGCGGTCGTGGGACGTGGCTCCCAAACAAAATTGGCGTCCTTTTTTCTCCACAAATAGAGATTGCTTTTGGTGGTATTTGATCACCTCTGCGTTTTTTATTTTTTGCGCTATAAACAAAAATAGAGCGACAATTTTGAAAAAAAATCTATATTTTTTACTTTTTGCTATACTAATTATCCCCAAAAAATATATAAAAAAACTTTTTTTCCTCAGTTTAGGCCGATACGTATTCTTCTACCTATTTTTGGTAAACAAAATCGCAATAAGCGTTTATCGTTTGGTTTGTACAAAATGTATAGGGCCAGATTCACAAAAGAGATACGACGGCGTATCTCCTGATACGCCATCGTATCTCTGAGATCCGCCCGTCGTAACTATGCGCCTGATTCATAGAATCTGGTTATGCATAGTTCTCACAAAGATCGGACAGGTGTAAGTGACTTACACTGTCGGATCTTTGGCTGCAATTCTAGGCCGGCCGCTAGGTGGCGATTCCATTGCGGTCGGCGTAGAATATGCAAATGACTAGTTACGCCGATTCACGAACGTACGCTTTGCCCGTCGCTCTAAATTTACGTAGTTTCCGTCGAGATACGCAGCGTAAAACTAAGGCTGCCCTCTAGGTGGTCTAGCCAAAGTTAAGTATGGCCGTCGTTCCCGCGTCGAAATTTGAAAATTCACATCGTTTGCGTAAGTCGTCTGTGAATGGCGCTGGACGCCATTTACGTTAACATCGAAACCAATGACGTCCTTGCGACGTCATTTAGCGCAATGCACGTTGGGTAATTTTACGGACGGAGCATGCGCAGTACGTTCGGCGCGGGAACGCGCCTAATTTAAATGGTGCCTGCCCCATTTGAATTAGGCGGGCTTGCGCCGGGCGGATTTACACTACGCCGCCACAAGTTTACAGGCAAGTGCTTTGTGAATCAGGGACTTACGCTGTAAACTTGCGGCGGTGTAACGTAAATGGGATACGTTACGCCGCCAGATTCTATGTGAATCTGGCCCATAGCGTTTACAAAATAGGGGATAGTTTTATTGCACTTCCATTAATATTTTTTTCGTGACTATGACATTATGGCGGACACATCGGACACTTTTTTTGGGACTATTGTCATTTTCACAGCAAAAAGTGCTATAAAAATGCACTGATTACTGTGAAAATTGCAGTTTAGGAGTTAACCACTAGGGGGCGCTGTAGGGGTTAAGTGTGACCTCATATGTGTTTCTAACTGTAGGGGGGCGGGGCTGGACGTGTGACGTCACTGATTGCCTTTCCCTATGTCAGGGAACAGACTGACAATTGCCGGTGTCCCGCGATCGGTCACCGGAGCTGAAGAACGGGGAGAGGTGGCGCTAATGATACTGGCGTTAATCTGTACAGAAACATACGGTTCAGCTTGCACAAATGTTTGTGACATTCGTGCGACGATTGTTTTATACACATTATTATTATTATACAGGATTTATAAAGCGCCAACATCAATAGACCCTAAAGTGTACTTTAAAGTCCTAAATCTCCTGATGTGTATACACTTTCCTTTTCACTGTTTATTCTGTGCAGGTTCCGGCGTCCATGTTCAGTGTCCGTTAAACGACGCCAGTTGTGGCCGAAAAGAGACAGCGATAAATGATAGAAAGTGCGAAGGCCTCATACCAAAACTCAACGTACCAATGCGATCGCCGTCCACTCACAGAATGCTGCAAAGACAGGCATGGGCGCTTTTTTTTTCATCTCTGGTTATAATATTGTGATGTGACTTTACAGTGTATACTAAAATAGTGCAGTCAGTAATCACCAATTGCATGCGGTCAACTAATATAGGCTGCGTCTACAGGCTACGTGCTTTGATGCAGTGCATAAAATATGTATCATGAGCAAAATCCCAATACAAAAGACATATAAACAAAAAAAATCATTAAAATTTAACCACTTGAAGATTTATCCCCCCTTCATGACCAGGGTATTTTTTGTTATTCAGCACTGCGCTACATTAACTGGCAATTGTGTGGTCATGCTACACTGTACCCAAATAAAATTTGTATCTTTTTTCACACAAATAGAGCTTTCTTTTGGTGGTATTTAAAGTGGAGTTTCCATCCCAAATATTTTTTTCCATTATTGTGCTCATTAGACCTAAAAAAAGGAAAAAAGAATAAAAAAAATGTTTTACTCATCTGGAAATGCCTGTTGCTATGCAGTCCCACAAAATCTGCCTTTGGAATCACCTAGGATCCTGACATCATCTCCCTCTAATGCTCCTGGGAAATGTGTGTCATCATTTCCCGGGACGCAGTGCGCTGTCCAATTATCACTCCCCATCCAAGACTTCCAGGAAGTAAGTGCTTGTAGGCTTCACAATGCCCACAAGCAAAATGACAATGGTGTGGACATTCTTTTTTGAATATACGGAGCGGCGGCGGATTGTAAAATAGTAAGTGACCAGATTTATATTATAAAAACGCAGGATGAAAGGACATACATTTAAAAAATGCTAATTGTGGTTGGAACCCCGCTTTAATCACCACTGGGTTTTTTATTTTTTGCTATATAAACAATATTGAAAAAATACAAACATTTAAAAAAATACATATATTTTCTACTTTGTTATAAAACATATCCAATAAAATCTAATTTCTTCATAAATGTAGGCAAAAATGCATTCTGCTACATTTCATTTAAAAAAAAAATCCCAATATGTGTATAGTTATAGCATTTACAAACTATGGTACTGTGGAACCTTGGTTTCAGAGTAACTTGGTTTGAGAGCGTTTTGATTTGCGAGCAACTTTTTTTTTTAATTCTGACTTGGTTTGCGAGTGTTGACTCGCAAGACGGGCAGAATTCAAGCTAAATAGGCCTGCAGTACCTCATTTGGCCTGAGATACGGGAGTGCAGAAGCCGAGCAGAGCGAAAATAGGCCTGCAGTACCTCATTTGGCCTGAGATACGGGAGCGCAGAAGCCGAGCAGAGCGAAAATAGGCCTGCAGTACCTCATTTGGCCTGAGTTACGGGAGCGCAGAAGCCGAGCAGAGCGAAAATAGGCCTGCAGTACCTCATTTGGCCTGATGTATGGGGGTGCAGGAGCCAAGAAAAGCCGAACATTGGCCTGCAGTACCTCATCTGGCCTGAGGTATGGAGGCGCAGGAAACAAGCCAAAGTGTCCTCTGGCCTTTTCGGCAGTCATGCAGTCAGCGAGTTGAGAAGCGGGGTGAGGGGCCGAAAATTACTTCTCACCAGGCGGGGCCTCTAGTAATTTGGGGGGCCCTCCGCAGCTTTGCATAGTGAGCCTATAGGGCGGATCAGCCCTGGTGAGAGGAATTGTGCCCTATTGTTGGTGTTATTAGAAAGGAATTTTGCACCACCGTTGGTGTCAGTGAATGAAATGAAAAAGTGCCCCGAGGGTCGGATAAAAAGCAAGCAATGGGCTGTATCCAACCCTTGGGCTGCAGTTTTGTCCCCTGTTTTATAGGGTGACTCTATTTCACTTTTTTATGCTAGGGACAGAGTCAGATTATATAGTGGAATTTGCTTGCTTTTTTTACCTGTATGTTTGTCTTTTTAGAAGGCGATCCACAACGACTCTTTCGACATGCTGTTGGACAGTAAGGAAAACGACAAGAGCGATACAGTGGACCATATCTTTGTGAATTTACCTGTTTGCCAACCGTCTGCGGAAGTGCCAAATGCTCCAAAGCCAAAGGAGCCAGAAAGAACTTTGTGTGATCTGGAAAAACGCAACCCTTACACACAACACTGCTGGGATACACACCAGTGCCCGGGTCCTGCCCAGACTAATAGGTACTCTATGAAAGAACTATCCTCAGCCCAAGAAAGGACACATTTGTTGAGTACCTCTCTTTGTAAAAAACATTTGAGCTTAAAAGCGTGCGAAACGCTAAGACTCTACTCTGCCGCTTACTCGTTAAGCCAGAAGGTAAAACTGGAAAACAGCAACAATGTAGTTCTGAAGGACATGAAGAAGTTCTACAGCGTTGACGCTCATGGTGCCCTTAGAAAAACCACCTCATGGCTGGATGAAGCCAGAAGACATTCTATTGAAATTTGTTCCATGGAAAATAGTCTTTCTCATTACCCAGCCTCCCGTTCTTGTGGCTTTATCAGCCATATACTCAACGAGAGGGACGACTTTCTAACCGTGCAGAGAACTGGTGGACCCATTGCCTACTGCCCGGAGTGCATGCCTGCTTCTAGACATTCCTGTCTGGAACCCGAGACCCTGAAAAGACAATCTTACTCTTTAGATTCTAAGGACCTCCCTAATATTGTTGATCCTTTAGTCCCAGAAATGTCAATATCCTAATTTCTATTGATATATTTTTTATCAGTAATATCGAACAAACAACTTTGACTATTTTTGATGAAGCGTTAACATTTGTTACAAAACCAGGAGCCCTTTCTATAGGTCAAAACTGAGTGGCGTTGGTGGCTCCGGGGGAAAATACTTGAACAACTTGTTCTCCTTGGACAAATAGCAATACACTTTCCAAAAAAGGATTTTCATGTTTTTGTTTAGCTAGAAAAAAATACATTATGTTATTTTCTATGAAATAAAACTCTGTCTAGAGAGTCTATTTATTGAGGGCAATGGCCCAATGGTGTGATGATACCAGATACAGAGAAAAGATTCACAGACAACACTTCATGGATTTCTTATTTAAGTTAAAGTGACACTGTCATTGAAGGACGTTTGGGGGCTGCCATTGCTCGCCTCCAGAAGAAAATGTTTTCTTAACCACTTAAGGACCCCTTCACGCCGATATACGTCGGCAGAATGGCACGGCTGGGCACATCAACGTACCTGTACGTTGCCCTTTAAGCCCAGCCGTGGGGTCGCGGGCGCGTGCACGCGACCGGTCCGAAGTTCCATGGCCGCGGGACTCGCGGACCCGATCGCCGCTGGAGTCCCGCGATCGGTCCCCGGAGCTGAAGAATGGGGAGAGCTGTGTCTCAAAAGAAGCATTTAGCAGTGACAGCTTCTAGGATGCCCTTATAACAAGGCCCCTTTTGGTGCTGGGACATGGTCATCTAGAGGTCAGGGCAAACATGCCAAACTGTGCCCCCAACTCAAACCCTCCTCCCTCTTCCCAGTACAAATCTGCCCCCCTGCTAAAATCCCCCCTCCTGGCACAAATCTTCTTTCCCTCATCCCTCCCCTCCCACAAATGCCCATAAATTACACTCTTAGCAACACCCTCCCCCAAATTATCCCCTCGTAGAACAATACTTACCCCCTGCCACCCCAAATTCCCCCCTTCAAACATATACCCCCTAATCCTCCCCCCCTCACATGATAGCATAGTGTCCAGGGCAGCATCCTCTTTGGCCCACCCCTTGTCTTGACCCTGGCCCCTTTAATTATTAGGTAATAGAGCAAGGCTATTAGTTATTAGTAAAACAATAAGCATTAATTTCCCTTCACTTTGGAGAGATATCCCCCCATTTCTTGTTTTGTCCCACGGACAAATGAGACCGACAGAAAAAAAAAAACTGACAATTGTTCTACCTATGCCCAGCTTCATCCAAAAACATCTGGTGTTAGATACACTTTTTTGAGTATCCCACTCTGAATTTTTCACTTATTAAGCAGTTGAAAAAAAAAGGATATATTTTATATTATTTTGTAACAGAAATTAATAATTTTTGACCTTCCTCTTTCCATAGAAAAATTTGGCTTAAAGAAGATCTATCATTATTTATTTTTTTAGTAGTAAGTAGTAATTAAGTAGTAATTTATCACGTTTCTATGTGCTTCCAAACCCTAGCTATGAGGTCTGAACTGCACTCCATCCCCTCCTCCCATGGCCGACCTGACAACAGCTAGGAAGGAGACAGAGGCTTCATAGTGGCAGATTGTATTGGCTCTAAGCACTTAACAAATAATTGCAGAAGGAGGGGGATGTGCATCCGCTGCATTCCTCTTGTCGATGCATGTCTCAGGAAAGTGCTTAGAGCCAATACAAGCTGCCACTATGAAAGGTCCATTTTTTTCCTTGCTGTTGTCGGATCCACCCCAGCAGGAGAGAAGGGAGTGCAGTTCAGAACTTATAGCTAGGGTTAAGAAGCATCTAGCAACATGGGACAAATTACTCTATGTACCTCTATGTACTGCAAGTGCTCTAAGCACTTTCCCAAGACAGGGAACGGCAAAAGGAATGCAGAAGGAGGGAGAATGTGTCAGCTTCTGCATTCTTCTTGCTGCTACTTGTCTCAGGAAAGTGCTCAGAGCTAGTACAATCTCCCACTACAAAATATGCATCTTTTTCCGAGCTGTTGCCGGATCAGCCATAGCAGGAGTTAAGGGGGTGCAGTTCAGAACTAAGGATGAGCTCCGGCTTGTTTGCACAGCCCACGTGCAGAACCCGCCAGGAAGTGAGCACTGCGCTGCACTAATCTCAGGCAGTGAGACATTTTTCCCGATCTGTGCAGCCGCGCATCGGGACAATGTCTCACTGCCTGTGATTAGCGCAGCGCGGTGCTGACTTCCTGGCAGGCTCTGCACTTGGGCTGTGCGAACACGCCGGAGCTCATCCTTATTTAGAACTCATAGCTAGGGTTACACCTGGCAACATGGGAGAAAGTACTTCATGTATTCTGTCCCATAGGAAATAGAACAGTAAAAAAAAAAAATTATAGATCCTCTTTAACTCTTGGCTAAGCATTGTGCCTAAAATGTGCATTGTAGGCCATATTTTCTACACTATGCTGTTATGTATAAGTCTTCATTCTAATCTGCCAAACAAAGCCACTCCTTCTTTGTTAAAAGCCTCTGCAGCTACTTTACAAGACATGTTAGGCAGTGAAGGAGTGTAATGCCGTGTACACGCGATCGGTCCATCCGATAAGAAAATGGTCTGATGGACCGTTTTCATCGGTTAACCGATGAAGCTGACTGATGGTCCGTCGTGCCTACACACCATCAGTTAAAAAAACTATCGTGTCAGAATGCGGTGACGTAAAACACAACGACGTGCTGAAAAAAACGAAGTTCAATGCTTCCAAGCATGCGTCGACTTGATTCTGAGCATGCGTGGATTTTTAAGCGATGGTTGTGCCTACTAACGATCGTTTTTTTTTTTCTATCAGTTAGGTATCCATCGGTTAAATTTAAAACAAGATTGATTTTTTTTAACCTATGGATAAATAACCGATGGGGCCCACACACGATCGGTTTGGTCCATCAGACCGTTCTCATCAGTTTGACCGATCGTGTGTACGCGGCATCAATTACACAAGTTTGTGTAAAAGCGTAAAGGGAACTTGTACTGAGAGAAGTATTGGGGCTCAGATTTATAAGCTGCTTCTGAAACCAATATGCCAATTGCCTGGCGGTCATGGTGGTCCCTTTCTTTTAGTATTTTAACCTTAATACTCACTGACCTGAAGTGCGTTGAAAAAGTCGGAAGTTATCTGTATACTTGTTCCAAGTCAGTGACTCAGTATTAAAGCTAAAGGATCAACATGCCAGACAGGCAACTAGTATTTTGAGATGAAGGTCATCAGTGGCAGGCTCAATGTGCAGAGACTCTGGCTACGCAGGTCATATTTGGTCTGCTATAAGATTTTATCTGGCTCTCAACTAGGGACAGTAGCGTATTCTGAATGATCACAGATTGAGGGTTTAGGTCAGCAGCTGCCTGTGGTCCCTATCTCTTCCTCTGGCCATCCTAGCAACCAGTGACCAACTTTCCCTAGCATTCAACGGAAGATAGAATGGTGGATAGAATTTTTAGACTTTCTTTGCCTCTCAGCTACCGTACTGCTGCTACAGTCACACTGTGAGGCCTTGTACACACGATAGGTTAAACAGAGGACAACGGTCTGATGGACCGTTTTCATCGGTCAAAACCGATCGTGTGTCGGCCCCATAGGTTATTTAACCATCGGTTAAAAAAAAGCCAACTTGCTTTAAATTTAACCGATGGATTCCTAACCGATAGGTCAAAACCGATCGTTAGTAGGCACAACCATCGGTTAAAAATCCACGCATGCTCAGAATCAAGTCGACGCATGCTTTAAAGCATTGAACTTCATTTTTTTTCAGCACGTCGTTGTGTTTTACGTCACCGCGTTCTGACACGATCGGTTATTTAACCTATGGTGTGTGGGCGCGACGGACCATCAGTCAGCTTCATCGGTTAACCAATGACAACAGTCCTTCAGACCGTTCTCATAGGATGGACTGATCGTGTGTACGAAGGCTTGAGCCTTACAATGATAAGAGGGATTCTAAGATTCTAAGGATTCTGATGTAAGAGGGAATGGGGGACTCTGATGGGAAAGGGACCTGGATGAAAGGGGACTTTGATGGGGACCCTGTTGTAAACTGAGACTCATTAGTTTATAAAACAGATTTTTTTTCAGCTTAAGAATATTTTTAAAATACGCGGCCCTTGTAAAGTTTGGAGACTTCTGCTTTGCCAGTTAGAGGATATGCTATAGGAGTCCTAAAAAGTACACTCTCTGGGAGTCAGACCGACTGTTTCTCAAAAAATCTAAAGAGGTGATACTGAAAACTGTACAGCATGCAAAACTATTGGATACGTTGCATCAAACAGATCATTATGGAAGCCGATTCCAAAGTAATGGAACCTTTTTAAAAGCCTTAATGATCGGATATTCCAACAACAATTGTCTGATGGACGTGTTTTATCGGATAATCCGTCCGTCTGTATGCTCCATCGGACAAATGTCGAAATTTCCAACAACAAATGTTGCATGGTCATGCTCTCAAAGGGCTCAAGTCCTGCGGGAACGCATGGGAACGGAGTTCCTGCACTTTTTTCACAGCAGGAACGCAGTTCCCTTTGCAGGACTAGAGCAGCCGAGCTGCCAGAGCCAATCCTTCACTGAGCGGCGAAGCCCAGCTTGACTCACTGTCAGGGGCAGGCGAACCTTAGTAATCCTTTATGTTACTGGCTGCTTCCTGTATATGGATTCATCGGGTAGTGTCCGGGTATTCCGTCACTTCCTCGATGCCGCAATGTCTCCTGGGAGCTTTTGTCATTGTTCCCAGGAGACATTGCGGAGGTCTGCCGCGAGTTATCGCGGGATTTAGAAAGAACTTGCTTAAAAAAAAAACATGCACTTTAGTAATTATGCATATGAGCGCATCATTTTTTTTTTTTTGGTGGGGGAGTGGATCTTGGGTGGGAGTTCCCACACTTTTTTCCCCAGGACTTGACCCCTGATGCTCTCAAATTGTCCGACAACAAATGTGTTCCGTCGGATTATCCGATCATGTGTACACAAATCCATCGGACTAAAACCCAAAGTACAAACAGGCATGCTCGGAACCATTGCTAACCACCAGACAACATTAGCAGAAGTTGCCCAAAGGGTGGCGATAAAGAACAGAAAAAACACGTAGTTTAGTGAAAAGTTCTGCCGTCTGTATGCAGAACAAGTTCACGGACAACGCCCTTTGGACAAAAATCAACGGATTTGTCCGATGGAAGTCCAATCGTGTGTACGAGGCTTAACTTCTCCCCCTTTGTATTCAGCAGAACAGGTAAAGGAAACTCTGTCCAGCTTTTGGTGCTGCTTAAGGACCCCAAAATTTCAACAAGTGGGCAATCAGCAATAAAAACCGGATAAGGGTAAAAAGAGATTTAAGATTTTATTGCTGTCTACGCCCCTATTTGGAGAAACTTCTGTCCTGGTTACTACATAGGAAATAAGAGGAAATTCTACTACTACTACTACTACTACTACTTCCCTACTCTATGCAATACTAGAAACAATTTTCAATACATTTATTTTGCGGTTTTAAGAAGGCATACCGTGCTTCACTTCAACAAAGTTGTATGTTTTATAATGTCTTCCCAAATACCAGATGTATAAAAACTTTTTATCGCACAACCTATCCATTTCCCATGCTAGTACTAAGATCAGTTTGGTGGTTAAAATGACAATGGACACATACCATCAACACCATACATTTGTATCTGCAGTATTAAAGCGGTGGTTCCCCCTTAAAAACGAAATTTTCTTATTCCACTGCCCCCCCCATATTCCATCACGATTAAGGCTCTTATTATTTTTTTCATGCTGTACATACCTTAGTACAGCATATTCACCCGTGCATCCGGGTTGCGAGTCCCGCGGGAGTGGGCGTTCCTCACATGCTGTTGATTGACGTTTTGCCCAAAAACGAGCTCCCCCCGTCGCGTAAGCCGCGTCACGGTTGGCGAAAGGAGCCGAACGGCGAGTCGGCGCTATACTGCGCATGCGCATCGCTGTTCGGCTCCTTTCGCCAATCGTGACACGGCTTACGCGACGGGGGGTGAGCTTGTTTTTGGGCAAAACGTCAATCAACAGCATGTTAGGAACGCCCACTCCCGCGGGACTCGCAACCCGGATGCACGGGTGAATATGCTGTACTAAGGTATGTACAGCATGAAAAAAATAATAAGAGCCTTAATCGTGATGGAATGTGGGGGGGGGGGGCAGTGGAATAAGAAAAAGTTGTTTTTAAGGGGGAACCACCGCTTTAAGTGGATCTGAACTCAAAGAACGGATTTGCTATCTTATAGGCAGCACCTACAAATGAAAGGGACAGAACACATGTAGTGGAGAGAAATATGCTGCTCACCCCGGTATATACAACAGAGAAAGTTTTCCCGATTGGGGTTTTTAGGCAGCTCAAGTAGACAAAATGAGTTCAATGTAATAAAAATGTATTTGATCACATATATAAAAAAAGGGGAAGGGATATTGGATTGCATAAATAGAACATATGTTGCGGGATAACAGAAAAACATAAAATACATCTGATGTTTTCCAGTACACAACAAGACACAGCTATTAGTGTATATTGCGTGTATAAACGGTGTCCTAACACGTTTCGACCCTAAAGGTCTTCTTCAGAGGTTTATTGTGTTGTGGCTGAAAGGGAATATACAGAAGAATTACATTAAACATTTCATAAGTTTGCAGTCAACCCATTTAAAATCACCCACCACTCTATTCATATAGAAATACCCTTCGTTGGAAAAGGGGGGGGGGGGGTTGAAAAAGGAAATGTAATTTAATGTAATTCTTCTGTATATTCCCTTTCAGCTACTAGAAAACTACCGCTTCTACCAATAGGGCACTATAACTTTACATGCATGTTAATCAGTTTTCCCCTCTCTTTTCTGGGAAACTGCACAATTTTCCATGGGTCATCCCTGCATTAGTGCAAGAGAATGTCACCAGCACACCGTGGATCTCCAGAACAGTGGCATTCGCTTGCTCTAATGACCTTTGGTTCCAGCCAGTGATCGCTGCTACACTCATCGACACTAACAGCCATTTTGTAGGAACATGTGCTCTGGGAATAGTATGGCAGGGGGCGTTAGTACACCCATAATTTAGGATGTCTCCTTCCTTGGCCTCCAAAGCTTCTTAACCAGAAGTAGATGTTTATCTACGTCACCTATAGTCTTTTATGTTTTGCATGTCCAAACTTTATTAGAGGACAGTCCTAAGCTGTTCCCCACCCACAGTTGTTTAGAGGACGGCACTAAGCTGCTCCTCAATCATTTCATTCAGAGGATAGCTCTAAGCTTCTTCTCAACCATGGCTGTCAGAGGATGGCCCTAAGCTGCTCCTCAAACTTTGCTTTCAGGGGCAGCCCTAAGTTGCTACTAAACCATGGCTCTCAGAGGATGGCCCTTAGCTGCTCCTAAATCATTGCTTTCAGAGGACAGCTCCAATCTGATTTTAAACCATTGCACTCAGACGGTGACCCTAGCCTTCTAGGCAATCATTGTTTTCAGGGGACAGCTCAAATGGCTCCTCAACCATGGCTATCAGAAGGTGGCCCTAGCCTCCTCGGCAATCATTGCTTTCAGGGGACAGCTCTAGAGGCTCCTCAACCATGGCTATCAGAAGGTGGCCCTAGCCTCCTCGGCAGTCAATGCTTTCAGGGGACAGCTCTAAAGGCTCCTCAACCATGGCTATCAGAAGGTGACCCTATCCTCCTCGGCAGTCATTGCATTCAGGGGACAGCTCTAAAGGCTCCTCAACCATGGCTATCAGAATGTGGCCCTAGCCTCCTCGGCAGTCATTGCTTTCAAGGGACAGCTCAAATGACTCCTGAACCATGGCTATCAGAAGGTGGCCCTAGCCTCCTCGGCAGTCATTGCTTTCAGGGGACAGCTCTAAAGGCTCCTCAACCATGGCTATCAGAAGGTGGCCCTAGCCTCCTCGGCAATCATTGCTTTCAGGGGACAGCTCTAAAGGCTCCTCAACCATGGCTCTCAGAATGCGGCCCTAGCCTCCTTGGCAATCATTTCTTTCAGGTGGCAGTTCTAACTGTTCCTCAACTTTGGCTCTCAGAAGATGGCCCTTAGCTGCTTCTCAACCATTACTTTGAGAGAAGAGCTCTAAGCTCCTCCTCAAACATGGCTCTCAGAAGATGGCTCTAATCTCCCCCGGACAGCCCTAAGCTGCTCTTTAACCATGGCTCTCAGTAGGTGGCACTGGTTTCCTCTGCAATCATTGCTTTCAGGGGGTATCTCAAAAAGCTCCTCAGCCAATGCTCTTAGAAGGTGGCCTTAGCCTCCTTGGCAATCATTGCTTTCAGGTGGCAGCTCTAACTGTTCCTCAACTACGGCTCTCAGAAGACGGCTCTAATCAGCCCCGGATAGCCCTAAGCTTCTTCTTAACCATTGCTCTCAGAAGATGGCCCTAAGCTACTCCTCAGTAATCCAAGTTCTCTTCTTTGTAGACAGGTACACATGCTGTTCCATTTTTTCACTCAAACAGATCCAGATTGTCTTTAGTCACTCATATTCCATACATCCATTAGTTATCCCTTTCCTCCTTATCAATACGTCCACAGGATCTTTTCAGTGCTGCAATAAAGAAGATAACGTCTAGACTTCTAAGTATAACACTGTATAAGATAACTTTATTTGTATCAGTTCAACGCTCAAATGATGAGCATAATAAAAAAAATTGCACATTAAATGGTAAATATTCAATTTATCTCTTTTTTTTAATCATTTACTTTAGGGTTTTCTTTTTATCCATATTTCTGTAAATTTTCCCTTTTTAATTATTCTTTGCCATTATAATTTCTTCATAAAGGAGCACTACAGTCTTCCCCGATGGGGAATGTTGGAACAAATTCAGGTAATTGCCCACTTTCCTATCTGTCAGAGAAGCAGCATCCCTCTTCCTACTTCCGCAGTCCAGAGCCCTCTGGTCTAACTAACAAGCCTTACAGCTGGATATCTGTAGTGTGGGATCATCCAAAGCCTCATGCACATGGGTGTCATAAAAATTGCTGGATCTGGTACGTACCTTGGGAAAGAAGTGGTTAAGGCTACACGACGAAACGCATAGGCCTGTAGTTTTTACCATCCCTGTATTAATAAATGTATTCATCGTGACAGATCGACCCGCTGACTTTCTTACATCTACATGTTTGCTCAGGTGCTAGGACACCACAAAAGCCAGCGCACCAACCGCTCACCACCTCGGGGAGTTATTACAGGTGTTTTCTACTAGATTTGTTCTCTATGGTCCCACTGTATGTAGGAACGTAGCCACCGTCCGTTGCTCGCTCCTGAGATGGACTATAGCAGTGATGGCGAACCTTGGCACCCCAGATGTTTTGGAACTACATTTCCCATGATGCTCATGCACTCTGTAGTGTAAATGAGCATCATGGGAAATGTAGTTTCAAAACATCTGGGGTGCCAAGGTTCGCCATCACTGGACTATAGTTTTTTTTAGTGTGCATAGAGCAGTGCGCATGACCGTGACTAACATGCACTACTAGTTCCAAACAAACGGAAGTGAGGGGTGGAAAAAATAGAGATACCGGAGCTCAAAGGACATCACAAGGAGGCAGAAAAACACAAAATATTTTTTTTTTATGAAAAAAGATTGGAGGGCCATTAAAGGGGAGGTTCACCCTAAAACTACTTTCTAGTATTACAATGGCCCGACACATTACAATACAATTATGCCTATTTTTTTTTTTATGCTGTACATACCTCGGTACAGCTAGTTCACCCGCGGCTTCCGGGTTGCGAATCCCGCGGGAGTGGGCGTTCCTAACTTGCTGGGGATTGACGTGATGACCAAAAATGAGCTCCCCCCGTCGCGTAAGCTGCGTCACGATTGCCGAATGGAGCCGAACGGCGGTGCGCAGGCGCAGTATAGCGCTGACTCGCCGTTCGGCTCCTTTCGCCAATCGTGACGCAGCTTATGCGACGGGGGGAGCTCGTTTTTGGTCATCACGTCAATCACCAGCAAGTTAGGAACGCCCACTCCCGCGGGATTCGCAACCTGGAAGCCACGGGTGAATTAGCTGTACCGAGGTATGTACAGCATAAAAAATAAAAAAAATAGGCATATATGTACTGTAATGTGTCGGGACATTGTAATACTAGAAAGTAGTTTTAGGGTGAACCCCTGCTTTAAGTAGTTGACGTGTACAGATCATTATAAGTTTATACTACTGTGTTTCTCCGAAAATAAGACCTACCCCGATAATAAGACCTAGCATGATTCTCGGCGAGGGCTGCAATATAAGCCCTACCCCGAAAAATAAGCCCTAGTAAAATTTGTTAAAACATTTTTTATGCCACCTTGCAGAATGATTGCCGGAGGTCTTCTCCTCTCCTCCTGGCTGACACCCGCCCCCCTCCCCACCCCAGTGCATGGAGCGCCAATGAGACAGCGGCTCCCCCCTCCGCCCGCCCGATGCCCGCAGCCCCTCCCTCCTCCACGCACGGAGCGGACAGATGCCAGCGGGACACCGGCTCCCCCCTCCTCCGCTCTCCTCCCAGCCAGCGGGGATCCCGGTGTAGAGAAGAAGAGCCCAAAGAGACCATGCGATCGCCAGGTCAGCTGCAAGAAACAATCAGCTGCCCACACAACAATCACAAAGGGAGACACACTGCACAATTCCTAAAAATGTAATTGCATAATCCTATAAGGTTGGATTATAAGATGCTTTTTAGGTCCTGACCTGACAGGGAGGGGGAGAAGACAGGGGACACAGGAGATGGATAAATGACACAGCAGAAGCACTATGCAATCTATTATGCTTTAAAGGAAAAGGATTTTTTTTTTTTTTTAGGGTTACAACCACTTTAACCTCTTGACCACCGCCCCATGGTAAAAAGACGTCCTCTTTTTAAAGATGGATATCTCGGTAACGGCAGCAGCTGCTGCCACAACTGAGATATCCATCTCTTCAGTGGGCCGTCCTGTACACGATAACGGCGGTCTCCGCGGCGGATTCGCCGCAAGATAACCGTTATCGGTGGCGGGAGAGGGCCTCCCGCCGCTCTCCGCCGATTACCGGAGCTGTCGGTAGCGGCGGAGGCGATCGTGTCCATTCGGCAGCTGACTGGGGATGCGAGTGAGGGAAAAATCGCCCCCACCCGTCCTCATAGCTCTGCTGGGCGGAAGTGACGTCAAAACGTCAGTCCCGCCCAGCCTCTTAAAGAAACATTTTTTTTTTTGTCATTTGAAAAAATGACAGTTTCAATCTTTTTTTTTCAAGTCTTTTTGACCCCAGATCTCATATTTAAGAGGACCTGTCATGCTTTTTTCTATTAGAAGGGATGTTTACATTCCTTGTAATAGGAATAAAAGTGATAATTTTTTTTTTTATTTATTTCAGTGTAAAAAATTATAAACTAAATAAAAATAAATAGGAAAACAAAAAAAAAATTTTTAAAGCGCCCCGTCCCAACGAGCTCGCGCACAGAAGCGAACGCATACGCGAGTAGCGCCCGCATATGAAAACGGTATTCAAACCACACAAGTGAGGTATCGCCGCGATCGTTAGAGCAAGAGCAATAATTCTAGCCCTACACCTTCTCTGTAACTCAAAAAATGCAACCTGTAGAATTTTTTAAACGTCGCCTATCGAGATTTTTAAGAGTAAAAGTTTGATGTCATGCCACGAGCGGGCGGAATTTTTAAGCGTGACATGTTGGGTATCATTTTATTTGGCGTAACATTATCTTTCACAATATATAAAAAAATTGGGCAAAATTTTTTGTTGTCTTATTTTTTAATTAAAAAAAGTGATTTTTTTCCAAAAAAAGTGCGCTTGTAGGACCGCTGCGCAAATACGGTGTGACAAAAAGTATTGCAATGACCGCCATTTTATTCTCTAGGGTGTTAGAAAAAAATATATATAATGTTTGGGGGTTTTAAGTAATTTTCTAGCAAAAAAAAACGGTTTTAGTCTCGTAAACACCGAATCTGAAAAACAAGCCCGGTGGTAAAGAGGTTAAGATCATTGTACATACCGTAAAAAAAAATAAGACATCCCCCGAAAATAAGCCCTAGTGTGTTTTAGGTTGCCAAAATTAATATAAGACCCGGGCTTATTTTCGGGGAAACACAGTATATAAAAATGGGAAGAAAAACTGCATAGGTCTAGGTTGCAGCCAGTCCAGTACAACTTCCATATCGACCATTGTACCAAAACATCCAATGAGAACGCCAAAAAAATAAAAAAAAATAAACAATTAGATAATGTTTATTACAGGACTTATATGCAGCGAATAATATCATCAAGACAGCAGTAAAAAATAAAACCTCAGCATTTCATATTGGTATAAAATAGTAAGAACAAGTCCTTGTACAAAGGAGGAAAGATCAAGGCTGGTGCTGGGAGAACACCGCAGGATGGGTACAGCGTACAGCGACCAGAAGGAAATGTATTATACATACATATCACACAATATTATGCCACTTTACAGAAAATAGTAATGATAATTTATTATACTGAAAAATGCCACCTGCCTGGCAGTTATGCAGACACTCTGGGGTGGATTTACTAAAGGGAAATACACTGTGCAGTTGCTCCAGAGCTTAGTAAATGAGGTGAAGCTTCCCTTTGTAAAGAATACCCAATCACGTGCAAGGAAACAAAAACAAAAAAAATGCTTTTTTGCTTGCACGTGATTGGATGACGGAAGTCAGCAGAGCTTCTGCTCCTTTACTGAACTCTGGAGCAACTCTAGTCTATTTGCCTTTAGTACAGGGTTTTGCAATTAGCGGACCTCCAGCTGTTGCAAAACTACAAGTCCCATCATGCCTTTTCCTCTGGGTGTCATGCTTGTGGCTGTCAGAGTCTTGCTATGCCTCATGGGACTTGTAGTTCTGCAACAGCTGGAGGTCCGCTAATAGCAACTCTAGTCTATTTGCCTTTAGTACAGGGATATGCAATTAGCGGACCTCCAGCTGTTGCAGAACTACAAGTCCCATGAGGCATAGCAAGACTCTGACAGCCACAAGCATGACACCCAGAGGAAAAGGCATGATGGGACTTGTAGTTTTGCAACAGCTGGAGGTCCGCTAATTGCATTTCTCTGCTTTAGTAAATCAACCCCTCTGGCTTTTCTACTACCGAAGTCATCAATCTGTAACTAGTCTGCAGATCAGAAAATTCAGAGACTCCTAATCTGCATATTATTTTGGGTCAACGTCTCAAAGGACTGAAGCCAGGCGGTGAGCATGACAGCCAGAAAACCAGCATTTTCCACATAAGACGTGAGCTGTGATAACCTCCACGAAAGGTTCCTGAACAGGTAGAAGGTGTTGCTCTGGTTTGAAAGGAAAAATGGGAAGTATGATAAAGTAGGGAAGGCATAGACCAGTGATGGAGAACCTTGGCACCCCAGATGTTTTGGAACTACATTTCCCATGATGCCCATGCACTCTGCAGTGTAGTGGAGCATCATGGGAAATGTAGTTCCAAAACATCTGGGGTGCCAAGGTTCACCATCACTGGCATAGATCCTCGGTCATGTGGTTGTCTGTGGTGTGTCCCCACTAGGAAGATTTCTTTCACTACTTCCTGGCAGGACAGGAAGTGAGGACACACAAACTACACTAAAATGTTTTTTTTCCCCTCTTTAACATAGGGAAGGGTTAGAACCAACATATTATTACTGTTTGTGTTTATTCTTTTTCATAATGTTTGTGTTTTATTTAGGGTTGTCCCGATACCACTTTTTGAGACCGAGTACAAGTACCGATACTTTTTTTTAAAAAAATGTATTGCAATTTTTTATTTTTTTTAATCAGCCCTGTTGGGGGTCTTTGGTGAGATTTCAGGGGTCTTAACAGACTTCTGACATCTCCCCTTTAAGACAGAGAAAGGGACTAAGGACACAGATTCCCCAGTCCCTTTCTCTGCAGCCTCAGCTGAAATGAATGGAGAGAAGCTCCTCTCCATTCATAAACTGAAGCATCGTAAACACAGGAGGTTATGATGCTCAGTTATATGAATGGACAGAGTCGGCGATCACCGACTCTGTTCATTCGGAAAAGGTAGGAGCCGGGCTTAGCGGCTCCTACCTCCGCTCTCCCCCCTGACAGATTGAGGGGGGAGAAAGAACTGCACAGATGGACGGGGGGGTTGGAGAGAGAAACGGACGGACGGACGGGGGGGGGGGGGGGGCTTGGAGAGAGAACTGGACGGACGGAGGGAGAGAGAACTGCACGGACGGACGGACGGGGGGGGGGGGGGAGAGAGAGAGAGAACGGCATGGACGGACGGGGGAAGGGGACGAGAGAGAACGGCACAGACAGACGGACGGACGGGGGGGGGGAGGAGAGAGAACTGCACGAACGGACAGGGGGAGGTGAGAGCAGCACGGATGGGGGAAAAACAGCATGGGGGGGAAGACAACACTGAGCACGGGGGGGGAAGACAACACTGAGCACGGGGGAGAGAAGACTTGCAACTCCCCTGCCTGCCCAGGTATCGGGTGAAGCATCAGGAGCATTTCCCCAAGTACAAGTACTCGGGGAAATGCTCGGTATCGGGACATCCCTAGTTTTATTATTACAGTGACCACAGATCCCTTAATTTCTTGTCCTGCTGTCACAGGATGCAAGGTTAATGTGTTTGTAAACCTCAGACATGAAATATGAACAAAGCAGATCCCTCTATAGTGTGTACGTGTCAATATTAACCGGCTCGCGCAAATATACTGCGTCAGAATGTCTCCCCTGGGCAAAACCCTGTACAAGTACGTCCTTCCCTTTTTCGGCCACCAGAGGGCACGCGCGCCCGCTGCACTGCAGGGGATCCAATTGCCGCCGGCCATGCGCGATCTTGTGCACAAGGATTTGTGTGTGTGAAGGGAAGAGGAGCCATGTCGTTTGTTCCTGTTTAACATGTAAAATCCCCGGTGTGGTTCGGGAAGAAACGAATGCAGTGCAAACTGAAGGACCGATTTAACTGAAGGACTTTTTAAAAAAAGTTAAGATTTAAAAAGAGTAAAAAAAATGTAAGTTCCCCCAAAATTTGGAGCATGTTGGGGGTGCTGAAACATGATGGATTTGATTCTTACTTGCACACATTAAAAAAGGGTATGGAAGTGGAAGATGCATTTTACACCAGAATATGACATGGGTGTGCTCCATGGGGGAGTGGGAGAAGGGAAGCTCCACCCCTGAGAAGCTAAGTCACACAGTGTTCTATAAGGTCCTGGCCCATTCAGATGCCCTAGACCACATATGTCAAACACAGGTCAATCTGGCCCACCAGGCCTCGTCGTGTTGCCCTCTCAACCAGTTTGGCAGCAGGATCATGTTCAAACTCCACTCCACAACCTCCGGCTCTCATCCTCCACTCCCACTCCCTGATCTCACTTGTAAGCACAGAAGCCTTCTGTGTTTACTAGGGACAGCTTTTGCTTTCACTGGTTTGCAGATGTAACTGATCCCTCATTGTGAGGACAACACTTCAGAATGTAAGAGTGAGAACGATCTCATTGCAAGGCAGCGCCACCTACACAGGGAGGTATAACCGAGCCAAATACATGGGAAGTAGGGAGAGTCGCCTACACAGGGAGAGGAAGGAGAGAGTAGAAATGCAAGGAAGCTTTGGGGGTTGGTGTTGCACATTGTACATAATGCACCTCTGTACACAGCGCACCCCCTGGACTCTGCACGACCCCCTGGACTCTCCACCCAAGCACGACCCCCTGGACTCTCCACCCAAGCACCACCCCCTGGACTCTCCACCCAAGCACCACCCCCTGGACTCTCCACCCAAGCACCACCCCCTGGACATCTCCACCCAAGCACGACCCCCTGGACCTCTCCACCCAAGCACGACCCCCTGGACCTCTCCACCCAAGCACGACCCCCTGAACCTCTCCACCCAAGCACGACCCCCTGGACCTCTCCACCCAAGCACGACCCCCTGGACCTCTCCACCCAAGCACGACCCCCTGGACCTCTCCACCCAAGCACGACCCCCTGGACCTCTCCACCCAAGCACGACCCCCTGGACCTCTCCACCCAAGCACGACCCCCTGGACCTCTCCACCCAAGCATGACCCCCTGGACTCTCCACCCAAGCACGACCCCCTGGACTCTCCACCCAAGCACGACCCCCTGGACTCTCCACCCAAGCACGACCCCCTGGACTCTCCACCCAAGCACAACCCCCTGGACTCTCCACCCAAGCACGACCCCCTGGACTTCTCCACCCAAGCACGACCCCCTGGACCTCTCCACCCAAGCACGACCCCCTGGACCTCTCCACCCAAGCACGACCCCCTGGACCTCTCCACCCAAGCACGACCCCCTGGACTCTCCACCCAAGCACGACCCCCTGGACTCTCCACCCAAGCATGACCCCCTGGACTCTCCACCCAAGCACGACCCCCTGGACTTCTCCACCCAAGCACGACCCCCTGGACTCTGCACTCTGTGCATAGAGCAACCCCTAAACCCTGCACACAACACACTCCTGAACTCTGCACTCTGTATGTAGCACATCCTGAACCCTGTACTCTGTACACAGCATACTTTTAAAAACACACTGCACCAAACTGCATAGTACTACATTTGAGGTGCCAACAACAATAGGTTGGCGCCTGCTGGCAGATCGTAAAAGCAGCACAATCACCTACGGTGCGGGAAATGTGCACAGAATATGCCTTTCCCACGCAGCGTTGTGGTGTGACCCAGCCCTTAAAAAATAACCACTTCCTTGTGTAAGGCTAAAGAAAAGAAAAGAAAAGAAAAAAAACAAACAATTACAATGAACCCTGTATAACAAACAGCATCAGCAGGTACTGCGAACCATCCAGACGCGGTCAGACCTCGGTTTGTGTCTGCTCCACAAATTCTAAAACCAACTGCCCCCATTCTGGAGGCAAGATTTCAATAGCGTCCTTGTTGACTGGTTGTACTGTAAACTCCAACCTGCCTGGGGCTGGATGGCATGGATCGGGTACCGCCAGGTCAACAACGCGGTATATGCAAGCGTGCGCCAGTCCGACAAGGTGAGTCTGAGAGTCTGGTGCTCGATGGCAGGTGACGCCGCGGCAGTATATTCGAAAGTGGCGAATATTGTCCATGCTGTGGCTCCAGTGGAGGGTTAAGCTGACAAAGAGCTGATTGGATTGCTTGTCCCTTCGCCACAGAACGTGGGACAGAGAGAGGTCAGTAGGCGGCACAGGACGAGGCGGAGGTAGAGAAGCATCAAGAGCCTGCGGAGAAGAACGAACATTGCGGTACAAAATGGTTCACCACAAAGCAGTAAAAGTTATTTATCAATGTAAAAGTATTTAAATACCCATTTGAAGAATGATATATACACACACACACACACACATACATACATACACACAAACACAATGCAGGTTTGGGCTATGGCCGGATGGAATCGCAGGCATCCTGGTGAGACGAGAAACACCAGCGAGTATCGGGAGGGGGAGAGGACCCCTTCCGCTACTTCCAAAAGCCATCTAGCGGCTAATCAGTCACTCTGAAGGCTTTTAATATGGAGTTAGCCTGGGATTCGATCCGGCGGGTTCACCCGGATGGCTATCATCATCATCTCTGCTCACCTCTATGACCTAGGAGGCCAGAAGCGATATCATGACATCACTTCTGGTTTAGGGAAGATATAAACGCAGCCGTTCACATCCATGAAAGTGTATTTTTTCCCCTAAAAAAATTGCATTTGGAAAACCGCTGAAATATCATGTGACAAAAAATTTGCAATGACTCATTTTATTCTCCAGGGTCTCTGCTAAAAAAAAATATATAGGCCCAGATTCACAAAGAAGATACGACGGCGTATCTCCAGATACGACGGCGTATCTCCAGATACGCCGTCGTATCTCTGAGTTGTGCCGTCGTATCTATGCGCCTGATTCATAGAATCAGTTACGCATAGATTTCTATTACATCCGACCGGCGTAAGTCTGTTACGCCGTCGGATCTTAACTGCATATTTACGCTGGCCGCTAGGGGCGTGTATGTTGATTTCCGCCTAGAAATATGTAAATCAGCTAGATACGCAAATTCACGAACGTACGCCCGGCCGACGCAGTACAGATACGCCGTTTACGTTAGGCTTTTCCCGGCGTAAAGTTACCTCTGCTATATGGTGGTGTACATGCGGCGTAACAATGTTAAGTATGGACGTCGTTCCCGCGTCGAATTTTGAATATTTTACGTTGTTTGCGTAAGTCGTTCCGTGAATGGGGCTG
Organism: Rana temporaria; assembly: GCF_905171775.1. NCBI lineage: Eukaryota > Metazoa > Chordata > Amphibia > Anura > Ranidae > Rana > Rana temporaria. The sequence goes on along the minus strand of NC_053500.1, from coordinate 131,260,037 downwards.
GACGTAATTTACGTTCACGTCAAAACCAATACGTCCTTGCGGCGTATTTGGAGCAATGCAGACTGGGATATGTCCACGGACGACGCATGCGCCGTTCGTGAAAAACGTCAATCACGTCGGGTCATGGTTATTTTACATAACACACGCCCCCCTGTTCCAAATTTGAATTAGGCGGGCTTACGCCGGCCTATTTACGCTACGCCGCCGCAACTTACGGAGCAAGTGCTTTGAGAATACAGCACTTGCCCGTCTAAGTTGCGGAGGCGTAACGTAAATCGGATACGTTACGCCCGCGCAAAGATACGCCAATCTACGAGAATCTGGCCCATAATGTTTGGGGGTTCCAAATATTTTTCTAGCAAAAACTTATGATTTTTATTTGTAAAGTGTCAGAAAAGGCCTGGTCTTAAAGTGGATAGTTACCCTTATTTCTCCGATGCGACATACAAAGTTTTGCTCCTCTTTATCAGGCGTCAGGTTGGAGAAATGTACAGATAGACTGGTCAGGAAACATCCGCGGAGTTGCACCTCATAATATCTATAAACAAATGGTAACATGTTATAACATAAGCAATCTCCTTACATCTGAGCTCTGTCAGTAGGGCAAAACAAGGACAATATGCTGGCAGATCAGTCTGAATCATATACTGTATATATGTTTATTATTCACAGAAGTGTAGGTCCAACATGTTTCAGGGCAGTGCACCCTTCATCAGGTTTGTTTGGAATCTTTGTAAGGCAAGATATAGTAATTAAAAATCCTTCTTATATAAAAAAAAAGTACCCAAGCCAGAGGTATTCAATGAGGGTCCCACAGAACCCTAAGGTTCTTCCAGTGGTTGCTAGAGGTTCCATGAACAGTGTCCGATGTGTCTCCCATGTACAATGACCAATGTAAGGTGACATAAATTAAGGAAGCCTTTCTCAACCATAGTTCCATGGAACCCTAGGGTTCCTCCAGAGATTGCAAGGGGTTTCTTGAGCTGTGGTGGATTTAACTCCCACCTAGTGGTGCCTACATAGTTCTAGCACCAATGCCTCATGACAGAGCCAACAACATGGGACCAGTGGAGATCCTCCTCTCTTTTGTTGGTCAAGTAAACACTGGCACCAATGACTATTTTTTGCCTCTAAAAAGGAGGACATTGTTTCCACTGATCACCAATGTAAGGGACATTCTTCCCACTTACCACCAATGTAAGGGACATTCTTCCCACTGATCACCAATGTAAGGGACATTCTTCCCACTGATCACCAATGTAAGGAACATTCTTCCCACTGATCACCAATGTAAGGAACATTCTTCCCACTGATCACCAATGTAAGGGACATTCTTCTCACTGATCACCAATGTAAGGGACATTCTTCCCACTGATCACCAATGTAAGGGACATTCTTCCCACTGATCACCAATGTAAGGGACATTCTTCCCACTTACCACCAATGTAAGGGACATTCTTCCCACTGATCACCAATGTAAGGAACATTCTTCCCACTGATCACCAATGTAAGGGACATTCTTCCCACTGATCACCAATGTAAGGAACATTCTTCTCACTGATCACCAATGTAAGGGACATTCTTCCCACTGATCACCAATGTAAGGGACATTCTTCCCACTGATCACCAATGTAAGGGACATTCTTCCCACTGATCACCAATGTAAGGGACATTCTTCCCACTGATCACCAATGTAAGGGACATTCTTCCCACTGATCACCAATGTAAGGGACATTCTTCTCACTGATCACCAATGTAAGGAACATTCTTTTCACTGATCACCAATGTAAGGGACATTCTTCCCACTGATCACCAATGTAAGGAACATTCTTCTCACTGATCACCAATGTAAGGGACATTCTTCTCACTGATCACCAATGTAAGGGGCATTCTTCTCACTGATCACCAATGTAAGGGACATTCTTCTCACTGATCACCAATGTAAGGGGCATTCTTCTCACTGATCACCAATGTAAGGGACATTCTTCCCACTGATCACCAATGTAAGGGACATTCTTCCCACTGACCACCAATGTAAGGGACATTCTTCCCACTGATCACCAATGTAAGGGACATTCTTCTCACTGATCACCAATGTAAGGGGCATTCTTCCCACTGATCACCAATGTAAGGAACATTCTTCTCACTGATCACCAATGTAAGGGACATTCTTCTCACTGATCACCAATGTAAGGGGCATTCTTCTCACTGATCACCAATGTAAGGGGCATTCTTCTCACTGATCACCAATGTAAGGGGCATTCTTCTCACTGATCACCAATGTAAGGGACATTCTTCCCACTGATCACCAATGTAAGGGACATTCTTCCCACTGACCACCAATGTAAGGGACATTCTTCCCACTGATCACCAATGTAAGGGACATTCTTCTCACTGATCACCAATGTAAGGGGCATTCTTCTCACTGATCACCAATGTAAGGGACATTCTTCCCACTGATCACCAATGTAAGGGGCATTCTTCCCACTGATCACCAATGTAAGGAACATTCTTCTCACTGATCACCAATGTAAGGGGCATTCTTCTCACTGATCACCAATGTAAGGGGCATTCTTCCCACTGATCACCAATGTAAGGGACATTCTTCCCACTGATCACCAATGTAAGGAACATTCTTCTCACTGATCACCAATGTAAGGGACATTCTTCCCACTGATCACCAATGTAAGGGACATTCTTCCCACTGATCACCAATGTAAGGGACATTCTTCTCACTGACCACCAATGTAAGGGACATTCTTCCCACTGATCACCAATGTAAGGGACATTCTTCCCACTGATCACCAATGTAAGGGACATTCTTCTCACTGATCACCAATGTAAGGAACATTCTTCTCACTGATCACCAATGTAAGGGACATTCTTCTCACTGATCACCAATGTAAGGGACATTCTTCCCACTGATCACCAATGTAAGGGACATTCTTCCCACTGACCACCAATGTAAGGGACATTCTTCCCACTGATCACCAATGTAAGGGACATTCTTCTCACTGATCACCAATGTAAGGGGCATTCTTCTCACTGATCACCAATGTAAGGGACATTCTTCCCACTGATCACCAATGTAAGGGGCATTCTTCCCACTGATCACCAATGTAAGGAACATTCTTCTCACTGATCACCAATGTAAGGGGCATTCTTCTCACTGATCACCAATGTAAGGGGCATTCTTCCCACTGATCACCAATGTAAGGGACATTCTTCCCACTGATCACCAATGTAAGGAGCATTCTTCCCACTGATCACCAATGTAAGGGACATTCTTCCCACTGATCACCAATGTAAGGGACATTCTTCCCACTGATCACCAATGTAAGGGGCATTCTTCTCACTGATCACCAATGTAAGGGGCATTCTTCCCACTGATCACCAATGTAAGGGACATTCTTCCCACTGATCACCAATGTAAGGAGCATTCTTCCCACTGATCACCAATGTAAGGGACATTCTTCCCACTGATCACCAATGTAAGGGACATTCTTCCCACTGATCACCAATGTAAGGAGCATTCTTCTCACTGATCACCAATGTAAGGAACATTCTTCCCACTGATCACCAATGTAAGGGACATTCTTCCCACTGATCACCAATGTAAGGAACATTCTTCTCACTGATCACCAATGTAAGGAACATTCTTCTCACTGATCACCAATGTAAGGGACATTCTTAAAACAGGGTATACCTGACCTGTGCATAAAACACTAGTCTAAATACATTGTAATAATAACATTGTTAAAATGTATTTTTCTCAATGAAGCCTGCAAATTCCATTAGAAATTATTTACACACAGTAGCTGCTGTGGGAGCTCCCAGAACACTAAGTCCCCTTTCACACTCCCCTTTCACACTGGAGGCGTTTTTCAGGAGCTTTTGTGGTAAAATCAGCGCATGTAAAGCACCTGAAAAACACCTCCCCTGCAGTCCCAGTGTGAAAGCCTGAGTGCTTTCACACTGGGAAGCAGCGCTGGCAGGATGTTAAAAAAAGTCCTGCAAGCAGCATGTTTGGGGCGGTAGAGGAGCGGTGTATACACCACTCCTGCCCATTGAAATGAATGGGCACCGCTGCTGAAGCGTCTGCAAAGCACTTCGGTAGTGGCGCTACACGGGTGCATTTAATTTATTTGGCCGCTAGCACTGAATAGCGCCGCTAAAACGACAGTAAAGCAGTTTTAGTTTTACCGTCAACTCCCGTCCGCCCCAGTGCGAAAGAAAACAAAAGGGGACTGGCCGTGACACGGATAGCTCAGTCTTGTCGATTATACCCGCATATCGGATGTTGAAAGGAGGAAGACCTGGGCATTGGAGTTTTTTGGGCATACCATGTACCCTCCCAAGGTGTGTAAAGTGGTTTATATACTAACCTTTTTACCCATCCGGATGCTTTGCCATGCTGAGGGTCTGTAAGAAATGAAGGCGGATCTTGGAGGGATGTCGGGGTGTGCGTTCGATGCTGCACTATATGATGAGGAAGAGAAAACAAAATGCAAAAGTTACAGAGTAACAGTGTTAAACCTGAAACAGAGACTGCGCTCAGGATCACACGCCTCAGACACATTTACATTGACAGGAAGGAAATAGAAGTAAATAATGAAAATTAAAATATTCCTTAAGAGGCAAAGCTGCTCTGGAAACTGACTGCATGGTGTGAACTAGAGCCATTGGAATACATAGAAAACACTGTGCATGCATTTTTAGTGCAGAAAAAAAGCGCACGGAACTGAACGGGACTGCGTCTGGTGTGAACTGGCCCTAAAGGTTCACATTTTTATTTTTTCTTTAAATAACAAACATGTTATACTTACCTCCACTGTCCAGTTTGTTTTGCACAGAGTGGCCCCAATCCTCCTGTTCTGGGGTCCCACGGCGGCTCTCCCCGCAATAGATAACCCCCTCTGGGTAGCTTTCTCCCGAGGGGGTTACTTTGCGGGCGCACTCCAGTGTCATAAACTCTGCGTCCATAGCCGCCGAGTGTATGACTCGGACCCACCCCCCGCGTAATTAGATTTGATTGACAGCAGTGGGAGCCAATGGCTGTGCCGCGGAGTCGCGCCCTCGGAGATTCGGGGCTCAAGTAAGTAAAACGGGGGCTCGGTGACTGCAAGGTGTTTTTTCACCTTAATGCATAGGATGCATTAAGGTGAAAAAACACGAAGGTTTATAACCCCTTGCCGACCAGCCGCCGTATCCACCAGAATGCGACAGGAGAGGTCACGCCTGCCCCCTCACCCCATGCCGCCTTCCAGTGGTTCTTGAGCTTACCTGGCTCATCAGAAAGCCTGAGAAGAAAAGAGGGACTAAGTATATGTCTATGGCCTAGGACAGGGGTGCCCAACCTTTTGAAGAACGAGGGCCACGTAAGCAACTTGGTAACCAGTAGTGGGCCACAATGTGCAGAGCGGGTGGATGACAGGTCACGGCTACTCTATTGGTCCTCCGATCCGTCCAGATGGAAGGGGACAAATTTCCTTCTGTTTTTCAGATTGGAGGTAGGTGGGTGTAAACGGACATGTGTCGCTCTGTAGAGGTGAATTGAGGGTCCCATTTGGTCGGGCTGATCGCGTGAAAAGGGCAAGACTGCTTTCTCACTGATGTGCTGTGGTTTACTCACACCGCGGGTACAGCGTAGTGCACCTGTGTCTAACCTGCGGGTTAGCTGAACTTTGCCATAGACTCCACCTGTGGCAAAAGCCGGCGCTGTAGAGGACGCATCGGCTTATGGGGCTCTGCTCCGCTTTCTTCCTCTACCACCAGATTCATTCACAACACTGATGTTGCAGTATGGCAGGTCGGCAACCTGCAATCAGGTCTTGCCAAGTCGCCATTCCAGAGTAGGAGGTCGCGGGCCACATCAGAGAGCTCCGTGGGCCACTGGTTGGCCACCCCTGGCCTAGGAGGTCGGGAGTGACGCCATGCCGCTCGGATCACTTTTAGCAGAAAGAGCAGTGGCTGCTGAAAATTGTAATATTGGGTTTTGGCATCCAGCTGCAGCCATACCCCCTAGTATTACAATGTAAAAATATGACGTATTAGGCGTTACAGACGTTGCGATCACAGCACAAACATCGCCAACCAACAAATGGCTCACCGGTCAGTTCGGAGACACTCTCCACGCTGCATAATGGGGCGTCTTGGGTGGTAAGCTCCAGTGAGACTGCGACATTGGATGACCCCTCCAGCCTGTACACCAGGGACAGCAAGAGCTTCTCCGGAGCGGGGACATGTAGAGAGAACAACCTACCAAAGCACAACATTGTACAAATGAGGGATCGACAATGATCCAGAGCAAAGCAGATTGACAACAAATAGAGAAAAGAAAGGAACCCCGATCACCAATCAGATTTCTGAGAAGAGATGATGCCAAGTAGTCCACTTTTACCCCTACACCGCCCTTTGTGCTCCAATTTTGAGGGACACTTTATAATAGAAGTTAACGTATCTAAATATACTGGGGGGGGTCTGTCATATCAGAAAAAGGGGAGCAGCCATTGTTCTTTAGCTCTTGTTACTTGCCTAGACTTTGCTTCTCTACTCAGTGAGACTACAAACGTCAACAGGAATGGTTGAGTAAGAACCCTAGATATGCGTACATGTTTCATGGTTAAAGTCAGGGGCGGACTGACCATTCGGGCACTTGGGCACTGCCCGAGGGTCCCATGCCACTAGGGGGCCCCCCTATCAGGGTTGCCAGCCTCAGTAAAACCAGGGACAGTATGTAAAAATCTGTGTTTTAAAAAAAAATCCCAAGATTATAGCTGCCCCGCCTCTCCAGTACCTTTTCAGTGTGTGTGTATGTGTATTCTGTGTGTATGTGTATTCTGTGTGTATGTATACTGTTGGCCAGAATCAGAGAGAGTTACGCCGGTGTATCAGTAGATACGCTGTCGTAACTCTGAATCTGCGCCGTCGTAAATTTAAGCGTATTCTAGGAAACCAGATAAGCTTAAATTAGGCTAAGATACGAGCGGCGTAAGTCTCCTACGCCGTTGTATCTTAGGGTGCATTTTTCCCGCTGACCGCTAGGTGTCGATTCCGTTGAGTTCGGCGTAGAATATGTAAATGACTAGATACGCCGATTCACGAACGTACGTGCGCCCGTCGCAGTAAAGATACGCCGTTTCCGTAAGAGGTACGCCGGAGTAAAGATAAAGCTGCCCCCTAGGTGGCCTAGTCAATGTTAAGTATGGCCGTCGTTCCCGCGTCGAAATTTGAAAATTTTACGTCGTTTGCGTAAGTCGTCCGTGAATGGGGCTGGACGTAATTTACGTTCACGTCGAAACCAATACTTCCTTGCGGCGTACTTTGGAGCAATGCACACTGGGATATGTAGACAGACGGCGCATGCGACGTTCGTAAAAAACGTCAATCACGTCGGGTCACCAATCATTTCCATAAAACACGCCCCCCCATCCTCATTTGAATTAGGCGCGCTTACGCCGGCCCCATTTACGATACGCCACCGTAAGTTAGGAGGCAAGTGCTTTGTGAATACAGCACTTGCCTCTCTGCCCTAAGGCGGCGTAGCGTAAATACGATACGCCGCCGGAAAGATGCGGCGCCCTACCTAGCTATGTGTGTGTATATTGTGTGTCTGTATACTGTGTATGTATACTGTATGTGTGTATACTATGTGGCCCCCTAATCTATTGCCTGGGGTCTCAATAATCTCCTATTGCCCGGGGGCCCCATAATCTCCTATTGCCTGGGGGCCCCATAATCTCCTATTGCCTGGGGGGCCCCATAACCTCCTATTGCCCGGGGGGCCCCATAACCTCCTATTGCCCGGGGGCCCCATGAGTTGTCAGTCCGCCCCTGGTTAAAGTGTCACTAAAGCTACATCATACAAAACTATCAATAAATGCTGTTCATACTCAGTCACTATGAGATTCGTTTTCTGTATTCTACAAAAAAACTGGTTGATCCTGCTGCTCTCTATCTCCCCCTTCTGTTCATGCCCCCCCCCCCAATTCAGCTAGGGATTTTTCAGCTGTGGTGGCAACTCTGCACATGCTCAGTTTTCAGTGATTTTTCTATGCTGCGCATTTCCTCCCCATCACATCTGAGCAGCTCATGTGACTATCGAGTCACACATGTGGGCGTATACACAGTGGTAAATGACAGCCCACTCCCTCCTCCTCCACACCCACTTATCCACTAAACACAATGGGAACGGGATATTACAACTAGATTGATGGAGGCTTCATCTCCCTCTTATTCTAAGACACAGGCCGGAAGGGCATGACACAGCCTGTGACTGGTAGAAACCTGCCCACACAATGTTATTTCCAAAATAATGATAATAATAAAAGATTTGATTTCAAATATATATTTGTATGACAATTTAAAACAATGTAGTAATAATTATTTATTTTTACTCTGTATTCCGAATCCTTTTTTTATTAACATGTGATGAGCAGCAGAGGACTAGAAGCTCCTCCTGCTTATGTTTCCCTGCAGACAGGCTGGGAAAGAGCTGAGTCATGTGACAGCTGGATATCCATTAGGAAAATGGTACTTAGATTATTATTTTTTATTATACACACCCCAATCCCAATTGTGTATTCCTAACCCAATTCATCATATCCAAAGTTAGACTGGGGGGGGGGGGGGGTTGTGAGGTGCTGGACTCAGACCCTTAAAGAGGAACTGCAGTCTGCACACAAAATTTGTAATAAAAACATCTTTGCCATTCTGAAGCTTCCCTCTGACCACTTTGCATATTATTTTATATACACTGTGATTCTGTACTTGCCAAATATTCTGTAGAAATCTCCTGTCTGCAGCCATTTTAACTGTGGGCAGCTGAAGCTGCCGACTGTTCACTTTCTATATTTACACAGACACACAGAGGTACACTTCCAGCTCTGCAGCTCTCATTGGCCTTCTTATGACTCACCCCCCCTTTCCTGGCAAACTCTCACAAGAGAGAGCTGTGCATGATGTCATGATGACGCTTTAACCACTTCCCGCCCGCCATACAGCAACATGACGTGCGCAAAGTGGTTCTGTCCCCTGTTCAAAATACCAAGCCATTGACTCTGATTTAACAACTTGCCGACCAGCCGCCGTCGTTTTACGGCGGCAGGTCGGCTCCCCTGCGCGAGAGCCCGTAGCTATATGTCTGCTCTCGCGCAGGCCACTAGGGGCTCGTGCCCGGCGGGGGCGGGATCGCTGCCGGGCACACGCGATCGCTCGTTACAGAGCGAGGACCGGGAGCTGTGTGTGTAAACACACAGCTCCCGGTCCTGTCAGGGGGAGAAATGCTGATCTTCTGTTCATACAATGTATGAACAGCGATCAGTCATTTCCCCAAGTCAGTCCACCCCCCCCTACAGTTAGAACACACCCAGGGAACATACTTAACCCCTTCCCCGCCCCCTAGTGTTAACCCCTTCCCTGCCAGTGGCATTTTTATAGTAATCCAATGCATTTTTATAGCACTGATCGCTATAAAAATGCCAATGGTCCCAAAAATGTGTCAAAAGTGTCCGAAGTGTCCGCTATAATGTCGCAGTACCGAAAAAAAACGCTGATCGCCGCCATTACTAGTAAAAAAAATATATTAATAAAAATGCCATAAAAATACCCCCTATTTTGTAAATGCTATAACTTTTGCGCAAACCAATCAATAAACGCTTATTGCGATTTCTTTTTTACGAAAAATATGTAGAAGAATACGTATCGGCCTAAACTGAGGAAAAAAAATGTTTTTTTATATATTTTTGGGGGATATTTATTACAGCAAAAAGTAAAAAATATTCATTTTTTTCAAAATTGTTGCTCTATTTTTGTTTATAGCGCAACAACTAAAAACCGCAGAGGTGATCAAATACCACCAAAATAAAGCTCTATTGGTGGGGAAAAAGGACGCCAATTTTGTCTGGGAGCCACGTCGCACGACCGCGCAATTGTCAGTTAAAGCGACGCAGTGCCGAATCGCAAAAAGTGCTCTGGTCTTTGACCAGCAATATGGTCCGGGGGTTAAGTGGTTAAAGCACCTGTGCAAGATAAAGGAAAACCTGCAAACGTGGCCTGTTGGGGGAACTTGAGGACAGGGTTGAGAACCACTGCGGTACATTGTCCAAGCCCTGAAGAAGTGGGATCTTGGCTCCCGAAACACGTTGACAGTCTTCTGCATTCCGGATATTATGTGTGATGGTAACAATAACGGATCTTAGACAATCGTTTGGCATTCGCTTTTTTGTCACGGGACTAGGAAGTCTGGATGTAGCAGTGTCTGAGGGCGGTCAGACTGTACAACATGAGCTGTGAGACCCCAGAGCACCTTAACCAAGCGGCATCCCACAGCCAGCAGACTATACTAAAGCTACCGCAACATGACAGCCAATCAGAAGCTCTATCGGGCAACTCACTTTAAAGAAACGCCATTGGTGTTCGCCGATAAATTTCCTTCCACCAGGAGAGAGTTGCCTCCATTCCAGGCTTCCTGTGGGCAAACCCGGCTCTTCACATAGCTGCTGTCTTCATCCAGCTCTACCGCGGAGAAGATGGGCTGGAGTTCCTGAGCACTTAAATTAAACCAGGGCCCGATATCTTCCACCTGAAGAAAAGCAAAAAGAAAAACAGTAATGACCATCGGAGTTAAAAAAATAAATAAAAATTCACTGGAAAAAAAAACCACATAATAAAACATTCACCATTTAAAGTGGCTGTAAACCCTTACATATACCCACTAAAGGGACTGGCCTTAGGCGACACACAAATCCTCAAACATACATTGTCCCTGTTTATCTACAGTCTTCTCTACATCCATTCAAAGTTCTGAATTTTTAAAGCTTGTCTATTAGCTAGATTCACAAAGAGTTACGGCGGCGTATCAGTAGATACGCCGTCGTAACTCCGAATCTAAGCCGTCATACATTTAAGTGTATTCTCAAATTGAGATACACTTAAATGTAGCCAAGATACGACAGCCTGGCCAAAACACACTGGGCCATATTCTGAGTAGAGTTATGACGGAGTATCTCAGGATACTCCATCGTATCTCTCTTTTTTGACCCGCGTATCTATGCGAGTGATTCTTAGAATCATTTTTGCATAGATACGCTTAAGATCCGCCATCTGTAAGTCACTTACACTGTCGGATCTTAAATGTAATTACTCCGCCGGCCGCTAGGTGGCGTTTACGTTCAGGTCTCATTTGTTTATGCAAATGAGCCTGATACGCCGATTCACGAACGAAATCGCGTCGCGTAACCGACGCTAACGTTGTTTGCGTAGGCGTAAGGTTACCCCTGCTATATGAGGGGTAACCTTACGCCAGTCCCACGTAGGCCATGTCAAGTATGGCGTCGGGTCCGCGTCGTGTTTTCCCATCGGGTACGTCGTTTTACTAAGTTGTCCGCGAATACAACTTTACGTCAATGACGCACACGTCGGCGTCATTGACGTTTTACATCAAGAACTGGAGCATGCGCACTGGGCTATTTTAACCCCGGCGCATGCGCAGTTTGTTCGAATCGGGGGCGCGCTTAATTTAAATACAAGCCGCCCCCTTGGATATACGCGGGGATACGCCGGGCCAATTACACTACGCCGCCCCAAACTACGGAGCAAGTGTTTGGGGAATACAGCACTTGCTCCTGTAGGTTGGGGCGGCGGAGTGTAAATGGCTTATGCGCCGCCCGCCTACTTTCTACGAGAATATGGCCCACTAAAAGCAGCCAAGTCATAGATCTCTGGTGTCCACTCTCTTCCGCAATCCTCCGCTAACCCTACACAGGGCTCATGTGCAATGAGTTGCTTTTTATCATGGGACAGACATGGATGAGACCACCGGCATTGTACTACCATTCTTCAGGTGCTCCAACACACAACTCACCTCTCCGTAGAAAAATCTCTTCTTCCCGTACCCAAGACAGAACGAGGAACATATAGGAAGGGTGCAGAGACTGTGGATGTACATGTGATTCTCCAAGAGAGACCAAAACCTGCAGAAAGATTTTGGGATGAACCAAATTAATTGTTGTATAAACACAATTCCAAATGATTAAGTTTAAAATATAGGAACGTAATTGACAAAGTGGAGCTCTAGGCTGTATTACATGTTTACCTGGCAGTTCTTAGCTGCTCTGTTGTAAAAACAAAATAAACAAACACTCTACAACACAAGACTATGATAAATCAACATCTATGCCCCAATGTTGTTTGGGGATCTCTCTCTTATGCATTACCTACAAGAAAGACATATTTATATGGTTTATTTTACAACTAAGGCCCCTTTCAAATAGCGCCTTAAAGCGGGAGTTCACCCGAAAAAAAAATTTAACATTAGATGTATGCTCATTTTGTGAAGGGGAATCAGGTGTTTTTTTTAAAAACGAAGCAGTACTTACCGTTTTAGAGAGCGATCTTCTCCGCCGCTTCCGGGTATGGTCTTTGGGACTGGGCGTTCCTATTTGATTGACAGGCTTCCGACAGTCGCATACATCGCGTCACGAGTAGCCGAAAGAAGCCGAACTTCAGTGCGGCTCTATACGGCGCCTGCGCACCGACGTTTGGCTACTTTCGGAAAATCGTGACGCGATGTATGCGACCGCCGGAAGACTGTCAATCAAATAGGAACGCCCAGTCCCGCAGCCCATACCCGGAAGCGGCGGAGAAGATCGCTCTCTAAAACGGTAAGTACTGCTGCGTTTTAAAAAAAATACCCGATTCTCCTTCACAAAATGAGCCTCAATCTAATGTTAAAAATTAACATTTCCGGGTCAACCTCCACTTTAATACCGCCTGAAAAACTCCTGCCCTGCAGGCACAGTGTGAAACCCCCGAGGGCTTGGCTTTTGGAGCGGTCCTGCTAGCCGCATCTTTTGAGCGGTAAAGGAGCGGTGTGTTTACTGCTCCTTCCCATTGAAAACAATGGGATACCACGGCGGCGGGCAGAGGTGCATTGTCGGCGGTATTAACCCTTTTTAGTCCGTTAACGGGGGTTAAAACCGCACCACTAGTGCCCGAATACCGATGCAATTCCGCCACAAATCCGACAGTATAGCGCCTCTATATCGTCAGCGCACCTCCCGCCCAAGTGTGAAAGGGGCCTAAAGCTGAAACTAACACAACAGAATGACTCAGAGAAGCGACCTCTACCCCTCCCTGCTGGCTCTGTACTGACAGTTCCATTCCATTTCAACCAGAAGCTTCAGGCTCTCTCTTTAGAAAACCCCATAATGATCTGGGAATCCTCTACCAAAGCTGAGCCTTGTAACATATATTTCTAAAAAAAAAAAAAAGATGTTTTAATAAAGCCAAACTCCAGGAAATCTGAAAATTCCTTATTGCTGCACACTGCATGGGTGAGCTCCTAGTTTATGTATAGGGGAGATTAAACAAATTTTACTTACCTGATTCTCCTATCCCCCTGGCAGATGGTGCCCCCCACCCCACTCCAGGTCTGGTGATGGGCTGTCCCCCGGCGTCATTATGTCCAATGCAGAGCTATGGACCCTGATGTGCTGTTCTTAAACCCTATTGAGCATCTGTGGAGGAGCGCAAGGTCTCCAACATCCACCAGCTCTGTGATGTCATCATGGAGGAGTGGAAGAGGACTCCAGTGGCAACCTGTGAAGCTCTGGTGAACTCCATGCCCAAGAGATTTAAGGCAGTGCTGGAAAATAATGGTGGCCACACAAAATATTGACACTTTGGGCCCAATTTGGTTCAGATGGTGACAAGCGCGTGTGGCGGCAACCAGGTGAGGAGGACAAAGACTAATGTGTCTTACCTACAGTCAAGCATGGTGGTGGGAGTGTCATGGTCTGGGGCTGCATGAGTGCTGCCGGCACTGGGGAGCTACAGATCATTGAGGGAACCATGAATGCCAACATGTACTGTGACATACTGAAGCAGAGAATGATCCCCTCCCTTCAGAGACTGGGCCGCAGGGCAGTATTCAAACATGATATTGACCCCAAACACACCTCCAAGGTGACCACTGCCTTGCTAAAGAAGCTGAGGGTAAAAGTGATGGACTGGCCAAGCATGTCTCCAGCCCTAAACGCTATTGAGCATCTGTGGGACATCCTCAAATGGAAGGTGGAGGAGCGCAAGGTCTCTAACATCCACCAGCTCTGTGATGTCGTCATGGAGGAGAGGAAGACGACTCCAGTGACAACCTGTGAAGCTCTGGTGACCTCCATGCCCAAGAGGATTAAGGCAGTTCTGGAAAATAATGGTGGCCACACAAAATATTGACACTTTGGGCCCAATTCGGACATTTTCACTTAGGGGTGTACTCACTTTTGTCGCCAGCGGTTTAGACATTAATGGCTGTGTGTTGAGTTATTTTGAGGGGACAGCAAATTTACACCGTTATACAAGCTGTACACTCACTACACAACATTGTAGCAAAGTGTCATTTCTTCAGTGTTGTCACATGAAAAGATAGAATAAAATATTTACAAAAATGTGAGGGGTGTACTAACTTTTGTGAGATGCTGTATATTGGTAGCTGAATTTTAGGGGGAAAAAATGTGAACTTAGGGCTAGATTCACATAGAATAGTGGCGGCGTAACGTATCGCCTTTACGTTACACCGTCGCAAGTTTTCAGCGCAGGTGCCTGATTCACAAAGCACTTGCGTGGAAACTTGCGGCGGTGTAACGTAAAGCCGTCCGGCGCAAGCCCGCCTAATTCAAATGGGGCGTGTACCATTTAAATTAGGCGCGTTCCCGCGCCAAACGTTCTGCGCATGCTCCGTTAGGAAATTTCCTGCCGTCCTTTTGCGCGAAATTACGATGCGTTTTTTGAACGGCGACGTGCGTTACGTCCTTTCGTATTCCCGGACGTCTTACGCAAAAAAAAAAAAAAAAAAAATGGAAATTCGACGCGGGAACGACGGCTATACTTTAACATGGCTGGACTAAATATAAGCCATGAAATAGGACTCGTAACTTTACGACGGGAAAAGCTGACTAGCGACAACGTAAGAGAATGCGACGAGCGCGCGTAGCTTCGTGGATCGCCGTAAACAGCTAATTAGCATACCCGACGCGGAAAACGACGCAAACTCCACCCAGCGGGCGCCAAAGTATTGCATCCTAAGATCCGACGGTGAAAGTCACTTACCCCTGTCGGATCTTAGGCATATCTATGCGTAACTGATTCTATGAATCAGGCGCATAGATACGACCGTCGTATCTCAGAGATACGACGGCGTATCAGGAGATACGCCGTTGTATCTCCTACCTGAATCTAGCCCTTAGCCTTTAACACAATGCAATGCACTTCCGTTCTACTACATCACAATGCAATAGATGTGAATGATCTGTGTGCTGCGGCAGCCTACGTAAAAAGAACATGTGTGCGTCACTGCAACCCCCTAGTGCAACGAGCCCCGAATACTTCATACAGATTATTATTTGTATCATCACTATTATTATTCCCACCTGTGCTGGTTCTCCAAGAACTGTTCCTTGTTGAAACATTCGTAGACCCAGCCAGGAGCAAAGAGCGCAGCAGAGAAGCCATACTGACGGATCATCTGCAAAGACTGGAGAACAATACATGTTAGATTAGAGGGGCTGCATGGTCAGTACATGGGGCAGATAGTCAGCAGCAGAGACACAGAGGGCCAGATTCTGGTACATCCTGCGGCGGCGTCACGTAAGCTATTTACACTACGCCGCCACAACTTACAGGAGCAAGTGCCGTATTCCCCAAACACTTGCTCCGTAATTTGCGGCGGCGTAGTGTAAATGGCCCGGCGTATGGCCGCGTAATTCAACGGGGGCGGCTAGTATTCAAATTAAGCACGCCCCCGCGCCGATTGAACTGCGCATGCGCCGGGCTGAAAAATAGCCCAGTGCGCATGCTCCAGCTCACGACGGAAAACGTCAATGACGCCGACGTGAGCGTCATTGACGTAAAGTCGTATTCAAGAACGACTTAGGAAAACGACGTAACCAACGGAAAAAGCCGACGCGGACCCGATGCCATACTTAACATGGCATACGGCGGACTGGCGTAAGGTTACTGCTCATATAGCAGGGGTAACCTTACTCTTACGGAAACGACGTACGCGACGCAAATTCGTTCGGGAATCGGCGTATCAGGCTCATTTGCATAGTCAAATGAGACCTGAACGTAAACGCCACCTAGCGGTCAGCGTTGTATTGCATTTAGGATCCGACGGTGTAAGTGACTTACACCAGTCGGATCCTAGCCTAATTCCGGCGTATCTTGTTTTGTGAATACAAAACAATGATACGCCGGCGGGAATTTCGAATTACGCCGGTGTATCAGTAGATACACTGGCGTAACTCTTTTGAGAATCTGGCCCATAGAGCAGAGTCATCAAAACTGGAGGAAAA
This sequence comes from Rana temporaria, assembly GCF_905171775.1. NCBI lineage: Eukaryota > Metazoa > Chordata > Amphibia > Anura > Ranidae > Rana > Rana temporaria. The sequence goes on along the minus strand of NC_053500.1, from coordinate 131,243,688 downwards.
ACAAATTAAAAACATAAAATGAGCTGTTACTGACAGTGACCAATCAGAGTTCTTGTTTTAAAGTGGATGTAAACCTGATTCATTAACTGGGCACATATATCTGCAGTGTTTTCTTATCTCTCTTCAAAAGCACTAAGCCCTGTGGCTTTCTCCTGCTCTGTTCTTCTGTTATCAGTCTAATAACATCTGACAAGTTCTCCCGCAATGGAGATAAAAGCAGCCCGGGTTTTGTGTTGGGGAGGATGCTATAAAAAGATTAGCAGAGTGCTGAACTATTCAAGGAACAGCCCTGGAAGTCTCTACCTATGAGGAGGGGGGATTGTGTGCTTTTCCTCCAATCAGCTGCCTTGACTGTATGCCCAGACTTCACTGCAGTGCTGAACAGTAAGAGGAAATTTCCTAACACATCTGAACTTTCTAAAAAATATATAAAGATGAAGACAGCAGACATACATGTAAAACTTATGTAGGGAGATTTGTTTCATCTCAGTGCATCATCAGAGGCTGTTCACTTCACTGGGTATATGTGACGGTTTACATCCATTTTAACCTCTTCAGCCCCGGAAAAATTTGCGGAGGCTCTTTACCACATGATCAGTTGTGTCCAATAACAGCTGATCACAGTATAAACAGGAAAAGCAGTGCATTGGCATTTCCTCACAGACGAGAGTACAGGAGAGCCGATCAGTGGCTCTCCTGATGGGGGGGGGGGGGATCTGCACTTACCCCACCCCTCGAGGGCCATAGGACCACCAGGCATGCCACCCAGGACCACCAGGGATGCTGATCATGGATGCCCACCCAGGGCCACCAGGGATGCCACACAAATCCGTGCCCATTATAGATGCCAATCAATGCCCAGCAATAAAGCCTGGCAGTGCTTCATCAGTGCTGCATATAAGAGCCATCTATCAGTGCCCATCAGTTAAACCCATCAGTGCCATCTATCAGTGTCTCTTATCAGCACCGCATATCAGTGCCACCTATCAGTGCTGCATATCAGTGTCTCATCATCACCCATCAGTGCCCGTCAGTGAAGGAGATACAATTACTTGTTTACAAAATTTGATAACAAAAACAAAGAAAAAAAAAGTTTTTCCAAAATGTTCTGTTTTGTTTAGCAAAACAAAAACCCCAGTGATGATCAAATACCACCAAAAGAAAGCTCTATTTGTGGGTACAAAATGATAAATTGATTGGGTACAGTGTTGCATGACTGCGCAATTGTCATTTAAAGTGCTATAGCGCTGAAAGCTAAAAATTGTCCTGGGCAGGAAGAGCGGAAAGTGCCCGGTATTCAAGTGTTTAAAAAGAGTCCTGTGCGTTTTTTAGTTTGGTTCAGGTGGGCTTTCCAAGTAAAGATTCGCACCTGAATCTCACCTGAACGGGTGAACAAAATTGCACCGGACTCCTCTTACTAAACCAAGAAAACCGCGGCCGCATATATGCGAACCGAGCCTCACACTGGGAGATCAAATCAGTAGGGTGGTCCCGATACCGAGCATTTGCCCGAGTACTGCAAATGCTCCGATGCTTCACCCGATACCTGGTCAGTCAGGGTGATCAGTGCGGTGGGAGAGTTACAAGCACCGATCACCGCAAGTGAAATTAGCAGTGATCCGTGCTTGTAACTCTCCCACACACGATCACCGCTGACTGTCCCCACATCCTCCTCCAGTCCCCCTTCTGCTCTGCTGCTGTCCCCCTCTGTGCTGCTCAGTGTCCCCCTCTCTCCTCCTCCGTGTCCCCCTCTCTTCTCCTCCGTGTCCCCCTCGATCTGTCAGGATGGAGAGCGGAGGTAGGAGCCGGTAAACCTACCTTTTCCGAATGTACAGAGTCAGTAATTACTGACTCTGTCCAATCACATAACTGAAACATCGTAAACTGTTTTTTTACGATGCTTCAGTTTATGAATGGAGAGGAGCTGCTGTCTTCTCTCCATTCATTTTCGGCGCAGCTGAGGCTGCTGAGAAAGGGACTGGGGAATCTGTGTCCCTAGTCCCTTTCCCTGTTCCAAAGGGGAGATGTTAAGACCCCTGATGTCTCACCAAAGCCCCCAAACAGGGCTGATAAAAAAAAAAAAAAAAAATCGCAACAAATAAAAAAATGTAAAAAAATAATAAAAAAATTAATAAAAACACACTGGGCCGGATTCAGAAAGAGATACGACGGCGTATCTCCCGATACGCCGTCGTATCTCTGAGTCCGACCGTCGTATCTATGCGACTGATTCAGAGAATCAGTTACGCATAGATATCCCTAAGATCCGACAGGTGTAAGTGTCTTACACCGTCGGATCTTAGGCTGCAATTTCAGGCTGGCCGCTAGGTGGCGCTTCCGTATTTTTACGCGAGGAATATGCAAATGAGTATTTACGCCGATTCAGAAACGAACGACCGCGCTTTTTTTTTACGTCGTTTGTGTTCGGCTTTTTCTGGCGTATAGTTACCCCTGCTATATGAGGGGTAGCTAATATTAAGTATGGCCGTCGTTTCCGCGCCGAGTTTTGAATTTTTTACGTCGTTTGCGTAAGTCGTTCGCGAATACGGCTGGACGTAATTTACGTTCACGTCGAAACCAATGACGTCCTTTGCGACGTCATTTAGAGCAATGCACATTGGGATATTTTACGGACGGCGCAAACACAAATTTAAATAAAACACGCCCCCTACATCCCCATTTGAATTACGCGGCCTTACGCTGCAACATATACGTTACGCCGCTGTAACTAAGGGCGCAAGTTCTTTCTGAATAAAGAACTTGCGCCTAAAGTTAGAGCGGCATAACGTATGTCAGATACGTTACGCCGGGCGGACAGATACGCCAATGTATCTGAATCCGGCCCACTGACACTGCCCCCCCCCCTTAAAAAAAAAAAAACACCTGACACATGTGAGATAAAAAAAAGTATCGGCGAGTACTTGGGAAAAAAAGTATCAGTACTTGTATTCAGTCTTAAAAAAAGTGTCATCGGGACAACCCTACAAATCACAATGCCCATCGAAGGATCACTAACACTGACAGCAGTACACATTCACTACGTTTACCTTGAAGGTTTCAAACTGGCCTCCTACAACGTCTCCCCGACCGAAGATGTCCACTCCGACGTAGACGTCCGTCCTGCGGGGCTCCACCGCCATACGCTGTAAATGCTCCTCCTTCCAGTTGTAGTTTGTGAAAATTCCATCGCAAGCGTCAAAAAACTGTCTATAGATATAAAAGAAAGGAAACTTGTTCTGTGATACACAAAGATGAAACAAATCCTCCTACATAAGTTGTACCCGATTATCTACAGCTGTCTTTCCCCTACATCTAAAGTGAGGAATTTACACAGGATCGCTCAGCAATGAAAAGCAGGGGGCGGAGAGCTGATGTCACATCAGTGAGGATAGCTCAGAGAGCTAATTGGAGGGAAGAGACCCCCCCCCCCCCCCTTCACACAGGAACAGAGCCAAGGCTGCCAATCAGCTGGAGATCCCTCCCCGTTACCTTTTTTTCTCTTGGTGTCAGGAAAACTTGTCAGAGGTGATTCATGCCGATAGTAGAGGAATGAAGCAGCAGACAGAAATGAGACTTGGTTCTCTGGATTGAGACAACTACACACGACTGACTGTGCTTTGTTCATATTTCATGTCTGGAGGTTTACAATACGAATAGCTGCCAAGGGGGACTTGGGCTAAGATCACACTGCTGCGATCAGATTCTGATGTGACTTTCAGTGCGATTATGTCGTTTTACTTGGATGCGATTTGCATATTGTGTATATTGCATATTTTAGCATACCAAAAATCAGAAGCTCATTTTTATGGTTTATGTACACTGGAAAGGCCGATAACAAGGACCACCCCGATGTTTACTTAATTGTCTTAGATTTTTTTTCTTATTGTGGTAAAAAAAAAAAAAAGCATAGAATAATCAAGAATGGGAATTTTTTTTTTAGGGAGATATATATATACATACATATACACACACACACATACACACACACACACATACATATGTAGGCCCAGATTCACGTAGATTCGCCTATCTTTAGGCGGGCGTAGCGCATCTCAGATACACTACGCCGCCGTAACTTAGAGCGGCGTGTCCCGTATTCTCAAAGAACTTGCGCTTTAAGTTACGCCGGCGTAATGTAACTGGGCCGGCGTAAGCCCGCCTAATTCAAATGTGGAAGTGGTGGGCGTGTTTTATGGAAATTAATCGTGACCCCACGTAATTGACGCTTTTTTCGAACGGTGCATGCGCGCTCATGCTCAGTATCACGTCGAATTTTCAAATTAAATTGCGCCTGCTCAATGCCTAGTCGACGTGAACGTAACTTACGTCCAGCCCTATTCACGGACGACTTACGCAAACAACGTAAAACGTGAAAACTTTGACGCTGTTCCGACGTCCACACCTAACATTGGTACGCCTCATCTACGCCTCATAGAGCAGGGGTAACTTTACGCCCAAAAAAGCCTTACGTAAACGACGTAAAAAAATGCGCCGGGCGCACGTACGTTTGAGACTCGGCGTATCTAGCTCATTACCATATTCAACGCGTAAATCGACGGAAGCGCCACCTAGCGGCCAGCGTAAATATGCAACTTAGATACGACGGCGTATCTAAGACAAATCTATGCGTAACTGATTCTAAGAATCAGGCGCATAGATACGACGCCTCACACTCAGAGTTACGATGGCGTATCCGGAGATACGCCGGCGTAACTCCTACGAGAATCTGGGCCATACACATATATAATATATATATATATATATATATATATATATATATATATATATATATATATATATATATACACACACACACACACACACACACACATTTACGTAATATCAGAAGAAAAAAAAGGCCTCTTTCACACAAGGCGGACTCCGATTTGATTATCAGGGGATCTGTCCGCTGATCTCAGAGCAGAGCGGGCGGATGACAGGTCCATGTCTTCTCAGCTTATGTAGAGCAGACACAGACAGAGCCCACCCTGCTCTATGGGCGGTTAGGTGTATGCAGACTTCACTGTCCGTTTACACCCGGCTGCCCCAGATCCACCTAGATGGAGGGGGACGGATCCGATTGGAAGTAGGCAGGTGTAAACGGACTCGCAGGTCCATAGAGGTGAATGGAGGGTTCGATTAGGTCCACCTGAAAAGATGACAAATGGACCTGATCAGACCCTTGAAAAGGGGTCAAAGGGTGAGGTATTCCAGAAAATAGATAAAACCCACCACCATTCCACTGGTCACTTACCTGTTTTCATTATTAAGTTCATTTTGCCATCGCAGTTCTCCGGTATGGATCACACTGTCGTACCACAGGACGAGGCTCCCCGGGATCTGGGAGTGCATCTTTTCCATTAAGTAGGAAAGGAAGAGCGGGACCCGGGACACTGCCAGTGGCTAGACATAAAAAGAGAAAGACAAACTATAAGAGATTTCCATTACCAGTGTTCGTTGTGATGATTCTCAGATACATAAAATTAATGAGGTCACAGCCCTCATCTGAGATCCGACGTGCGCGACGCTGTCATATAAGGACTTCCACGCATGCGTCGAATCATTACGACGCATGCGGGGGATCCCTTCGGACGGATGGATCCGGTGAGTCTATACAGACCAGCGGATCCATCCGTTGGGATGGATTCCAGCGGATAGATTTGTTTAGCATGTCAGCAAATATTCGATCTGCTGGAATCCATCCCAGGGGAGAAATATCCGCGGAAACAGATCCGCTGGGATTTTTCAGCGGATGGATTCTATCGTGTGTATGGGGCCTTAAATTGGCTGTAAACCCACTCTTGCCACTTGCAACTACAGGTAAGCTTAGATTAAGCATATCTTGTTGCATAGCATACTAGCTTATTACTTTAGCACAGTGATTCCTTCTCAAAACAAAGCTGAGAATTGCTTACCCGAGATCGAAGCCCCCGAAGCGACTCTCGTTCCTCACCTCCCCCATCGATACCCGAGTTACTTTCGGGTATCGCGGCTCCGGCGCTGTGATTGGCCGGAGCCGCAATAACGTCACTCCCACATATGCGTGCGGGAGCCGTCAGTGACGGCACGATCGCCCTCACTAACGGCACGCATGCGCCGTAGACATCGGCGCAGTCTTTTCTGCAAATATCTCCTAAACCGTGTAGGTCTGGGACAGGGATATGCAATTAGCGGACCTCCAGCTGTTGCAAAACTACAAGTCCCATCATGTCTCTGCCTCTTGGTGTCATGCTTGTAGCTGTCAGAGTCTTGCTATGCCTCATGAGACTTGTAGTTTTGCAACAGCTGGAGGTCCACTAATTGCATATCCCTGGTCTAGGAGATATTTGTTGCACCTACAGGTCAGCCTTAATCTAGGCGTACCTGTAGGTTAAAGTGGTCTGTGTGGGTTTACAACCACTTTAAAGAAAGCTGAAAGCACAAGCAGGTATCTCCAGGTTCCTGCATGTAATGTCCTCTGTCACTTTATCATTTTAGATTCATCACAGATAAAATTTTGTAACTGGAATGAGGATTTAGGGCCAGATTCACAAAGAGATACGACGGTGTATCTACAGATACACCATCGTATCTCTGACTTAGACTGGTCCTATCCATGCGCCTGATTCATAGAAGCAGTTACGCATAGATAGGGCGAAGATCTGACAGGTGTAACTGTGTTACACTGTCGGATCTTTTTTTTTAATTAAAAATGGCGCCGGGGGCGTTCCCGCTGATTTACACTGAATAATATGTAAATCAGCGAGATACGCAAATTCACGAACGTACACGGACCCGGCGCTGTGTTCTTACGTCGTTTCCGTAGCGCGGTACCCGTCGTATACTTACCCTTTCTAAAAGCAGGCGCAGCCAATGTTAAGTATGGCCGTCGTTCCCGCGTCGAATTTGAATTTTTTTACGTAGTTTCCGTAAGTCGTTCTCGAATACGGAACTACGTAGTTTACGTACGCGTCGCAACCACTGACGTCCTAGCGACGTCAGTGGGAGCAATGCACGCCGGGAAATTTCGCGGACGGCGCCTGCGCATTTAAATCGGCGCGGGAACGCGCCTGATTTAAATATGACACGCCCCTAGCCGTGGAATTTGAATTCCGCTGGGGGATTTAGGATCCGACGTCGCAAGTTTGGAGGTAAGTGGTTTGTGAATTAGCCACTTGCCTCCTAAACTTGCGGGAGCGGATCTTAATTCACGTAGATCGAGCGGATCTATAGATCCGCTGAGCTACGTGAATCTGGCCCTTAGAGTGTAACTAAAGCACAGGCACAGCCCCTCCCCCTGAGGATGTCCCATCACATTGGACTGGGATCATAGAATAAAACTACAGAGGTTGGTGCTGATGTGCCAAACTCAGTGTCACTTCCTGAATTATTCAGGATCACCGACCACCAGATAGAAAGTGGACCCGGCAGATCATGCGATGGGCCATAAAACAGTTGACAACAGATAATTGTGGTAAATTACAAGAACGGGCTGCTTGACCCAGTCTGAATTGGGCCTTTCGTATTCATGACATGGACAGTAAGCATAGGCAGTGCCGATCCTGACCTCCCTGGGGCCCTAAGCAAAATTACATGTCACATTAAAGTTGAGAAGTAGGGGGGGGGGGGGCACTGCAGACAGTGACATGTCATGCCGACTTCTTACCTCTTCTTCCATGCAGCCAGCGAGTTGAGAAGTGGGGTGAGGGGCCAAAAATGACATCTCACCAGGTGGGGCCTCTAGTAATTTGGGGGCCCCCTGCAGCTTTGCGGGGCCCTAAGCAGCTTGCATAGTGAGCCTATAGGGTGGATCGGCCCTGGGCATAGGCAATACTTACGCTAAGTACATTCTCAATGTTGACCAGCCAGCCATCAAAACGGTAGAATTGAGCCAACATGACCATCTGATCTGCCACAGCTTTATATGTTGATTCTTCACCACTTAGGATAGACTCGCAGACTTTAGCCCCATCTTCCCATTCTGTGATAAAAGTTCCTGGGTGAAGATCAGAAGAGAAACTCAACTTGACAGCAAAAATCTAGAACCATTGGGAAAAAAATGTTAACAAGAAAACTATTGTAAAACATTTTAATAGTATAACAATATAACGCAAGTAAAAGTCATATTCTGTTAAGCAAAGTCCACCCCTAAACCAAAAGAGATGTTATAGCAGACATAAACCGAGTAGCTTGAGCAGGTTGCACTCTTGTAGCTGGATTTAGAGAGAGCGCCGCAACTTTAAGGCGGC